>NC_064643.1:302340194-302987139 GCF_023864345.2 Schistocerca serialis cubense | reverse complement strand
TTTTCCCTATGTCTAGTCAACCGCTGCCAATAGGAATTGGTACCAGCATAGCCGCATCCTGCAAGATTGCACAGTAATTTTCAGCTTGCACGGCAATTTTCAGCACAAGACTGTTCACGTTAAAACACTGCGGGTCTTTGATACGTGAAACAGTCGCCGATTTATCTCAAATCCTACACTTCACGTCGATGCATGAAACTTTCATTTACTACACATAATAGAGCTTCTATTGTGGGCTGCTAATTACCTCTGCTGATTTTCAACACCCGGATACTTCTTACTACATCTCTCCCTTCAGAAGGAACCTATGAAGTTTCCCTCACTTCTTCTCTTGAAAAGTACAACAGACGTGATTCACCACAAAACTTAATAAAGAAACAAATTTCCTATGATATACAAGCAACGTAAAAGTACAGTATGATGGAAAAAACGTGTCACTTGATACAAATCAAGTACGAAATTTAAATGGTAGTGAGCATCAAGCGAAACGGTGGTCATACTTCCCCTACACAGAGCTTTAAGCGTGACGTATTTGCGTCATCCCCTATGTTTGTACCTGCCGAAGGCAGGATTTAAGAATCGTGGAAACAGCATCGCATCCACTCTCAGAGACCGTCTCCGTATCACTTGTGTGCCATGATATTAGACTCACCGCCAGGTAAATGACGTATCCGGATTTCACCGTGCAGAACTTTGCGTTTCTTCATGAACATAATAGGAGTTGTAGTGACCGTAATGTACACTCCCCCATCTATTCTTCTCAAATACCGCTGATAAAAAATTTATCCACCAACCACGAATGAATCTAGATTCTCACGAATTGCAATGCACCTAACTGACGTACTTTTACGAAACGGAGGAAAAAAATACCTGGTTGTTTTCAGAGAAAATGTGACGCAGTCAGTGATGGATCCTTAAAATTTGCACGCTGTGCTACAATAACGTTTTAATGAGCATACGATCGTATGAGCAATTAGTTATTATTAGAAATTAGCTAATTTTCTGAATGTAATTTTAATTGCACTTAAATTCCTATGTAATTGAAGTAAATCAAGGACAAGTACCAAACTACACAATCTATGCAAGAGTGACTACTATGTTGTGAAGTGATTAGATATTGTGTGTAGTCCGATTGTAGGTGTGATCCGGGTTTCTCTATATTGAAAATGTCTGTTGTGGTAAGACACAGTGGTACATATCTATTGGCATAACAAAATTAGTGTGTAACTGGAAATGGTTATATCTCAGAAAGCACAAATTCGTGTACAAAATTTAAATTCAGACAACATTTAAATTATGAAAGAAATTTGACTTGCTATGAAGTCTGCACTGATCCAAAATAGTCACTAAGTTAAAAACTATTAATTCGAAGATGTTATAGCCAGCTAAGTAATTGTCGAACCATGTTTATAGAGGTGTTATTTTGAAGCAATGACTCCATTGTCGAAAAAACATAAACTTTACGAGTCCCAACGCATTACTTTCTTGAGTGACGAATGACTCCAAATGAAAAGATTGTCTCATTTTGAAGAGGAGGAGGAGATTACTGTTTAAGGTCCCGTCAACAACGAGATCATTAGAGACGGAGCACACCGATTCTTGCTTTACAGCCGTCGCATCAGTGTTTTCTAATTAGTCATCTATGAATCAAAGCTCCGCACCCAAAGTACCTGCTTTTTATACTGATAACGTATCTCGGTTTTCTTTTAACTGTAAGAGGCTGTAACTGACCATTTAACTTTTCTGATAACGTTTTCCAGTTTTTGTTATGAGTTGGAGATTGTAGCTGGAGAATGAGACGTGACCGACAGTGTTTGGTATTACAGGAAGTTCTGTTTTCCTGCATGAGAGCTTAATAATCTCATTCTGCACAATATTTACCCACGTTAATCTAAATGACCAATGACGCTTACACATCTTCCTCTCCCACACGTGTGAGCAGCACTGAAATTTTGTTTGTGGAGCATTATAATCTCATTATTGCCTCATAAATATGATTTTAGAGTTATACAGTTAAACAACGGCTTCAGAGCTAACAAAGGTCGCTTAAATTGTTGGAGCAGTTACAGTTAATAAACAGTAATAGCACACTCCGACATCTGTTGCTGCAACGTAAACAGTAAACATCACGTAATATGTAGCACTGCTGCAGCTTGTATTTGACGACGAAACGTCAACTGTGCTGTGACAGTTGGTCACTATGTTCGGTGAAGTGAATGAAAAATGAATTTCTCTGAAAGGTAGTTTACTGTGGTTCGAATGGGACGTTTCCTTGCCTTAATCAATAACGCAGCCTATAACGTACGTCATTCACAGGTAACTAATGCCCTTCTTTCAACGAGCAAATATTCAAATAATTTTTTATACGTTCAAGTACCAAGACTATTTTTTATTTTCATTTGCTGCTATTTGGATTTGACTTGCCACCTAGTGACTAAGACACGTCTTGTTGTCACAATATTAATTTATACATGTACTACATAAAATAAGCTTACTTGGTTTCTTAGTATTTTGACAACTCGTTAAAAAAATTGTAGGTTTAAATATATGAAAACTTAGAAATTAAGAAGTAAAACTATTCAAATTAACAGTTTATATATTAGGAAAACAGGAAAGAGTTTAGATCCATAGAATGGTCAGCTTCTCGCTTCTCGCTAACCTACACCCGTTATACACCTACTCGCCTCCCGATGGTGGAAACCGCAGAAATACTTCGAGTCTCTCGCCCTCAGTGATCCTAAATCTAGGTCAGCTTATACTAGTTCCATCAACTCTACATGGCATACTCTATATCCACAGTTGTTTCACAATCTAATATAAGTGGCAGTCAAAATGTTTCCGTTCAAGAGCCGCACTGTCTAAAATCTGTGCGCCAATCGGGAAAAATCGCCGCGAGCTTGAGGCAATCATGCCACCGACGCACCAAGTTGTAAACAACCACTTGGTAAAACACTGTGTCGTGCTGCGTGAAGATTTCTTAACTGCCTGCTGTACATCCTGGCCCAACAGGAATCGTCGACCCTTCGAGGCCTTTTTTAGGAGACCGAAGGCGTGATAATTGCATGGGGAGAGATCAGGTCTATAGAGCATGTGCTCGAGTGTCACGCACTTAAGCTGGAACAACTCCTGCGCTACGAAATTAGCGATATGATGACGCTCATTATCATGAAGCAGCAGTACCCTTGGTTGCAGTTTTCGGGGACTTTTACTTTGATTGTACGCCGTAATTTCTCCAGCGTTGCACAATACCGCTCCCCAGCCATTGCCTTATAAATATGGTTTTAGAGTTACACAGTTAAACAACAAATTGATTTCATAGAAATTAACAACCAATGGTCCCAGGTAATCTAAGACCAGTGTGAGCATCATCCTTCCAGCAATGGTTGGCTCTTCAACTTTTTGGGACGATGGGACAATGGATGAGACCACTGCATCGTCTTGGCTCTTGCCCCCAGTTCCCAGTGGTGGCACCAGCTTTCGTCGCCTGCAACAATGCGCTCAAATGGTTCAAATGGCTCTGAGCACTATGGGACCTAACTTCTGAGGTCATCAGTCCCATAGAACTTAGAACTACTTAAACCTAACTAACCTAAGGACACCACACACATCCATGCCCGAGGCAGGATTCGAACCTGCGACCGTAGAGGTCGCGAGGTTCCATGCTGTAGCGCCTAGAACCGCTCGGCCAGTCTGGCCGGCCAATGCGCTCAAGGAACTTGTTGTCTTCAACACTGAAATGCATCAGGTGATTCAGGCAAACAGCCATCCGGATTACTTCTTGTTCACCATTCAGCACCCGTGTTATCCCCTGGCTGCAGATCTTACAGGTAAATCCTGAGAGATAATGTGTTGTACCCACCACATCTAGCACATGAATGGTTATGCACCGGCGGGCCCTAATCACATCATCAACCGCCTACTTGTTATTCTCCGCAATGCACGATCTACCAGAGTCTTGCATTGTACCAGCACGGAACGTGGCGGAGCATTCCACGACGGTGATTTCTGACAGATTTGCTGCCCCATATACGTTCTTCATTCTCTGGTGGTTTTCTACCGGTATTTTTTCCTTCGGAAGCCAAGAAAAGAATAACTTTCAGTGGGTCCTGCTTGGACTCATTTGGTAATAAAGTCCCCATAGTTAACGTTTTCGCATTTAAGTCGGGAAAACAGGAATGTCACACTAATCCCATGCTAACATGTCGGTGCTTATACAGTATAAACATATCGTAGTTGCGCTGTGTTGCGTATACGCCGCAGGAACGTCCTCAAACGGAATGTTTTTGATCTCCGATTATATTACTGTCTAATATATAGTAGGGCAACGGCCTTGCTGCAGTAGATACACCGGTTCCCGTGAGATCACCGAAGTTAAGCGCTGTCGGGCGTGGCCGGCACTTAGATGGGTGACCATCCAGCCACCATGCGCTGTTGCCATTTTTCTGGGTGTACTCAGCCTCGTGATGCCAATTGAGGAACTACTCGACCGAATAGTAGCGGCTCCGGTCAAAGAAAACCATCATAACGACCGGGAGAGCGGTGTGCTGACCACACGCCCCTCCTATCCGCATCCTCAACTGAGGATGACACGGCGGTCGGATGGTCCCGATGGGCCACTTGTGGCCTGAAGACGGAGTGCTTTTTTAATGTATAGTAAGAATGCTCCCTGTCGCTATTTCTTTTCTTGACTTGCGGTGACCACCATTGATCAATTTCCATTATGACCTCTACCATGTCTATATACATGTTATATCTTGTGCAATGAAGTGTTCAATATTCTTCCTTGACTAAGGATATAAGATTCACATGTCTTAGTAGCCAATAACTCTAGTGTGTCACCTAACCAATATTAGTGCTTTATATTTAATCCTTATTGTATGCTGGCCGGATTTCGCCTGTGCCGTCTGTCGTAGCGTGTCTCGCTAGTACTGTATGTGGAGTCATACGTTGCGTGTGCTCCTTGCCACCTGCGCTCTCGTCGCTACAAATACTTTTTATGTAGAATTCTAGATATTCTGTCCGCGGAGTCGCTGGGATCAGCCAACGAGGTCTAGTCCCTATGTGATTATGCTATTTTTTGCGTCAGTTTGCTGTTCCTCTTTCTTTTGACCAATAGCCACAGAGTAGCACTACAGAGTCCGTTTCACTCCACAGGAGCAATAAGCCTTTTGACACGGAGAAAATACGTGGAATATGGGCCCGAGGGGACTGAAATATGTGTCCTCAAACGCTTCTTGGTGAGGGGTAAGAATTCATATATCTTACAGATCTTTTCACACTTTACCCACTCCATTCGTCGTGCGTTCATTATGCCCTTGAACTCTCCCAACTCCTCCTAAGATGTCCCTCACTGGTTCTGGTGTGCCCATTTTCAGCCAATATATTGCCTGGGAATATGTCTGTACGTTAAAACGCGAGCACCGCGCACAGTGCTTCCACTGGCAAGGTGCCGAACATCCTCGACAGCCGCAAGAGCACACCCCTCTGTTCACAACTTACCACCGTGGTGTTGCCAAGGTGCAAAGACGATGTGATCTCACGCTGAGAGCAAAATGTGTCTCTGACTTCAAGAGAGGACAGTGTTATATGTTGATTATAGTAATATGTAGCTGTGTAGATCCAGGCAAGTTTATTAAGTAACCTTCATGCCCTTTACGTAGCTGTTGGTATGATGTATAAAGTTGAAGGTATGGTCCATGTAATTGGAAAGCTTTTAATGAGGTTTATTGTTCATTTATTTGCTTCTAGCTTAGGGTATCGTAAAAAGTTCTGTTCAAAAACAATGTAGCAGTTGGATAACATGTTCGTACCGAGATAAGGTGTAAAACTTCTGCCCCTCTCGGAGCTTCAGTGTCGTTGCGGGAAGACCTATTCGCAGCCGATGCCAGATCCACGAGTCTACTTTCCTTCTTCTAAGACTCTGGACTGATTTGATACGGCCCGCCTCGAATTACTCTCCTGTGACAATCCTTTCAATTCAGAGTAGTTACTGTAGCCTACGTTCTCAGTTATTTGTAGGATGTATTCTGGTCTCCGTCTTCCTCTACAGTTTTCACCCTCTACAGCTTCCTCCAGTGCTATGGAAGTTATTCCCTCATGTCTTAACAGATGTCCTATCACCTGTGCCTTCTTCTCGTCAGTGTTTTACATAATTTTCTTTCCTCTCCAATTCTTCAAAGAACTTCCTCATTCCTTACCTTATCAGTCACCTAAGTTTCAACATTCTTCTAAAGCACCACATCTGAAATGTTTTTATTCTCTTATGTTCCAATTTTCCCATTGCTGTCGTTTCACTACCATTGAATGATGTGTTCCAGACGTACATTCCCATATATTCCTTTCTCAAATTATGGCCTATGCTTGATACTAGTAACATCTCTTTGCCAGAAATGGCCTTTCTGCCAGTGCTAGTCTACCTATTATGTTACCCTTTCGCTGTCTGTCATGGATTAATTTGCTGTAGCAGAAATGATAAATTTAACATCAGAATTGGAGATAACGAAGTAGACAAGAACACCTTGAATTCGTCTACGTCGTGATCTCGAATTCTGATGTTAAATTTTTCGCTTTCTTCATTTCTGCTACTTTTCATTACTTCATCTTTCTTTGATTTACTTTCAGTCTTTAGTTAAACGTATAAAAATAAATAATCAGTCCTGCAGTCGGTTTGGAAACTGAGCGAACTTCATGGACAGAAGTCGACTATCACTTCAAGATTTTCCTCCTTTATTTACGATAGTTCGCTTTGAGTAAATTAATCGCTAGACATCTGATACGTTGTTAACTACTGAAATTTCATCCAGACTCGTTTACAGACTGCTCTATAAATAGTGAGGTGAGTTCAGGTAATCATTTACTCATATCTCTAGTTTGTCTCTGTTTCAGTTACATAAGAAACTTTTTTCGGTCATGATTAACGCTGGGATAATATCTTTCCCATTCAGGCGCTTCTTTTTATGCTCGCAACTTCATCCCTTTCATTTAGCACTCCTGTCTATGTTAATATTCAAAAACAAACAGGGGTTACTCTTTGTGGTTGTTTTCAGTGACGCTAGTAATCCAAGGAATCTTTTTTATTACTTCCCTTCATTACTTGCCTTTCAAATATTCATCGGAAAGGTCTGCCTTTGATCGCGAGGCACCACTAGCCAATAGGAGCCGTTGCTCAAACAGCAAAGAGCCGTCTTGTGACAGTGGACCTTGTGGGATAGCACCTTGAAAGATCACGCAAATCATTTACATTTATATGATAGTTAAACACAGTCCGTTAACATTAAGTGTTAGAATCTTATTTAAACGGATTTAAACTTGATCAGTTAATAACAGTTTTCTTCGGTTCTTTAGCAGTAGAAGTTGACTCACTGTTTGCTAATAAGCGAGAGTGATAAAATATCTCTACATAACGTAAACTGATTGTTTTAGTTTAGTTTAGTTTTAGTTATGTCATGTTCCGTAGATTATTTTTCCGATTATTTTATCGATATGATGTGGAACAGGTCAGATTAATATATATATATATATAGTGCTAATATTAATATTAGTGGAATTTTTAGTTATATACATGCAACTTCACTACTGGCCATTAAAATTACTACACCAAGAAGATGACGTGCTACAGACGGGAAAATTAACCGACAGGAAGAAGATGCTATGGTATGCAAATGATTAGCTTTTCAGAGCATTCACACAAGGTTGGCGCCGGTGGCGACACCTACAACGTGCTAACATGAGGAAAGTTTCCAACCGATTTCTCATACACAAACAGCAGTTGACCAGCGTTGCCTCGTGGAACGTTGTTGTGATGCCTCGTGTTGGGAGGAGAAATGCGTACCATCATGTTTCCGACTTTGATAAAGGTCGGATTGTAGCCCATCGCTATTATGGGTTATCGTGTCCCGACATTGCTGCTCGCCTTGGTCGAGATGCAATGACTGTTAGCAAATATGGAATCGGTGGGTTCAGGAGGGTAATATGGAACGCCGGGCTGGATCCCAACGGCCTCGTGTCACTAGCAGTCTAGATGACAGGCATCTTATCCGCATGGCTGTAACGGATCGTGCAGCCACGTCTCGATCCCTGAGTCAACAGATGGGGATGTTTGCAAGACGACAACCATCTGCACGAACAGTTCGACGACGTTTGCAGCAGCATGGATTATCAGCTCGGAGACCATGGCTGCGGTTAGCCTTGGCGCTGCATCACAGACAAGAGCGCCTGCGCTGGTGTACTCAACGACGAACCTCGGTGCACGAATGGCAAAACGTCATTTTTTCAGATGAATCCAGGTTCTGTTTACAGCATCATGATGGTCGCATCCGTGTTTTGCGACGTCGCGGTGAACGCACATTGGAAACGTGTATTCTTCATCGCCATACTGGCGTATCACCCGGCGTAATGGTATGGGATGCCATTGGTTACACGTCTCGGTCACCTCTTGTTCGTATTGACGGCACTTTGAACAGGAAACGTTACATTTCAGATGTGTTACGACCCGTGGCTCTACCCTTCATTCAATCCCTGCCAAACCCTACATTTCAGCAGGATAATGCACGACCGCATTTTGCAGGTCCTGTACGGGCCTTTCTGGATACAGAAAATGTTCGAGTGCTGCCCTGGCCAGCACATTCTCCATATCTCCCACCAACTGAAAACGTCTGGTCAATGGTGGCCGAGCAACTTGTCACGATACGTCAGTCACTACTCTTGATGAACTGTGGTATCGTGTACACGCCATCCAAGCTCTGTTTTACTCAATGCCCAGGCGTATCAAGGCCGTTATTATGGTCAGAGGTGGTTGTTATGGGTACTGATTTCTCAGGATCTATGCACCCAAATTGCGTGAAAATGTAATCACATGTCAGTTCTAGTATAATATATTTGTCCAATGAATACCCGTTTATCATCTGCATTTCTTCTTGCTGTAGCAATTTTAATGGCCAATAGTGTACATTTAGAGGTACAATCTTTTTTTTACCATTTATGAAACAGAAACTCGTCCATGGAGTAGAAGGAGTTGTCCCAAACAAAGGATTTTAAGCTAGATTTCAAACTTGATCTGCTACCTGCCAGACACTTTATGTTGTTGGGCAAATGACCAAATGGTTTTGTTGCTGAATAGTGTACACCTTTTTGAGCAACTGACAGCTTCAATAACCGATAAGTAAGGTCATTTTTCCCTCAAGTATCGTACGTATGAAGATCACTGTCCTTCGCCAGTTGGGATGGATTATTTGTAACGAATTTCATTAGCGGATATATGTACTCTGATGGTGCAGTTAAAATACGTAACTCCTTGAAAAGGTGCCTACATGACGTCCTTGGGTGAACACCACTAATTATTCTCACTGCTCTCTTTTGTGCAATCAATATTTTATATCTAAGTGGTGACTTACGCCAGAAAACTATTCCATAAGACATTATTGAGTGGAAATGTGCAAAGAACGTTAGGAGGTTGATATGTTTATTATCAAGACTAGCGAGTGTACGAAGAGCGAAAGAAGCTGAACTTAGTTGTTTGAGAAGCTCAGTAATATTCTTCTTCCAGTTCAAGTTGTCATCAATGTGAACACCCAAAAATTTGGAGTAATCCACCCCGTTAAATAAGCCCTGTTGATATGCTACATCAATTGTCGGTATGACTCTATTCGATGTACAAAATTGAATATAGTGAGTTTTTTCAAAATTAAGGGAGAGTCCATTTTCTGAGAACCACTTAATAATTCTTCGAAAGAAATCCTTAAAAATATGTTCAGCTGCTTTTTCTGGAATGGGATTTATTATAACACTCGTGGCATATGCAAAAAGGACTAGTTATGCTTGATGAACGTTAAGTGGGAAATCATTCACATGAATAAGGAACAGCAGAGGACCTAAAATTGAACCCAGTGGGACTCCCTTTGTGATAAGTCCCCATTCACTAGAATTTACCACCCTCCCAACATTATTTGTGCTATTCAGCACAACTTTTTGCTTTCTGTTCATTAAGTATGATTCAAACTAGGTGTGTGTATAGCCTTCAGATTTATAACACCTGAATTTTTCTAAGAGTGTGACATGATCCACACAGTCAAATGCCTTGGAGAGATCACAAAAAATACCAACTGGCGATAATTAGTTATTTAGGGCTTGTATTATTTGATGGGTAAATGTGTAGATAGCATTCTCAGTCGAGTAACCCTTCTGGAATCCGAACTGTGACATACTTAGTAAATTATTTTCACTTAAATGTGAGACTACTCTTGAATACATAACTTTTTCGAATATTTTAGAAAATGAAGTCAGCAATGAGATTGGTCTATAATTATTTAAGTCACTCTTGTCCCCTTTCTTACAATGGCTCTGAGCACTATGGGACTTAACTTCTGAGGTCATCAGTCCCCTAGAACTTAGAACTGCTTAAACCTAACTTACCTAAGGACATCACACACATCAATGCCCGAGGCAGTATTCAAACCTGCGACCGTAGCGGTCGAGCGGTTCCAGACTGTAGTGCCTAGAACCGCCCGGCCACTCCGACTGGCTGTCCCCTTTCTTATGAAGAGGTTCGACAATAGCATATTTCAATCTGTATGGAAAAATTCCCTGTGCCAGCGAAGCACTACATATATCGCTAAGGACTCCACTTATTAAATTAGAACAACACTTCAAAATTACGTTACAGACTCCATCAACACCACATGAGCTATTGTTTTTCAGTATATTTGTAATTCCCTTAATTTCAGTGGGAGATGTTTGTGCTATTTCTAAAGGCCTAAAGTCCTGCGAAATGACATTTTTAACATATTTTTTGCTTCTTCAACTGAACCCTTTAACCCTATTTTTGCTGCTACATTAAGAAAGTGATTGTTAAAAATACTTACAACTTGTGAATTATCACTCACAACACCATCATTTAGCTTTATTGCTATGATATGCTGTGCACTGTCAGGCTGCCCCGTCTCCTGTTTGTCAATATTCCATATAGTTTTAATCTTACTATCCGCATTTTTAATTTCTGTCAGAACACACAAGCTTCACGACTTCTTAATGACTTTCCTTAAAATATTACAATATCGTTTTTAGTGAGCAAGTAATGTCAGATCCTGACTTATTCTGGCCTGTCCATATATTTCCCTCTTCCTCTTACATGATATCTTAATTCCCTTAGTAATACATGGCTTACTTGACTTTGTAATGGCTTTTTTGATTAACGTTTCAGGAAAGCAACTCTCAAATATAGAGAAAAATTTACGGTGGAATAAATTGAATTTGGCTTCAGCATCATTTTCTGTGTATACGTCATCCCATTCTACCTTCCAGGCTGCACTTGAAGCTCTGCATCCTGTTCACATTAATAAGCCTCCCTGCCTTGTATGAACCTACCTGAATCCTCTAAGGTGCTGTATGTATTATTTATATTAACAGCGCATCATGATCAGATAGCCCATTAACAACTGGGTTCACATTAATTGTTTCTGCCTGAGCAACGTCTATGAAAATGTTATCGATAAGTGACATACTATCCTGCTGAACACGAGTTGGAAAATTTACAAAATATACTAGACTGTAACAACCAAACAAAGCTCCTAGCTAATTTTTCCTATCCGTATGTTTTAAGAAATCTACATTAAAATCACCACAAACCACTAACAGCTTCTTTTTGTCTGACACGTAGCTCAATAATGCCTCAAGATTTTTCATGAATAGCTGAAAGTTACTTGAGCGGATCTGTAGATTGTTACAATTACTATAGAAGTATATTGCTGTAGCAACTCACAAGCACACGCTTCAAGGATCTGATCTACACAAAAACTGAAACTTGCTGGCAGATTAGAACTGTGTGCCAGACCGAGACTCGAACTCGGGACCTTTGCCTTTCGCGGGCAAGACCTCTACCAACTGAGCTACCCAAGCACGACTCACGCCCCGTCGTCACAGCTTTACTTCTGCCAGTACCTTGTCTCCTACCTTCCAAAATTAACAGAAGCTGTCCTGCGAACCTTGCAGAACTAGCACTCCTGAAAGAAAGGATATTGCGGAGACATGGCTTAGCCACAGCCTGGGGGATGTTTCCAGAATGAGATTTTCACTCTGCAGCGGAGTGTGCGCTGATATGAAACTTCCTGGCAGATTAAAACTGTGTGCCGGACCGAGACTCGAACTCGGGACCTTTGCCTTTCGCGGGCAAGTGCTCTACCAACTGAGCTACCCAAGCACGACTCACGCCCCGTCCTCACAGCTTTACTTCTGCCAGTACCTTGTCTCTTACCTTCCAAACTTAACAAAAGCTGTCCTGCGAACCTTGCAGAACTAGCACTCCTGAAAGAAAGAATATTGCGGAGACATGGCTTAGCCACAGCCTGGGGGATGTTTCCAGAATGAGATTTTTCACTCTGCATCGGAGTGTGCGCTGATATGAAACTTCCTGGCAGATTAAAACTGTGTGCCGGACCGAGACTCGAACTCGGGACCTTTGCCTTTCGCGGGCAAGTGCTCTACCAACTGAGCTACCCAAGCACGACTCACGCCCCGTCCTCACAGCTTTACTTCTGCCAGTACCTCGTCTCCTACCTTCCAAACTTAACAGAAGCTCTGCTGCGAACCTTGCAGAACTAGCACTCCTGAAAGAAAGGATATTGCGGAGACATGGCTTAGCCACAGCCTGGGGGATGTTTCCAGAATGGGATTTCACTCTGCAGCTGAGTGTGCGCTGATATGAAACTTCCTTGCAGATTAAAACTGTGTGCCGGACCGAGACTCGAACTCAGGACCTTTGCCTTTCGCGGGCAAGTGCTCTACCAACTGTGCTACCCAAGCACGCCTCACGCCCTGTCCTCACAGCTTTACTTCTGCCAGTACCTCGTCTCCTACCTTCCAAACTTAACAGAAGCTCTCCTGCGAACCTTGGAGAACTAGCACTCCTGAAAGAAAGGATATTACGGAGACATGGCTTAGCCACAGCCTGGGGGATTTTTCCAGAATGAGATTTTCACTCTGCAGCGGAGTGTGCGTTGATATGAAACTTCCTGGCAGATTAAAACTGTGTGCCGGACCGAGACTTGAAGGCAAAGGTCCCGAGTTCGAGTCTCGGTCCGGCACACAGTTTTAATCTGCCAGGAAGTTTCATATCAGCGCACACTCCGCTGCAGAGTGAAAATCTCATTCTGGAAACATCCCCCAGGCTGTGGCTAAGCCATATCTCCGCAATATCCTTTCTTTCAGGAGTGCTAGTTCTGCAAGGTTCGCAGGACTGCTTCTGTTAAGTTTGGAATGTAGGAGACGAGGTACTGGCAGAAGTAAAGCTGTGAGGACGGGGCGTGAGTCGTGCTTGGGTATCTCAGTTGGTAGAGCACTTGCCCGCGAAAGGCAAAGGTCCCGAGTTCGAGTCTCGGTCTGGCACACAGTTTTAATCTGCCAGGAAGTTTCATATCAACGCACACTCCGCTGCAGAGTGAAAATCTCATTCTGGGTACACAAAAACCATTTGTTTCAATACTAATGGCTTTATGTCCAGTTTTTATATAAGTAGCAACTTCTCCTTTTTCCATGTTGACTCTACATGAATAAGACGCTAATTTGTAATCTCTTAAATTTAACTTCTCCATCACTGCGGTTGTATCTTTTCATATGTATTAACAGCAGGAAGAAAAAATTTCTCCACACTGTCTGATCTATTCCGTGATTTGTCTCATATCGCAAAACACGCTTTCTGCTGAACGAAGAGGATCACTTTCCTCAAATGTCTACTGACTCTTAAGTGGAGCTCACATTATGTGCTTGACTTTTCGTCTTCGTAGATAATACTTACACTTATTCAATGCGCGAGCTCTGTATTGCGTCTTGCTTTTCATACTTATGTTGGATGGTTTGGGAGTGACTCGTTCAGAGGGCAGTTCATCAATGGTTCAAAGATTACTCAAGGGAGATTAAACTGGGTAGGCCAAGATTAGTCAGGACAGAGTCACCTTGATGGCTTTATGCTCAGCAGTATTAAAAGCAATATTTAAAAACTAGATAAAAGCCCCAGCTTTTTTGATACATAATATGAAATATTATCAACGCAGCCTTCAAATTCTTGTTCACGCACTTAACAAAGGATGACTGAGGGGGGGGGGGGGGGAGGGAGGGAGGGAGGGTTGTAAGGAATTATTAAGGAGTTGTTGTAAAGCAACAACAAAATCAAAACAAAATCTCCACAATTTCCTAGTTCCCTAAATGTAATTGTCGGAGGAACCTTGTTTCAACTTGGGACAAGGCCCCAGAAGTAGACAGAATTCCTTTAGGACTATTGACAGCCTTGGGAGAGCCACCCTAGACCAAACTATTCCATCTGGTGAGCAAGGTGTTCGACACAGGCGAAATACCCACAGTCGTCAAGAACAATGCAATAATTCCAGTTCCAAAGACAGCAGTTGCTGACGGATGTGATAATCACCGAACTATCAATTTAGCAAGTCAGGGTTGTAAGGTACTAAAATGACTTCTTTACAGACGAATGAAAAACTTGTATAAGATGACCTCGGAGAAGATCAATTTGGTTTCCGGAGAAATGTAGGAACGCGCGAATCAATACTGACCCTACGACTTCTCATAGAAGATAGGCTAAGGGAAGGCAAACCGACGTTTGTTGCATTTGCAAACTTAGAGAAAGCTTTGGACAGTGTTAACTGGAATACTCTCTTTTAAATTCTAAAGACAGTAGAGGTAAAATACAGGGAGCGAAAGGATATTAACAACTTGTATGGAAACCAGGCGGCAGTAGTAAGAGTCGAGGCACATAGAAGGGAAGCATTGGTTGAGAAGGGTGTGATACCGAGCTGTATCATATCCCTGACGTTATTCGGTCTGTATACTGAGCAAGCAGCAACAAAAGAAAAATCTGGAGTAGAAATTGAAGTTCAGGGAGAAGAAATAAAAACTCTGAGGTTTGTCGATGACATTGTAATTTTGTGAGAGACAGCAACTAATTTGGAAGAGCAGATGAACGGAGTGGACAGTGTCTTGGAAGGAGGATACAAGATTAACACCAACGAAAGCATAACGAGGATAATGGAATGCAGCCGAATTAAATCAGATGGTGGTGATGGAATTAAACTAGGAAATGAGATACCTGAAACACTAGATGAGTTTTGTTATTTGGACAGCAGAATAAGTGATGATGGTCGAAGCAGAGAGGATATGAGAAGCAGACTGGCAATGACAGTAAAAGCTTTTCTGGAGAAGAGGAATCTGTTAACCTCTAGTATACATTTTGGTGTCAGGAAGTGTTTTCTGAAAGTATGTGTAAGGAGTGTAGCCATGTATGGGAGTGAAACATGAACAATGAACGGTTTGACAAGAAGAGAATGGAAGCTTTTGAAATGCGATGCTATAGAAGAATGCTGAAGATTAGGCGGGAAGATCACGTAGCTAATGAGGAGGTATCAAATAGAATTGGGGAGAAAAGAAATTCGTGGCACAACCAAACTAGAAGAAGCGACTAGTTGGTAGCACACATTTTGAGACATCAAGGAATCACAAATTAGTACACGAGGGAAGTGTGGAGGATAAATACCGTAGAGGGAGATAAAGAGATGAATACAGTAAGCAGAGTCAAAAGGATGTAGGTCGCTGTAGTTACACGGAGATGAGAGGGCTTGCACAAGATAGAGTAGCATAGAGAGCTGCAACAAACTAGTCTTGGGGCTGAGGGCCACAACAACAACACAAATGTGGTAGTATTATCACTTACTACAGTGCTTAGTGGTCCAAAGACAGCAGAGATTATAGTGAGATGTTTACAGGTTGGCCACTAGGGATTCCGCAGATGGGAATTAACCAGCTAAAGCGGGAAAACCCGTCCACCAACACAAACCTGTAATTTATCCTGGCAGCATCCCCCTCCCCCCGACCCCCTCACCAGGTCCGTGAAAGGTGTCTTAGGGGGTCATAGGTAGTCCACAAAGAGACCCTATATGGATCTGCTCGCACTAGTAGACTCGAGATTACCTTTGAATGAGTCAGAATTTTGTTTCCCTTGTTAATATAAACTGAACCCCCCCCCCTATTAACCGACGTATATCGTTGAACATAGATGACCAAATCACATTTGTCTAATTCTGGACAAGGTCTTATCGAAACCTAGATGACCGCCCATCATGAAGCTATGAAAATACCTCAAACAGCGGGAACAAATACCTGAGGCACAAAATTTTGAATATGTGGTCACACATCTCCTGTAGACAAACAACAGCATTATTAAGAACAGACACGTCTATGTGCCCGCAATTGGAAAGCCTTTTTTATTTAGAAAGTATGGAAATCTTCTTCCTGTCTTCGCTTGAGATCGCAAAAGAGTTCAAGAACTTCAGTCAACACAACGACGCCCAAGGAGGGTTTGCCACCGTCCTCCGCATATTGTGGGATGCTGCAGTCTTCAAACATGCAAATTAAAGCGTCGACTTCCTGTTGTCTGGACCCCTCTAACACAAAATGCAGAGATGCAGACTGTCCAACGAATAAGGCCTTCAGTTTTTCTGGTGTGAGTAAAAACACAGTTCAGCACCTTATTATCAGTCTCGAGCACAAATTTCCTGTGTTCTGGGTAGAACTTAAAATTCTCCAAGGTGAAGAGATCTGCTGAAGCTTCCAACTCATAGGCTGAATTTTTTAATTCATCGCGAAATAGTGCGTTTCGTAGGCAACGTGATGCAGTTCCCCCTGATGAGCTTGGAGGGGTATCCGGGCCACCCCAGAATTGAATGCGTTGGTTTCGACAACAAAGGACACGAGGATGCCAAGGGCAACTGCGTCAAAGGAAGCTTATAACGGACGTGTCACCTGTCAGAATTGTTTCTAGACGTATCAGGGGTCCCATATCGCTCGATCCGCACACGCTCCACACCATTACAGAGCCTCGATCACCTTGAATAACCCCCTGCTGACATACAGGGTCCATAGATAACCGTACACGTCCATCCGCTCTATAGCTTTAAACTAGACTCGTCCTACCAGGAAACATGTTTGATTACGCATGCCTATACCAGTTTCTTTATCGCTTCAGTATATTATTATTCTTTTTTGCAATATATGCTCCTGAAACAATTTTATTACTTGGACAAAAGGTTTCGTTGGATCATAATTTCTCACATGATCAGTCATAGTCTCAGAAGACCGCCGAGAATTGCAATGTCATCGTGATCATCTCTTTCGTATAAGTAGATATTTGACTGCGTTTTAAATGAGTCATCAAATGTAGATTGAGCCAATAAACAAGTTATCAGTTGGCATTAGCTACTAAGCGGTGCAGAAGTAATGTGATTCCTCAAATCCTCAGAGACTCTTGTCACCAAACACTATGTCACTTTATATACGCAAATGGTGTAGTGTGTTTTCATGATTCAGGTGCCATCCTTTGTCGTCGCTGAATCAGGTGCTGGGAGTGAATTACTTTCACCTGGCACTGGATGACTCCCTCATGAAGTGCACGTACCCTTCAGACATCTACATCTACAAGCCTACGTTACATACAGACTTTGCAAGCGACTGCAAACTGCATAGCAGAGGATGCTTAGCGTGATACCATATGTTTTTCTTTCCATCCCAGTCACGTATGGAGTCCGTGCAGAAATTGATCTAGTCTTGCCTTCGTGGAGATTATAGGAGCGAAACGGAGGACAAAGTACAGATCTTGAAAATTTGTAAGCGAGCTTTTGGAGAATAACTGGCGTCGATCTTCAGATTCAATACAGCCTTTTATCCCAATTTGGTATGGATCCCCACACTTGACCATTGTTCTAAGATTAGTCATTTGTAAGCATTAGACCAGTTGCATTTTTCGAAATACCCTGCCATTCAACCGAAGTCTTTCAACTACCTTACCTAGCCTTTGTGATATGCTCTTTCATATTCGTATAAATTTTCACTCACACGTTTTTGTATTAGCTGACTCATTCCATAAGGTGCAGTTATTAATGTGACCACCGCCTTTGTTCACCATCAGTGTGCAATAGACACTCACAGACAGCAGGTGGCAGCACTAGCAGAGGAGGGTATATAAAGCGTGTGTGGCGGACACGGAAAACATTGCAGGCGTTGTTGTAATGCGGAAACGGAACGTTCTGACGTCCAGGGGCATGGTCGCTGGCCTTCGGGCCATGGGCGAAGCATCCATGAGCATCATCACCGGCTTTCGGGCCACGGGTGGGAGCGTTTTCGAAACGGCTAAGCTTATTAACTGCTCACGCGCTGCCTTCGATAAAGTATACCATGCATGGAAAAACGGCACTATCCAAAACCGGCGCCGAGGAATCTGTGATGTACGACAGGCAGTAAACGAAGGTGGTGAATGACAGCTACGGAGATGTGCATGGTTGAATAGACGTCCCACTACTGAGCAACTAATCGCTCAGATGAATCATGGGGCCTCCAACACTGTCTCCTCAACAAATGTTTAGCTAATGTCGTTGCCTATGAGACTCTGTAGCAGGTGCCTGGATCATACATAAATGCTGACTGCTGTTAATGGTCGACGAAGGCGGGAATTTACACGCCAGTGGAAGTCCATTGAGTAATAACAGATGGCCTTTTCTGTTTAATCACGTTTTATTCTCCATACGACAGTTAGCTGTTGTCACGGACGGCGTGAAACGTCTGGAAGCATACACTCTGCAACAATAGTCGGAAGGATCCAGGCCGGAGGAGGGAGAGCTATGGCTTGGTGAATGCTTTTATGGCATTACAGGGGTGACCTCGTCATTCTGGAAACAATGTGTCAACACAAGTATGCACCTTAGAGAGCTGCCTACCTCTACACACACTTGGCTTTTCTTCAGCTCAGCTTTATGGCATCTGTCAGCAGCACAGTGTGACATGTTGCACACGTCACAATGTAGGTGAATTGTTCGAAGAACACCAGGATGAATTTACCGTACTCCGCTGACCACCAAACTCCCCATATTTAAACTCAATCGAGAATCTTTGGGAGCACATCGTTCAGGCTCCATGCAGACGGAGACCATAACACCCCTGGAGTCGACGTGTCTTTTCATCCCTGTCGATGCCTTCCAGAACTTCATTGACTCACTTACTGCTCGTGTCGGAGCAGTCCGCGCTCCAAATGAGGTTATTCGGGCTTCAGACAGGTGGTCATATTGATGTGAGTCGACGGTGTAGTTGTGACTTGTTGTTGTATTCGTGTGATACTTTTTTTCTTCATTTTGTGAAGAGCCCAAAGTTAAATTTTTCATTCAATACAACTTGACAATTTTTTCCACCACTTTGAAGTCTTATCAAGATCTGCTGCATATCTGTGCAGCTTTCACAAGATAGTACTTCTTTACAGGTAACTGAATTACCTGCAAAAACCGTGAAGTTACTGTTAATGTTTGTCAGGTTATTAGAACACATTAAGAATAACAAGGGACCCAAAACTTGGGGTATGCCTGAAATTACTTCTGCTTCTGTTGATGTCACTCGGTCCAAGATAACAGGTCACATCCACCCTATTAAAAAAAACCCAAATCGATTCACAGATTTTCTTTGATATCCGATATTACATTGGTGTGGGTCTTACTCAAATATTTTCAAAGTCCAAGAAAAAACGCGTTCACCTGTTTGATTCACGACTTTCACAATATCATGTGGCAAAACTCAAGTTGGGTTTCACTTGATCTATATTTTTGGAAGCCATGCTGATTGGCATGTAGGAAGTCGTTCTGTCCGATATATCTTGTAATGTTTACCCTCAAAATATTTTCTATTATTCTATAGTATCTGGACGTGAATGAGATTTCACCTTAGTTTCGTGAGTGAGTTGTGGTGCCTTTCGTCTAGACTGGTATGACTTACGTTTTCTTCGAATGACGTGACATAATTATCTTTTCTACTGACCTCAGGTGTGTTATGATTAAAATGGAAGCTAATGCAAATAAAAATTATACGTAGAATCTGTCAGGGATTCCACTGGGTACTAGAGCCTTGGTTAACTTTAGGGATTTTGCTTTTGCTCAACACCGCTCGCACTAAAATGTGTATCATTCACCTGTGCAATAGTGCGAGATGTAAACAGGGGAGTACTTCGATATTTTCGTTAGAAAAAGAACTTTTGAAAATCAGGTACAGCATTTCTTCTTTTGCTTCCTAGTCTCCATTTCAAATCTTGTGTAATCCATGGAATATGAGCAGAATATCTTCTGGTTTTGTTAAACTTCGAAAAAATCATGCACGTTAGTCATTGAAGGCTTCACGCATTCAAGTCTTCATAGCCGAATTTTGTTGTCATACTCTTGTTTCCACTTCAACCGTGATTGTCCTATGTGATTACACCCGTTTTTTTTCTTTTAGTCGCCATACTGAGGAGATTATTGACAGTGAAACTAAGAATCTATCGTATTTCTGAGTTTTTACTACAGATTTCATGAGCTTTATCGAAATGAAACCACTATGAGAGAATGTTCTTTTGATAAAAAATTTACTAAATGCTAGGCCAACTTTTGTCTGTTATTTAGCTTTATAATTTGTTCTAGGCGTTAAGAGTACATGGAAGTTTCGAGATATGGGATTTTGCATAGGAAAAATGCGAATTGGCTTTCAAATATATCACGTGAACTGGAATGCGGCTGAAAACTGTATGTGCCAGTGGTTTCAAAATTAAACCAGCTTTATAAGACAAGTGGTTGTTTGCATTTTGCCGATTTCTTCTTATATTCGTTACTTACTGCAATAATAAATATCGATTTTGTGGAAAATTCTGTAATTACATTCCCATGTGCAACCATATCCTTAAAACAATTTATTAGTTTACTTTTTGCCAATTTCTTCTTGTATTCTTTGCTTACTAGGGCAATATGGATTAATTATGTAAAAAGTTTTAAAATTAAATTTTTTCATCATGTTGAGAGTCAAAGGGTTAAATTATTCTGTAAATTTAAATTTTTAGGTAGTGTTAGTTAATTGTTATTTTATTAAGAGTAGTGTTTTGTCATAAATCTTTATTTTTTGAAAATGTCCCTAAGTGTTCATCTACTCTGGTGTTAATATAATAAAAAACTTCAATAAAGTTGTGTGGATATACAACTGCTTAAGAGAAAAAAGAAAAAAGCAGAGAAAATATACAAAACTGGAGTGTGTTGCTCATCCGCGACACTCCGACATCGCTGGTGAATGAAGCGGTGTAGTGATCCCTTGTAAAACTTGGAAGCGGGGCTCGTGTGAGGCAGCGAGGGGTTGGCTGGTAATCGCGTCGGCAGACGAAAGCTCTCAGGGTCCGAACAATGGCCGCCAATCTCCCAATCTCCAGCTTAACGAAGCGTACACGGTCGACGACAGCTAGAAGCAGACAGATCACAGGAAGAGGAAAGGGGTCTTGAGAGTGCGCTGCTGTGCACTAGGAGCAAACATCGTATTCTCTCTCTTCCACAGTAACGGAATTCCTTTGAATATTTTACACAGATGAAATTGATGATGTTTTTTTGTCACATTGTCGTATTTTTGAATTATAAAAAAAATTCCCAGCATATTTACAAGTAAAGGGTTCTTTCGCCCCAAGCGTAACGGAAATTTCTCTCGGTAGGTGGTAGTGAGACAACAACAGTTCGACTGGGAAGGAGAAAAACATAGTCTATTCATACACAGTGCTTCGAATATCATTACTGTGCTGATACAGTGGGTTGACAGGCTGTACCATCGAGCATCCTCCACCATACGATACATAGACAGTAAGTAGTTGTAAGTTTCATAATATTATTGAAAATGAGAAGATTTTGTATATTTTGTATTGTGATGATTTACTGTACAAAACGTAGTATCTTCCTTCTCTTTCATGGTACGAGAGTGGGGCATTGCCCTGGCGAAACGAACAATCTTTCTGTCATGACGCTGCCGTCTTTGCTCGGCTACAGTGACGTCGGCTCGAGGCCAAAGATACGTCCAAAAGCGACTCCTCTCACTATTTAATAATGATGACAAACTAAACCTGTAACTTTTAATTGTAATAGATTAAAACATGTTTTCAATATCTGTTCATATCTGGCCAGTTATGATCTATTAATATAAGTCGTTAATATTTGAGACGTGGTTCTATTACCAGTACCTGAAACGCTTCTGTAACAAAGTTTTAAACAGCGAGAAAAAATATTTGGAAGAATTTGGAAGTCTGCTGGAACACGAATTTTTTGAGTTATTGATCTGGAAAGAAATTTCTTTTAAATGGAGTGCAGTTTTTTCAGGGTTGAAGTGTTACGTACCGCTTGCCGCAAGAACTGATACGAGACAGTAAGGTGTCTGGTTACTGAGATTACACTCTTGAGACGGCGTAAACTTTGTTTCACTATAGTTGAGTGAAAGTGATATTTAAGAGATTTTTCAAGTCCGAACGAACTTTTTATCTCTCTAGAACGAAGAAATATGAAGTTGACGGTAAATCAAAATTAAAGTGACAGTTCGTAAACAACCAGGCAGAGATATTCTTTGTCACTGAAGCGAAACTTAAGGAGCAGTGCTAGTATCGTTGGATATTATTAACTACTGTAAATGCAAATGGTTCAATTGACTCTGAGCACTAAGCGACTTAACTTCTGAGGTCATCAGTCACCTATAACTTAGAACTAATTAAACCTAACTACCCTAAGGACATCACACACATCCATGCCCGAGGCAGGATTCAAACCTGCGACCGTAGCGGTCGCTCGGCTCCAGACTGCAGCGCCTAGAACCCTAAATGCAGTATCAGTGTGGAATGTCACTATATTCATAAAGTCACAGTGACAAGTAATATCTAAGTGTCCAAACATTTCTCAAAACTAATTGTGTAGGTTAACTGAGTTTATGCTTCGAGAATTAATTCCATACTATTTGAAAACTAAGTAGCCACGGACAAGAGATAGTAAACTGCGCCGAATTCACAAGAAATTAATACTTATGATCTGCTGTATTAACAAAATAAACAAGACTGTCATAAGGCGTTTTCAAAACTCAAATATTAAAACTGCAATGATATAAAGCTTAAACCCCCGATGATCGACCTTCAAGATCGAATCTGCGACCTAATTAAATAATACCTTGGGATATATAAATGTGCGTCTGTGGTACGAATTAAACATAGCCGCAGTAGCATCTCGTAACTGACAGGTGGAAGTGCAGAAATACGACGGAAACATTGTATTACTTCGTATGTCGTTCACACTGAGTCACTAGTACAGCTTGTAAAAATAGATACAAAAAGCAGTCTCCTGTATCATTTATGAAATAACTACTGTAAGAGTCCTCTAGAAGTTTCTATCAAATTGTGCTTCGGCTGACGGGATGCTTTTGTATACAGTGAAGAGTCAGGGGAACTGGTAAACCTACCTAATATCTTGTAGGGCGCCCATGAGTACGCACAAGAGTCGCAACACGACGTGGCATGGACTCAACTAATGCCTGAAGTAGTGTTGGAGTGAACTGACAAAATGAATCCTTCAAGGCCGTCTATAAATCCATAATAGTACGAGGGGGTGGAGAACTCTTCTGAACAACACGTTGCAAGGCATACAAGGTATGCACAATAATGTTCATGCCTGTGGAGTTTAGTGGCCAACGGGAGTGTCTGAACTCAGAAGAGTGTTACTGGAGCCACTGTGCAGCAGTTATGAACGTGTGAGGTGTCGCATTGTCGTGACTGAATTGCCCAAGTTCGGTATGCACAAGGACTTGAATGGATGCAGTGATCAGACAGGACGCTTATATACGTGTCACATGTCAGAGTCGTATCCAGACGTATCAGGGTCCCATATCACTCCAACTGCACTCGCTCCACACCATTATAGAACCTCCACCAGCTTGAACAGTGCCCTGCTGACATGGATTCATGAGGGTGTCTCCATACCCGTACACGTCCATCAGCTCGATACAATTTGAAACGAGACTCGTGCGACCAGGCAACATGTTCCAAGTCGTCAACAGTCCCATTTCTGCGGTTACGGGACCTGGCGAGGCGTAATGCTTCATGTCGTGCAGTCATCAAGGGTACACGAGTGAGCCTTCGGCTCCGAAAGCCCATGTCGATGATGGTTCGCCCGCTGACACCGGCCCAGCATTGAAATCTGCAGCGGTTTGCGGAAGGGCTCCACTTCTGTTACGTTGAACAATTCTCTTCAGTCGTCGTTGGTCCCGTTCTTGCAGGATCTTTTTCCGGCTGCAGTGCGCCGACTGTAACTCCACGTTCAAACTCTATTAAATCTTATCTTGATAACCTGCCAATGTAGCAGCAGTAACTAATCTGACAACTGCACCAGACACTTGTTGTCTTATATAGGTCTTGCCGACCGAAGCACCGTATTCTGCCGTTTTACATATCTCTGTATTTGATTACGCATGCATATAGCGGTTTCTTTGGCGCTTCATTGTATATATAAATCAGATTTTTTCTTCGTATTTTATGTGAGTCGTCAACCTCTGGCGTCAAAAAAGTTTATATCTTCGCACTATTAAGACATCAGTCTGTACCTTTCAATATCAACCAAAACAGATTTATACAATGTTTTGTGGGCAGATCATCACACGTATCGGTTCGCCTACGGGATCGCAACACTTCTTTGCTGCATTATCTTTGAGTCAAACATTCTCCTGTAGCTTTCTCGGTGTAAAATCATTATTTGGTTTAATTTTGTTTTAAAGGAAAACTCACGTCTTTTGGGGTTCACGAGATAATTGTAAATTAAATATCGAACAGGCAGTTCAAGCTACAGCTATCCCATCTGTTGACTGCAGTATTTTGTGGAGGCTTTGGTGTTTTTATTTTATGGTTAATATACGTTACTAAATGGGACGAGAAAGCTCAAAAAACGAATTACTTTCTATCCCTCTTAAAAGACCACAGTAGTCGATTTGGAGTGTTATAGAGATTTTAGAAGGTGGACCAGGCGGTCATACGATCCTCTACCACTCACGTAAGGCAGTGAACTGGTGTGTATGTAACAGTTGATTTGTATCGACTCAGGTTATTCAAATGGATCGACATAGTGATGTGACGGGACTGGTAAAAGGCATAGCTCGTTTAGTACCACTGTACAGTCGGTGAATCAATTTAACTGATACGTTGGAGCATTTCAAGGCTAACTGTCCATTGTGTCTACAAGGAATGGAGTACCACCTGAAGAGATGTAGCATGACGTAGGAACTGTGAAGCACTATTTCGGTGGGAGGGGAGTAAAGCTGGGGCTATTGACAATACGAACCATACGACTACCAGAGTGCATGATGCAGAGAAAATTATCTAGGATTTTGTGCTCAGTTTTAAAATGATTTAACACCTGTCACAATAACATGAAAACAGGAAAATAAGCCTCTACCCCACAGCAATAATAAAATCTTAATGCGACACAAATGAATATACGAAGGACGTAGTGAAAGTAAGTTTCGTCATTGCTTTTCAGAGGGAAACTTTATTGCCGGAAACAAATACACCAAGTCATCATGAACTATACATCTTGCACTGTTTTATACATGACGCCACCAACATTGAGACATTTGCCGCAGCGTAGAGTCAGCTTGCATAAGCCGCTCCGGTAAAACTCTTTGCCTTCCGATGCAAGGAATTATCGCACAGCGTGTTCCACCTCAGCAGTTGTTTGACAGTGACGTCGGGGTTTCACTGAAGGGAACAGATCGGGGATGTAGGCCGGCTGGTTGAATTTATCCCATCTGAAGCGACCAATCTGATCCCGTGTCGATCCAGGATGTTTCTGATTGCAGGGTACGACAAATGTCTCAATGCCGGTGGCGACTATGTCGGTAAACAGTGCAAGGTGCATAATTTATGATGCGATAGTGTATTTGTTTTTGGCAATAAAGTTTCCGCGCGGAAAACAGCGACGAAACTTACTTTCAGAGCATTGCCTGTACAGTCATAAAATCTTAACCTAATATATATATATATATATATATATATATATATATATATATATATATATATATATATATATATATACTGCGCCCCAGAGATTTTTACGAAAGTGACACTCAGTTTAACCTCCAAAAACATGCACAAGTCAAAACACTCAGTGTAAGCTCCAAAAACATGCACAAGTCAATAAGGCATCACAAGGGCACCTGTCCTACGATAAACACCTCAAGCAAAGGTGGATAGACTGCACGGACAACAAACACAGTCTGTAGCCACGAAATAATCAAACGTACGTCAGCTATCAAGGCAAAGAGAAGGACAACTTGAATTACTGAAAGTCTATCACTAAAATACGACTCCTCAGAAAATTCACTGCTTTGCAATATCCGGTTTCAAAACGGCCTCACTGTGTTTCATCAAAAACAATACACATATACAAGGCACTCCTCTTCAAATTACAGGCCCAGTAGTGGCTTTGCCTTTTCGTAAATTTGAAATCTTGGTTTTATGCTAATGTCACCATTGATTCAAAGATCAGCACAATAAAATGGGACAAACTGTTAACGGTAAAAAATCTGACACAGTTGTAAAATGCTTTTAGTGACAGTCTTGCACAACAGAATGTGCTATACAACTACGGTTTCGGGGTCTTAGCCCCCATCACCAGGTGTATCTGAAATCTAAAGTAAAGTAGTAGTTGTAGCCTAGTCCTTTAAACAATTAAAAGTAAATAAAATTTATAAAATAAAAAGTGAGGTGAAGTGGTTAAAAAGTAGCCTGCCTAGCAGTAGTAGGACGTCACGTCCATGCCCAAACAACTAGTAGCAACCACCTACCGTAGGAGGCCCGTCATACTAGCATCCCAAATTGTGGTTGCGAAAAACTTCAACTCTATGCGCGGCCTGGGAAAATACCTCTTGTCACAAAATTGCCTCTGGGAATACATGGAATCTACAGAAATAAAGCCACATAAGACATTAGATGGAAGTCACGCGCTATATCAAAGTAAAACTAAGTAACGATCCTACGGTGCAAGAAGCAAATTAACGTCAAACCAGATATGGCGTAGCATGACAAAACGGCGGTAACATTCGAGCATAACACTTACCAAACGCTGATACAGCGCACGTGTGACAATTTTGGAACAAGATCCTGAAACCATGGTTGTACATAGTGACTTCTGTTGAGTAAGACTGAGGTGGATAAAAGTATTTTACAACTGTGACGGACTGGTTTACCATGATCATGTTGCAGGACAGTTGTGGATGTCCCATAAAGAAAAAAAAAATTACAAGTAATTCTTATCTATATTCTTCCAGTCGTCATAATGGAAGTGCTTCTTCCGCTAACGCTTTCTGGCTGCCAGCCACCGTTTTCCCTGGACGTACGGAGGCAAACATCATCTGATGCCTCAGCCAAACGATGCCTCACACTAACAGCAGGGCACACCCAGTGCTCTCGTTCCTCAACCCCACTGCCGTGCTGCCTCCACACTATCCGCTCTGAGTCTCAGCGCCACTTCCGAGCTTCCTCCAGCATGTGTTCGCTTTCGCCGGCGGATTCCAACTGCTGACTTGCTCCACCGCGCTGATCAGACGAGGGCGCTCGTGGCACTCACGGAGCTCGGCTGGCGACCTCGTGTGTGCCCTGCCACAGAATCAAACCGATTACTTCCCCGTCAGTGGCGTAAAATGCAAGTGTGCCGACAGGGCACGGAACAGTGGTGGAAAAATGATCCTAATATATAGAGAACGGAGAGGAATGCTATGTCTTGGCAGAGACAACCGGTTTCAAAGCCGACAGCAGTTTTTACTGTCAATGAAGACAGATCAGCATCAACTAGCTTCTGAGAAAGTAATATCCAGGGGACTGCATGGACTGGGATTTGTAGTACGAATGAAAGAGTAGAAAGATGAGTTCTGCATTCAATTTCGACAGGTAATAGCGAATAATCTCTTCAAAACTCATGAGATGAGGAGGTGTTCTTAGAAAAGGACCAGAACCAGCTGGATTACGTTATCGTCACACAGAGATTTCCTAATCAGATGTTCGATAAAAAGGATCATATATAGACTCAGACCGCAATGTAATAATGGTGAAGAGGTAACTGAGGAGAAACGTCCTGAAGAACCAGCGTGGAAGGAAGTGAGGCACTGAAGTACCGGGGAATGATGAGATGCGTTTGAAGTTCACGAAATGTGTTAATATTGAGGCGAGGAGGGCCGCAGTAGGCAGTTGAGTTGAAGAGGATGATGGGGAGACAAATACAGGTAACTGACAAATAGAAGGTAACTGAAGAAAGCCTTGGGTAAGAGGCGAAATACTTGAATTGATGAGGTAAAAAAAAGTTCAGGCAAAGACAGGAATACAGGAATATAAATAATGTGGAATGAAATAAAAAGATCGTGGAGGGAAAGGAAAAGCGAAACGGTCGCAGGAAACGTGTGAAGAAATCGGAAAAGAAGTGATCGTCGGAAGGACTGATTGAGCATACTGGAAAGTCAAACCAACCTTCGGTGAAATGAAAAACAAGGATGGCTGTATTAAGAGTGTAAAGGGAATCATACTGTCAAACGCAGGCGAAAGAGCGGATAGGTGGAAAGAGTACATTGAAGACTTATATGACGGGAAGAATTGTCCGACGACGTGACAGAAGAAGAAACTGAAGTCGTTGTGGGAGGGATAGGGGAATACGTGGTATCAAATAGGGCAGAGAGGATGGATAACAATCTTTCAGAACTTTTAAAATCATTGGGGGGGGGGGGGGGGCAATTGCGACCAAATGGCTGTTCAAGACATGCCTGAAGCGGTAGGAAGTTGGTTGGCGAGTTTTAAGCTGCTGGGCAGATTAAATCATATTTTCATGAATAACAATTAGTTATACATTTATTGAAGTAATAAACAGCTTTTCTTCGGAAGGGCACTAAGAGCCTGAAACAAGTTAAAGAAAAGTTTCTTTAAAGAAACTTTTCTTTTCTGCAGCTGGTTGCTTATTATATCAGTAAATACAAATACCGTTACTGAAGGTGGATAAAATACTAAACTTATTATTTCGTTAGCAAAATCACCTCTTAACAACGAAGGGTGATAGTTAAGGTGGAACAGTCAATGACCTTAACCAAGAAATTAGCCCATAATAATCAACTACAATTTTCAAAATTTTAAACAGTACAGAACAATTTTACATATAAGACAGCATCTAAAATGCCAACGGCCTTGCCGCAGTGGTCACACAGTTTCCCATCAGATAACCGAAGTTAAGCGCTGTCGGGCTGGGCTAGCACTTGGATGGGTGACCATCCGTCCTGCCGAGAACTGTTGGCAAGCGGGGTGCACTCAGACCTTGTGAGGGAAACTGAGGAGCTACTTGAATGAGAAGTAGCGGCTCCGGTCTCGGAAACTGACATACGGCCGGGCGAGCGGTGTGCTGACAACATGCCCCTCCATATACGCATCCAGTGATGCGTATTGTCTGAGGATGACACGGCGGCTGGTCGGTACCGTTGGGCCTTCATGGCCTGTTCGTAAGGAGTTTAGATTTTATTTCAGCGTCTAAAATAAAATACAAAACAAAAAACAAGTTAAGACAACATTAGCAATTTGTGACCGAGAACTTCAGGTCAAGCCATAACAATAAAAATAATAATAATATTGAGCAATTAAATTAGATGCCTAGGTCAATTAAGACTGTTACAGAATAGTGTGCTAGAATACAAGAAACTTCACCAAAATATATCTATAATTTTACTCCAGCCAGCAGATAGGTTACAATTTTTGTTATGTATAATTTCTCGGCTTTTTGTAACATATTTAAATTTCAGGCCCACGGCCAATCAAATGTTTGTACTAACAGACACACGGTACTGAACTTAGGTATGTTGAGGCCGAAAATGCGAAAATATTTTAAATTTTAAAACACTCTGTTGGTAGCAGATGCAGTAAAATATCATCAACCGTCACTGGACGGCGCTGTTAAAGGCTTTCAAAAATAGCTTTAGCGAAAGGATTTGACATCAATGGCCGCGAGTAATTAACTTAGTACAAGCCATTCAGATTATTAAGGAAGTTATAAAATTAACTGTGAACCCTACTACATAATATAGCAAAAGTTCACCTGTCACCTGCCATCACGGCAAAGAAATTATAACAGAACCGCCTTGGCGCAATTACATTACGTTAAATTCTCAGTTAGAGGAAGTAAGAGTTAAAACAATTAATGGTTGCTTGCGGCCAGCAATACAGACAGCAAATATATCAATCAGGTAATCCCACTGGAATTCAGAACAATAATAATTATGAAATGAACATTAGTTCCCCTGCGGCGCACAAACCTAATTAACCCTAGTGCCACTAAAACAAGAGAACACATGTGGAACAAGTTTGGGGAGCACAAGGAATACGTACGCCATGAAAGTCTTGGAACAAAATCATCCGCCGCTCGTGCTCGTGCGGTAGCGTTCTTGCTTCCCACGCCCGGGCTCCCGGGTTCGATTCCCGTCGGGGTCACGGATTTTCTCTACCTCGTGATGACTGGGTGTTGTGTGCTGTCCTTCGGTTAGTTAGGTTTAAGTAGTTCTAAGTTCTAGGGGACTGATGACCATAGATGTTAAGTCCCATAGCCATTTGTACCAATTTTTTTTCTTAGAACAATTACTTGAGCACGTAGCGTCCTTAGACATTATAACAATGTGCAGCTTGTACAGACACTAACAAGTCACGCCACTCAGCAGTAATACAGTAGAATGCCAACATTGTCAATTTAATGACCCGCTCTCTCCACCATAAATCGCTCAAAACGGTTAGAGATAGCGCAGTCCAGAACCAGATGAGCGCATACAAGAACCACACTATCAGGCCACCTACAGGAAAATCAGTCACAAACTAAAAATATAACCAGGATGCCCAGGAGCACAACACTTTTTTATCAAATTTAAAATTGCTCTCTGTACCTGGAAATGGGTGCTCACCGTAAAACCCACACTCTTCAGATGAGACGGATTCCCAACCCAAAGTTGTCTGACAGTTTGAATTCCAACCGACGTCTCGGCGCCAACAACATACACCCCAAGCCATGCTGCTGACTTCACGCTATGATGTGCCCACAAGAATGTCAGCATGACCGCGGCAACTGCGGATCACGAACTGTACACAGTTCCACTGACAAGACAACCTGAGTATGCCCCGCAAATCCATGACACAGCCTCACTGCACCCTGGAAGGATGAGGTCCTTGAATTACCCAGCAACTGGTCAGCGACATTCTCTATAAACTGCTATTACTGGCATATGGAAAGCGCACGGATACCATCAGACTTCCGGAGAAACATGACGCACAAATTTCTAAAGATAGCAAGGGCACGTAAGTGCAAGAACCTTTGCATAATTAGCTTCAAAACTCAGGCATCCACGAAAATTATACAGAAGAATGGAAAAGAAAATTGAGGATTTTCGGATGACGATTAGTTATGACTTAAAAAAGGTAAAGGCAGCAGAGAGACAGTTCTCATGTTGGGTCTGATAATGAAAGAACGACTAAAGATAAATCAAGACAACCTCAGGGATTTGTCGACGTGGCAAAGCATTCGGCAGTGTAAAATGTGCAAGTGGTTCAAAATCCTGAGAAATATAGGGAAAGATGGGTAATCTACAATAGGTAGAGGAACCAGAGGGAATAATGAGACTAGAAGACCAAGAACGAAGTACTCTGAGTGAAAAGAGTGGGAAACAGGGTTGCAGTCTTTCATCCCTACTGTTCAATCTATACACTGAACAAGCAACGACCAAAATAAGAACAAGATTCAAAAGTGGATTTAAAATACAGGGTGAAAGGATATCAATGGTAGTATTCACTGATGACATTGCTATCCTCAGTGAAAGTGAAGAAGAAATACAGATTCTGCTGAATGGAATGAACAGTTTAGGGGGTACAGAATATGTATTAAAAGTAAATCGAAGAAAGACGAAAGTAATGAGAAGTAGCAGAAGTGAGAACAGCGAGAAATTTAACATCGGGATTGACGGTGACGAAGTAGATGAAGTTAATTAATTCTGCTATGTTAGGAGCACGATAACCCATGACGGATAAAGCAAAGAGGACATAAAAAAAGACTAACACAGACAAAGATGCAGTTTCTGGCCGAAAGAAGTCTATTATTATCAAACATAGGCCTTAAATTGAGCGAGACATTCTTGTGAATGTACGTTGGAGCACAGAATTATATGGCAGTGAGTCATGGACTGTAGGATGTGGTGCTACAGAAGAATGTTGAAGGTACGGAATGAGGAAGTTCTTTTCAGAACGGTTGGAGAAAGAAACACATGTAAAACACAGACTGTAGAGGAAAACTGCCAACAAATAACTGAGGGCACTGTGTGCAAGAGATGAATGAAGGGACTGGGACTGAGTTATTCATGGGGAGCCGTATCGAAAGCAGTCAGAAGACTGATGACTAAAAAAAAAATATTGCCTACGGAGGGTGTGATTCTGTAAAGTTCCGTTGGTATTTTTCGTACTGTGTTTAGGACCGATTCATTCACATCAATGTGTGTGAACCAGGATGTTTATGTCAACATTCTTTGTTACAAAGTGTTGTCCATTCTTTCACATCGTCATTATGTGTAAGCTGTGCATCCAAGATGACAAAACTTGTTTTTCACAGGGCTGCAGTAAGCGTTCCTCGTTTGACAAACTTGAAAGGCCCCTAATAGCATCCTGATTGGCCTGGGGCTGTCATCCTTGCCGACTTCTGTCTATTATCAAGATCGCAGTCGATATTACACTGCACTAGTCATACGTGTTCCTGCGGTAACTAATTTTTTTTTGTCTGGGGTGCTTATTTTGCGGAACGGATGATAATCTAAACATTCTCATCTGAGCAACCGTGGTCTTCTAACTACAACACTATTCTTCCGTTTTACAGTATAGGCCAGTTTAGGAAATGAGGAGTACAGGAATCAACTGTCACCGGTCTGTGTACTCCCTTGACGGTAGACATCCACGGGAACAAGGCATTGCGAGCCGAAACCGCTATTGCTAGTTGCAAGAAAAGTAAAAGAGCAACTGGTGCGTTAATTTTGATTTCAAAGCTTGTCTCATAGTTCGCAGGGAAACTATTCACAAATAAGATGTTGTTTACTAAAACATAGGGCCCTACGTACAGCGTCACGTAAATACACATCTATTACTACAAAGAATTCACGTAAAACGGATAAAAATGAACGGTAGCGCCATACTGAATGATGCCATCTACGCACTTAAAAAAAATTTGCAACTCCCCGGTTCCCAGAGCTCCTGAAGATAAACTATGACTGTGGATATTGTATCGCAGACACAGTCCCTCTGACTGTTCAGAGATATCATTAAACCCGCCCAAAAATGTAAACAACTCTGCATGAGCAGCGCCTATTAGACGAAGGGGGTCCGACAACTGAACATTTTCAGTCATTCCACCAGGAAGGAGGTACACGGCTCGAATTGTCTATAGTTCAACCATGCCTAGAGGGTCAATATCGCGGTTCGATCGCGTCCACATTGTTACTTTGTGCCAGGAAGGGCTCTCAAAGGAAGTGTCCAGGCGTCTCGGAGTGAACCAAAACGCTGTTGTTCGGACATAGAGGAGATTCAAAGATATAGGAACCGTCGATGACATGCTTCGCTCAGGCTGCCCAAGCGCTATTACTGCAGTGAATGACCGCTACGTATGGATTTTGGCTCGGAGGAACCCCGACAGCAACGCCACCATGTTGAATAATGCACAGGACGTCGTGTTACGACTCAAACTGTGCGCAATAGGCTGCATGATGCGCAACTTCACTCCCGACGTCCATGGCGAGGTCCATGTTTGCAACCACGACACCATGCAGCGCGGTACAGATTGGCCCGACAACATGCCGAATGGACCGCTCAGGACTGGCATCACGTTCTCTGCACCGATGAGTGTCGCATATGCCTTCAACCAGACAATCGTCGGAGAGTGTTTGGAGGGAACCCGGTCAGGCCGAACGCCTTAGACACACTGTCCAGCGATTGCAGCAAGATTGAGGTTCCCTGCTGTCTTGGGGTGGCATTAGGTGGGGCAAACGTACGCCGCTGGTCGTCATGGAAGGCGCCGTAACGGCTGTACGATACATGAATGCCATCCTCCTACCGATAGTGCAACCATATCGGCAGCATATAGGCGAGGCATTCGTCTTCATGGACGACAATTCGCGCCCCCATCGTGCACATCTTGTGAATGACATCCTTCAAGATAACAACATCACTCGACTAGATTGGCCAGCATGTTGTTCAGACATGAACCCTATCGAACATACCTGGGACAGATTGAAAAGGGCGGTTTATGGACGACGTGACCTACCAACTACTCTGAGGGATCTACGCCGATTCGCCGTTGTTGAGTGGGACAGTCTGAACCAACAGTGTCTTGATGAACTTGTGTACAGTATGCCACAACGTATACAGGCATGCATCAATGCAATAGGATGTGCTACTTGGTATTAAAGGTACCAGTGTGTACAGCAATCTGCACCACCACCTCTGAAGGTATCGCTATATGATGGTTCAACATGCAATTTGTGGTTTTCGTGAGCAATAAAAAGGGCTGAAATGATATTTATGTTCATCTCTATTCCAGTTTTCTGTACAGGTTCCTGAACTCTGGCAAGCGAGGTGATGGAAAACATTTTTTATGTGTGTATATGCGGACGACATGGTCATCGGATCAAACTTCAGATGATGATCTCTCCATTGGCAAAAGATTCCGGAATAGTCCCCCATTCGGATCTCCGTGAGGGGTCTTTGAAGCGGGAGGTTACCATGAGAAAAAGATTGAATAATCAGCGGAAGGATAACGTTCAACAAGTCGGGGCGTGGAATGTCAGAAGCTTGTACGAGGTAGGGAAACTAGAAATTCTGAAAAGGGAAATGCAAAGGCTCAATCTAGATATAGTAAGGGTCATTGAATTCAATTGGAAAGAAGACAAGGATTTCTGGTCAGATGAGTATAGGGTAATATCAACAGCAGCAGAAAAAGTGGTATAAATGGAGTAGCATTCATTATGAATAGAAAGTTAGGACAGAGAGTGTGTCACTGTGAACATGCAGTGACTGTTCTTAACAGAATCGACAGCAAACCAATGCCGACAACGATAGTTCAGGCATACATGCTGACGTAGCAAGCTGAATACGAAGAGACAGATAAAGTGCATGAGTATATTGAAAGAGGTGTACAGTATATAAAACGACATGGAAATCTAAAAGTCATGAGAAACTGTAATGCAGTTGTAGGGGAAGGAGTAGAAGAAACGGTTACAGGAGAATACGGGCTTTGAAAAAGGAATTAAACAGGAGAAAGACTAACTGAGTTCTGTAACACGTTTCAGCTAGTATCATCGAATACTCTGTTCAAGAATCACAAGAGGAGGTAGTATACTTGGAAAAGGCCTCATGATATGGGAAGATTTCAGTTAGATTACATCATGGTCAGAAAGAGATTCCGAAATCCGATACTAGATTGTGAGGCGTACCCAGAGGCAGATCACATTATAGTACTGATGAAGAGTAGGATGAAGTTTAAAACATTTATCAGGACAATACACAAATAATTGGGATACGGAAGTACTAAGGAATGACGAGATACGTTTGAAGTTCTCCAAGGATATAGATACAATAATAAGGAATACCTCAGTAGGCAATACAGATGAAGAGGAATAGATATATCTATAAACGGCCATCACAGAAGCAGGGAAGGAAAACATAGGTACAAAGAAGGTAACTGTGAAGAAACCATCGGTAACAGAAGAAATGCCTCAACTGATCGATGAAAGGAGCAAGTACAAAAATGTTACGGGAAACTCAGGAATACAGAAATACAAGTCGCTGAGGAATGAAATATATAGGAAGTGCAGGGAAGCTAAGACGAAAAGGCTGCAGGAAAATTGTGAAGACATCGAAAAAGAAATCATTGTCGGAAAGACTGACTCAGCATACAGCAAAGTCGAAACAACCTTCGGTGACATTAAAAACAAAGGTGATAACATTAAAAGTACAACGCGAATTCCACTGTTAAATGCGGAGGAGAGAACGGATAGGTGAAAAAACCACATTGCAAGCCTCTATGAGGGAGAAGATTTGTCTGATGTGATAGAAGAAACATAAGTCGATTTAGAAGAGATAGGGGATCCAGTACTAGAATCAGTATTTAACAGAGCTCTGGAGGACTTAACATAAAAAAAACAGTAGAGATAGATAACATTCCATCATAATTTCTAAAATCATTTGGGGAAGTGGCAACAAAACGACTTTTCCCGTTGGTGTGTAGAATGTATGAGTTCGGCGACATACCATCTGACTTTCGTAAAAGCATCATTCACACAATTCCGAAGACGGAAAGAGCTGACAAGTGCGAGAATTACGGCACAATCAGCTTAACAGCTCATATATCCAAGTTGTTGACAAGAATAATATACAGAAGAATGTGTAAGAAAATTGAGAATGGGCTAGAAGACGATCAGATTGGCTTTAGGAAAGGTAAAGGCACGAGAGAGACAATTCTGACGTTGCGGTTAATAATGGAAGCAAGACTAAAGAAAAATCAAGACCCGTTCATAGGATTTGTCGACCTGGAAAAAGCGTTCGACAATGTAAAATGGTGCAAGATGTTCGAAATTCTGAGAAAAGTAGGTTTAAGCTATGGGGAGTGGCGGGTCATATACAATATGTACAACAGCCAAGAGGGAATAAAGAGTGGACGATCAAGAACGAAGTGTTCGCATTAAAAAGGGTGTAAGACAAGAATGTAGCCTTTCGTCCCAACTGTTCAATCTGTACATCGAGAGAGGAATGATGGAAATAAACGAAAGGTTCAGGAGTGGAATTAAAATCCAAGGTGAAAGGATATCAATGATACGATTCGCTGATCACATTTCTATCCTCAGTGAACGTGAAGACGAATTACATGATGTGCTGAACGGAATGAACAGTCAAATGAGTAATGAGTACAGAGTATGGACTGAGAGTAAATCAAAGAAAGACGAAGGTAATGAAAAGTAGTAGAAATGAGAACAGTGAGAAACTTAACATCAGGATTGATGGTCACAATGTAGATGAAGTTAAGGACTTCTACTACATAGGCAGCAAAATAGCCAATGACACGCGGAGTAAGGAGGACATCAAATGGAGTCTAGCACTGGCAAAAAGGACATTCCTGGCCAAGAGAAGTCTACTAATATCAAATATCAGTCTTAATTTGAGGAAGAAATTTCTGAGAATGTACACCTCGAGCACAACATTGTATGGTAGTGAAATAAGGACTGTGGGAAAACCGGAACAGAAGAGAATCGAAGCATTTGAGATGTAGTGCTACAGAAGAATGTTGTAAACTAGTTGGACTGATAAGGTAAGGAATGAGGAGGTTCTGCGCATAATCGGAGAGGAAAGGAATATGTGGAAAACACTGATAAGGAGAAGGGACAGGATGATAGGACATCAGGGAATGACTTTTAAGTTACTAGAGGGAGCTCTAGAGGGCAAAAAATGTATAGGAAGACAGAGACTGGAATACATTCAGCAGATAATTGAGGGCGTAGGGTGCAAGTGCTACTCTGAGATGAAGAGGTTGGCACAGGAGAGGAATTCGTGGCGGGCCGCATCAAACCAGTCAGAAGACTGATGACAAAAGAAAAAGTGATTAGGTGACTTCGTTGTATGGTTGCTGTACTCGTAATGACGTCTTTGTGTTAGTTTCAAGTGGCATACTTGATGTTACCTTTGTAGATCCTTCATGTTTGCGTATCTACACCGACGTACCAAGCAACAGTGACTGTTTGATGAGGGTTATGCTGCTTACATATCATGATAATTATATTTTTATTGGATTTACATTTGTAATATGAACATGCCATCCGCCTAGCTTCCCTGTTTGTGTATCAAAGATGCAGTGCCTCTTGTTACGTTCTTAATGTGGTTCTAAATTTTAGGCAAATTATTTTAAAATTATAATAACAAAATAAGTGTGAAGTACTGTGATTCGGACTATTCACTGTATGTTTGCAGTGCTGCATTCTTGGATCGGTGGTTGCCTTCATACTTTATATGACACGACTACTTCTTGCTTGTAACTACTTGCATATTGGCACTTGCTAGCTGATAGTAACGTCTACGACGTTGACATTAGAATTCCAATCTTCATTCTGCTAATGAACGAACATGTAGTTGTCAAATCAGTGCAATATGAACGCTGTTTTATGTAATAGTTACTTTATGCTTGAAATGCTGATATACTATCGCTCTAATGTTCATGAAATATCATTCTATAATATGATGCAGTATAATACCCATTTGATCGACATTCAGTGAAATATATTGCCGAGGGTATCATGTTTCTGTAAACTTGTGTTACGACCCTTTACATCTGATCCCAGAGTGCTTGAACATGTTTCTCCATGCTTTACAGATCTGATGATGGCAAGGTAGTTTGCTGAAAGCAGTCATCACAATAAAAGCTGTAAATAGCGTTCTTAGTGTTTAAAGTTGTACTTTTGCTTTTAGAATAACGCGTATTACGCAGTAACACAGTATTGTCTTCCATAGCAGTACGCCACGGCCGCACAATCGGAGTAGCGGCTCGTCAGCGGCGGAAAGCCAGTGTGCCCTCGTGTTGCAGTATCGCCGCCGTCGGCCGCGGAATACAGCGGCCTCCAGTCCCGCGTATCGATCTCCAAAGTGCTCTCACGAATATCGAAGATTTGCACTCAGGAGTCTCTCTCGCAGGGGTCGTCTCTAAGCCCCCGTTTCAGGAAAGAGGAGCCAGCAGCATTGGTGTCTGTCACAGGAGCGGAATGAGCAGCAGCGGCTCCCAGCCACTCGAAGGCGGTTCATTGACAGTATCCAGGTCACACAGGTGACCTAATGGTGACGGTGACCTCTGTGGCCCATCGATGTGACATCGGAAGTTGGCAGTGCATCTCGTAGCCGAAGTGTCCGTCCAGCCAGACTTGTGGTTCCACAGACGGTCTATGTAGGCTAAGCATGTCTCCCCTCACACTGGGCAGCAGCAACTGACAAAAGAGCTGAGACTGTGGTATGAATTGGGCAGTCGGCAATCAGCACCCATCAATCAGCAATATTTGTTAAGTTGTTGGCCGGCAGAAGTTGGCATGCGTTTCTATGCGCTGCAGTCTGGAACCGCGAGACCGCTACGGTCGCAGGTTCGAATCCTGCCTCGGGCATGGATGTCTGTGATATCCTTAGGTTAGTTAGGTTTAACTACTGCTAAGTTCTAGGGGACTAGCGACCTCAGAAGTTGAGTCCCATAGTGCTCAGAGCCATTTGAACCATTTGTTAAGTTGTTGTTGTTGTTGTTGTTGTGGTCTTCAGTCCTGAGACTGGTTTGATGCAGCTTTCCATGCTACCCTATCCTGTGCCAGCTTCTTCACCTCCCAGTACTTCCTGCAACCCACATGCTTCTGAATCTGCTTAGTGTATTCATCTCTTGGTCTCCCTCTACGATTTTTACCCTCCACGCTGCCCTCCAATGCTAAATTTGTGATCCCTTGATGCCTCAGAACATGTCCTACTAACCGGTCCCTTCTTTTTGTCAAGTTGTGCCACATACTCCTCTTCTCCCCAATTCTATTCAATACTTCATCATTAGTTATGTGATCTACCCATCTAATCTTAAACATTCTTCTGTAGCACCACATTTCGAAAGCTTCTATTCTCTTATTCTCCAAACTATTTACTGTCCATGTTTCACTTCCATTCATAGCTACACTCCATACAAATACTTTCAGAAACGACTTCCTGACACTCAAATCTATACTCGATGTTAACAAATTTCTCTTCTTCAGAAACGGTTTCCTTGCCATTGCCAGTCTACATTTTATGTCTTCTCTACTTCGACCATCATCAGTTATTTTGCTCCCCAAATAACAAAACTCCTTTACTACTTTAAGTGTCTCATTTCCTAATCTAATTCCCTCAGCATCACCCGACTTAATTCGACTACTTTCCATTATCCTCCTTTTGCTTTTGTTGATGTTCATCTTATATCCTCCTTCCAAGACACTGTCCATTCCGTTCAACTGCTCTTCCAAGTCCTTTGCTGTCTCTGACAGAATTACAATGTAATCGGCGAACCTCAACGTTTTTATTTCTTCTCCATGGATTTTAATTCCTACTCTGAATTTTTCTTTTGTTTCCTTTACTGCTTGCTCGATATACAGATTGAATAACATCGGGGAGAGGCTACAACCCTGTCTCACTCCCTTCCCAACCACTGCTTCTCTTTCATGCCCCTCGACTCTTATAACTGCCATCTGGTTTCTGTAAAAATTGTAAATAGCCTTTCGCTCCCTCTATTTTACCCCTGCCACCTTTAGAATTTGAAAGAGAATATTCCAGTCAACTTTGTCAAAAGCTTTCTCTAAGTCTACAAATGCTAGAAACATAGGTTTGCCTTTCCTTGATCTTTCTTCTAAGATAAGTCGTAAGTCAGTATTGCCTCACGTGTTCCAATATTTCTACGGAATCCAAACTGATCTACCAGTTTTTACATTCGTCTGTAAGGAATTCGCGTCATTATTTTGCAGCTGTGACTTATTAAACTGATAGTTCGGTAATTTTCACATCTGTCAACACCTGCTTTCTGTCCGTCCAGCCAGAATTGTGGTTCCATAGATGGTCTATGTAAGAAGGGTGCGATTTTTATGTTGGCGCTTCCAGTGCACTCTGGGGCGGTGGGAATGGCCTTGACAACATGTGTACTGGTTCTACATCGCTGTCAGCTCTTCTAGTGACTTCGGACTTTCGGAGCTTCACCTTTCTGAGGCTCTTTTCTGCTTACTCGACACCGGAATAATGAGTGCAGCATTCTACTCAGCATTCCTTACGAATCTCTGCTTTGCCACTTGTATGACGGTATATCGGCTTCCGTGATGCTATTATGATTCACTTGCAGACTTGGGCGCTCGACCATTCGCCTTTGCTTCGACAGCTTCCGTGTTTACCGCAACTCGCTCAGTATTTCCCCCTAGCTGGCAGTCTACTGGACATTGACACAGGCGGTTCACCTTCCGGGAGCTGCCAAAGTAGAAATTGGACGAATTTTAGCTTCCAATGGAGGTACTATCCTAAGGCGTAACAGGAGAAACACATTAACTGCATTCCTCAAAACTGCTGCGCTAATACAAACTACGTATTATATCACAAGACGCTGCCGTAGTAAGAAATAAATTGTTCCATTTGAGAATAAAAACCACAGCTGCTTCTTTTTATTCCGTGATTTGTGCTCTGAACGTTGAATAGTGTGGGTTGATACAATGAGGCCGATAATAAAAGTGCGGACGGAGAAGGTGGGAAGATAAAGGTAAAACTTTTGGAGAACTATTCTCTAGCTACTCATTTTCCACTCACCAGTGTTTGTTATTCTAATTTAGTTGCTATCGATTTCAAAGCCATTACGGCTTAATCTTCAGATACTTTAGTATTGAGATCGATGTGATATGAAGCCGTAGTGGCACCCAATGGATATAAAACTGACTGCAATAAAAGTAATGAGAGAATAACCTCGGTTTTCCATAAAGTATTTCTTAACTGACACATCCAATCAACAGAGGTATACAGGGTGTTACAAAAAGGTACGGCCAAACTTTCAGGAAACATTCCTCACACACAAAGAAAGAAAATATGTTATGTGGACATGTGTCCGGAAAGGCTTACTTTCCTTGTTACAGCTCATTTTATTACGTCTTTTCAAATCACATTAATCATGGAATGGAAACACACAGCAACAGAACGTACCAGCGTGACTTCAAACACTTTGTTACAGGAAATGTTCAAAATGTCCTCCGTTAGCGAGGATACATGCAACCACCCTCCGTCGCATGGAATCCCTGATGCGCTGATGCAGCCCTGGAGAATGGCGTATTGTATCACAGCCGTCCACAATACGAGTACGAAGAGTCTCTACATTTAGTGCCGGGGTTGCGTAGACAAGATCTTTCAAATGCCCCCATAAATGAAAGTCAAGAGGGTTTAGGTCAGGAGAGCGTGGAGGCCATGGAATTGGTCCGCCTCTGCCAATCCATCGACACCGAATCTGTTGTTGAGAAGCGTACGAACACTTCGACTGAAATGTGCAGGAGCTCCATCGTGCATGAACCACATGTTGTGTCGTACTTGTAAAGGCACATGTTCTAGCAGCACAGGTAGAGTATCCCGTATGAAATCATGATAACGTGCTCCATTGAGCGTAGGTGGAAGAACATACTGACGAAACTAAAATGAGCTCTAACATGAAAATTAAGCGTTTCCGGACACATGTCCACATAACATCTTTTCTTTATTTGTGTGTAAGGAATGTTTCCTGAAAGTTTGGCCGTACTTTTTTGTAACACCCTATAGAAGCAATAACGGCAAAAAATATCTTCAGTTAAGTTATTTCGCCTAGGCCTAAAATTACGATTTTCATTTATACAGTGTCATTTTCATCAGGGTTAACCGACAGAGAAATGTGTAGAGATGTTTACAAATGTTTGTATTCGGTTATATACGACGGCTGTTCAATAAAGAATGGTCATAACATTTTTAACAACATACCTTTACTCATCCTCGTAATTTTGATGCTCCTTCTCAATGTAGTCTCCCATGAATGCGATGCACTTGTCGAAACGTTTCTGCCAGTCTTCAAATACATGCTGGAAACCATTTTTTTAAGTCTTCACCGCAGTCTTTACCACTTCTTCTGATGACTGATAATACATCCAACGAAGGCGTTTCTTCATGTTAGGGAAAATAATAAAGACACATGGGGCTAAATCTGGACCCTAGTGTGTGTGAGGCATACGCTTCATGTTGATTTTTGCAAGATATTCAGCAACATCATTGGCAACACGAGGCCGTGCACTATCGTGGTGCAGCATCCATCCTGCTTCACGGGAATGTGGTCTTTTACGCCTGTCATGGACTTGCAATGTTTTCAGGTCAACCCTGCAGTATTGTCCAGTTACTGATGTGTGTACAGGTACAACATGCTGATAAACCGATCCATGAATATCAGAGAATGAGATGACCATAACTTTCCCATCAGAAGCAACCACTTTTGCTTTTATGGGAGTTGATGATGAAGGAGATTTCCTCACTGGGCTTTGCTGTTTGCTCTCAGGATCCAACTGATTTAGCCAAGTTTCATCATCAGTATTTAGATTTGAAAGAAACTCCGGATCTTCCTCTAACATCAACTTTAATTGCAGGCAGACCTGCAAGCGAATGCCATTTTGTTCGGGAATCAACAATCTTGGAACCCATAGCGCACAAACATGTGTCATGTGTAATTTTTCAAATTGTTATTGGCACCCAATGAAATGTTCGGTACTTCAAAAAGTGATCTTAAGATGATTCGTCGATCTTCTCTCACAATGACAGCAGCAGTGTTGCTGTTTTCTTCCGTAAGAGCAGTAACTGGAGCACAGGGTCTACTTTCCTTTGAAATTGATTGTCTCCCGTCTTCAAACATTTTAAACCATCTTCGAGCTGTGCTGTAGGGAAGAACAGACTCTCCATAGACCTCCTGTAACGTTGTATAGGCCTCAGCTGAAGATTTGTTGAGACTAAATCAGAATTTCAAAGCCGCATATTGTTCCTCGCGTGTTACCTCCATTGCAGCGGTAGGCGATACTGAACATGTCTGACCTTGCCTGCCTGTCACAGGCGGGAACCAGGAGTCCCAGAAATGAAACTACTACGGCGTGTTTGTTGCACATTAAGCTAAGAGAATATCATAAGATTAAATTTTAGCGCTCGAAATTATGACCATAAAAAATTATGACCATTCTTCATTGAACATCCCTCGTAATACATTTTGACGCAAAGAAACCTCATTACACACCATTAACACGAGCGAAAAATATCAGACCTGAGCGGAAAGGACACGACGCACTCTGTCAGCCGGAAACGTGTCAACAAGCAGCGGTAAACAGTCGCCTGGAGTTGGAGCGTTGTTTACGGCCAGTGCGCACCGGCCAGGCGGCAAATGCGGCCAGACTGAATCGTTCATTCGGCCCCGCGCCACCTCACTGCCAGACCGCAGCCGCAAGGTACGCCAGCTGTGACCGCTCTCCCTGAGGGCCGTCCATGCAAGTCTAATTCACTTCTCCGCAGAGTGGCCGGATGAGACCGCTCCATTCCTACTAACCAATGCTAATTCTTACTAACGCTGGGACGACCTCCAAGAGCACTTTACATTAAATCGCATTTATTAAGACGTTTTTAAAGTTACAGGGTCATCAGTCGTTAATACAACCGGTTTCGCGGTGTGCGGCGGGCTGTGGCCGCGGCGTGGGTGACAGAAGGCCAGCAGCACTGTTTGTCACATGAGTTATTTCTAACGTATATAAAAAAAAACAACTTTGTGTTCTGCCTTACAGTTGGTGTTGTCATGGGGGAAGCCTCGTCAGCGAGGTCCACCGCATGAGCGTCTAGGGATGTGATTCCAGTGGTGGTTTCCCGTTGCCTTCCACTGGTGATGATGAAATGATAATGAGGACAACCCTGTCCCTGAGCGGAGAAAATCTCCGACCCAGCCAGGAATCGACCCGGGCCCCTTGGCGTGACAGACCGCCGCGCTGATCACTCAGCTATCAGGGCAGACTCTTAAAGTACATAACATACACACTTAAAAAGAAAAGAAAATTAGTCACATATATTAGCCAAGGAGATGCTTAAATTAGCTTCTTTCGTTGTTCAAGGATTTCTAACATCTGCTTAGGAAATTGCTCATTACACTTTGCTGTTCCCTCTGAGAAATGGCAACAATTTCTTGACGGATGTAAGTTTCAACTTTATCTAAAATGTGATGATCTGATTTGTACTTTCAGTGACCCCCCCCCCCCCCCCGTTAGAGATAAAAATCACAGGCTGTTAAATTGGGGGAACGAAGAAGCCATTTGTTATGTTATCAGTGAGAGCCTACAGTGAAATATTCACTAATTTCCTGTAATGAGAAAATGGGTGTATTTTCCGTCGCAGAGTCCTGGTGAAAGGTCGTAAAAGCATGTTTTCTCTCAGTTATTTGGCCAAAAAGACTACAAAATGTTTTCCACATACCTCCCAACGTTGTTTCCCAGAAACAAAATAGGGCCTATTAGTCTTTCACAGCTGATATCACACCGCATTCCTATTTTTTAACCATGCCTCATGCATAGCGTTAGGCTTTTCAGAACTCCAATACCGATTATTTTATGAATTAACGTATTTGTTTATGTGGAACCATGATTTGTCCAAAAAAAGGAGTTTGATGACAATCAGTTTCTCCGTCATGTTCCCTGTTCAAAATCCATTCAGAAAACCGCAAACTTTTTATAGGGTCATCCCGTTTAAGTTCACGCGCTGCAGTAAATTTATAGGACCATAACTACAGTAACTTTGCAGCCATTTGAACAGAGCCATAGAAAATTCCCGTTTGCTTAGAAGGACGTCGGGCTGATTTTCTAGGAGCTCTTTCCAGAGCATGCCAAATGTTATCCAGAGATTTTTCTGAGAGTACTGTATGTGGTTACCTGTGTTTCCTGTCAAGAACACTTATTGACCAGCAAAAATTTATTTATCAGTCGATGGATTCTACAACAATTAGAAAACTGAACGTCAGGAAATCCCTCTTGAAATAATTACCCTGTATAAGGCAGTTGTTAATATACAGGGTGATTTTTTTTCCATCGTGTACAAACTCCAGGAATTGATCGATGAGAGAAAACGAAATAAAAATGTCTAATCATGTCCGGAAATACATGGTTTCAATGCTAGAGACTGTTTATTCAATCATGCATTGTTATAAAGACTGCGGTCTAATACGCACTGTGCAATGCAGCCACAGTTACAGTATGTGTCGAAGATGGTTTCCATGTGCCTCAACGCATGCGTGTACGCGCCGTAGCATGTTGTGTCACGTGAACATCGGCCAGCTTGCATCCAAACAGTGTCAAAGGCAGCATGAATACTCTTTCCAGTGTCTGCACATTTGGAATGGGTTCTGCATACACTTTATTTCTGAGATGGTTCCATAACCAGAAACCCACTGGCTGAGATCCGGCGAACGAGCAGGCCATGCAAATGGACCCGCTCATCCGATCCATCGACCAGGGAAGACACGAAATTGAGATGCGTGCGGACGTTAACGGCGAAGTGGGCTGGAGCACCGTCATGTAGCAGCCACATAACCCTTCCAATCATCAATGGCACTTCTTCCAGTTGGAGAGGCAAAGGCACCTGCAAGAAACGTCAATGCTTCCGGCCGGTTAGATGAGGTGGAAGGAAGACTGGTCCCAAAATAGGGTCGCCAATTAACCCGGCAAGTAAATTCCGGCTGCACCAATGCTGATGATTCGCTGTCACCATGGTGGTTCTGCATACTACTCCACAGATGACTGTTATGAAAGTTGAAATGATGTCATCTGTAAATAGGATGGATGACACAAGTCCCGGAATCGTGGCTGTCTGGCGAAGAAACCAGTGACAAAAGTGCTCCCGATGTGGAAAGTCTGTCGCTAGTAAGCGCTGCACACGCTGTAATGGTAGTAACAATTGTCACAGAGAATATTCCACACTGTCGTCTGGCTTACCCTCTGTTGGCGGTCCAACTGCCTGGTACTGACACGGCTGTCGCCTTCCACGGTGTTAATTACATTTTGCTCCAAGTCTGGTGTCTGAACATTCCAGGTAGTCCTTCACGGTTTCCTGCTTCCTGAAACAACGCTGTCTCAGACAAATGGCAAAATCACAGTTGCGAACACTGAAAGCTGTGGTGGTTGTTGTTGGCGGGGATACGTCTTCTGATACAAACTTGCTGCCCGCCGCCAAATTGCCATTTGCCTTTCCGTAAGTAAACACCACGTCGGCAAGTTCCCTATTCGAATACGAAACCATTGTGTAAACGCTGTACCACATCCACTACATGGTGAGTCAGCAAGAGATGTGAATCGGACAGAATGTTACCAATTACTAAGTCAGGAGAGGGCGCTAGGGCAGGACGTATGAGGAACAGTACCAACCTCTAGGAGGAAACCAAGCATACTGTAAGTGCGGCTGCACGGAAGAAAGCATGTTAGACCGCAGTCTCTGTAACAAAGTACGATTGAATAAATGGTAGCTAGCACGGAAACAATGCATTTCCGGATGTAAGTTCATTAGACGTTTTTTGTTCCGCATCCTCTCATTGATCAATTATTAGAGTTTGAACAAGGTGGAAAAAAGTCACCCTGTATAGTCATCCAAAGATTTTACTTTAAACTCAGATTTAATTTCACGTAACACTGAGAGATCTGAGTCGAAATAAGGTACATGCAGTAATCGGCAATCCCTCAGGACTACTGAGGTCTTTGACAGAACTGTTACACTTGCTTTAGAAGGTGTGTGAGCTAGACTACATACCCTCGACTTTTTAATTATCTAAGTTTCAAAGAATGCAAATCCCGACTGGTGTAAATGAGGATAGGCTGTAAAGTAACATACACATGGTTATAGGATGTGACGTAAGCGACACTGAGAAACGCGTCAGGTGGCATGTAGAAGGTAAGTTCCCTGTCTATATACATGCACAATTTGAATGCGTTGCGTTCACCCAGTTTATTTCGAGTAGCCAAAGTACGGAGATACATTTTAGTTCTATGCCAACGCGTCTTAAACATTGTGCTCTTATCGAATTCTCAACTGCTGCAAAAGTGACTCACAGTGAGATTCATCATCGTTTAAGAATTGTGACGAAGCTGTTGATAGATCTACTGTAAATCGGTGGATAGTAAAATTTCGTGGCTGTGAGCTCGGAAAAGCCGTTATTGATGATGAAACACACAGCGGACATCCAATCACTGTCAGAAACGATAAACATTCAAACTCGTCGAAGATTTGATTCAAAATGACCAGTGAAATACTCAGGAACGTATCACAAACCATATTGGAATATCTAACGAACGTGTCGACTTCACTATTGAACAATTAGGACACCGTAAAATCTGTGTACGATGGGTGTCATGCCGTGTGACAGACGAGAACGAACAGCGTCGATTGGAATGCTGTGAGCAACTATTGCAGTTGTGCCGTTACAGAGGGGGTCCGTCGTACGACCCAGAAGAGAAGAGACAGGTCGCTAAAAATCGACATCCGTGTTCTCCTCAGGCAAAAAAGTTCAAAACACAACCATTCACAAAAACACAATAAAACTGTATTTTGGGACACTCACCGACCCTCGAGCATGGATGTGTGTGTTTGTCCTTAGGAAAATTTAGGTTAAGTCGTGTGTAAGCTTAGGGACTGATGACCTTAGCAGTTCACTCCCATAAGATTTTACACACATTTGAACATTTTTGACACTCACCGAGCTTATGTAACCGCTAATCTGATACGAGGGGGAACGGTATATTCTGATAAGTACACTTCCAACGTCGAGTATGTCGTGTTAGAGGCTGCCTAACCACAATAGTCTTGCAACACATTGCGTGCAACCAAAGAGGCTATGCGGAACTCGATGTTTGAACCGATTCCACAGGTTCGTTACTCCCTCGATCTTGTGCCTTGCGGTTTTTATTTTTTTCCCTTCTACTTAAGAGATACGTCAAGAGTTATAATTACGCCTCGTTCGAGAGCCGTCAGAAGAATTTTTCAGTGACAGAATGAAAAGACTTTATCAGGTTGGGAGAATTTTTTTCGTCTTAACGGTGAAAATGTTGAAAAATAAGCATATGGTTTTGAAGTCTTAGAATTGTACATTAATTTACTTTTTGCGTGATCTTCCTTATAGTGTTTGTACGCGTGCTACAAACATGTGTGCATTCAGAATGAGATTTTCACTCTGCAGCGGAGTGTGCGCTGATATGAAACTTCCTGGCCGATTAAAACTGTGTGCCGGACCGAGAATCGAACTCGGGACCATTGCCTTTCGCGGGCAAGTGCTCGACCAACTGAGCTACCCAAGCACGACTCACGACCCGTACTCACAGCTTTAGGAGGCGAGGTACTGGCAGAAGTAAAGCTGTGAGGACGGGGCGTGAGTCGTGCTTGGGTAGCTCAGTTGGTAGAGCACTTGCCCGCGAAAGGCAAAGGTCCCGAGTTCGAGTCTCGGTCCTGCACACAGTTTTAATCTGCCAGGAAGTTTCATGTGTGCATTACGTTTCAGCCTACCGTCGTAATACTGAAACATCAGAATGATAATTTATGGTTGCAACTACTGCCACAAATTACTTACGGTATACTGGAAAATCTGTTAAAAGCCAACCTTTGTCAAGATCAGGATTTGGGTTCCGGGAAAATTAGTACCTCTCGAAGTGATACAGACCCTGTGACCCATGAGATAGGCTCAAGAAACGGATTCCTATCTGTACAGCACTTGTAGGTTGAGAACAATGTTTTGGAAACGTTGACTGGAATCCGCTGTTTGATATTCCGAATGCAACAAAGACTATTTTCTTTTCAGTCGTCAGTCTTCTGATTGGCTTGATGAGGTGCGCCATAAATTCGTCTCTTTGTTGGATGTATTCGAGTCTCCATTTTCCACTACAGTTCGTAAGTTCAGCAGCTCCATTTAGTGCCACAGTGAACCCTAATATCTTAACACACATCCATTCTCTTCTTCTTATCCATGTTTTCTGTTATTATCCTTTCATCACAGACTCTGTACAGAACCACCTAATTTGTTTTCAGCACCCTTGTATACCACAATAGCGCAAGCCCTCCTATTCTCTTTTCTGGTTTTCCACAGTCTACCACTAAATTACCCTGCTGGTCCATCTTATCTACAAGGCGATTATAATTAAAGTTTCAGTTTAAAAACGCATTAACAATGTGGTGTCACCGCCAGACACCACACTTACTAGGTGGTAGCTTTAAATCGGCCGCGGTCCATTTAGTACATGTCGGACCCGCGTGTCGCCACTGTGTGATCGCAGACAGAGCGCCAACACAAGGCAGGTCTCGAGATACGGAATAGCACTCGCCCCAGTTGTACGACGACTTTGCTAGCGACTACACTGACGAAGCCTTTCTCTCATTTGCCGAGAGACAGAATAGCCTTCAGCTAAGTCAATGGCTACCACCTAGCAAGGCGCCATTAACCATTTTAAGATAGAGTCTCACTTGTATCATCAAGGAATGCTGTATACAAATCATGGATTAAAAGTTAAGTATTATAGCAGCTACGTACTTTTCTTGCTACCATTCATTACGTATCCTGTTTCAGACCTGTATCTAGCCTACGTGAGATTACGCGTGCCTTTCGGCTACTTCAGTGTGGCGTAGCTGTCTTGTTACGCCACAACAAACAAAGGAACTGCTGCTCAGAATAACTTAAAATTTGAACGGGATACTATATAAGAATGGGGAAACGTTATGGAAAAAATAAACTAACGAACATTCTATCACTAGATGGCACTGTAAACGTCGTAACGTAATGCACCACGGCAATCTCGCACCACATACAATGGTAAAAAAGCAGTTTTTAATTGTCCTGCGACCGAAAACCGTACAAAAGCAATAGTGAAATCGGTTTTTAACTGTCGTGAGACTTACACAAGACATATTCAGTATACTGTCCACTGCTTTCTGCTACAGGTTGAACTCAATAAACAGCATGTTCCACATCAGACCGGAGTGTCTGAGGGGCTACATTCAGAATGCGTTGCGCAATACGTGCCTTCAGTTTAGCTATGTTTGTAATCGGAAACACTGAACACGTATCTTTCAGATGACCCCATAGCCAGAAGTCATACGGATTAAAATCGAGCGATCTGGACGACCAGGCTGTAGTGTAACAACTAAAACGGCTTTTGACACCCAAATGTAACAGTTGTGTTACTAAATGTGACACTTCTGTCACTCAATGTAGCTGGGTTTTCTCTTTTGATGCTGTCAATTGTCAGGATGAGCATTCTAAAGCATTCTGTCAGCGTGAAAATATTAAATAAATTAACTTTTCTCTCTTAATAACATGTGGGCAGGGTGGGTTCTTCCTTGGCTCAGGTATGAGGTCGAATGAAACATCATTTTTACATAAGATAACTTTTATTGAAGATTTGTACAACTGTATCTTACGGGATGTTATGGTTCGGAGAGCGGCAGCTGCGTCGTTGTGAAGTCTTCTGCTGCGGCAGCGGCGGCGGCGGCGGCGGCAGCGTCTGATTACACGTAGCGGTGTGTATCTTGTGTCGCCGTCTCGCCCAGCTAACGGGAGACGCGCAGCGCGAGGTGGCCGGTTTAACTATTGCGAGCGAAGTCGTGCATCGGATGATACCTTGGGTGTGGCGTCCCAGTGTTTCTCTTCTCTAAGCGGCCGCGTGTGTTGTGCGTCGGCCAGCGGAGCGGCGCGGCGGGGCAAGGCCAGTGTCCCGAACTCGAACCACGGACTCCCGCTTGCCAGTCTTCGGCTGTCAGGTCTTTATCCCAGCTCACAGGTGACTGCTGAGGTGAGGCCGTCTCCTTCCCGTCCTCACGAGTCACCCGGGTACGTAAAAATCAGACTTCCAATACCTTTTAACTTCTGTCTTCTGGCGCCGCAGCTGCTGCTTGCTATTCCATTACAGCGGCGGATTTGGTGCGACTGTGCATGATGTAGTCTCGTCTTGAATGACGGTCTTCAGCACCGAAACTGACTGAAAACTACTGCTACTCTTCTTTTCTTCCTTCGTCTCTCGTCTTCGTCTCTGTCTGTCTTCATCTGTCTTCATCTGTCGGGCCCACCGCGTCTCGCGTATTTATTCACTTCAGTTCACTGGAGGTGAACGACTTCACGGCCATTGCCTCTTCTGTCACGTTGAAAAGCTTCTCGAAGAATCTTCTTAACGTCGGTCATTGGCTCTTGGAATGTAGGCGGGGGCCTCTGATCCATGTGACGACTGAGAAACACGTGAGCCGGTCATTGCCTCTTCCGTCACGTTTAAAAGCTTCTCGAAGAATCTTCTTGACGTCGGTCATTGGCTCTTGGAATGTAGGCGAGGGCCTTTGCTCACATGCGACAACTGAGAAACACGTGAGCCGGTCGGGCGATGCCCTGACGGCTGAATCGACAGCGCCCGCTTATGTGGAACTCGCTGACTTCACGGTCATTGTCTCTTCTGTTCTGCTGTTCTGCCCACTGAATTCGAGTATGTAACTCTCTAAACTAAACCAAGTTTTCCATTTATATTCTAATTTCTAGTTCACTTTGATTTCACTAATTTATTTACTTAAGTACCACTCAACAGTAGTGAAAATACGGCTGACGGGTCTCGCATTTCAAAATGCCTCTGCAGCAGCAGGTTCAGTGACTGCGCGATGTGCGGATGCGCTCCTGCACATGATCATATCCAGACGTCAACACTGTTTAAGGGTTGTTGGTTCACAAAATACTCACAGTATTTGCCAGTGACGGCACAGGTAACAGGACCTGCAAACCTCATATTCTCGACAAAATGTGACCGTACGGTGAACGATGCAGTCAGCCCTCAGCACGCAGTCATTTCGACAGTGGTACCGTTTGATGTGCGTGCATATTTTCTTGCAGCTTCCCGCTAAGGACCGTATTTCACGTCTCGGTTAGATATAAAGGAATATGTGTTACAATGTGAAAGTTTCTATAGACATATCACCACAAGAACGGAAAAGGCATGATTAACAAAAACCTTGGACGTAAGCTACCTGAGTCACTTTTCGGTAGGAAGTTAATTCGGAAAAGGCCAAGTTACGCCGACTGCACGGTCTACGCGAACGAAGCAGTGGGCGGTAAGCTAGTAATTTGTATGTAACATGACGTTATGGTAGTATGTTATAATTCTCTAGTCGCGGAACCTACACTGGTGTGCAAAACTTAAAGATGGAAGTTAATTCCGCGTGATGTGTCACTGCCAAGTAACACAGTTCGGTGAAACTAGGACCATACATAAAAAGAATTTCTATAGTATATTATAGAAGTTAACTGAAAGATAAACGCAATGAGATGAACAGATATGATACTTTCAGTCAAGGACACCGATAACGCTAAAGTCACCTCTATTTATGGTGGTCCTCCGGACGTGATAAAAGACGGGAAGAGTTTCCTAATGGTGTGCAAGACAACCATGGACGGCAGTGCACACTCTGCAACATGACTGCATGCTGGCCACAAGTAGTTAAGGAGTTCTTGTTTATAGCGTTCCAGTACTCCACTAGCTTGGATGACCCTTGCTGAATGGTCGCTGCTTCACGTGGCTGTGCAGAAATACGTATCCCCACCGCGTCCCACGTTTGCTCCATCGTCTTTAAGTTGGGGTAACTGGCAACTTTGTGCATTCGCCGAATATCCTTTCGTGTCAAGAGCTCCTCCACCAGCGCAGTTGGAAGCGGTCATGCATTTTCATCTAAAACAATGAAATCAGCGCCGAATGTAGGCATGAAAAAAACGCACATGAGGAAGGAATACAGCATCACAGTAGCATTGATTGGTGCATGTTCCGCGTTCAGAGATCTGGATGCCAGTACACCCATGCACTATTTAGCCTGCCCTCACCATGACGCCTGGGCCACCAAAACGACTATGTTCGACAATGTTCCTCGCTGCGTTACGTGTTCTCGTCACTCGCCATACGAAGGTACAGAAATTAAGAAATTAACAGCCAAGTGTGGCTTATCTCTGAAGGGTCCTGTAGCTATCACCTTCCAAAAAAGGGTTCAAATGGCTCTAAGCACTACGAGACTGAACATCTAAAGTCATCAGTCCCCTAGACTTAGAACTAAGTTAACCTAAATAACTTAAGGACATCACACGCATCCATGCCCGACGCAGGATTCGAACCTGCGACCGTAACAGTCGCGTGGGTCCAGACTGAAGCGCCTAGAATCGCTCGACCACCCAGGCCGGTGACCACCTTCCAGATATGAGATTATGTATTGTCGTATATAATGTAAGGTTGCAAAATAGTATCTAGGAATTACTTAATCTTTAGAAAATGGAAGCCTTCACTTATCGAGAAGATTATCTTTTAATATCAATTCATATTTTATTAGTATATTCAAACCATCAATAATCTAAAAGAGTTTTAAGTATTGTTAGTTAGCATGACATATTATATTTTGTCAACGAATATGCACTGTGTATGTCATTTCACTTTTTTTTATCATCGCATATAGCCCTTAGGCAACATGTTGCTGGCTGCATGATGTGTAAACGAAATGCCAATAAAAATAAAATAAGAAATTGAATAAATATTTTAATACTACAAAAGTTCTTTGGTTTGGCTCATTCATAGAGGATAGAGTAGGAGCAGTCTGTCACTGTGTTAATGTTCCTTTTTCATTGTCATGTCGCTAGTCTCAAGAAACAGAAAGTCTGTTTGACTTCACTTTTAATGACCATGTTCATCATTTGTCCGTGGATGAATCAGTTGATCCAAGTATTGGAAACTTGACTTTCTCTAGTTTATCAGGATCTGGTCGAATGCCTTCAGGTGACATGATGTGTCCCAAGACATACGGTTACTTTCTCCCAAGTTCGGGTTTACTCAGTTTTATAGTGATACTAAGCGAATAGAACATTCACAAGAGGATTTCTAATTTTTACTGTGCTCTGCCATATGTCGATGGTAACTTTCTCATGTAGCGCCTCTGGTATACCAGTACTCATGTTTGGATGAAGGTTAAGAGAGATGCATTAAAACCAGTGGGAACGCCTTGAATTGGAACCACCTTCCATAGCACAAGAAGGCAGTATAATTTCTCCAGGAGGTTTTCAGTTCCACCTGCCAGTAACTGGTGCTGAAATCTACAGAGGTAAGAACTCTCGCTTCTTGAAACCTCTAAACTAATTCGTAAAATATTTACAGCCTATCTGTTTTAGGTTTAATAATTGTACTGTTCTGTCTCGAATCAAGAACTAACCTAAATCTCACAGCTGCTTCAACATTGACTTAATTTCCACTTCCACGTGTTCCTTATACATAAGCGGTACGGCGTATGTTATACAGAGGAAGGACAGTGGGGTTTGACTTTAATGTGGTACGTAAGGCTCTGGATTTTTCCAGGCTATTCGGAAAATACCTTATTAGTGCACAAAATCTCTCTCAACTCTATGTGTGTCTGTTCCGTTTCAGCATGTAGTACCTTTTCCTCAATTGCTGCATCATGGATCTTTAACTCCTGACCAATCTGTTATTGATCCGAAACGACTTCAAATTCTCCCCCTGGGAGTCCATACAATTGTACTACCGGATAGAGAAATTTGGGTACCGAACAGTTCCTGCTCACACAGTCATCGAACGTTAAAACAACTCTATTCCCACCCATAATCAGCATGGCACAACTTTCCTTTAATCAAGCACATCTGGTATTGATTTGAAAAATCCAAGCCGAAGATTTCCTCTGTTGTCAGAGTCGGAATAATTACGAAAATCACGCTAACTGGAAGTGAGTGGCTTATGGAGTGCAACTGCACGTGTTGTTTGACATCGGCATTGTTACTACGAATTGCAAACCTTTCGTTTTTGTAGTGGCAGTATTGTCCAGGCTTGATTCACGCTGCAGAAACGGAAATTCTGCCGCCGAATCACGGAGACTCGACTCCCCAAATCGATCAGGGGTGGTAATGCAATGCCATTAATCTCTATGATTATCACAGGACACTTCAATGGCATATTCTCTTCGCTTCCTTCATCAGTAAAATATCCTTGCCTCTCGTCTCTCTACTCTGCACATGGATTGCGTTTCCCTTTCATTTAATCGTTGCCGTTCATTACTGACCTCGTTCTAGTTCCTTCTATTATCGCTCAGATCGACTGCCCGCAATTCCAGCACGTGTGGGGGAGGCCCAGCTCTCCATACGCGGGCTGTGATCATTAAAAGGCAACTTGTTACTGTCATAGGGACGCTCTCACACATTCTCCCCGCCCAAGATTACACCGTAACCACGAAAATCTTGGACAAGTGGAGGGGTGGCAGGCTAAAGTGGGGATGTTAATCGCAATCGAAAGTCCACAGAAAAATGGATAAAACGCTCTTGCAATCCTAAATAAATCATTCTATGATCAAGTGATCACGTCAAAACAAAAGTATTTCCGTCCACAGTCAGGGTGGCACAACTTTCCTTTACTCAAGCACATCTGATATTGATTTGAAGAATTCAAGTCGAAGATTTCCTCTGTTGTCAGTGTCGGAATAATTACGAAAATGACGCTAAGTGGGAGTGAGTGGCTTATGAAGTCCAACTTCAGGTGCTGTTTGACATGGGCACTGTTACTACCAATTGCACATCTTTCATTTTTTGTAGTGGCAAGCTTGATTCACGCTGCAGAAACGGAAATTATGTTTAAAGCATGTAATATTTAGTTTAATATAAGTCCCTCGATCTAGCACTAAAGGATCATCTTGAGACTACACTCTGCACGCAGTCACGAAAATAATCAAAATTCCTTGCCCCGTTCCCCAACATCAATAACACTAAAAGAAAAGGAATTATATGTTTATATAACTAAATAACACGTTCTAAAGCCTGAATCCACAAACTGAGCAAGACGTTCCAACTCATCACTCCGGGTACCAAATGCCTATCATAACCTTGGAGAAATGCATGATACATACTGTGCCGTATTACAGTACATTTTTCACTACCGGTTTCGATCATGGAGCGTCTGCACAGAGGAAAAATATCATCTGTGACAAATTCACATGTTATATATGCTATTTAACCGAACAAGCAAGCACATACAACACTGAAAACATGAAGACATGGTTAAGCCTGCATTATGACGTAAAGTATCATTTCCTTCCGTCTTTAAGTCAGCAACGGCCTATATTTTTCTGATTAAAAAGCGTTCGTGATATGTGAAGTTGTCATAATAGATAATTTTCCTGTGTGAAGATGATCTATGATAGAAACAAGTAGTGGCTAAATGTATTGTAAGACAGCAAAGAGTGTATCATTTGTCTCTCCAAGTATGTCAATGCCGTTGTCAGTCTCCTGAAAAGAATTTTGGCTTTCCATGGCGGCACACCGAGAAAGTGGCTCCTCGTTCAAACAGGTGATTTGCAAAAGGACCTGTTCGCTGTGGCCAAAATTCTAAATTCTCATTTATCTCTAACTTATCCCCTAGTCTCTGCCCTTTGCTAAACTTGCCCATGTTACTACACTGGCAATGGTTCTACCCTACATGCATCAGTGTCTGTCCCGCAAATTTCCACCACAGGCGTAACCACAATTTTTGGAGCACAGGGAAGAAAACCCAGTGATCGGAAGGGATGTGTTCCAACGAATAAATGAACAGGATATGTTCCAAAGAATACATGAACATTAGGCCCATTCATCCTCCAGAGGCCATTGGTCCGCTGATCAGTTGAATGCACAAGAGGAGGGGCAGTTTTTGCTTGCCTGCAAGATGAATAATAACGTAATGAAATGGTACACAATATTCCGTTACAATGTTCACAAGGAAACATGACGACCAGAGCACAACGTTACCACGTTATAGAAAGAGATAGTAAGAGATTTTTGTTAAGTGCGGATTTCCATACGAATCCTATAGACTTAAGTACAGTTTTAAAGTGGTACAGCCCCATCTCCAATGTACCTTCTCGGGCAGGCATGACATGATTGCTCCTAATTTCTGTAGCGTGTGGAACTCCTCGATGGAATTTCTTATTACTAATTTAAGAAGTCGTCTACTTCATCTTAGGTTCACTGCGTCTTTCTCTAAATGAAACAATATAAAAATAAAATAATTCGAACAAAATATCTCCCTAGCTAGAAGTATTGTCGAATATAAACAACAACACACTTGTAAAGTACAGATTATAGCTAAAACTGGTCTTTTATTCCCAGGAATTCCAGGTGATTCAGCAGAGCTGGCAAAATTCCTTATTCTGCCTAGGCCACGTGAACTTCCGGTGGCTGGCCGCTCTGGCCGAGCGCTTCTAGGCGCTTCAGTCCCGAACCGCGCTGCTCCTATTGTCGCAGGTTCGAATCCTGTCTCGGGCATTGATGTGTGTGATGTGCTTAGGTTAGGTAGGATTAAGTAGTTCTAAGTCTAGGGGACTGATGACTTCAGATGTTAAGTCCCACAGTGCTCAGAGCCATTTCAATCATTTTGAACGATTTGAACTTCCAGTGGTGTAAGTGACAGCCCTTTTACGGTCCTGAGCAATAGGCCGTGGGAGCTTTCTGCTCTTCGTTCTCACCTCGCATCGCTCCAGCAAACTGTACATCATTTTATGAGCACCACTTCATTTTACGAACCTCCCTTTCCGCTAAGGACTCGTGGGAGGCATACTCGAACCTCGTGATGGATCTGGAGTACCGTCTTCGCACATCAGAAAATAGGAGAAGAGAGCGACAAGAAGTAGGAAATGCACAACACAAACTAAAACAAAGGGAAGTAGAAAATACACGAGGCGTTTGATAATGACTGCAGTACCGTAAAAATGACAGTCCAGTCCCGACGTCTGCCGGTCCCTTAAGAAACCATAGATGAGAACGTCTCCCACCTAAAGCTACCAGAAATAAAGCCGCGTTATATTGTCAAATACACTAACACGCACTAATGATTCGACTGTTTTCAACTAAATAAGTAACATACAGAGATTTCGCAACAGAAACGACCTATTCCAGGGTTATTTTAATCATTTTAGTTGCAGAATTTTCAATGTACTTGCGATCATTTCCTAATTATTTAATATGAATACGTAAATTTGGGAAATCAGTACGTTAATTATAGATATGTAAATATTTTTACAATATATTACCTATCGCCTATGGTGACATTTAAGTGCAAGAATAGTTTCGAAAGCGATGAATATAGTCGTTCTTATTATCGTCAGCCAAAAGTGAAAATACATCTGATAGACGAGTTGGAGAATCAAATGCATCCTTGGTTGTGTGATGATGATATCGTCGTGTAGAAGTACCGAAAATACGTCTACGAGTACCGAAAATAAATCCAACGGCTTTATTTCACATTGTTCCGCTTTACATATACACACTTTATGTAACAGATCATACACATTCCGAAAATATTGGCAATGGAATGTCGGTTCATTGAGTTTGGTTGATTAATATCATACATATTTTATTCCGTTCTGGAATGTGCAAGATTTTCCGTTTAAAAAGATCCTCCGATCTTCTGGCAAAGTAAACCCCAGAACTTTTCCAGTGCATTCTAAGCACGCCATCGCAATGTGGACTTAATGTGTTCTCTACAGACTCAGTTGGCATTCTTTGGTACTCTTTCTGCGACCCTCACATTCATCATACGCTGACAACTAAAGCCACCCGCTTATTTCCTACGCTTTTGTTGCCAACTTGTTGAGAGGAGGTTTGGTCAGCTGCAGACATGGCCGAAGCTCCTAGTGCAGTTTCTTCTTCTTCTTGTAACAAATAAAATGGTACTAACATTACCTGGCTTATTTTACGAATAATGTAGTGTCGTAAATCTTCCTTTACTAGAGTTGCACGTCAGTTTACATTGACTATCGTCCCCTTAAATCATTCCAAGTAAAAGTTCTACTTTTCTTTGAGAAAACATATGTATCCTTCTCCGACCGAAGTAAATATTCCATTTCCGAACTCCTCGTTGGGACAAGAAGCTGGATATTAGCAAAAAACTCAAAGAATTTTTATTAAAAAGTGTAGTTACAAAGATTGAAAACAGTTACAAATACACGGAAAGAGGAAGGTATTTGTTTAGATTTCGCTTTTGATATTACTGAATATTGTTACTGGATTTGTAAGCGGTGCATAATAATGTTAATATGGAACTTCTGAGACAGGTTTCCGTAAACCAACTTTCCAGTATCTTTTCATTTTGTTCTTGTGAAGTCGCTAATATCGATTTTGGAAGTCAGATCTAGCTGGTAGATTTATGCTTCCCCAATCGATTTTTGCTCCTGTAAACGCTGAACAATTTTTGAAACATAGATGTCTTATTTTTAAAATATTGTATAATCTGACCTGAGTGACTTTTCTTGTAGGGGAGGAGAAGAAGAAATATTAGACTGAGGAAGACGTTATCCATCTCCTACATTAAACGGAAGAGAAATAACCTTGGTGTTTACTACGTCGGCAACAGGAGCAGTTGATTCCTAGAGGCTATCCGTGTAAAGCAACTGACGATGAAAAAGTGATACCTGATCGGGCTAGCTAAATCGATTCAAGCCTAAATATGTAAACATGACAGCAATAAATGTTTGTTGAAAATCATTTCTTGTTTTCTGGAAGTTGCGTTGCATGTAAATGAGCATCAAGTGACCTACTTTTAGATAACACAACTGTATGGTGTTTGTTCGGGAAAAGAGACGGAAAATACCGTGCTAATTATTGTGATGTACCAATCGAGCATTTGACAATGTCTTTACCAGATGAAGATGACTTTGGTCGTTTAGCAATAAAAATTGCAATTTCATAAGAAGTGATTTCGCTATTTGGACTAAAGGGATGGATTACGGGGAGCAGATGATGGAGAGGTCTGCGCATATCGACCGCCAGATTGTGGTAGACCGATACGTGGAAAGTAAGGGCCGAAGGGGAGGGGGAGCGGCTGAGCTTAATCTACCTCAGACCGTGCTGAAACTTCGTGTTTCCTAGCCGACAGTGTAGATTATCTCCGAAGGAATAAGTGGCATACGGAGGCAACTAACACTACAAAAGTTTCGTAGGACCGTATTCCTTCATTTCTCAGTTGGAAGACAGACACTCGCAGCATAACGCGACATTCGTTACTTACTGGATAATTCTTCCTTACATTTTGACCATCTGTGGACTACTTTAATTCGGATCAGCTTCTTTTATTTTTGTAGTCTGTATCCTTCTCAAATGTTCTTTAACTGTCATTCTTTGCAACCTTCTTCGCACGGATCTTTGGTAGCCTAATGTTTTATTTGTAAGGCAGCTGTTTTTTGTAATCCCATTTCTTCCAGATCCCTTGATACTTCTTGGGTGCAGATAACTTTGGTTCTCTTGTTCGCAAGGAACTTTTATATCGACAAATTTCGAGAAGAGATCCTAATTTGTTTTAATAACTGCCACCGTAACTCACGTATGATATCCGTGACACTCTCTATCTCTCAATGGTAGCAAACGAGCTGGCCTTCTTTTAACTTTTTTGATGTTTTCCGTTAGTCCTATCTAGTACGGATCCCATACTGCGCAGAAATACGCCCGAGGATGACGGACAAGTGTAATGTAGGTATTCTCTTTAGTAAATCTATTCATCTTCTAAGTGTTGTGCCAACAAAAAGCAGTCTTTGTTTTGCCTTTCCCTCAACGTTGTCTAAATGATCGTTTCAGGTTTAGTTTTCTTTATTGTAAATCCTAGGTAATTAATTGACCTGACAGCCTTTAAATTTTCGTGGTTTATCATGTAACCGAAATTTAGCGGGTTCCTTTTAGTACTCATGTGAATGACCTCACACTTTTCGAGTCAATTGCTACTACTTGGTTTTGATCTTCCGATGATTTTACTAGCATCATCTGCCACAATTTAAGAGGACTGCTCAAATTGTCTCCTACATTGTTTACATAAATTAGGAACAGGATCGCGCCTATAGGACTTCATTGGGGAACGCCGTATGTCACTTCTGTTTTATTCTATGACTTCCGTTCTTTTACCACGTACGGTGACATTTCTGACAGGAAATTATGAATCCGGTTCCAAAATAGAGAAGGTGCTCCGTAGGCACGCAAATTGAGTAGAATGTGTTTATGAGAAGTGGTATCACAAGCATTCTGGAAAACTACAAATATGGAATCAATTTGAAATCTTCTTTCAGTAGCATTCGTTACTTCGTGCGAATAAAGTTGTGTTTTAAAAATACTGTATTTCTATATCCGTGCTAACTGTATGTTAATAGACCGTTCTCACAGTATATATTCCAAAATCCTTCTGCAAATCGACGTCCGTGATAAAGCTCTGTAATTCAGTGGATAACTCCTATTTCCTTTCTGTGACATTTTCCAGTCTTTAGATATTGATCATTCATCGCGCGAGCGGTTGTATATGATTGATAACTATGGAGCTATTGTAGCAGCATACTCTGAAAGCAAACAGACTGGTGTACAACCTGGACCGGCCGCCTTGTCTTTATTAAATGATTTGAGCTGCTTCACTACACCGCGTAGTTCTAAGTTACTCGTGTCGGCAGCTGCTGTTGATTCGAATTCTGGAATATTTACTTCGACTTCATCGGCGAAAGAATTTTCGAGAACTGTGTCTAGTAACTCCTCCACAGTGTCACTGTCTTTGGTAATATTACCATCTGTATAGCGCAGTGAAGATATTGATTGTGTCCTGCCACTGGCGTACTTTAGATATGACCAAAATGTCTTTGGATTTTCCACAAGATTTCTAGAAAGAGCTATTAAAGGCCCTGACGTTCGCACTATGTTACGAGCTTCAGTAAAACTTCACCAAGATTCTGCGTTCTTTTAAATTTCTAACGCTTTTTTCGTTGCTTTTGCAACAGTTTTCTGGGCCGTTTTGTGGCCATGGAGGATGAGTACGATATTTTATTACTATATTCGGTACAAATCTCTCAGTTGCCGCCAATAGTATTTCTTTGTAGTTAAGCCAAATCTGGTCAACACTTAATGGTTATTTTTTACTTAGAGATCGATTGTATTTTCGCTACCGTTTACACTTAGAGTTGACTGTTTGAACTAATTATTCGAAACAAAATTCCGAGTCAGCATTTAGTACTATTTATGACAATTTTTTATGCCTTTCCCCTATTTTAAACACGTATTTTCGCCAACTTGTCGACGGTACGCTAGTTCACCACTAACTATAATCGCATGAGGGCGTACCTATTTGAAACTAAATTTAAATTTATTTCAGTTGTTCAGCAGCTGAATCATCTGAGTCAGGGGTGTCAGTTACATGAACCATTTATTGATTCAGTTTTTCAGCAACTGAATCATCTGAGTCGGAGGTGTCAGTAACAGGAACCAACAATTAATTTACTCCAGTTGCCAAATATGCCTCTATTCATACTAAGTCACAGGAACTATCTGCTTTGCCGGCCGGAGTGGCCGATCGGTTCTATGCGCTGCAGTCTGGAACCGCGCTACCGCTACGGTCGCAGGTTCGAATCCTGCCTCGGGCATGGATGTGTGTGATGTCCTTAGGTTAGTTAGGTTTAAGTAGTTCTAAGTTCTAGGCGACTGATGACCTCAGAAGTTAAGTCGCATAGTGCTTAGAGCCATTTGAGCCAACTATCTGCTTTAATTTGTCTAAAAGATAAACCACATCTAACAGGAGGAAGCACGCCGCCACGAACTGTGTTTAATCTATCCTTTCTGAACACTATTACAGCCTGTGTACAAATTCAGAGTGATCTTATCTCCAGCTTTAGCCAGCTCTCGGTAATTCTAATGGTTTGAGCTTCAGTGCTTGGATCTCTGGTTCTTTTAAACCGGAGCTAGAACAATTTACGACTACAATATGATTGTCCTACGTATACCGTCGTCCTGAGATTTTTCCTGAACCTTTTGAATCCAAAGATCAGTCTATACTTTCCCAAGACCCTCCAACATCAAAAACAACCCAACCCATTCCACGCAGACCATGCTTGCCGTGTAACCCCTCCTGCGTTTGTTGGCCCATCACGTATTAAGTGGAACCCGAATCCCAACCAGAATATGGCGCAAGTCTGAATCTCTGATTGAGACCCTCCACCGAGCTCAGTACCAAAGTTCCGTAATGGGTCCTGTAGACGATGCCACAAATGGCTAGCAAGACTGGCGACTTTTACCAATTCAGGACAGCCATCTGAAAACAGAGAGAATTATTCCTATCCAAAGCTGGAGTTGGCTGCACTGTGTGCTCTTCTTGGCACCCGGAAACACTAGTTCCACATCTGAAATGACTTCTCCTGGAATGCACACACAATGTACACTGGTTTTCTCCTACTTTTTAGCAGCCATATCCCCAAGTGGCCTTATTACATGCCAAATATAGGAGCTCCCATCTGCCAGTAATCTCTTCCTCAGTGCCCAGATCTTGCAAGCCGAAAGGTTTTCTCTGAAACATTGAAATCCATTCTATCTGGCTCCTCAGCCAGATCCAATTAGCCACAGACAGCACCTGAATCCCGTTTGTCGGGTGAAATAGAGAGGCCTTTCACTTGAACTTCGTTCCAGAGTGTCTTTCGCTGCTTCCACACCCTGAAACGATCTGTCACTTGACAACAGGTGAGGGTTCACTCTCAGTGCGGGCAGCAACAAAGATGGTCACAATAGTGACCTATTGCAGGATACATGGGACACAATCCAGTCCTCCCACTGTGATGCCACAGCCTTAAGCTGCATGGCCGAAGTCAGCACCACCTGAAGCTGTGAGTGAAGGTGTGGGCAAAGAGTCAGCCACTCATCTGCATCTGAATGCAGCAATCAGAATCCCTATGCATACTAAATACAGCAGAACTATACAGTAGACAGTTATTAAAACTGGGAACAGTGCCTACTAGATATACAAACATGCAAGAAATTTAAGAATTTTGACTAAAATGCACACTACCAATCAGAATAGGTTGCCTCTAGTTAGAAGCTCGTAACACTCACAGACAGAAAGCTTTTTTCTGATGTGCTGCGACAGATATTGGCGCGGCTGCCTAACTGAAGGGGCTCTGCAACTGATCCATTCCAAGGATATTTCCAAAAGAGATATTTTCCTGGCGATGTCTGAGATCCTCTCTATCCGCACATAAGGTTTTGGTTCGCTCATCTTCTATATTGATTATCTCCTCTTCTTTGAGCTCCTAATTTCTTTCGAAGAACTATTCGTACCGCAAATTCTAGCCTCCTAACGGTTTAGACTTTCTGCTGTGTGTAAGGTTTTAAGACAGATCACTATTCTTATAGTTGACATTTAAATCCACCAACTGAATGTTCCTCCTTGTATTGTCAGCATTCTGTCAGTTGTTTCGTTCATTATAATCTACATTTCGTCCGCCGACGGTATCTGAGTGGTCAGTGCGGCAGACAGTCAATCCTAAAGGCCCAGGTTCGATTCTCGGCTGGGTCGGAGCTTTTCTCCGCTCAGGGACTGGGTGTTGTCCTAATCATCATCATTTCATCCCTATCGACGCGCAAGCCGTCGAAGTGGCGTCAAATCGAAAAGACTTGCACCCGGCGAACGGTCTACCCGACGGGAGGCCCTAGTCACACGACATTTACATTTATCTACGTTTCCCCGACAGAGGAAACCCGCTTTTACCGCTTGCACTGGAGCAGGGTAGTTTCACTAGTGGTCCCCTCTAATGATTTGGACAGTATCACAATATCGTTTGAAAATTGCAGTCTGTCTACCTTATACCTTCTTCCTTCCACCTCAACGATATTCAGTCGACGTTTCTAGTCTTTATACTCCAATAACTTTATTAAAAACACCATTAAAGAGCAAGAGGCAGAGAAAGACACTGAAAACTTTTCTCTGAACGCTATTCTACCTTCATGTATTACAAGCTGAATAGCGCCATATCAATACCTTCCCCTTCATAGTTAACGAACGTGAAGCCATTTACTGTTTACTATTCTTACTATTCTTATTTAAGATCAGAAATAAGTAGAATTTGTTTTCTTTGAATCTAAAGCTATTTTTTTCAAATTATGCAGCCTGGATTTGTTAGCCGTAACGTAGCATATTAGCACACATTTATAAAAATCATCGTCACTTCAGTCCACACTGAAATCTGTCACTTCCGCATGAGGGACTCCTAGTATACTGTACTGCGAGACGACACAACTTAGCCACCAGCCAGACTCAACACTGACATTGTTACACAAAGATCTTCCAGGTATGGCACACCATTCATCAAGGGTGCAAATAACCCAATAGAGAAAATGAAAAAATGATATCAGAATTCGTCGTGTGAGGATACAGGACCCTCAGACTGTTCCAAATCTAGGAAACAGTTCGCTTGAAAACTTTGGCATCTTAAAGATTCAGAGTGAAAAGATTGGAAAAATGTCACTAGTAAACAATAAAAGACCAATAGATGATGACTTCGACAGATTCAAATATTCTTGGCAGATGTTGTTACGTTAGAACACAACTTGAAAGATAAAGTAAAAAAGAAACTATACCTGGCAAAATCGTACAGTATGTACCATTTAAGAGAAAATTTGAATGAAGGAGAAACACTAAAATAAAACTGTTTACAGCATATACTCACCATACAGAAAATGCAGCAAATAAGATGAACATCAACATGCACATACTGTTGTTGTTGTGGTCTTCAGTCCTGAGACTGGTTTGATGCAGCTCTCCATGCTACTCTATCCTGTGCAAGCTTTTTCATCTCCCAATACCTACTGCAACCTACATCCTTCTGAATCTGCTTAGTGTATTCATCTCGTGGTCTCCCTCTACGATTTTTACCCTCCACGCTGCCCTCCAATACTAAATTGGTGATCCCTTGATGCCTCAGAACATGCCCTACCAACCGATCCCTTCTTCTGGTCAAGTTGTGCCACAAACTTCTCTTCTCCCCAATCCTATTCAATACTTCCTCATTAGTTACATGATCTACCCATCTAATCTTCAGCATTCTTCTGTAGCACCACATTTCGAAAGCTTCTATTCTCTTCTTGTCTAAACTATTTATCGTCCATGTTTCACTTCCATACATGGCTACACTCCATACGAATACTTTCAGAAATGACTTCCTGACACTTAAATCAATACTGGATGTTAACAAATTTCTCTTCTTCAGAAACGCTTTCCTTGCCATTGCCAGTCTACATTTTATATCCTCTCTACTTCGACCATCATCAGTTATTTTGCTCCCCAAATAGCAAAACTCCTTTACTACTTTAAGTGCCTCATTTCCTAATCTAATTCCCTCAGCATCACCCGACTTAATTAGACTACATTCCATTATCCTTGTTTTGCTTTTGTTGATGTTCATCTTATATCCTCCTTTCAAGACACTGTCCATTCCATTCAACTGCTCTTCCAAGTCCTTTGCTGTCTCTGACAGAATTACAATGTCATCGGCGAACCTCAAAGTTTTTATTTCTTCTCCATGAATTTTAATACCTACTCCAAATTTTTCTTTTGTTTCCTTCACTGCTTGCTCAATATACAGATTGAACAACATCGGGGAGAGGCTACAACCCTGTCTTACTCCCTTCCCAACCACTGCTTCCCTTTCATGTCCCTCGACTCTTATAACTGCCATCTGGTTTCTGTACAAATTGTAAATAGCCTTTCGCTCCCTGTATTTTACCCCTGCCACCTTTAGAATTTGAAAGAGAGTATTCCAGTCAACATTGTCAAAAGCTTTCTCGAAGTCTACAAATGCTAGAAACGTAGGTTTGCCTTTCCTTAATCTTTCTTCTAAGATAAGTCGTAAGGTCAGTATTGCCTCACGTGTTCCAGTGTTTCTACGGAATCCAAACTGATCTTCCCCGAGGTTGGCTTCTACTAGTTTTTCCATTCGTCTGTAAAGAATTCGTGTTAGTATTTTGCAGCTGTGACTTATTAAGCTGATAGTTCGGTAATTTTCACATCTGTCAACACCTGCTTTCTTTGGGATTGGAATTATTATATTCTTCTTGAAGTCTGAGGGTATTTCGCCTGTTTCATACATCTTGCTCACCAGATGGTAGAGTTTTGTCAGGACTGGCTCTCCCACGGCCGTCAGTAGTTCCAATGGAATATTGTCTACTCCGGGGGCCTTGTTTCGTCTCAGGTCTTTCAGTGCTCTGTCAAACTCTTCACGCAGTATCGTATCTCCCATTTCATCTTCATCTACATCCTCTTCCATTTCCATAATATTGTCCTCAAGTACATCGCCCTTGTATAGACCCTCTATATACTCCTTCCACCTTTCTGCTTTCCCTTCTTTGCTTAGCACTGGGTTTCCATCTGAGCTCTTGATATTCATACAAGTCGTTCTCTTATCTCCAAAGGTCTCTTTAATTTTCCTGTAGGCGGTATCTATCTTACCCCTAGTGAGATAGGCCTCTACATCCTTACATTTGTCCTCTAGCCATCCCTGCTTAGCCATTTTGCACTTCCTGTCGATCTCATTTTTGAGACGTTTGTATTCCTTTTTGCCTGTTTCACTTACTGCATTTTTATATTTTCTCCTTTCATGAATTAAATTCAATATTTCTTCTGTTACCCAAGGATTTCTACTAGCCCTCGTCTTTTTACCTACTTGATCCTCTGCTGCCTTCACTACTTCATCCCTCAAAGCTACCCATTCTTCCTCTACTGTATTTATTTCTCCCATTCCTGTCAATTGCTCCCTTATGCTCTCCCTGAATCTCTGTACAACCTCTGGTTCTCTTAGTTTATCCATGTCCCATCTCCTTAAATTCCCACCTTTTTGTAGTTTCTTCAGTTTTAATCTACAGGTCATAACCAATAGATTGTGGTCGGAGTCCACATCTGCCCCTGGAAATGTCTTACAATTTAAAACCTGGTTCCTAAATCTCTGTCTTACCATTATATAATCTATCTGATACCTTTTAGTATCTCCAGGGTTCTTCCATGTATACAACCTTCTTTCATGATTGTTAAACCAAGTGTTAGTTATGATTATGTTGTGCTCTGTGCAAAATTCGACCAGGCGGCTTCCTCTTTCATTTCTGTCCCCCAATCCATATTCACCTACTATGTTTCCTTCTCTCCCTTTTCCTACACTCGAATTCCAGTCACCCATGACTATTAAATTTTCGTCTCCCTTCACAATCTGAATAATTTCTTTTATTTCATCATACATTTCTTCAATTTCTTCGTCATCTGCAGAGCTAGTTGGCATATAAACTTGTACTACTGTAGTAGGTGTGGGCTTCGTATCTATCTTGGCCACAATAATGCGTTCACTATGCTGTTTGTAGTAGCTTACCCGCATTCCTATTTTCCTATTCATTATTAAACCTACTCCTTCATTCCCCCTATTTGATTTTGTGTTTATAACCCTGTAGTCACCTGACCAGAAGTCTTGTTCCTCCTGCCACCGAACTTCACGAATTCCCACTATATCTAACTTCAACCTATCCATTTCCCTTTTTAAATTTTCTAACCTACCTGCCCGATTAAGGGATCCGACATTCCACGCTCCGATCCGTAGAACACCAGTTTTCTTTCTCCTGATAACGACATCCTCTTGAGTAGTCCCCGCCCGGAGATCCGAATGGGGGACTATTTTACCTCCGGAATATTTTACCCAAGAGGACGCCATCATCATGTAATCATACAGTAAAGCTGCATGCCCTCGGGAAAAATTACGGCTGTAGTTTCCCCTTGCTTTCAGCCGTTCGCAGTACCAGCACAGCAAGGCCGTTTTGGTTATTGTTACAAGGCCAGATCAGTCAATCATCCAGACTGTTGCCCTTGCAACTACTGAAAAGGCTGCTGCCCCTCTTCAGGAACCACACGTTTGTCTGGCCTCTCAACAGATACCCCTCCGTTGTGGTTGCACCTACGGTACGGCTATCTGTATCGCTGAGGCATGCAAGCCTCCCCACCAACGGCAAGGTTCATGGGGGGGATGCACATACTAGGAAGAAAATTTTTAATTGTTTCTACAGCCTGAAAGCCTTAGGCTTTCAAAAAGCTGTTCTTATTTACATAATGTGATTCAAATGGCTCTGAGCACTATGCGACTTAACTTCTGAGGTCATCAGTCGCCTAGAACGTAGAACTAATTAAACCTAACTAACCTAAGGACATAGCACACATCCATGCCCGAGGCAGGATTCGAACCTGCGACCGTAGCGGTCGCTCTGTTCCAGACTGTAGCGCCTAGAACCGCATGGCCACGCCGACATAATGTGATTCAGAAATGATCAAAGATGCATGGTAAAGGTAATATTATCTACTCATTGCAATGAGACAAAAAATTCGTTTATGAAACTCCTCTTTAAATGACTCATCACGAAACAGTTAATAGATTTCAAGTCTCAGATCTTTAAGTACTACACATTTTACCAAACAAACTCACTACGATCTTAAAAGTGTCTGGTTAGAGATGATTATTGCTTAATAAGTGTTACTATTGTGAGCAGATTATCAGATAATTATATAGACACATAGTAAGACTAACTATCGAGTATATAAAACGTTCAAATGTTATGATTTTCGTTTCAAACTTAGTTGAACAAATATTAAAGATAAGTAAGATCAGTAATCAAGAAACAATAAAGAGGCGGTCTGAAATAAGTTGCAAGCAGTTTACACACACAGAATTTTTTTTTATGAAGTTTGGTAGTTTATTAGTGGCAACTATTTACACTCCTGGAAATGGAAAAAAGACCACATTGACACCGGTGTGTCAGACCCACCATACTTGCTCCGGACACTGCGAGAGGGCTGTACAAGCAATGATCACACGCACGGCACAGCGGACACACCAGGAACCACGGTGTTGGCCGTCGAATGGCGCTAGCTGCGCAGCATTTGTGCACCGCCGCCGTCAGTGTCAGCCAGTTTGCCGTGGCATACGGAGCTCCATCGCAGTCTTTAACACTGGTAGCATGCCGCGACAGCGTGGACGTGAACCGTATGACGGACTTTGAGCGAGGGCGTATAGTGGGCATGCGGGAGGCCGGGCGGACGTACCGCCGAATTGCTCAACATGTGGGGCGTGAGGTCTCCACAGTACATCGATGTTGTCGCCAGTGGTCGGCGGAAGGTGCACGTGCCCGTCGACCTGGGACCGGAACGCAGCGACGCACGGATGCACGCCAAGACCGTAGGATCCTACACAGTGCCGTAGGGGACCGCACCGCCACTTCCCAGCAAATTAGGGACACTGTTGCTCCTGGGGTATCGGCGAGGACCATTCGCAACCGTCTCCATGAAGCGGGGCTACGGTCCCGCACACCGTTAGGCCGTCTTCCGCTCACGCCCCAACATCGTGCAGCCCGCCTCCAGTGGTGTCGCGACAGGCGTGAATGGAGGGACGAATGGAGACGTGTCGTCTTCAGCGATGAGAGTCGCTTCTGCCTTGGTGCCAATGATGGTCGTATGCGTGTTTGGCGCCGTGCAGGTGAGCGCCACAATCAGGACTGCATACTACCGAGGCACACAGGGCCAACACCCGGCATCATGGTGTGGGGAGCGATCTCCTACACTGGCCGTACACCACTGGTGATCGTCGAGGAGACACTGAATAGTGCAAGGTACATCCAAACCGTCATCGAACCCATCGTTCTACCATTCCTAGACCGGCAAGGGAACTTGCTGTTCCAAGAGGACAATGCACGTCCGCATGTATCCCGTGCCACCCAACGTGCTCTAGAAGGTGTAAGTCAACTACCCTGGCCAGCAAGATCTCCGGATCTGTCCCCCATTGAGCATGTTTGGGACTGGATGAAGCGTCGTCTCACGCGGTCTGCACGTCCAGCACGAACGCTGGTCCAACTGAGGCGCCAGGTGGAAATGGCATGGCAAGCCGTTCCACAGGACTACATCCAGCATCTCTACGATCGTCTCCATGGGAGAATAGCAGCCTGCATTGCTGCGAAAGGTGGATATACACTGTACTAGTGCCGACATTGTGCATGCTCTGTTGCCTGTGTCTATGTGCCGGTGGTTCTGTCAGTGTGATCATGTGATGTATCTGACTCCAGGAATGTGTCAATAAAGTTTCCCCTTCCTGGGACAATGAATTCACGGTGTTCTTATTTCAATTTCCAGGAGTGTATTTACAGCTTACATGAAATAGATAAAAGTTTCATAGCTGAAATGTCCTTCAAAGGAGTCACCAGCGTTGTGTGTAATCCGTTGGTATTGATGTGGAAGTTGTAGGATGCCCTTAGCAACGTCAGTTGTGTTGGGGGTTCGAACGGAACGGTCTATTGACCGACGAATCTAAAAGTTGTGAGGCGAAGACCATGAAGTGCTTCCTGCAAGTTAAAAAAAAAAGTTGAAGTTACAATGTCTTAAGTCCGTGGAGTTTGGTGGGTGGTGCAGCACTTCCCAGCCTCATTAACCGAACAGATGAGTCATAACTTGTGTCATATGCACCTGAGCATTGTCATGTAAATTGACAGGCAGATCCTGCAGAAACTGACGATGCTTCCTTCTCTAAACTGGTCGCACACTGTGTTCCACCAATGAACAACTTCATGATACTCAGAACTGTTACGGACATTCGACGGGCAATAGACGGCTCCAGTAGAACTGTCAACACAACTGGTGCTGCTAAGCGTGTCCTACGACTTCCATATCACTGGCACAATTCTGGTGACCACTTTGAAGGGCAGCTGTATGTAAACAGATGCTACTATCTAGTACGTGCATAATACCGCATTGGAAACTTGTACTGCGTGGCATCATGGCTGTCATCTCGGCAGCACCATGTAGTGGACTGTGGACCAACTCAGCGCGCCACGTGTCTCCTGTGGGGCAGTTTCACGTACCTGATTGTGATGTAGAGGCTACATAGGTGAAATTGCCTCGCCAACACCTAATAAGTAAACAGGAAGAACAGACAGTGGCATTGTACAGAGACAATACGTCCACTGCTCACACTGTTGAACACGTTGATGCGCGTTACAGGCAGAATAGAATGAAATGAAACAATATTACTAATGAAGAACTATAGTTTCAGAACTGTCTAAAGTCGTGATCCTCCTCACCCTGATTAACAAAAGTCACACAGACACAGCAATTTTCTACACACTTTCACTGGTGGATTCTCAAATGGTCTGTTACACATTCATTTACAATGGATGATACGGACAATGAATTTTTACGCAAAACAAAATTTTGTAAGTCATCAGGAGTTGTTACCATCCAACAGTAAACATGAAATTTCTTCCTCTTCCATCGCCACTCACAGCTTCTCTTCTTCTTTCCGAACTTAACATACAATGTTCTTTCTGTTCTTCATCTCATGTTGTTTCTGATGTTACTCCATCTCTTATTCCACCTGAATTTCTTCTCCAAAAGCTTTTGTTAAATTTCACTCTCGATCCTTGGCATATGTGTCGTGAGTTAGTAAATTAAGTACATTGTTCTGCCGATCGATGGACATATATCCTACTTGGATTATTGTTTCTAACTCTGCAGATGTAAGTTTCTCTACGCTGCACTTTGCCCACAAGTGATCACCATCATAGAAGTGTTGATCACAAGTACCTGTCTTATCTGCCTCATCGTGACTGCGCAGAAATGCAATTACAAGTCATTTAACGTTATATGGATATGGAAGTGAGAGTTTGGCATCATTGGCCGGGAGGCCCCTTGCGGGACAGGTCCGGCCGCCTTGGTGCAGGACTTACCACATTCGACGCCACATTGGGCTTCCTGCGCGGCGGATGGGGATGAGATGATGATGAAGACAGCACAACACCCAGTCCCTGAGGGGAGAAAACCCTGACCCAGCCGGAATCGAACCCGGGCCGTAGGACGGCTGTCCGTCACGTTGACCACTCAGCCATCGGGGCGGAGATTTAACGTTATATAACATATCATGATGCCAATTCAGGTCAAACTCTTGTAGCTGCCCATTTGAAGCAAAATTGTCGATCAAGATGCAGTGGCAGTTATTATTGTAGCTCTTTTGCGTTCAATGATCAGTTTCGTCTTTTACCAAACTTCGATCAATGTTAGAATTGCGATTTTATTTGGTGCTCACAAATTTATTCAGCGCTTAAAATTATTTTCCAGATCACAACAACGTTTCCGTACACCGAAACTAATTTAGCAACAAAATTTTTATTTTCTGCACGTGAGTTGAAGTTTGGATTCGGTTTAGCAATCTGATTAATTTCTTGTTGATTTGTAAGGAACATCGACCATCTCGGACTGTTTTTTCTCACCCTATTCCTCAGTCCCCTGGTAAATTTAAAATACCTTACATCGGATTCTTGAAACTCAATTTTTTTTAAATCGCAAACAACTCCTGCACCTCACTCTGCAATGTAGTCCTTCATTTCCTTTAAATCACAAGTCATTACGTATAGTTCATTGATCAGTTCACACGTATTTGTGTCTAGTTTATTGTTCATTTCATTCAAATACTGCAGAATTAACAAATTACCATCAGCTTCTCTGACGGTGGAACTGTTCGCCATAATGTCTTGATTCAACGCAGCACGTTTTGAATTTATATCCTTTATGTTTCATTGACTATTAACGTCTGTTTCAAAAATTAGGTCACTGTTAACAAATCTGTCACCCAGGTTTGATAGTATTATTTCATAAACGAAAATAGACAAAAATGCATAAATATTAACATCGTTTATAGTTCATGCAGCCAAAGCCCACAGTTCTCAATTTTTCAGTATAGTCAATTCGTAACAGATGACACTGTCAGGCGCAACGGCAAATTTTCTCACTAGCTATTTCTTCTTTCGGCGAAAGACTACGACTCTGACGATTTCTTGCATAATATATCTCATAAATCCTTGTAACCTCCCCACAAAAATTTTAAAAGAAATGACGATACTAATTAGAAATGCTAATGGACATTGCTCTATGTGTAACCTGCCCACAATGAAATGTACTGACAATGGCAACAAAAATGTGAAATTCGCAATCTGACTCAAATATAAATTCTTCACCAAAAAATTAAAGTTCATTCAGTGATAAGAAAATTCAATTAAACCGAAATATCGGTCTTTGGCCCTGTGTAAATCAATCAGAATTAAAGTCTTACCTCAGAATAACTGGATGTCAAATTTCTGCTCTTATCTTTGCGCACGGCTTGGAGGAACTGCATTGCAAATAATAATATTCCTTTTTTCTGTAATTTTACTGTAAATTTTGTTTAAAAGAAGTGGAATGAAATGGGAAGTGCAACGAAATCTTTAGTTCAATAAAAAATAAAATTTTTGAAAAAATGCTTTTGAAATTAAAAATTATTATTGGGGCACTTGTCGGAGAATAATTACAATAAATAAATTTTTACATTATCTAATGATTATATTAATTAACAGTATACCTCATTCAGCATCTTGACCAGTGTTGCCGACCGCCTACATCACACAACCGCACTGGGCTGCTACTACTGACCGACTGCTCTGCATGACGACTACTAGCGTACTGCACTGCACGACTACTACTGACTGAGTACTGCTCTGCAACTAAACAGAGCTACAGACTCGCAACGACTGACTGACAGACTGAGAACCGCTCGCAACACTCGCGCGGTCAAGCGCAAACTCTCTGGTCACAGATGCTACAATGCCTCGCCATCGCTGCTATGTTACATACGTGTTTCATAACCCTCCACTGGGGGGGCAAAAATTTGTCAGCGATGGTGAGTCATTTGGACTTGCCAAGCGCGGCAAAATTTTTCTTTAATTAACAAAATTCTTCAACTTACAGAATATTTAAACGTTGTGCACACGCACTAAGTACAAAATATATCAGACAAAGACAAAATGTGAGTACAAAACATAGTAGCAAATCAGAAAAATATATATACAAATTTTTTGACAGATAACAAAGTGCACAGGCACTGAAAAAATTCTTTAGCATATTCAGAACAAATAAACAGACTGGTAAGAAAAAATATCAAGATGACAAGTGACATAAGTGTACTCGCACTGGAGTTCAGCGAATCGAAAAATGTATAACCTATGAACATAAATGATGTTACCAAAAATTTTTTTCTTTATGTGACAAGAATCAGGATAGGAAAGGGAAGGATTGCATCATGGTTGTAGCACTTTAGATTGCACACAGCTGTTCTGAAAGTCCATATCTTTCCACAGAAGTACAACACCAAGTGACACAACTTGAAGTTCTTTTCCCATCAGAATTTATCAGTGTAGCCAAGACACTGAACTGTCGTAGTAATGTTCCATGTTTTCATTTTGGCAGTACATTACGTACACCAAACAGTGGGACCATAATAACGTCTTCATTGCTCACGGTGGTGGACAGCATGTCGTGTCAACACCACGCTCTTACAAGGCACACCAACGTAGAATTAGTGCAAAAACCAAATATAGTGCTCCATGATCACTAGGATAAACAGGACAAATGGACATTGCAGTAATTTAGGGTAGTCAGCTTATGAGGTGAAGGACATCAAGTCACATAATATTGACAATTACAGACTTAATTAGCAGTTTGTGGCATTCATAGCCCAGTTATTGAACATTTCTGTACCAAGTATGTAGTATTACAGAAAAATGTTCATTAATTGTTTTACATAGGATCAGTAGCCTTCTTTTCCTAGTTACAAAGCATTATGAAATAAATGCATTCTTTTCCAGTTACAAAATATAGTATAATTAATTACTCATTTGTCTTCCAATAATAATAATCATTACCTTTTTCCTAACCACAAAGCATTATGAAACAATAGCATAGTTAATTAATTATGTGTCATTCCAATCTAGTAAGAATTATTAGCCTTCTCCTAATTACAAAGCATTATTAAACAGTCACATTCATTTCCAATTACAAAGTATGGCATCGTTAATTAATTATTTGTCATTCCAATGTAGTAAGAATTATTACCCTTCTCCTAATTACAAAGCATTATTAAACAGTAATTAAGATTCATTAGCCTTCTAATTACAAAACATCCTAATTACAGTTAATTAATCATTTGTCATTCCAATGTAGTAACAATTATTAGCCTTCTCCTGATTACAAAGCATCATGAAACAATCACATTCCTTTTCAGTTACAGAGTATAATTAAGAATCATTAACCTTCTCCTAATTATAGTTAATTAATCATTTGTCATTAATTAATCATTTGTCGTTAATTAATCATTTGTCTAATTACAGTTAATTAATCATTTGTCGTTAACTAATCATTTGTCTAATTACAGTTAATTAATTAATCATTTGTCATTCCAATATAGTAAGAATTATTAGCCTTAATTAATTACAAAGCATTATTAAACAGTACCATAGTTAATTAATTATGTGTCATTCCAATCCATTAAGAATCACTAGCTGGCATCATGGGTAATCGTATTACAATAAACAGTGGCGGTCCTTGGCCAGTTACAAAGTATATTTAGTATGACAGAATAATGTTCATCAGAAGTCTTAGTTGAAAACGAGAGTCAATTATTGGCCTAGCATTAACATAATACATTGAGTGATACAAATTATTGGCACTCATTGGCCATTAACCAAAACATGAAAACTCAACATGGGAAAAAAGGGCTAATTAATGGCATAATTAATAACAATTCTTCAAGTGACATTAATTATTGGCACTCAGTGGCCAGCAAGTATTGAGTAGAATCATCATTCAGTATTATTCAGATTATTACGAAGTCATTATTAAAAATCAGTTAATTACAGTCATAGCATTAGTAATCACAGGCATTATAAGTAGTCTCATTACCATAAACAGTGTTCCTCCTTCAGTAGTATTCAGATCATTACAAAGTCATTATTAAAATCAGCTAGTTACAATCAAAGCATTAATAATCATGGGCATTATAAGTAGTCTCATTACAATAAACAGTGGCAGTTATTAGCTAGTGACAAAGCAGTATCTTAAATATATACTTTTTTTTTGTCTCATTAAGAAGTCATTACTGAAGTGACATACTATTCAGAGCTAATCAGTATTATTCAGAATTATCATAAACTAGTGACATTATGTGGGACTGGTAATACATTTTTTTGGTAGCAATGCATTGCGTTGGGATCGATAATTAATTGCTGAAACATAACACTATTTGCTTTTGACCTATTGCAGCAAATGAGGATAGGTAACGTCATTCGTCATGAGTCAGCTGCACCAAGGTTATGTAACAAGGCAGTATATGTGATCACATTTATAAATGATAGACACAAATGGGTAAAAATATAAAAATGCAAGTACTAGAACAGGTATAATAAGTAACAGGTTTAGTAAGTATCATGAAAAGCTTCTCCTGGAAAAAATACAAAAACGGATTATTGACCTGAAAGAAGAAACGCACACTATGCTGAAAATTAGTGAACTTCGAATTAACAGGTAGTGAAATGTGTATAAAAATGTGTTCCATAGCTGTCCTTTCCAAAACTTTCCGTCATCCTACTATGCAATATAACACCTGCTGTCAAAGCAAACTGCAACAAATACTTAAATAACTACATAACATAAATACGTAACTTCAACATTATCCTCATCTGTAAAGAAAAAAACTTCATTATCCATATCATCATAACTTCACTATTATCATCATCTGTAAAGAAAAACTTCATTATTCATAACATCATATCCTTCATCATAATTCATCAGTATTCATTATCATCTGCAAAAAATCACTTCATTACTCATTACATAACTATTCCTTATCTCTAGCATATTTCATCACTAAAACTAAGATGTGTAGTTCTCTCTGACAGCCTGCATCAATCACCTTGTATTCTGAAAGAAAAAATTAGTTAAGACTGCTATTCTGTGATGAGTATAGTATATTCTTGTTAATGTTTGTTAATCCTGATCCATTTACTTTTCCTCATAAAGTTATTGCATCTCCTTTCGTTTATTCCGTAGGTGAAATTCCCATTTATGTTAAATTTATTTCTTAGAATCATCATTCCTTTCTGAAATTGATGAACAAAGATCAATGTCCTGCATTTAAATCATATACCCATTAAATAATGACTGGTTTATGGTAACATAATTAACCGTACAGCATAACATGACAGAAAACGTAATATGTCAAAGGCATTGACAGTGTTCAGAGACAAAATGTACAGATAATATTACAATGCAGCAGCAAAAAAATGTAAAACAGTCACGATGTTGAGATGTCATAAGGCAAAAAAAATGTCAAAGTCGACTGGTGTGTGTTATATCTTAACTATTTCACAATACATACAAACAAAACTGGAGTACAATCATATACACAAAAAAGTGGAAAATGTGCACGGTCTGATGTGTAACGACAAGAAAAGCGACCTGCTAACCTTACCTTGCCGGGCACTTGCCAAGAAAAAATACGATAATCATCAGTAATTAGTCAGGTGAATTAATTGCATTAGTAAATGACATCATAGTGTGTTGAATCATACAGTGGTTTCACTCAATAAACGGTTTAATGTTTGAGATATGGTGATTGCCTTTCGATTTTCTGGTTCTCAAAGTTTCGACGTGTACAACATTGGGGTGAGGGATGCTGCGAATCCGATATGGACCTGCGTATAAAAGTTCAAATTTACTGCACTTACCTTTTAATTTACTGGATAAATAGTGTGTACGTATCAATATCTCCTGTCCAACGTGAAAGTCGCGGCGTGTACAAACCTGTTTTTGCTGTCTTCTCCGGCGCTCTGCGGCACGTTTGATGTTGTTCAGCGCAATGTCAATTATTTCGTGGTGTCGTAGGCGACGACTTTTGGGGAATTTTACTAATTCTTTAATTTTGTTTGGTGGTTCAACGTTTTTTTAGTACAACAGACGGAGATAGCATAGTGGATTCATTTGGAATGGAATTAATTACATCTTGGAATGAGTGTATGTGTGTATCCCAATCAATATGTCTTTTGTGGCAGTATATTCGGCACAGCTTACCAATTTCTTTCATTAATCTTTCACAGGGGTTCGAAGAAGCATGGTACTTGGATATATAAATCGGAGAAATGTTTCTAGCTCGTAACATGCGTGTCCATACGCTACTACGAAATTGAGATCCATTGTCAGAAATTACTCTCATCACATGCCCTACATGAGATAGAAAATGTTTTACAAATGCCTTCGAAACAGTTTTAGCAGTAGCTTTGCGTAATGGAGTGAAAGTAACAAATTTTGAAGTAAGCTCAACAGCGACAAATATGTAGCAAAAACCTCTGTTAGTTCTGGGAATCGGACCAAAAATATCTACAGCGGCCATATGTCTTAATTTAACAGGTATAATGGGATATAATGGAGGAATATGCAAAGTGGTGTCTGATTTAGCTTTCTGGCAAATTTTACAAGACGCTAAAACTCGTCGTATACGTTTCTCCATGTTAGTAAAATAACAGTTCTGTCTCAGTATAAGAAAACATTTTCGTGCTCCGTAATGTGCGTAGCTTAAATGAGTGTACCAAATTAATTTGTTGACCAGTTCGTCAGGAATGCATAATAACCAATTGTTGCTGTCAGGATGAGAGCGGCGAAACAGAACGTCATTGCGCACAGTGTAATGGTTCCTAATCGTAACATTTTTCCTATCTTGCCAAAGGTGTTTAATTTCTTTCCACACATTGTCTTTATTTTGTTCTCGTGCTATGTCCTGTAATGACGATGAAATAAAGTTTTCAAATGCAACTTGCTGAATGTACATGACACTGAAATTTGTTTTGCAGAAGTTGGTTGCTACGTCTTGCTGATTGTTGCCGAGAGAACGCGATAGTGCGTCTGCTATAACATTTTGTGTGCCGGGAATGTGAACAATTGTAAAATTAAATTCTTGTAAATATAGTTTCCATCTACTTAACCTGTCGTGAGTAAATTTAGCTGAAAGCAAAAATTGTATTGCTCTGTGGTCTGTGTAGACGGTGGTATGTCTGCCATAAAGAAAGTGCCGAAATCTCGTAAAAGCCCATACAACACATAATGTTTCAAGTTCTGTAACGGAGTAATTTCGTTCAGCAGGTGACAAAATGCGACTTGCAAATGCGATGTTTTTAATTACTGTAGAACCATCTTCTTCAATTTCCTGGAAAATGTGTACGCCTAAAGCGGTATTGGAACTGTCGGTGGCAATGGAAAAATTTCTGGTAAGATCTGGGTGCGATAAAAGTGGAGCATTCAACAAAGCATGTTTCAGGTTCACAAATTCAGAATGTGCTTGCTTATCCCAAGACCAAATAGTGTTTTTACCTGTTAATTGACATAATCTGGGTGTGTCTAAAGCAGAGTGATGAATAAATTTACGAAAAAAGTTAATTAAGCCCAAAAAACTGCGTAGTTGTTTCTTTGTCGTAGGAACAGTAATGTCACGTAGAGCTTGAAGTTTTTCCGCATCAGGTGCAATGCCTTCTGCTGAAATCACGTGTCCAAGAAATTTTATAGAAGTTTTGCCAAAGTGCGATTTACTAAGATTAACTGTAAGTCCTTGTGCATGAAAAGTTTGTAACAGTTGTTCAAGAATCCGATTGTGTTCGGACCAGTTAGCTTCTGCGATAAGAATGTCGTCTACATACGTCGTAATTCTGTCTTTAAGTTCTGTCGGAAGTATAGTGTTCAAACCGCGAATAAAAGCTGCAGAAGAAATAGTTAAGCCGAACGGTAGTTTGCAAAATTGATAACAGTCGCCGAAACAGAGAAAAGCTGTATATTTTCTGCAGTTCGGATGAAGTTGAATTTGCCAAAATCCCGATTTCAAATCTAGTGTAGAATAAATAGCTGTACCGTGAAATTTCTGTAAAAGTTCCTCTAGTGTCTGTGGTCGATCTGTTTCATTAATAATAATGTCATTAATGTGACGTGAATCAAGTACAAGGCGAAGTGAGCCATCTTTTTTCTTAATAATATGTAGCGGGTTTATGTACGGACTAACTGCTGGTTCAATAATTCCTTGATCAAGCATATCCTGCAATTCTTTTTTAACTTGTTCTCTATGAATATACGGAATAGGATAATGCTTAGCTTTAAATGTGTCGTGCTGTTTCACTTGAAATTCATACATAAAGCCGGACATAGTACCAGGAATGTTGTCAAAAACTGGAGCTTGCTGTAAAAGAATTTCGTGTAATTGCGTTCGTTCGTCGTCTGTAGTTGCACTGCTCTCTTTAACCTTATCAGAAATCAATTGCATAACGTCGTAGTCAGCTTCGTCTGGAGTATTATAGTTATGTACGTACGTATCCGTGAACAATGTGGGATTACAGTCTATGTTACGTGTTGCGGAAATGACCTCTGTGCGGTTAATTGTTTGTTCTTCCGCAGATAAAGAGTGCTGAAATTCTAAAGCCAATTGTACATTTTCATCCTTTAACATTAAATAAGAATTCTGAAAATCAATAACTGCGTCGTATTGTACCAGAAAATTCGTACCTAAAATAATGTCTGTTGTCAATAAAGGAACAATCCAAAAATTTGAGTGGAAAGTATGACCTCCAATACAAAATGATAAATGCGTCTGTAATTTAACGTCTACACCTTTACTCGATACTGCTCCTTTCACTTTTGTTTTGCCTAAATGTAACGTCGGATAAGTATTCTCTTTGTTGCACTCGTTGAAAGTCTCCTCATTAATTACTGATATAGGTGATCCGGAATCGATTACTGCTGAAAATTTCGATGAACCAATTTTAATTTCGATAACAGGATGTGAAATGGTTTTCTGAATAACTGGTCTTTCCTGTAAAAGAGTGTCTCTGATGTCGTCAAAAGTAATTACATTTTCGTGAACAACATTTTGCGTGTCTAAGGTAGTGCTTGTATTATTGCAAGATGCGTCCTGTACATTATCTAGTCAGATTCTATCTGACGTGTTATTATTATTAGGAGGATTCTGTGGCATTTCGACTATTTGAACTGTTCTATTACTTCTTCCAGACGTGTTACGCTCTGGATGGTACCTACTGTCGGGTTCATTCATGATTATTTGTTGTTGCTGATGTTGTTGCTGCTCATAAGATCGACTGTTATTAAATGTACACCGAGAATTGTGCTCATTATTTTTACGTCTGTCGTGATAGTCATTCCTATACGGTGTATTGCGATACGAGTTGAAATAGAGTGTTGTCTGTACGTAGTTATTTCTTTGCTGCCATGCGTTACCATTTGTTGGAGCTGGGACTATACGTGCACGCGGCGAAACATTAAAGCCTGGTTGACCTTGTAGACTGCATTGTTGGTTAGGTATGCTAAGCGGTTGACTTTCATGCTATTGTGGTGAAAAACATCTATTGTTACAAAAATGTGGTTGCGACTGCCGAAAATTTAGTACATACTGATGATTACGATTTTATCTGTTAATAAAGTTACGGCGGTAGTTGTCATTACGGGAGTGCCTGCTGAAAATTGTCACATTCGGTAAAAGATTTGTCATATCGGGTTTTCAGTACAATATTTCTTAATTCTAGATAGAGCAATAGTTAAAGAGCTATTTTGATAGATATAAAGGATAGTAGAAGAAAAGGCAGCAGTGCAGAAAACTAAAGATGAAACAGCACTACTACAGCTCGGGGCCCTATGCTCGCTACGGCACATATTCATTAAAGCGTAATGAATCCCCTGAGGTCCTTTACGCACTGCAAATAAATTTTAGCTTTTGCGTTGCAAGCAATAGCGGTAAAATTCCAAAAGTAAATCGCTGTATTCTTGCTAATACAAATTTCTGCATTATAGGCAATGCTGATGAAAATGCAAAAATAAATTGTCGCATCTGGTTCAAAGCTAGTTTCTGCATTACAGGTAATAGCGGTGAATGTACAAAGATAAATTGTCGTATACAGTGCAAATCGTGTACCTGTACGCTGTCATTATTAAATTCCTTACATTTTCTTACAAATGCAAATTGCTCGAAATCTACGTTCTCGTCACTCAGTTTGATAACACGTTCAGGTTTGTGTGTGAATCTGTTCGTCTGTGTCATTTCGGATTTCAAGTTGCGTAGCTTTTCGGATTTCAAATCGCGTAGCTTTTCGGATTTTAATTCGCGTAGTCTCTGTAAATTGCTCACATTATACGCGTTGCGTGACTCTGACAAATGCTTATAAAGTGGCGTCTGTTGTGGCATGTTATTAACTGAAATGTTTTTCATCTCTGTTACTTCTTGTTGTAAATTTGATAACTTCCTACGTAACGTGTTGTTAGACGAATCGTTCTCATTAATTGCCTGCTGTAAATTTTGAAATTCAGGTGTTTGGATAAATGAAACCGGTGCAGTATCGTCTGATTTATTGTCATTAGTATTTTCGATAACATCAATACGACTGGCCAATTCATCATATTTTTCAGTCAGTATTTTAACCTGATCATCGGTTTTAGAATCAGACGCATTAATCTGTTTTTGCAACTTGCGCGTAGTTTCGCTCAGTTTTTTAACATCAGCTTTGACAACATCACAATCCTGTGTTAGATCTAATTGTTCGAATCTATCTGTCACTGTTTGAATATTTACTGTGTGTGTATCTGTTTTTGATTTAAGGTCAGAAATTTCATCCCGTAATTCCGCGTTCAATTGTTCTATGGTATTAATTTTGTCGGACACTGTAGTAATATTATTGTCTACATACGTCTTCGCTTTCGCGAACATTTTACGTTTGTCCTCTTGTCTTTGTGCAGTGATTGTTTCCATGACTTGTCGTTTTACTTTGTTTTGATCTTGAATAAATTTGCGGAAACGCGTATCACTGTTTTGTATGTGCTGATTAAAGCGCTCGTTCATCTGAGTGTTCTGTTGTTCGAATTTCGCGTCTATCTTTGCGTCCATTGTGCGCGAAAGTTCTACCGTCATTGCTTTAAACTCGTCCCGTAATTGTGTAGCTTTTTCAGAGCATTGTTTAGCGACTCCGCTAATTTCGTCTCTGAGTGTGTCTATTGCGGCTGTTTGCATTTCCCTTAATTCCTGCGCAACAGACTTAATTTCTTCGCTGTTTTTTCGTGAACAAGCCTCAATTTCCACGCGCAACTGTTCCTTAGTGTCATGACATTGCGCGGCAACGGCTCTAATTTGTTCACTAAGTTGTTTAAAATCTTCACTTTGTTTGTCTAATTTTTCGTTCTGTTGTTTGAAATTGTTGTCTATTTTCTCACTTTGCCTTTCATTCTGTTCTATCAATATTGCCATAAATTGCTCCAAGGTGACATTACCTACTCTATTCTCAGTACTGTTTAATGGTGTACCTACAGTTGTCGCGCTTTGTGTGACCATTTGGTCATTTTGCAACTTACAAAAAGGATTATCAGTCGGCCCTACACTGTCACTCACTATTTCAGAATTAAATAAATCCGTCGTACTTTGTGTATCCTGTTCATTTTCATTAGACAAATTTGTCTGTACGTTACTTGAGTTTTCCAAATCGGCTGTGTTAAGCTCGGCAGCGCTCATTACTATAGACCGCTCCGCGTCATCAACTGTCGTCAAGTTAACACACGAGACAATTGAGTTCGTTTGTTCATCATTAAGGCAAAAGTCATCATTAGTGGTTGGAATGCACTGATTGTTAGTGAACGCAGGATTGTCATCATTACACTGCGTGTCACATGTCCTATCGGTAAAGTTGTTTGTGTCGGTAATTTCATTCATAATACCTCGCGATACACTATTCACAGTCTTTCGCGGCATTTTAACAATAGTCAAAATTATTCACAAAATAAATAAGCACAATGCAAAAGCAACACACAAATACAACAAAGCAACAAATTGCCGTTGACCTGTAGAAAGAAAGTCACAATATTATTAAAAGCGTTGCGCTAAATCCTAATTATATCTAAGCAAATAAGAGCAGATATCTGACTGTCGCTCAAAAGACTCTCAACGAAATACGATCCTGGACTGGGTGTCGCCAAGTGTAACCTCCCCACAAAAATTTTAAAAGAAATGACGATACTAATTAGAAATGCTAATGGACATTGCTCTATGCGTAACCTGCCCACAATGAAATGTACTGACAATGGCAACAAAAATGTGAAATTCGCAATCTGACTCAAATATAAATTCTTCACCAAAAAATTAAAGTTCATTCAGTGATAAGAAAATTCAATTAAACCGAAATATCGGTCTTTGGCCCTGTGTAAATCAATCAGAATTAAAGTCTTACCTCAGAATAACTGGATGTCAAATTTCTGCTCTTATCTTTGCACACGGCTTGGAGGAACTGCATTGCAAATAATAATATTCCTTTTTTCTGTAATTTTACTGTAAATTTTGTTTAAAAGAAGTGGAATGAAATGGGAAGTGCAACGAAATCTTTAGTTCAATAAAAAATAAAATTTTTGAAAAAATGCTTTTGAAATTAAAAATTATTATTGGGGCACTTGTCGGAGAATAATTACAATAAATAAATTTTTACATTATCTAATGATTATATTAATTAACAGTATACCTCATTCAGCATCTTGACCAGTGTTGCCGACCGCCTACATCACACAACCGCACTGGGCTGCTACTACTGACCGACTGCTCTGCATGACGACTACTAGCGTACTGCACTGCACGACTACTACTGACTGAGTACTGCTCTGCAACTAAACAGAGCTACAGACTCGCAACGACTGACTGACAGACTGAGAACCGCTCGCAACACTCGCGCGGTCAAGCGCAAACTCTCTGGTCACAGATGCTACAATGCCTCGCCATCGCTGCTATGTTACATACGTGTTTCATCCTTTGTCGCCATTTAGGACGCTACACACCTGTGTTACGAGTTGAATAACGCCATATTAATTCACTTCCTTTCACAACTAACGAACGTGACTCCGTGTACCATTCATTACTGTGATGCTCCTTGTTTTGTGTCAGATATGAGCAGGATTTGGTTTCGTTGTTTCTAACCAATTTTACAGACGACACACTCTGAATTTAACTAACAATAAATACGTTTGAAACTTTGTATAGATTTCAAAAAAATGGGCAGTCCATTCCACATTGAAACCTCTTACTTTCGCTAGCAAACTCGTACTGTTCTCTATTGCGAAACATTATAACTCCCTTGCCAGCCGCGTGCAGCAGTTTTGACTAACATCCCATAATCGTTAGACTATAACCTATACGGCATTGCATGCCACTCACTAGATATGCAAATAACTTACAAAACAAAATAAAAGATCATACTCAAAATCGACATATGGGATATGGGATCCTTACATGAACCTGAATGTGGTTACAGACTGTTATCAGTTCGCTCGAATTTCTATCCTAACTGATGTCAAAAATTTGTATTACTATTGGTCTATCTACTGAAACACACAAGACGTTAAACCTGCAACACGCCATCTGTTCCAAATTGAAGTGACGTAGAAGGACCTCGTCTTGCGCATGCTCAAAGCCTACTCTTCCTTCCTGTTCTCAAATAGCTAAATATGACAACGAAGAATATATATGCCATTGGTGCTAGTTTCACTTGCAGCAATTTAAGCTGTACTCTTAGGCTCCATCCTAACCAGACACTGGGAAATCATTACACATTCCGAAATAAACAGCGAACTATTTCTGACAGTGACGACGACGTATCTCATCGCTACCGCATCGAGTCACTTCCGTTTGGAGCAGATGCGTGTTTTAGATTAAATCTCTTCAAACAAAGGGTATCCTGAAGTCTATGGATGCCAGCAGGAAATTCTTACTTCTCTGTTTTCGATACCCGACTGTTTGCTTCAAATTCAAAATATGTTCCGTGCACGGCTTGCCCTTTGTTTGGTACTGACCAATATGTGGCCATAGTAGATTTTTCACTCTGTTTCGCAAAGCTTTTGAGAATATTGCTATTTGGTATTAACGGTATTCTCTGTTGTTCGCAGGCTCCAAAATAACTTATTATTTGTTTATATGGTGTATTAGTCCCGAGGTCAACGTATCTGGAAGCCGCTCTCCTTCGTAAATTTTTACTTATAAGTGTAATTTCGATGATAAACGTTACTATAATGTTACATACAGTATTTTTATTTTAGTCCATCGCCGATGGAAATTCGAAGGCACGTAGCCCCAGTGTGTTTTATTATGTGAAAGATTACGGAGTCACTCACTCTGCACATTACTCATATTGATTATTCTTACAAAGTATAGAGAATCCATTTTGGAAACACATTCCATCGGACGCGGAAGGACAAAAGGATCCTTGGAGCCCACTGTGGTGTCTCAACAGAAATAGTAGAAGCAGACTGGCTCGATCAGAAGAGCTCCGTGACTTCGGGCATAGTGTCATCGGAATAAAAAATCATAAGGGACATTTCAGTTCTTCTAAAACTGCCCAAGTCCAATGCTGGTGAGGTGACCGCGAAGCGGAAATGCGAAGAAACAACTGCAGCTAAAAAAATACGAGGCAGAGCTCATGCAATGACAGACAAAGACCGTCAACAATTGCAGATGGTGGTTATAATAAATCGCATGAAGTGTATGGATGGAATCACTCGTGAGTTCCAAAGTACTCCAAGCTATCTGGCTAGCACTATGGCTGCGCATAGGGAATTAAAAAGAATGAGGTACAATGATCGAGCAGCTTCTCTTAAACCCCAAATTTCTGTGATCAACATTAAACGAGGCTTGAGGTGGTGTAAATAGCGACCCTACTGGAAAATAGATGACTGGGAACGCTATACCCTGCGGCAACCCGATGGAACGGTTTGGGTTTGGCGAATGCCTGAAGAACGTTACCTGCCATAGTGTCTAATACCAACAGCGAGTTACGGAGGAAATGGTGTCATGGTACAGGGGTGTTTTCTCGTGTTTAGTATGTGGTCCCTCATTGCGCTTAAGAAAACGCTATATGAGGAATGTAGGAACGGTTCGGAAACGATTATTGTACCAATATGATGATATAACCTGTCATAAAGCGGCATCTACAGGCAACGGTTAACAGGTAATAACATTCCTGAAACGTAGTGCCCGCTCAGAGTCCCGACCTGAAAGCAATGTAACATCTGTAGGGTGAGTTGGAACGTCGACTTCGCTCTAGACTCCAGCGTCCAACATCATTGCCTTCACTGGTTTCGGCTCTTGAAGAATAGAGTGCTGCCATTCCTCCACAGACATTCAGGCACCTCACTGAAAGTGTACCCGTCAGAGATCAAATGGTTCAAATAGCTCTAAGCACTATGAGACTTAACATCTGAGGTCAACAGTCCCCTAGACTCAGAACTACTTACACCTAACTAACCTAGGGACATCACACACATCAATGCCCGAGGCAGGGTTCGAACCTGCGACCGTAGCAGCAGCGCGGTTCCAGACTGAAGCGCCTAGAACCTCTCGGCTACAGCGGGCGGCCATCAGAGATGAAACTGTCATGTAGAGAAGGGTGAAAACATCCCACATATCCTCCACTAATTGGTGCCCGGATGCATTTGATCACACAGAGTGCAATGTGTGAATAAATAACATAAGTGAAGTGGACACTGAGGACATAAGTAACCATTCGCGGAATTAAATTTCTGTATTGTCATTGTTTTTATATATTTTGATATGTCTGTATGGCTCCGGTGATAATCAAATCATTAAAAGTCAGAAGTTTTTTGACTTTCGTCAATTCACAAGTAGCAAGTCCAGCGACTGAATCTCCCGAGCACAAACACTTCCCCGGCCTAACTTTGTGCAGCGAGACAGTGAGGTAGTTTACTACATCGTTGTAAATTGCGATAGCAAAATCAACCAGAAGGATGGACTTTCAGTTCTTTTCTGTTGCTGACAGCGCAGTGTCTCCGAGAGGTAAGCTTCTCGGTGAGACACACAATTTTAATCCGCCAGTGAGTTTCAAAGCAGCCCACACTTCCCTGCAGACTGAGATATTCCTTCTGGGAAACTACACAATAGGCTGTTCCTAATCCATTTCTCTGTGATATCATTCCTTCCAAGGGCGCTAGTTAGGCATGGTATGCAGGAACTGTTCCGTGAAGTTTGGAATGTAAGTAGAGACTACTGGTGGAAGTAAAGGCGTGAGGCGTAATTATCATCCCGCTTGGATGTCTCTGACGGGAAGAGCATTGCCTGCGAAGGCGAAGCTACCCGTTTCAAGTCTTGGTTCGGCACATAGTTTTGCTTAACTTAAGAGTTTGCGTTTGCTATCGACACACAGATTTGCATCTCTTTGGGGAAGCCCACTTTTATACTTAATTAGCTAGTTCCTCGTTTACTCGTCCGTAAATCGTACACCAATGATACCAGATATATCTTCCTAGTTAAAAAAGCATACAGTAATATCACAAAAAAGTATTTGTAGAGTATTCATTTTTAAAACATCGCTTCCCACTATCTACACTACCCACACCCTACATTAAAGTTACTAAAAATTTTTTTGGAAATATACCTTAAATTACTTCTTAAATAGTTGGATTTTAGTTGCCTCTTTAGTCTTCTTGGACAATTTATTGGACAATTTTAGTACCTTGTATAAAATATTGTTTGCAGCGTACACTTCGACTGAATTGTATCTACGATGTATATAACGCATCTTGTAAACGGAAACATTTGTGCAAATTTGAATTCGTGCATTATAAGAGCTACAAGTATCAGCGTATTGCTACGTGTGTGAAAATACTCATTTGTACAAGGTGCTTTTTATCTGTATTTGGTTTACTTTAACATACATATGTATATGTGCTGTACATTTTCCACGATAGTGACTACATGACATCAGTGATAAACTCATAAGCGAACACGATTTATTAACAAAAAAAAAAAAAAAAAAAAAAAAAAAGAACTGTTTTTAGGGTCAGAAGATAACTGAGCTGTGGAAAGCGGTTGTCAATACAATAATAAACATTAATGAATGAGATCTTGTCTATAAAAAGATTTTCCAAGTTAAATATAATCCTCCCTCCATTCTCTCAATACGAGAAACATCAATGAAGATTTTATATATTTTATTATCTCGATTACTGTAAGCTTACTCTGGCTCTTATCACTGATCATGAAACTGCAGCAGAATATGGCGTACCCGAATGAATTTTGCAACGTTTTTCCTCTCTAAACTGAGGGCATGTCAACGATAACGGCACTGTTGCATGGAATTAATGCGACGTCTCCTGGGATTGATTAATCTTTTGTCTGGTGTACTTACACATATGCTCAAAAGTTTTTACAGTGTTAATGATTGGAGGATGATGACGACAATAGCTCGCTATAATTACTGCCTGCTGCAATTACCTTTGACCGAATGATGACAATGTTATCGAAACTAATGCTTGAATACATCATACTACAGCTTCCCAGCGGAAATTTTTGCCTTTTCCGATCTGTTCAAAAATGCATTTGGTAAAACCTACAATATGCAAAATTTGCGATGTACCTTACCGCAACTCATGCCCATAGCCCGTAAATGGTGACTAAAAAGTGCTGCTAGACGAGAATTTATCCTCTGTGTGTAACCTTCCGCTACCCATTGAATGTGAGGTCCTGAAACTACGTAGGAACGAAATATTATCAGTCTGCAGCCACCTGTAAGAGGAAACTGAGAACTACGGCTTTCACTTTACGGGGCTGACACGATACGCCTGTACTGTGGAGGCGAACGCGAAATGTCGTCAGAGTTCTATTGACTGTACTATTTCTTGTCTATAACAAAAAACGAAGAAAAGCGTACCACCGCTTCTGTGGAAGCTACCGGACAACCTTCGGTCTGTAACATCCGCCTTAAGCGCTCGGCAACTCACGCCCTGCTGCTTTCCTGACAGCTGCAGGTGGTGAGAAAAGCTGCTAACGCGTCTTCGTGCTTTTGCTCGTCTGGAAGTTAGCAAACACTTCATCCCAAAGCCTCGCCGACTCTGACGGCTTATTCGCGCCCTGGCAGTTCCCTTCAGGAAAGTCTGCAAAAATAAAAGTTCATTCTACGTGTTCAGTTGATCACGTAGTGGCAAAAAATTGGTAATACGGTTTAGGTGTGAAGGCATAGGTGTCATCCGATTTACTGACTGTACGCCTAGAATGAGCAGAAAAGGAAACATTTTCTCAACAAGACAAAGGAGACGAACTGAATTCTGAGAACAGATTGAGGTAGGGAGCCACAGAAGAATTCAAGACAATTTTTCCAGTGTATCAAAAATCCCAAATGTGGATTCAGAGCCCAACCATTCGCGTTAGAGAAAATGGCAACTTGATAAATAACGAGGAATGATTTGGAGATGAGAGAAGATGGAGAGAATACTTATCAGAGCTGTTGAATCTCTGCCGGCCGGAGTGGCCGAGGGGTTATAGGCGTTACAGTCTGGAACCGCGCGACCGCTAAGGTCGCAGGTTCGAATCCTGCCTTGGACGTGGATGTGTGTGTGATGTCATTAGGTTATTTAGGTTTAAGTAGTTCTAAGTTCTAGGGACTGATGACCTCAGATATTAAGTTCCATAGTGCTCAGAGCCATTTGAACCATGTTTTGTTGAATCTCCCTGATCCAGCTGAGGTGCAACCTGCAAACATATGGGAGAAGGGAAATATGAATAAGAGTGGGAAGTGACTGAAGAAGATGTGAAGGTTGCAATCAAAAGCCGTAAAATCAACAAGGCTTCATTGGATGATGGAATAACAGGACAGTTAATGAAAGAGCGTGTTTGCAGTCAGGCATATATAAACTGATCCAGTGCATACAGATGAGTGAGAGTTGTCAGAAGAATGGAAACTGACCATAAGATGCCCGATATACAACAAGAGAAGCGAAATGGAATGTGGTAACTACAGAGGCATCAGCTTGTTGAATTTAATCTGGAATTTATTCCCTATCATTAACCTCAAAAATTTACAGCCATTCGTAGAGAACAATAAACAGGGACATCAAGCTGGCTTTTGAGCAAACCGATCGCCAGTAGATCACATTTTCACCTTAAGACAATTGTCTGAAATCACTGCAAATATGATAAATATATCCATGCTATGTTAGGCGATTTTCAACGTACTGCAGCATCCACAGGGATAGCCTACACAATGCATTACGTGACTTCAGAATATCTGAGAAACTAGTTAGAGTGTTGCAAACCTGTATGGATGGGTTAAGGACAGCAGCGTATTCCCAACCGCTCACGTCACAAACGTTCGAGACTGAGACAGTTCTCAGGAAAAGGGGATGCTCTCTCATGTGCTATGTTCAGTCTCATCCTAGAGATAGAAATAAGTAAATGTAGGCAACAGGAATGGGCTGGAATAAGGACGGATGGTAGTTTCAACTGTCTCACATATGCAGATGATTCACTACTGCAGACGATGCAATACTGCTAAGTGAATCAAGCCATGAATTAAAAGAAATGTGCCAGAAAATGAACTACGCACAGAAGGTTGGCCTTAAGGTGAATGAAGACAAAATGAAATTCATGCAGTTAGGTAGAAGACAAGAGCAGCAAGAATTTTTTGATGATCAGGTTCAAGCGTGTTCCCCACTTTAGATCCTTGGGTCTTGTTTTACCAGCAGCAAAGAAATGGATATCAAGAAAAGAATAGCAGTGGAATTGAAATGTATGTATCCGTCAAGGAGAAGCTCGGCTCAAAAGTAGTACCAGCAAATACTAAGATGAGAATATGTATGCAGTGTTATGCCCAGCAGTCACGCACTGTTCAGAAACCAGAAGCATGACTAAACGAGAAAAGGAATATTTGAAAGAATATTAATGAGGAAGATATGGGGACCGACATTAGAGAATGGAGAAGAAGGAAGCTTGAGGAAATTATTGAAGAAGGAACACAGGTGAAGAAAGCACATGAGGGGAAACAAAACACCAGACGCCGCATAGTACGACCTGGCGAAGAACCTGGCAGCTCTGGAGACTGAAGACTCCTGGACGAACCGACCACAAAACAAAAAGGGACGGAAGCAGTTTGCGGAAGCAGCGCGTACTCTGCAGGGCCTGTGACCGCTGGATATCGATCATAACTCCGTGGAATGACATCACCGCAGTTTTTCTAATGAACTCTGTCTTTGTTCGTGAACGTATAAGGTGCTACAAGCATTTTTATCCAGTGACCAAATGGTAATGGAGTTTTTTCTGCGTTAGATTTGTCAGTTTTGACTTTTTGACGACTTCCTTCGTACTATAGTTGCCCCAATAGTGTCACGAAGTCACAGAAGTTCCGCATGCTATCCGCAATTACATACGTCAGTTTCTACAAATGAGAAACATTGGTAGCGATGCTGGCTTCCTTTGATGGTGGATGTCTCAATTGATTTCTCTGTTGCCTTTCAGCACCAAGCGCACCATACGCCATTAAGTTGTGGTTACACGTTCTAATTTCAATAGCTTCTTTGATGACAAAATCCCAGTATGTAGACGAATGGGACTATATTAACATTTTATCAAACACAGCAGTATGTTTCTTCATGAGGCGGTGTTAGGCAACAGCAGATTAGTCCAAGTCGTGGATCTTCCGTTGTTTCGCTGATCTGTGCAGAGTTCTGAAATTGTAACCGCTACCACGTTCACAAGGTATTTTATAAATGCCAGCCACATACGGACCAATGTATCTTTTACGGGGTGCGGTATCGCTTTAGTTTTCATGATAATTAATTGAAAACCTCAGCTGCCGACAGTTGTTGCTGTTATACCTCGCTGGGGACAGCTGAAAATGTTGTGCCCAGAGCGGGACTCGAACCCGGGATCTCCTGCTTACATGGCAGGCGCTCAATCCATCTGAGCCACCGAGGGCATAGATGAATAGCGCGACTGCACGGACTTATACCTTGTACGCCTCCCGTGAGACCCACATTTCCAACTGTCCACAATCTACATACGTAATGTACCTAATAGATATTTGCCCATCCACTCGTTACTCACGCACATTACGGTGACGATTCCCGTAAGAGTTCGGGCAACCTGTGCGTATTCGCACAGACCAAGGTCAATGGGTGGGTAGCATGCATCATCCATTGGGTGACAATGGAAAGACAAGACGCTATGACGGGAAATTCAGTCCACTAAGGGACAAGGACGAGGGACGAGAAACTAAACTGTGAGCAGACGTATTCAGAAGTTCATTTAGTCGTTATTCTGAGCACCTCAGCTCTTTCTGTAACTATGCTGAGACTAGCACTAGAGATGGTTTAGTAAGATTTTCGCTATGGTTCATTCTAAGTAACTCGGATTCTGTTTCATATAGATCATTCTGACTTGGCATTCTGGAGGCATGTCACCACGTTTTCTATTCATTTTTCAGACTTTCAGTTTTTTCCCCGCATTTATTCCAATGTCTGTTGTACCTTTGTAAAATTTTCAATTTCCAGTCCATGTCAGGTGGTCTTTCTGTTGATGGTATGCTTGAGTACATAACCATTCGAATGTATTCCTGCCTCTTGACTCCAATCCCAAATAACTTTGACGCCATGTCCGTAGTGTAATTATTTCAGAGAATAGACGCCACATGTGCACTGGAAGGCGACGAGTGGCTCCTTCGGCCAGGGAAGTAGATGCTGGGTCGACTTCTAGGTAGCGACTAAATCTTGAGAGTGATTAGGCAGGAAGCGAGAGACAGTAAATGGGTTCAGCTACGCTGAACTTTGCCTTCCAAGCACCAGATATGCTGGCCGTCAGTGAACGACCACACAACACCCTACTTGCTCAACAGGAAAGTGACACGTCACCCCGACGTCAAACCACCTGCCTTCCTCATCGTGCACCGTCAACTCTATCAAGTGTAGAGAAAGGATGGTTAATTCGCCCTCCCCTGTATGCCCAATTATCAAGTCTGCCTACGCTCAGTCAAATCGGTTTTCAGAGTTCCAAGCAAAGATAGGTTTTAAGGAAAATGGTCTGGGAGAGAAAAACTGATTGTAAAATTAAAGTAGTACATCTAGCAGCTGTCAGTGTGTCTATTCATTATGAGTTTCTTACTTGTCTCTGTGTTTTTGTAGTCCTCTTTTTTCCTTATTTCTACTTCTACAAGATATATTTGTTTTAGACTCTCTGAGGAAATCCTCAATGATTACAGGTTGGTTTGCTGCCAACAAAGGTAACGTATTTCCATCTTGGAGTCTTCCGGAACTATTCATTCTTGGTATTTTTTAGTTGAAACTTTGAGGGCTGTTTCTCAGACTATTTCCCCTGGAACTACCTTAATAAATCGTTACATTTTAAATTTATTGCAGCGCGATAAATGAAAGTTCAACTATTTCGTTTGTGAACTGAATTGCTTAAGATATCCAGGAAGTTAGTCCTCCTCTCTGTAGCGGTGTGTACGTTATTTTGAAACTTCCTGAAAGAACAAAATTGCTCTGTACCGGGACTCGAATACTGAACCTTTTTTGTGGGCACTATTCTTACCAACTGAGAGCAGTTCCCGTGAATGGCTATATTCCATATCTGATTCTCGAGCCAGTACACAGTGTTTATTGGCCAGTAAATTTCATAACAAAGCACTTTCCGCTGCTGCAGGTTCAAAGATTCACTTTGGAAGCAACCTACTAGGCTGTGACTAGGACATTTCTCCGCAATGCTCATTCTTCCAAGAGTGTGAGTCCCAGAAGACATACAGAAGAGCTTCAATGAATTTTGGAAAGTAGCAGACAAGTAAAACTGTGAGGGTGAATCGTGAATCGAGCTTGGACTGCTCACGCGATCAGAGCCTTGTATGTGACTGGGTTATAAGCTCAGTTGAGCATACAACTGGAATCTGCCAGGTAAAATTCTGGATCTGTCTGGCTGCTGGTAAAAAACTCCAAGCATATCACTTGTGCAAAAGGATTAATGTTATTCTGTTTTTAATCGTTTTTGGTAATTGTTCAACTCAAGAGTTCGTTTAGTGGACACATTAATGAAATTCCTTGACATCTTAGTACTGTGTGCAGTTAGAGTTAATAGCGGACACAAACCAGAAACCGGCCAGTTGTTGAGTGTATAGGGCACTGAAAACAAGATTTTAGCTTCCTCATGGTTTAATCTGTGGTTCATTACAGTGTACACTCCTCTGGAGAGGAACCGTCTCGTTACAAAGCAACACTATACGGATTTAAAACTAATTTGTACATCTCTTCTGGAGCTTGTTTGTTGGATGGGCTATTTATGCACTACTGGCCATTAAAATTGCTACACCACGAAGATGACGTGCTACAGACGCGACAGGATGAAGATGCTGTGATATGCAAATGATTAGCTTTTCAGAGCATTCACACAAGGCTGGCGCCAGTGGCGACACCTACTACGTGCTGACATGAGGGAAGTTTCCGACCGATTTCTCATACACAAACAGCAGTTGACCGGCGTTGCCTAGTGAAACGTTGTTGTGATACCTCGTGTAAGGAGGAGAAATGCGTACCATCACGTTTCCGACTTTGATAAAGGTCAGATTGCAGCCTATCGCGATTCCGGTTTATCGTATCGTGACATTGCTGTGCGCGTTGGTCGAGATCCAATGACTGTTAGCAGAATATGGAATCGGTGGGTTCAGGAGGGTAACACGGATCGAAGTGCTGGACCCCAACGGCCTCGTATCACTAGCAGTCGAGATGACAGGCATCTTATCCGCATGGCTGTAACGGATCGTGCAGCCACGTCTCGATCCCTGAGTCAACAGATGGGGACGTTTGCAAGACAAGAACCTTCTGCACGAATAGTTCGACGACGTTTGCAGCAGCCACGACTATCAGCTCGGAGACCATGGCTGCGGTTACCCTTGACGCTGCATCACAGACAGGGGCGCCTGCGATGGTGTTCTAAACGATGAACCAGGGTGCACGAATGGCAAAACGTCATTTTTTCGGATGAATCTAGGTTCTATTTACAGCACCATGATGGTTGTATCTGTGTTTGGCGACATCGAGGTGAACGCACGTTGGAAGCGTGTATTGGCCAACGCCATACTGGCGTATCACCCGGCGTGATTGTATGGGGTACCATTGGTTACACGTCTCGGTCACCTCTTGTTCGCATTGACGGCACTTTGAACAGTGGGCGTTACATTTCAGATGTGTTACCACCCGTGGCTCTACCTTTCATTCAATCCCTGCTAAATCCTACATTTCAGCAGGATAATGTACGACCGCATGTTGCAAGTCCTGTACGGGCCTTTCTGGATACAGAAAATGTTCGACTGCTGCCCTGGCCAGCACATTCTCCAGATCTCTCACCAATTGAAAACGTCTGGTCAATGGTGGCCGAGCAACTGGCTCGTCACGACACGCCAGTCACTACTCTTGATGAACTGTGGTATCGTGTTGAAGCTGCGTGGGCAGCTGTACCTGCACAATCCATCCAAGCTCTGTTTGACTCAATGCCCGGGCGTATCAAGGCCGTTATTACGGCCAGAGTTGGTTGTTCTGGGTACTGATTTCTCAGGATCTATGCACCCAAATTGCATGAAAATGTAATTACATGTCAGTTCTAGTGTAATATATTTGTCCAATGAATACCCGTTTATCATCTACATTTCTTCATGGTGCAGCAATTTTAATGCCCAGTACTGCAATTCTCTACCGTTATCTTTGATTGCTTCCATTACTGAAATGTAATGAAGTTTATTTCATATATCATCTTCTCAAACTTTGCAAGCATATGTCTGTGGTAAGTCGCAAATCTATTAGAGGACTTAGAGCTACTGGTTTTATGTTAGGACACCGTACCGAGTTAATACAATAACTTCGTCTGCTGAGTATAATGAAGATTCTAACAATGCGAAGAGGAATTAACAAGAAAAGAGAGAAGCAATATCACGAAATTATTGCTGTACTTAGTATGAGGTGTCGATAAAATTATTCCACTAACTGCACACGCAAAACATTCATGGTAGGTTCCCAACGCCTAACTTTTGTAACAGAGACATGTAATGATACCCAATGAGTCTATGGCAGAGGAATTGTTTAGTAGAGCCCGTTATTCCCTTTATGAAGCTTTCGCAATGGTCTGAGAGATCATATCACTCTTTTCAGTAGGCCATAAGAAAGGGACAGCGATTGATACGTGTACATAGTGCTTTAAGTTGTGTTCATTCAGCGTCCATACATTGTTTCCCACAGGGTGTGGCGTCTTCGAAGATGGTAATGCCCACACACGGCTAAGAATATAAAACATGATCATTAATATAAAACAGCACATTTCCCGTGGCTATGACGACCAACATATTTTAATACTTTCGACCCACAGCTATTTGAATTCTAAAGACAAATACAGACATACATTTTAGTTTGAATTATTGCTTATTACAGCCATCAAGTATTTTGGAACAAAATTTATGCTGGCCTGTGTCTCTGAATTATCGACCTCTCTGGCTAAAATTGCCACGTGGTTACACACAGTGGCTTGCAGAGTACACAGGCCATGTTGTCACACGAACCGTGCTTTGATTTGGATTACGATGTTAGCCGAACACGTATTAAATGCAATTATGGTAAACGGCGTGTTTCGGAATGCGTTTGAAACATCGTACCGAGGCCAGCGGCTAGAAGTGTCGTCGTGAATCATTTATTACTGCAATGTCCATTTGCACATACCGTCAACAGCAGCTAAAATCTGATGGGAGCTATAAAATTCTTCCTCCTGTAATCTAATCTCGTTTTCCTGAAACATCAACCCACCACGTTCATCTTAAACCGTTAAATACTTGGTTGCACGAGGGAAGACGTAATATGTTGTTGGCATTACTTGTTCGTAGGCAGCTAGTCAACTGCATTTCATAACAATGTTATAGCCTGGGGAGTGGATGATGTATTCACATTTTGCCCATGCGCGTACTTCGGTATTTTTTCAGGGGTCCAGGTGAGAGGGGATCGAGCAAGGCTTCAAAATTGTCACATTTTATATAGTTGGTCAGTTTCGACATACGTCTCGCGATAAGAAATGAATTTTATAGGCGACACAAAAACTTATTGTATTCCAGACATCTGCTGGTTTTCCACTCATTGTATCAATAAAGACCCTGTACTATAAATTGCGGAAGGGGGGAGGGGAGGTAGCAGCCCCTTGACACCCCTCTGCCGATTTAGCGCAACGGTCATTACGAACGGGATGTGCATTCACATCTTAACCAATACACGACGAGAGAGTCCATTTTTGTGGTTAAGTGCCTGAATATACTTTTAACGGATTTGTATACTATTGGACTTATGAATGAGTTACATTCGTGTCTACGTAACACCACAATCATTTATTTCTTTCTCCATTAGTATATGTAATATCAGTGGGAAATGTGTGTGGGTCAAACTTCCACTTTCAGCCTCCTGCCCCCTCCTTTCTCCCAGCCGACGACATTTAATATTTTTATGTTCAATCCTCCTCGCTGGTTTGGCTGTCTATTCGTTTGTTGAGATCATCACGACTTTGAAATGAAGTAAAACGTTTACACGTTAGTAACATTATCGTATTTGTTTGATAAAATTTAAAACATGGAAACCTCCTGTTTAATAAGAGGAAGGCAAAATGCATGCTTTACTTTGAATGTATTACATTTCGCATTACGCCAGCAGCTACCTTGAGTAACTGAAAAGAAGACAGAAGCGTCTACGTGCAATGGAGAAGTAGATCTTGCGGAACTGCTAGTCAACACATTCCAGTCCTAATAGCCTTACAATTCCCTTTCATATGTCTCTATATCCCATCCCTTCTTTTCAGTCATTTTCATCCTTTCTGAGTTTTACTATTTCTTCTTGCCCCTCCGACTTCGCCAGCTCTCTTCCCCATATCTTTTGTCTTTCCGTACTTTTTCGCCTGTGACCAAGCTGCGTCCCCAAGTAAACAGCCTCTTGGAACGTGGCCCCACTACCACACCATAGTTACGCCTCTGGCTGGCCGTAAGTTGTATTCGACCTGAAGATTTATCCACAAAGTCAAAATTATAAAACAATTAGGTACGCATCTGTCGGTATTAGTTTGTCACTCAGGTTTTCCAAAGAATGTACGATCTCGTTCTGATTCGATGAGTACCAGCACTATTACAAGGGGTTTCCCGGAAATAATTGTTACACGTGATTTCATTCAGTGCTCTCACATTTATCCCGTTTAATAGGATGTGAAGGGAATCCTTTATAGTTAGGACTGGAAGCTAACGTCTCATCCACAATGAGGTTGTGGGAGAGGGTCTGTCTCGTAATTCCTTCCGTATGAAGCTGTACCAGAAAAGTAAAAAAGCATTAAAACTCTAATAAAAGAGTTGAAATCTATTATTGCTTGCTAGGGGGATACGTATCTAACTACTTAACGGAAATTCTATTTAAAATTCATTTGGAAAATTCTGGACCTATAGACAGACGTCCAGCTGTTGAGTAACTGATCACCCAGGTGAACCAAGTGGCTACCAACAGTTAATGCGGTTGACATAATCGGGTCCAGGTGATAGCGGCTCAGACCGGGAGAAACCGGTGACACGCCTTGGAGACAAGCAAATGAATTACTGACTGAAGAGGAAACAAGGCTGACAAGACACATGCTGAGACACCAGAGAATATCTTTGTTTCAGAAGCAGGGATTTGTGCCCAAAACAATTACTAACAATCAAATTTACTGATCATTAAATTACACTATAGTGACTCAAAGTATAAACAGCATAAGTAGTGCAAAGAAATGATTGCCAGTTAATATAAGAATAACAAACAAAATAAAGCTGTTAATATTTGAACTGTCATCATGCATATTAACGGATCTAAACTTGCTGCAGCAAAATCTTATCTAAATACAGTTTCTTCCAAAAACCAACAAACAAAAGAAACCAACTCGTAACTTCCATAATATAGCTTCTGAGATTCAAAGACTTGACGGGATTGTTACACCGAAAATGCAGGATGCATGGCACCTGCTACGATATATAACATTTTTTTTTTAAATTGTATGTAAATATTTGTAATTTAAATGCTTTCTTTTAATAATTGAGGACATTGCTTCACTGTATGTGTACATTTAGGTAGAAGTCTGTTGACGTTTCATTGTATTTATCTGTGCTTTACTCTGGAACTTATAAGCTCTGGGAAAAAGCCAAAGGAATTGTTATTTGCATCGACTAGCAACGATAATAGCAGTGTTTGTGCGTTGCAAAATCTTTGGGTAGGGAGTTGTTATGCAGAGTGCGCGAAGAGAGCGGGAGAGACGGGTTCCAGCGTTTGTAGTGTGCGGAAGTGTGGTGTTAATGCTCTCGCAGTAGTTAGTACCACTTTCGGCGGCATCATGTACGCACCCCGAGCAGATGTCTAGAGCAGGAGCACGGACAGTAGACGGGTGGAAGAGGCTGTATTAATTACGATTGCACGTTCCTACAATTAGCCGTGGCTCCACAGTATGCTACCGTCTTCAACAACAGCAGCAGTTCCAGCAACACAGTTTCGTCGTCGTCTCCGAGTTTCGTCGTATGCACAGCACTGAAGCAAGACTGTTCATTGGCAGAAAGTATTAACGGCTAACCCAGCAGCAAAACTGAATATGATTTGATTGATAAGATTTATTTAAATAATAATCAGTTAATCTCAGGGCGATTGTGTCCGCGTTGCCCCTAGCCATTGTTACCAAGCAGGATCCTTGTTCCTTTTTTCTTAATGTGGTAGCTGAGTGTCATAAGAAACAAATTGAATAGTTACAGCCAGTTTATTAATGAATAATTACTCTTTTAAGAATATTAGCCTCAGTCTACTTTCAATTAACTGTTGTACAACAGAGGCTTCAGTATATGACTAAAGTAAAGCAATTTCATTTTTCAAGTTTGAGAATCAATCACTGGAAAATGTCCAAATCTAAAGAACTGCACAAATTATGAGTGCGGAAGTTTTATTAATTTTACATATAGCTTGGAGCACTTGGCTGTTTGGTTTGGTACGTATTCTAGTATTTAATTCTGTTCAAGTCAGTAAAAAACGCTCAGTTGTTCAGACAATAAAATGACATCCAATTTGTAAAATAAGTAACAGCAAAGTAAAACGTGCTTGGTTTTTTTCTAAATTTCTTTGATGCCGTTATGCTGATGTCACTGAAAGTTATTGTTCATGTAACGAAGTTCGGTACTAACATACAGTTTAATTGCATATTTTGAAATCATACTCATTTGCCCTTTTAAAAATTTATTGCCAAACATAAGAGTGATTTCTCAGTTTTCTTTATCATTACATACTCACTTAAAATTAGTGTAAAGAAAACGTGGCAACCCTTAGTTACCACTTCAGTGTTTAATAATACATGTTTTTTTCTCATCATCTTGTACAGTATTTTGGATGTAACTTGCCCTAGTGGGCTAGCGACCGTTAATTACTTCCTGATGTCCTTAGGTTAGTTAGGATTAAGTATTTCTAAGTTCTAGGGTACTGATGACCACAGCAGTTAAGTCGCATAGTGCTCAGAGCCACTTGAACCATTTGAATTAGCCACAGATAGAGGTGTGAAATAATTAAGGTAATAAGCTATACTGATTAGCCAAAACATTAAGGTCACTTGCTTAATTGGGTTTCCGACCTCCTTCGGATCGGAATACAGCAGCAGTTCTACTCAGCATGGATTCTAGAAGTGCATGGCAGGTTTCCAGAAGTATGTGGGACCAGAAGCCCACGTGCGGGTCACGCAATTCCCGTGAATTACAAGTAGGTGCTTTGTGGGCGCGGAGTTGGCACCTGATTGCGTCCCTGATGTTTTCCACTGGGTTCAGATACGGGGAATATGGTTGCCTAGATGTCAACATGAGTTCAGTAAAATGCTCCTCAAACCACTGTCGAATGATTCTGGCCATATGACAACAGATTCAATGGAAGACCACGCGAAAATCTGTCTTCTTCAGCTTGTGCCCTTGGGGCAGTGAGTCTTTCAGGCACCGCTTCTCCAGGATAACGATGAATCTGGCCACGAGAAGCGATATGGCTTAAGAGGAAACATGATTCATCTGACCGTGCGGTATATTTCCAATTATTCACCATCAAATGTCGATGATACCCTGCCTACGGCAGTTCTATTTGACGACAGCATTGGGTCAACATGGGAACGCATGGTGTTGTCATTGCGGTAACGTGCCCACATTGTTACTAGACGGCATTCAGTCTCACTGTGGGCAATGGTCATGATCGTTTGGGCCGTCACTGTAAGTCAACCATTCATTTGATAATATCGGTGTTAGAAAAGCTCCAGAATCAGCCACACATTACCCCAAACGTATGAAAAATTATTGGGATAGTGAATGAAAGGGAAACAGTTTAATATGTGACGGAATCATAATGCCTGGTGAGAAAATGATTACAAGTGATGTTGAAAGGTCTCCTTCACACTGATACATGTCATCGCGAAAAAAAAGAAGAAGTCTGATGCTACAACTTGGAAAGGCTTTGTTACTTTTGAATTTTTTTTCCAAAGTCTGTTATTAATGAATCGGCATGTCACGTAAATTTTGACATATACTTCCTGTTCGTCGAGCTGTTTCCAAGCCCATTTTCATCCTAACGATGTTCCCAAATGCTTTGTCTTATGGAAGGTAGTTTTTACTAGTTGTAGGATGTCCTTTTATAAAACAAGAATCGACATGGTGATTCATTTAAGTAGAATTACAGCGTGTGAACTATCGTTTCCTCACTGACTCACACACTCCTGACTGTATACATACGGCGAAACATGTGCCGGCGATAATACGACCTCTAGTATATACAAATTAACTGACGTCACAATGCCATCTCAACGATTAATCTGGAACTGCTTGACGAAAACGAAATAGCAACGTCATGTACCTGAGGAATTTTAGTGTACATCAAGCAACATTAAAGTTCATAAAATGATATATACAGGAAATTGAACTGTAAGAACCTAGCCATGAAAGATCATTCCGCAATTATTAAACTATTTACGATTTTTAAAAAAATAATTGCATTGGTATGTAGATATTAGATGAAATGATTTCTTTCATGGAGGATACAGTGGTGTTCAAATGAGAAGAGATACTGAGTACGTAACCTTCTAGTAATGACTGAATGAGGACAGTATTCACAGAAGGTAAAATACGCTTTAATTTCCATGAGGTTGGTTTGTCAAGCAAAGACTAAATGTACATTACACGGGATGGGTGTTAAGCGATCAGTGATTCGACTGTGACTGAAAATTCTGTTGAGGCATAAAATCACGTTTATATTTTCTGCTCTGCTAAGGAAACTCCGTGAAGTAAGTTTGGAGGCAGTGATGGCAGTGTACCCACCAGGGCGAACGGTAGGCTTCCCAGCGTACGTAATATAACTTTATACTAAGCGCTGCTTCCAGCTAGTTCACTAATCTCAAATGGAGTGAACGAGAATGCTCTCCATGCGTGATAAGCCCATGCGCTTAGCACGCAAGGAGCTCCAGTAGGTGGGAACTTCCTGCTGACGCCCTGCTTTGCAGTACGTTTCAGGACTTCTCAGCTTTTGGCGGAAATATGAGCAAGCTGCCTCACCTGCCCATATTTTGCACTTCTCGCAGCTGTTCGCTTAACTTCTCATGCAATTAACTGCTGTGTAAAATCAAATTGTATTTGTAAATTACAGGATAAAATTTTTGCTGAAACGAGTATCTGCTCTCATTCGAAATAGTTGTGTTCCTAATATCGTCTGGCCGCTAACAAACCATAACAAACAATATATCTATTCTGCTTAAGCGTCGGCACTGCCAACATCACCCGTTTCACGCTGTATCAGACATTGGGAGAAGTCTGCACATCGGGAAAAGGGCACTTACTTGAGAAATTATCTTGCGTTCTCTACTGTCCCTCTGTCCACAGCGACACTTCTAAAGATATCTTACTTGTTGTGTGCAAAGTGTGGCAAATAACGAGAACTCAAAATCGAAGACGATGTTTTATAGGAGCGAAACGGAAGTTGTAGCTGATGTTCTGAAGTATGGCGTGAAACACTATGGATTTTTATTCTTTTATTTGTTATTTCATAAGAACGTTGACGATGATTTTGAGATCCCTTTGGGCCTGACACAACAGAACGTAGCCTATTTCACTATCAGAAATTGGTATTAATCTACCTATAGTCGCAAAAAGGAGCTGAGGGCTCACACATACTAGCAGCATTTGCAATGAATTATAAGAAAAGAACAGATAAAAATAAAGTAGTGTCCAAACAAGGACTCCATGGCTACTAGTTCACAACTAAAATGATCATATGTCATCTTATGGTATTTTGGCCATGATACCCTGTCACGGTAGTTCTGTCGCCCATAACAGAGAGAGAGAGAGAGAGAGAGAGAGTTGAGGTTAATGGGGGGTAGAGAGATGCACCACGAAAGAGTTATCCATATGGCACGGTAATTACAATTTCAGGAAAATTTGATGATTTATCCAAGAGAGAGAAGTTCAAAAATTGAGAAATTCAACAATGCGTTGCTCCTGCTTTGTCCCTTACACGAGCAGTTATTTTGTTTGGCATTGACTGACAGTGTTGATGGGTACCCTCATGAGAGATATATTGCCAAATTCTGTCCAATTGGCGCATTAGATCGTCAAAATTCCGACAAGGTTGCAGCGCCCTGCCCCTATTGCTCGGGGTGGGGGGGGGGGGGGGGCGGCGACGGTTTAATAGTAATAGTATATCATCAGCCGGCCGTTGTGGCCGAGCGGCTCTAGTCGCTACAGTCTGTAACCGCGCGACCGCTCCGGTCGCAGATTCGAATCCTGCCTCGGGAATGGATGTGTGTGATGTCCTTAGGTTAGTTAGGTTTAAGTAGTTCTAAGTGCAAGGGGACTGATGACCTCAGAAGTTAAGTCCCATAGTGCTCAGAGCCATTTGAACCATTTGAACTTAACATCGGAGGTCATCACTCCCCTAGACTTAGAACTACTTAAACCTACTTAACCTAAGGACATCACACACATCCTTGCCCGAGGCAGGATTCAAACTTGCGACCGTAGCAGCAGCGCGGTTCCGGACTGAAGCGCCTAGAACCGTTCGGCCACAGCGGCCGGCAAACTTTCTAGCATTAATATATCAGATACTTAATCTACTACAAATATGGATGATTTTGTTCCAAATTTAGTTTTCTGTAAATTATTCGAAAACTATAAGAGGTAGCTTAATGGGGGACGTAGTTACTATTTTTATGTTGAAATGAAGCTTCATACATATTTTCATATTTCTAAGTCTAATATTTAGCGTCTTCAATTTTTCTTAATAGCATGGATTGTGTCCAAATTATTGCTTTAATCACGTTGAGCCTTCTACCAGTAAATTTTGACATACATCTGCAAATTATGACCAATGTTTGGCGTCCTAGCTTTATTGTTTAGCGGCACTTATTTTTTTGAAAACATGTATTTAGGTAAAGATATTCATCTGATCAATTTGCGATTTTACAGTTTGAACATTAATATAATAAAGCATATGCTGACAAAATTTGGAAAAGCAACTTTAAGTTTCATTCCTAAATTATGGATGTAATATTTGTGCGCTATGCACAGACGCGTTGTGATGACGTGGCGCTACTAGCAGTGAACTGGGGTAAGTCTCGCCACACTTTCTGGCCTCTGTATGTCTCAAATGGCACAACGCTTGTTTCGCCAAATACTCCAAACGTTGTCTATTGGGGCGATATTTGGCTACCTTGCTGGCCAAGGTAGGGTTTGCCATGCATGAAGATAAGCACTAGAAATTCTCACCGTGTGCGGACGTGCATTGACTTGCAGAAACGTGAGCCCAGGATAGCATGCCATGAATGGCAACAAAACGGGGAGGGGAATACCGTCGACGTAACGCTGTGCTTTAAAGGAGCCACAGATGACAACCAAAGGAATAGAAATGGCACGCCAGTCATGGCACGCCGGTCCGTAACTTCTGCTTGGCGGGCCTTATAGCGGGCGACTCTCAGATTGGTATTCCACTCCTGTCTCGAAATGCTCCAGACATGTCTTTGCTGGTCAACGGGGTTCACTTTGATACAGGACTCATCACTGAAGACAATTCTAGTCCGGGCAATGAGATTACATGCATTGGCTGTGTTGACTTTGCTGCTGGAGCTACATACAGCGCCAGTGGCTACGTAGTTTGGCTGGCTGCCGCTAGAGCTAGCAGGATCGCGCTATAGTTCTAACTAAGCGCGATCCGCTGCGAAATGGTCTTTTCCGGTCTCCATATTGGATTTTTAGCGGGCGATTTCCTGCCACGCCCACGGAATTTCCTGCCGCACCTTGGCTGCTGCTAATTATCTGCAGGAAGTGTGACGTATGGCGCGGCTCTTATCAGTACTTGCAGGTCTGTAGCTGACGTTGTGACGACTTCTAGTGGCTTTATATTATGAGGCTACTGCATTTAATTTAACATGAGGCAACTGCTTGTTTTACACAGCCATGCAGTTTATTTAATTATTTATAATGATTATATTATTTAATTCATTGTATCTGCAGGAGTTCCGACTCCAGAGGAGGTGGGTGGGTTATTTAACATTTATTTTTAATTTCTACACATTGATCTTGCCAAAAGCCGAGAAGTGATTCTTCTTAGTGTTGTAGTCCACTGGGGCACTCTGGGATGCTCTCTGATTTGTCTCACTTGCCACCGAGCTGTTGCTGAAAGAGTACCTCCTTCAGTCTGCGATATGTATTCTTAACTCAGTGTTACGCCAGTTGTGCTCTGTAGAAGTAAATATAATATTTATTGGTTCTGAAGTTGAGGAAAATATCTACTGAAAGAAGATCGTAAAATGAATAATATTCTGAGTATGGATTCACATTTATTGAAAAAGACAGTTTCCAACAGTCATAGTGTGCTGCATCTCATGATGTCCTCAATAACGACTCATTGCAGACTGTGCATTCGGGCCACCCTCTACCAACAGCTCACTCGGCGTTGAAAAATAATCCAAAAGAGCTTTGTGCTGGAAAAAGAAATTCTTTAAACCTCAAGAATTTAAACATGGCTGAAGCAGCAACTGTTGAAATTCTTCACGATAAAGGATGACAGCCAAAACAGTTGCAGGATAAAAATTTATTAAAATTCTTGACCAAGATTTCGGTATATATAAATATACCTTTATTATAAGCAAAAAATCTAAAATTGCATCATGCAATGGAGATTAATAAAACAATTGTGCCAAGGGCGTCGTCAATAATTAAGACATATTCTCCATTTGTACAACATGATTATGGGCACAGGGTCAATATAAACAGTTTAGCACCAGTGCTTCATAGGCGACGCCCTTGGCACAATGTTTTATTAATCTCCATTGCGTGATGTAATTTTAGATTTTTTGCTTATAATAAAGGTATATTTATATATACCGAAATCTTGGTCAAGAATTTTAATCCATTTTTATCCTGCAACTGTTTTGGCTGTCATCCTTTATCGTGAATTCTTTAAACAGCTTGATACTGGAAACCACTGGGGTACTGGGATCTATCAGGATGAAAACGAGGAAGTTGTCAAAGCAGTACTTGAAATTCCTCTTTTAACAGTATATAAGAAAAACCCTCATACTATTGGTGAGACATTAATCATACCCTTCATTTTTAAAGCCACCAGAATTGGTCTTGGAGAAGACAGTCAGTGAAAAATGAACAAGATGTCTCTTTCAAACAACGATCTGCAAAAAAGTACCGAAGACGTGCCTCTGAATTAAACGAGTGAAACTGTCGCCATTTTTCGCCTTTGATTGTGAAGATTCTATTGATACAGGTCAAAAATGTCACTTAATAGTAACTGTCGCTTTGTGGATGTAAAGAAAATAATAGAAGAACTATTCTGTTATAAAAACTGAGAAACAACATCAAAAGGTTCTCATATAATTTCTACCGTTAATGATAATTTGGTTGAAATCGGTACGTCTTGGAACGTAGTGAAGGGAATTTGTACTGACAGAGCTTTAGCCATGTTAGATTCAAGTTCTAGCTTCCTAAGTGATGGCAAAGAAACACATCTGAATCTTATTAGCTCTCAGCTGTATGAGCCACAGACTAGTAGACCTCGCTTCTAAAACGTTATCTGAGAAACTGAACATTGGCTATCACTGTAGTTAATAAAACTAAGTGAAATGGCGCTAATATTCGTTTTTCTCCGAATCCCATGTAATGATCTCAGTTAGCAATACGAATTTTAATTTTTCATACGAAAGTTCGGTGGATTTCTGAGGGTAGTTTGCTTGATAGGCTGTATGAATTGAAATCAGAGGTAGAACTACTCTTTTTGCGTCAAGGGAAACCTGATCTTTATCATTCAGTCACTGATGAACGCTTTATATTTTATCCAGCATAACCTGCAGATTTCTTAGAAATCTAGACTAATCTGAATTTGAAACTCGAAGGTAGAAACACCACAATAATGTATTCCAATAACGGCATAACGGCCTTTCTGTAGAAGACGCAGCTATGGAAGCGTCGCCTGGATGCTCGTATTACTAATTTTGCACCATTCCGTCTATTCAGTGTACCCTTACGTAGTCTTCAGAAGATTGCATTGCAAATTAGCAGGATCACCCTTGACAACTGATGTAGATGCACTTCTGATGAAGTACAGGAGGCTGCAGTTGAATGAAATGTGATTCGACGGCTAAAGAACAGTTTCAACAAATGAGGTTGAAGATTTTTATGCTAGTTTCCTTCCTATTTATCAAGGAATCGCGAATGAAGCTTTAAAAGTTCTCGTACAGTTCTCATCTACACGCGTACGTGATTCAGCGTTGTCGAGACTAGCCATCATGAGAACCAAACACCGCATTAACGTGTCTGGAACGATATATTGAGGAGCTGTTCTGGATTTTTCTTGTGTCTTTCGTCACATAAAAAATGTTCGATGTTGGAAGTGTTGTCCAAATGGAAACAGTGTAATTAGATACTTAGGTAAGACATAGACATTTCTATTTTGGCTCCCAAGTCCTTTAAACATTGTAATTTTGTTCTGCGTTACTCTATATTTGGTAACCTTCTTTTACTGAAGTTTGCAGTGCAGATTATTGTCAAATAACGTTTTCCGAAACAAACAAAAATGAATAAACAAATACATAAGATAAATAAACATAGGGGCTTGAGATATTGTGAGGTAGCAAAGGAAGACACCAGGTAGAAAAGTTTGAGAACCTCTGCGCTCCTAGGACGTAAACTCGGCAGAAGAGGGAAACAGTGTGCAACAAGACTAATAGGCCCAAATGACATTCTTCCATTATTCCATAGTCCTGGTTCTATGATTTCGGCACCACGTTTTCCTATTACGGTGGTTTTGGAATTCCATCACCCCTGCAATTCTCTGCTTATGGAGCTGCCTTCGTGTTGTTTTGGTGCTAACAGGGTTTTTGATTGCGACTTTCAGTTATGCAGTGGCATTTGCACTTGTTTTTCGTCACAGTCCTCTTCGAACGACCGTCTGACATGATCGCTCAACACACATTTTCGCCTACGTTGTGACTTAGCCGATGGGGTCTTCCCGCTTTCTCTATATGCGGTAAAAATCTTCGATGCGGTGACTCTTGAAATATTGAACACTTCCGCAACTGAAGCACCCACCATACGAACAGTAACAATTTTCTTATGTTGGAATTCACTTTGCACCGACAAAATGCACTCAGACCTACACAGAAGACTGTTGTCACCACTACTGACACTCTCAACTTACTGAGCACACTGCCCAGGTGCAGTTCGTGGTCAAATACAAGAGTGCAACCAGTTGGCTTGACCAGTATCAGCATATTTTTGTCCAACCGTTGTAGTTCCAAGCGCTCTCAAGTTAACTGCTAATGAGATTCACATATGTATTCTGTCAAGTCCAGAAACCATTCCTTCTCTTACTTTGTCCACCGGAAATTGTTGCATCAGCGCCGGCCCGGAGTGGCCGTGCGGTTCTGGGCGCTACAGTTTGGAGCCGAGCAACCGTTACGGTCGCAGGTTCGTATCCTGCCTCGGGTATGGATGTGTGTGATGTCCTTAGGTTAGTTAGGTTTAATTAGTTCTTAGTTCTAGGCGACTGATGACCTCATAATTTAAGTCGCATAGTGCTCAGAGCCATTTGAACCATTTTGTTGCATCACCGTGGACCCTGACAAAATGCTTCGTGCAAAACTCATGCCACACATGTCACTGAGAGACATCACTGTGTATACTGGCGCTAGTGACCCATAGAAAATTAAGAATCTACGTTGCTAAACGGTTAAAACAGTTCACGAATCCAATTGCAGGTTCAATTATGGATTGGATTTAAAAATTTAAAAAGTTGTGATAGTCTACTCAAGAGCACAAATTACACAGTCTTCATTCATCAAGTATTTGAGAATGAGAGCACTTAGCAGCTCTCAAAAATCCTTATATATAATTTCAAGTCTTTCTGAAATTTTTTCTCGCTGACACTCCCCACAGTACAATGAGACGAAAAAAGTTTATCACTTGTCATATTTTGCTGTTCACGCAATAAAACTTCAGCATCAGGCACGAAATGTTAATTTATTACTGCTTTACTACTGACTCACATTTTGCAGACAGTAAACAAATACACCACTGAATACATCTTCAAAAGTATATCATTACACAGCGTGAGGCAATTAAAAGTGGTCCGGGGAACAAAGTTCCAGGATACAAAAGAAACACAACAGACGAAAGGAAATACAGTACTAACATGACTATAGAATATGTTTAAAATGACAACCGTTCATCTCTTGGCCCTTTTTGGGCTTTGTCAGGAAGTTACCGAAGGCGGATGGACGCGGGACTGCTAGAATTTCTGAAATCTCATCCGAGATGTACTGCTGTAGTTCTTGAAGACAATAAGGGCTGTTGTGGTACACCTTAGACTTGCGGGGTCCCCACACAGATTAATAACACACTAACAGATTAGGTGACCTGGATGGTCATCTAGGGCCACGAACAGACTGACCTCTGCTAAGAACTCTCAGACGTCAAGACTGTGTAAGTATGCTCCAAGGTTCGGCCGGCTGTGTTGGCACTTGCTTCCTCCTGTTGGAAGTAACTGTAGATTTTTTCGTCCTCCGTTAACGCAACCACAAAATGGTTGCAAAATGTTAGCAATGTAATGATCCGAAGGCAGCGTATGATGTACGAAGATGGGAGCAATAATGCATCCTGCAGACGCTGCATACCAAACCTCACCTTCTGCTCATCTAGCGGTGTTTCGTGGAAATAATGCGGATTCTTCGTTGCCCAGAAACTGTGATTCTGTGGATTGAGATATGCAGTCAGGTGTACCACGCTTCATTAGACAAAAAGAGCAGATCCATAACAAAGCTATACATTGTTATCTCATTCACAAAACAGGAGGCGCTGAGGAGCGTCTGCTGGTTTTGATGCATGAACAGCATACTCTCGGGAGGGATGTATGTCCAGTCCAGTTTGAGTATTCGTCTGCATGATCTATGTGATATGCTGGACTATTGCGGCCTTGGTCTGGTTGATTTGGTAGGACTCTGGAGCCACATTTTCTGGTGTGCAGGCACGTTTCGTAATGTTTCTCTACTTTTCAAAAGATGTCCAGTCTCACGCCATTTTCAGACTAAGGGTTGCGTGGCACTTCTTGCTGGCACTTTGACACCTTTGAACTTCTTAATACACAACTGACCGCACTATCTTCACTACTTGGTTCTCTCGTAACTTTTCACAACGAACACTCACTGTTCCACTGTGAATACCATCGCCGCTTTGCACTGCTCCTCTCACACCGACAGCCAGCACTACGCTCTGAATCGGTATGGATCACGTGGCTCGAGTATGTGGTGTGTGCTTCACGGGGTGATGTCATATGCGTACATTCTTGTCCAGTCGCATCCACCCGTCCAGTCCACTTTTACTTGCTCCACCCTCTGCAACACACAGTTCAGCAGATGTAAAGTTTTATACATAGCAGCAGGAGAGGATGGAGGTATGCAAAGTAATAGAAGAAGCATGTGAGACGGGAGGAAAGTTTGCGACTGATATAAACGTGTTGTCTGTTCAGACATGAGTGGCACGAGTGCCGACTAAAAGAAATTTATTTTTACTATGGTGATTCATATAAATACAGGTGTATGGCACATAAATCAACGTTGTGTCATATAAATACACACGTATTAATATCTGGTACACAATGTCTATTGTTCTGACTTTCTTGGAAGCAAATAGATCAATACAGGTAACGTTAAAGTTGTATATGGTTTCATTCATGTTCTTTACAGTCGAGAGCATAGTTAATACACTTAACTCAGTCTCGATTAATGTGATCCTTAAAAAAAAAAAACATTGGTCACTAATAATTACGGATAAATCCTACATTAAAAGTTTAACACAATAAGTAAAGGCTTACAGTTAGATACTGCGTCTGTGTCTGTAGGTAGGATAACTCACATCGCGCAAGCTATCCAGGCTACGTTAATATCAAACCTTTTTGTAAAATGTACTCTCTTTGATTCCCCCGCCCACAAAATACGAAAGGAAAGGAACGTTGTCGTTTATTATATTTTTCTCTGTTCATGTAGTAAAACATAGCCATCGGGCTTGACGTTCTCATTCATTACTTCTTTGTTATTAACTCTATTCGTAACACATTCTGCAGACAGTACCTGCAAAATTATATCATACTATGGCACATAGCACAGGAGATTTGACAACTTAATCTCTTGAGATGCGTGACAAACTAGCTTTTCTTATAGCGGGTCTTACATGCTTAACGTCAAATAGTTAACACATTAACTCACATGCAATAGTAATCAGATGTGTGAGGGTATTTTAGAGTTTAAGGTATGAGTGAGCGCATCGGCGTCCAAACAAGGGACAAGAGGGGCGTTTGCCCCCCCCAGGAATCTGTGTGCGAGTTTCTTGTTCGTCACAGGACTCTCCCTGACTTTGTAGGAATCACTACTAAACTGCAAATGCAGCTTTTGCAGTTACATTCAGTGCTATCTGTGCATACTGTTCGCAAATTGTGTCTCTAATACAGCTAGTAGTAAAGAAGTAAAAAATTAAAATGTCATTTCTCATGCGGTTCCATTACTGGATGAACAACGAAAAAAAAAATAGTGAACCATAAACATTTTGCTTTTCATCGTTTTGAAAGAGGTTGTCAGCGAGACAACATTTTGTAAGGTTCTAAAATTGTATGTAAAGTTTGTTGCAAGTCGATAAGTGCCTTCATTGTCAAATACTGGGTGTGAAAGGTCTGGAATTTCCAGCCTCACGGGCTGCGCTACTACTTTTTCACCTCCACCCCCATCCGTTTGATAGGTAGGTGGTTCTTAAGCCCCTCCTCTAGCCCCCCCTCCCCGAGCTATTGTTGGCTTCAGTAAGGTAAATGTGTATGTAGATGGTTGAACTGGATAGAGTTGTTTAGGAGGAGCTGTGGAGATGTGGAACACACAAACACACACGTACACACGTAGATATCTATATTTTTTTAATATGTATGGATAAAGTGTTATAAATGGCATCCAAATTGGCTAAGTCGTTTTTTGAAGTTTATTCCAACTTTTTGTTGCTTATTTTTATTGACATCTAACTGGATATTCTCAATCATGCTGGCTTCTTTTCAATTTCAGATTTTTTATGTTCATTTTGTAGCAAACTTTTGGGAAATATGGATAAATAACTTTTGCGACTATTTTCAAGCCTTATTTCATAGCTTGTAGGGTACCGTGTGTTTAATTGTATTAAGATATAATCTTAAGTCGTTTTATCGAAAGGGTGATATTGAAATTAATGTTAATGCTGTAAAAATACGTACTTTGTTTTTACTGTTGAGTGTGATTATTGTTTAGGTATCAAAGCAGTATATCTTGATAATGCTAAATGGATATCAGTCGTGTAAAACAGAAAAGTCCTGCGTATTTCTTACCAATTGAGTTCTCGGTCACGACACGTTTTCAGTTAGTACTACCAAAACTAGTAATTTTTGAACGTTGTCCTCTCTCGAAAAAAGTTCTACGAAGACCCGTGAGTGGGAGTTTGAAGTTTTAAAATAATTTTGTGTGGGGGAATTACAGGACGGCTGCTGAATCCTTTCATTTCTCCATCTTTTGCACCCAGACACGGCTGTGCTCCTCACACGGGCTTTTCAAGAAGGACTTCTGATCTAAGAATTTATATTTTTGGATGTTTGTAGCTGACTTCCAAAATAGAAAAAATTTTTGCCTTGCGGAATCCTTTAGATTATGTCTTTCCTCCATTTTCCTTCTTTATTTTCTGTTCTTCAGAAATAGCAAAATCCACCGTTCTCTTCTAGAATATGTTGTCCAATGCTAATATGTCGCAACCCAAATTTTCAGCTGCTGCGCCGAAAATCGTCCAGAGAACTCTGCCAAAGGGAGGCTGACGGAGGTCCCGGAAGTGTTGTTGATCTTGCCCAGTTCTCAGAGAGGCAACACCTTTTCGATCAATGGCTGAAGCTGTGAAGCGCAGCAAGCGCTGGGCGGGAAGTATGGCTCAGGTCTTGCTCGGGAACAAACACCATGCTAAGTAGCAAATAACACGGTAAGTCGCAACAGAGGCTCGTGGAACGCAATAACAGAGCGAAAATTGTTCCAAGTTAGATCTTATGGGATCTTATCAAGTACCAACCTTATTTCCCGTCATTACGTCGTCGATATTTGCGAATTCGACAGTCTTATCACCAGTAAACAGCGGTAAATGCCAGCAGAGGAGTTAGTGTTCACCTTTGTATCACCAGAGTGTGTGCCAATCTCTCGGGATAAATTCGACACTTCCCTGCAGTGTCCCATGAAGGTGTGAGATTATTTCGTCCACAGAAGTACGACATGACGAGGTATCCAGTTGATGAACACAAATAAAAATTCTCTGCGTCGGTCATTTTTATACCACTAGGTGTTTCAAACTTTGGCATTATCATTATCATCAAGTTCAAGTTCCGCACAGTATTGACGAGGAGCGAAGACGGCCATTTATTACACCACTACGAGCTTCAAAAGTTCATCACCATCATCATCACCATAATCACCCTCATCATCATCATTAAAAATCACGCAGTATTAGTGAGAAACACAGGTGCCGTTTCACAGCGTCAGGACAAGTATGAAACGTACAATATTACATATTTTGCTGGGTGTCGACAGTTGCGTGAGAAACAGCACTGCTTAAGAATGAGATTTTCACTCTGCAGCGGAGTGCGCGCTGATATGAAACTTCCTGGTAGATTAAAACTGTGTGCTGGAGCGAGACTCGAACTCGGGACCTTTATCTTTCACAGGCAAGTGCTCTTTTTTTTCATTTTGTTCGTTGTTGATCGTTGTGTTTGGTCATTGCGGCCGTCATTTGACTTCCGTTCAAGTTCGTTGTTGATCCCTTCACTCAGTTGTTTTTATTACAAAGACCAACCAGCTCTCTGACCGAACATGCTGAACTACCGTGCTACCGTCATCTGAGCTCCCCAAGCACGACTGACGACCCGTCCTCACAGCTTTGTATCACCAGAGTGTGTGCCAATCTCAGTTTTAATCTGCCAGGAAGTTTCATATCAGCGCACACTCCGCTGCAGTGTGAAAATCTCATTCTGGCAACATCCCCCAGGCTGTGGCTAAGCTAATTCTCCGCAATATCCTTTCTTCCAGGAGTGCTAGCTCTGCAAGATTCGCAGGAGAGCTTCTGTAAAGTTTGGAAGGTAGGAGACGAGGTCCTGGCAGAAGTAAAGCTGTGAGGACGGGTCGTGAGTCGTGCTTGGGTAGCTCAGATGGTAGAGCACTTGCCCGCGAAAGGCCAAGGTCCAGAGTTCGAGTCTCGGTCCGGCACACAGTTTTAATCTGCCAGGAAGTTTGAGCACTGCTTAAGGTAGAAATAGTAATTTGTGTAAGAGAAAGGCAGTCTATAGTTACAGATTCTACATCTGCATCTACATTTATATTCTGCAAAATACGATGAAGTACATGACAGAGAGAACTTTCCATTGTACCAATTACTGCAGCTATTTATCGTTTCGTTCACGTGTGGAGTACGGGATAAATGATCGCTTAACCGCCTCTGTGCTTGCTGTAATTAGTCTACTATTTTCTTCGTGGACGGTACGGGAGCGATATATAGAGCGTTGTAGTGTATTCCTCGATTCATTACTTAAAGTTTTTTTCTAGAAATTTTATAAGTAGGCTTCCATGGGATAATTTGCTTCTGTCTTCCAGTCCATTTCTTTCAGCATCTCTGTGACAGTCTCCCATGGGTAAAATGAATTTGTGACCATTACATACAATATATACGTTCGACGTCGAACGTTAGCGCTGTTCCACACACTTCAACAATATTTTAGGATGAGTACCACGAGTTTTGTATGCAGTCTCATTTATAGATTGAATGCATTTGTCTGCTGTTCTTCGAATGAACCGAAGACTGCCACCTTATTCACCTGCAACTGATTGTGAGCCTATGTGGTTGTTCCATTTCATACTCGTACAAATTTTTATATCCAGGATGAACAATTCCAAGTGTGATTCATTGATATTTAAGTCACAGAATTCTACATTATTTTCATATTGTGAAGAAAAAAATTTTACGTTTGCTTTAAGCAAATGGACAATCCTCGCACTACTTTGAAATGAAGCAAACATACGACTGAATATCTGTGCAGCTACTTTCAGACAATACTGAGATGGAGTACTTCCAATAGGTGTACAAATATACATGTTATAGAAATACAATTATCAGGAATAATTTCGAATATTTTCCACGCGGATTTAAATACTGACAGCGAAGGTTTTAGAACTGTTTCAGATAGGTAGTGCTAGGGTTGTGGTAACAGTTTGAAGTACCAGTTAGCCCCATGCGGTACAGGTTTGGGGGTGTCACTTCTGTGGAGTACAGTTTTTATTGGCTTCTAGAAGATACAATAAGTGGATTCTAAGGGAATAGTGTTCACCTCAAAATTTTCAGGTTTTGCTGTTTACAACGAAGAGGAATCAACAGAATGGCTGAACATCTACACCCGAATCCGTGTGAATGAATCTCTCCATTTTGATACGTCATAATGTTAGCATTTTAATATTAATAATTTAATACGATATTGCAGGGCCTATGTTAGGAAGAACGATGAAATGTTTCTTCGGACGTGCGATTTAATAGCGGTTCTTCTTCCTCGTTCTCGCAGCTCTATCACCTCTAGTAAAGGCATGCTAAATTTGTTATAAATATCTCGCTTGACTACAGTATAAAGCGCCAACTGAAATATCACTACCTAGCAAGTTGTTTCACGTACGATTAGATGAAACAATGGTGCTGCACACGAGTCTTTGCTTTTAGTTGCTAGCAATTTCCTTGCTTTTTAGCGGCTTTTGCTTTATATGTGCGTTATTTACAAGTTCAATTTTGTCGCTTGAGGAGCATTCCAATGGTTTTCAAAACGTATGCGTTTTATAGAGCTACCTAAAACATTTATTTGGATATAAAACTGGAAAAGACAAAAAGTTGGTAGGACTCTCTGGCACTTCAGAATTTAACCACATTGGCAACAGGTTTGCGGCATTTCCTAGGCGTGGAAATCAGGTGATGCGTTTGTGCGAGGGTAATACGTACTTGCGGGTAAAAGGGAATCAGATATACTGCATGATCAATAAAAGCGTAGCCCGCTGACGGGGAGGAGCAAAATTCATGGACTGAGCAGTGCGAATCCGCTTATCAGTAAGACGTTACAGCCTCTCTAGTCTGGATGCGGGGCTGATTCGGTTGCGGAGAGTGTCATAAAGCCGTTGTATCCTCTCCTGAGATAAGCCGACCCACAAATATTTTAACTCGTCCACGCTATCCCGGATAAAGCCAGTGGCATGGGGCTGACGTCCAAACTGCTCTTCCATGTGATCTATCAGGGACGGATTTGGGGATCTAGCTCACCACAAGAGTACCTCATCGCGCAACCACGCGTGGATGAGCATTGTCCTGTTTAAAAATGGTACTATGATGTTGTCGCATGAGAGGTAACACATGGGGACGTAGGGTGTCTGATGTACCGTTGTGCCATCAGAGCTCCTCAGTCAACACCAGCTGTGAACTGAAGTCATACGCGATGGCTGCCTACACCGTGAAGCCTGGAGTGAGACCGCTGTGCATCTCTCAAACATAGGAAAAGGAATGGCACTTCTGAGCATGCTGTCACCATATTCGACGACGATGATCATCCAAGGTAGTGCCGAAACGCGAGTCATCGCTGAACGCAATGCGACGCTATTGATCAGCAATCAATGCTCCCCTGTCACGTCACCATTCCAAGTGCTGGCGATTGTACAGGGTGTCCCAGAAAGGATGACCTGATTTTAACTTGTAATAATTTTGAGACAAATGTCACTATGTAACTGAAACAGCGCTAGATGAATGGTCTAGAGTTTCAGAAAAAATCCGCTAGTTGTCGCTACGAGCGCTGACCTGGAGCGTGCAGCTGGTCTCACGTAATATGGCGTCCGTGCGCCAGAAAGCGTATTTTGTTATTGAATGTAGTCGTACTCAATCAGTGATCGCAGTTCAGCGGGCGTTTCATATTCGATTTCGTGCCAAACCACCATCACCAAAGAACATTCAATGGTGGTCTAAACAGTTTGAAGAAACAGGGTGCTTCTGTAAAGGCAAAATTCCTGACCGGCCACGCGTTCCTGAACGAAGAGTGGGACAAATCCGACGAGCATTTGAGCTGAGCACCCCGTAAGTCTACGCGTCGTGCTAGTCGAGAACTTGCGTTACCGTGCATGGCAGTGTGGCGTGTGTTACGGAGTCATTTAGCCGTCAAACCATACCGATTACAACTGTTACAAGCTCTTCGAGATAGTGACAAAGTGAAGCAAGTGGACTTTACCAATGCTAGAGGACATGGAAGATGACAATCTCACAGTTGATATTCAGCGATGAGGCAAATTTCCATATTAGCAGTAAGGTTCACCGTCACAATGCGCGTATATGGGGGCTCGAAAATCCTCATGAAACAATTGAACACGAACGTGATTCACAAAAGTGAATGTTTTTTGTGCTGTTTCGCAAAGCAACGTATATAGACGCTACTTTTTTGAGGAAGACACAGTAACAGGACAATCATATTCTACAATGCCATGGAACTGGTTATTCTCAAAACTTGACTCTGACAATTTCATATATCAGCAAGATGGAGCACCACCATAGTGGCAGAACAACGTGCACAGTTTCCTCAATGCCTACGTGCCTCAACGTTGGATAGGGCGTACAGGACAACGAGACCAGGCTTTACACTCTTGGCCTCCTAGGTCCCCTGACTTAACACCATGTGATTTCTTCTATGGGGATGTGTTAAACAATGTGTTTACGTTCCTCCCTTACCTCGTGACACTGATGAACTAAAAACCAGAATATCAGTTGCTGTAGCTTCAGGGACAGAAGACACCTTACACTCAGTTTGGGATGAGTTCGAGTATTGGCTAGATGTCGTCCGTGCAGCCAATGGAGGACTTATTCAACATTTATGATGGATTTTTATAAACTTCTGTCTTTCCTGAGTAATTTAGTATGCAATTTGTTGGTGTTAAGCCCTTCTTCCTAATAAATAATTCTATTTAAAATCGGGCCATTCTCTTTGGGACACCCTGTATTGTAGTGGTAACAGCAGCCTCCGCACGGTTTGGTAATTTCCTATCCAGCCACTGCGAATCTCCAACCAATGGTGCGGGATAACATAGAATGTTGCAAGGATTCCATTACTTGTCCTAGAACGGCAGACGAAATATGAAGGGGTTACGATGTGACTGATGCACAATAGGCGATCCTCCTCTGTGACGGTCAGGCGCAATCGACCAGAAACTTGACGGCTGTCGACAGCGTCTTTCTTCTTAATTTACTCGTGTAGTTCCATAGGACCAAATTCTGGAGCAAATCTCCAGGTTCATGGGACGTGTCGGAGCATGAAATTACAACATAAACGTATTAACAGATAAAATAAAATGTTTATGAACCCAAAAAGTCAAGCCTTAAGTTTAAGTAAACGCAATGAATAATGTAACATAGGAATCAGCTTCAGTTTTCAGGACACTCCTCTACAGAATTGAAGAAGTGACCCACGGGGAAACTCTTCAATTTCGGACTGAAAGCAAGTGGATTACTTCTAAGGTTTTTTGAATTCTTGTGGCTGCTTATTGAAAATGGATGCAGCAGTATACTGCACACCTTTCTGCTCAAGAATTAAGGAAGTGCGATCCAGATACAGATTGGATTTCTGCCTAGTATTAACTGAGTGAAAGCTGCTAATTTTCGGGAATAAAATGATATTGTTAATAAGAAACGACAGTCAGGAATATTTATATTGAGAGGCCAATGTCAGAATACCGGGACTAGTGACAAGAGGTTTGCGAACTTCTATGACTTATTATCCGAACGGCCCGTTTCTGCGCCAAAAATATCCTTTGAGAATCGGAAGAGTTACCCCATAATATAATAACATATGTCTTAAGCGAATGAAAATAAACAAAGTAGACTAGTTTTCATGTCGAACGATCACTTACTTCAGATACCATTCGAAGAGTAAAAATGGCAGCATTAAGTCTTTGAACAAGATACTGAACGTGGGCTTTCCACGACAGTTTACTACCTGTCTGAACACCTAGAAATTTGAACTGTTTAGTTCCACTAATCATGGCCCATTGTGTGAAATTAAAACGCTGGCTTTTGTTGGATTGTGTGTCAGAAACTGTAAAAACTGTGTTACTGTGATTCGGGCCGGCAGGAGTGGCCCTGCAGTTGTAGACGCTACAGTCTGGAGCCGAGCGACCGCTCCGGTCGCAGGTTCGAATCCTGCCTTGGGCATGGATGTGTGTGATGTCCTTAGGTTAGTTAGGTTTAATTAGTTCTAAGTTCTAGGCGACTTATGACCTCAGAAGTTATGTCGCATAGTGCTCAGAGCCACTGTGATTCGGCATTAGTTTATTTTCTATGAGCCATGAACTTATGTCATGAACTGCACTATTTGAAACAGAACCAGTGTTGCACACAACATCCTCTTCTACCAAGCTAGTGTCATCAGCAAACATTTTGGAATTACCTTTAATGCTAGAGAGCATATCATTTATATAAATAAGGAACAGTAATGGCCCCAACACTGATCCCTGGGGCATCCCCCATTTGACTGCGCTCCACTCAGACCCCACATCCCAGCCATTCTCAACACTGTGAGTAATGACCTTTTTGTGTCTGGTAAAGTAAGAGGTGAAGCAATTGTGAGCTACTCCCTGTATTTCATAATGGTCCAAGTTCTGGAGCAATACATATTTTGTGATCAACACAATCAAACGCCTTAGTTAAATAAAAAAGATATGCCTATCGTTCGAAACCTTTTGTTTAATCAATCCAGTACGTCACAGAGTAAAGAAAATAAGGCGTCTGACCACACACACCCTGTGTGTGTGTGTGTGTGTGTGTGTGTGTGCGTGTGTGCTCCACAGCTGCTCCTAAGCCACTGTGCCAATTTCAACCAAACTCCGTGCACATGCCCGTCACTGTCGAGCAACAATCGGTGTGGGTGTAAGAACCATCTACCTAACGCAGCTCAGGAGACATGACGTCATAGGCAATGAAATGCGTGAAAAACTGCCGCATCACGCCTGACGTTAAAATTTATTACTTCTATGCTATTAACTCTGTTCGCAATAAACTTAGAAAATAGTATCCGATATGCTACTAATCAAACGTACAAAATTACCTAAGGTACCTCCATCGTTCAGGAGACATGACGTCATAAACAGTGAGCTGCATGAAAAACTGTCCCATTGTGCATGACGTTAAAACTTATTACTTCTATGCTACGAACTCTATTCGCAACACATTTTGCTGAACGTATATCCTGAAATATATCATTATGCGACAGATAGTTCAGGAGATATTAGGTCATGAACACGGAGGTGTGTAAAAAACCGCCGCATCATGTATGAAGTTTTAATAAATTTTTCTTTACTTCTAAGAGATTTCTACAGTCTAGTCAAGAAAATCCCTGGCACCTGGCAGAGCTTTTCACAAATTTTAAGAACGGTGCTCAAGCGGCTCTAAGCGGAAACAAATACCATCTATAGACACATTTGTAAAACCGCACTGCAAACACGTGAAGCAGCTGCGACCACCGTACAGAAGTACTATTTCTCTTGATTTGAGTAGTGTACTTATACATTTGGACATTATGTAAGTTTCTTTGTACGACAATTACCTAATTTCAAAGGCGTTGTCACGAATAAATGTACATAATTTTTTGGACATCACACTACAAACACAGATAATTTTAAGTTTCCTTTTCTAATAAAAAATTGGCAAAATGAATACCAAGCAATACCAAGTTTGTTAGCTAACGACATAAACGCTTCCACGAAGTGCTGACAGATATTTTTCGAAATTTGTTCGCAGCTGCAATCAGTCAGTAACTAACCATCTAATGTGTGTGCAAAAATATCTCGCTTTCTAAACAGTAGTATTAGTCATTTCCGAGGGTACCGCACTCACAGAGTGTCGAACTCTCAGTGACAACTGAACTCTCACGTGTGATCCCAAATTTCCCCTTTATCTTCAGTTTTTATCGGATATGGGGCTATGTTTACATTAAAAGCAAATGCAGGTGAAGCAAAGGCTGTATCGTTTTTGTTCAGTTTGTTGTAGATAACAATCTTTCTGTTTTATGTGTGATTTGGATCGCTTTTTTTCTGACGTTCTTTAGGACACAAATGTACCCATTAACAACCCAGTTGATTTGGTATCACACATTCTGAGCGGTGAAACGTATTTTATTCGTTAGTATTTGCTGAGTATGGTATAACTCTTTATTTAGAAAATCGTTCTTCCTAAGGTGTGATTCGAGATATAGACTCATTTCCTAGACTGCTTTTCGAAAAGTGTTAGCAGATGGCGAGTTCTCTGAAGATTAAATTTTGAAACTTCGGAATTTGTGCGCGACTCCAAGATATAGCAGTCGGCGTAAATGTCGGAGATGTTTGGTGTAGTAAAAAGGTACATATAATTCAAGGTTTAAAGTAGGGTTACACCTTGTTTCCTACTTTGTTTACAATGTATATAGATGATGTTATTAGAGAATGGATATATAGAATTAATGGAGGCTACTATATTGCAACAAATTTTACAATTAAGAGGATAATATCTGCTGATGATCAGATTGTTATAAGTAAAACTGAAGACGGGTTCCATAGACCAGTACATATGCTGTAGAAGTTATGCGAGAATTATAATTTCCAAATTTCCATGAATAAAGAGAAAAGAATGACCTTCGTAAGAAAATGTATTGTTAAAACAAAAACAGTTATCAGTGATAGTGTATTTGAAAAAGTCACTGATTTAGTTACTTAACAATAAATTTCAGTTATAAATATGGAAACTGTTTTAAAAACAAATTACCCATGTACCAGCAAACTTGTGGTACAACAAGTAGAAGCCTCGAAACTACAACCATAAAATAAACACGAATGAAGTTCTACGTGGTAGCAGCTGTGCTTGCTTCTTTTTATTGGACCAGAAACATGGATGTTGACAAGACCTGACAAAAACAAGATACAGTTTGCCGAAATGAGATCCTAAAGAACAGTAAAAGGGTGTACCTTTTCAGAAATAATTTTAAACGAAAATATAAGAGAATAATTGGGAATAAGGTCTCAGAAAGGAAAAATTGTAAACTATATAAACGATGGGAGACGTCATATCGACAGATTCCGGAAGAGAGGATCCTAAGAAGAGTGTTGCATTATACGCCTGAGGGAAGAAGTTGTCCAGGGTGATGAAGGAAATGATAATCAAACACAATGAAGTGACAAAAGTTAAGAACATCGTAAAGGACCTGTTGCTAGGCATAGTGCTGCAACTCGACGCAGCGTGCACTGAACAAGTTGTTGGATGACTCACGCAGAAATATTGAGTCATACTGCATCTAAAGATGTCCATAATTGCAAAGGTGTTACCGGCTCTGCAATTTGTGAACGAACTGACCTCTAGACTACATCCCATGAGTATTCGATGGGATACATGTCGAGCGATCTGAGTGGCCAAACCATTCGCTCGGATTGTCCATAATGTTCTTCAGACAAATCGTAAACAGTTTTGGTTCAGTGGCATGAAATCGTTGTTTGGGAACATAAAGGCCATGAAGGACTGCGAGTGGTCTCCAAGTAGCCAAACGTAACCATTTCCGGTGAATGATCGGTTCAGTTGGACCAGAGGACCAACTTCATTCAGTGCACACACACCCCACACTATTAAGGAGCCACCACTAGCCTACGTAGTGCCTTGTTGACAACTTGGGTCTATGGCTTCATGGGGTCTGCAATACGCTGTAACCTCACCATAAGCTCTTATCACCTGAAATCGGGAGTCATTTGACCAGTCGCCTAGGGTCCAACCCATATGGTCGCGGGCGTCGGAGAAGTGTTGTTAGCAAAGGCACACGCGTCGATCGTTTGCTAACATATCCTATTAACGGCAAATTTCACTGAACTGGCCTAACGAATACATTCGTGGTATGTCTTACATTTATTTGTACGGTTATTTCTCGCAGTGATGCTTCTCTGTTAACACTGACAACTCTATACACACGCTGCTGCTCTCGGTTGTTAAGTGAAGGGCGTCGGCCACTGCGTCGTCCACGGTGAGAGATAATGTCTGAAATTTTTTATTTTCGGCATACTCTGACACTGCACATCTCGGCATACTTTTGACACTGTAGATCTCGGCATATTGAATTGCTTAACGAGTTTAGAAATGGTGTGTCCCATTCGTCTAGCTCCAACTACAATTCCGCATTCAGAGTCTGTTAATCCCCATGATGCGGCCATAATGACGTTTCACACGTCTCACCCGAGTACAAATGACAGCTCCGTCAATGCACATACCTTTTATATCTTTTGTATGCGACACTTCTGCCATCTGTATTAGTGCATATCGTTATCCCATCACTTTTGTCACCTCAGTGTATGTTTTGAAACCGGAACAGGCAACACTGTCTAATCCATGGTAAGCGGAAGAAGAGCATTTAATGTCCCCACTAGCGGAGGATATCGATAGACGATCTGAAATACTACTGTTGGCATCTGTCGGATGCCACCAAAGGCGATCATTTGGTCCGACCAGATAGCAGCACGGTGCTAAGCGAGAGACAACTTTTGTCTAGCACGCCGCATGAGCTCTGTTAAATCTCAACTATCTGCTGCTCGGATATTGATCCTACTTTGGACATTAACTTTCTGGTTTCCGTTCGTGGTGTTTAATACATTGCTTCGCTCACGACAATCTTGGCTTTGTTCCCCTGTAACGCGTTGATGTTCTTACCCCGTAGTGCTTAAGATGTCGTGTTCGTCAGTTCTTGTATTATGGGCCGTAAGTCTATAGAACTTTGGCAGCAACACCTGTCACCGCAACAGCGGCTGCAAGAGCAACAGTTTGTGGCTCCGATGGCACAAAGAGCATCAGGGCGCTATTCTCCAGCTCTTGTATCAGCACCAGCAGCAGCAAGCACGGCAGTTCGTGGACATGGCTGAGCCCCCACCGCCGTTCGCTGCATTCGACGAGACGTCGAATAGTTGGGTTATCCTACCTCCTACGTTATCATCTCCACTGTTTTGATTATAACATTTCTGATAAGCGGCAAAGTGTTCTGCTGTTACCTTCTAGTACTCATTTATAAGAAATGGTGCAAAAATAGAAACCTCTCTCGGATCCCAGTGAATTATTATTCAGTGCTCTCTGTGCTCTGTTAACTAAATAAATTACTGTTAATCGAGAAGTCAGTCCTTGTAGGTGCTAGGCTCCAGTTCAGCCACTGTACCATAAACCGCATTGACAGTGACAGACAACTTGGAATGCTCACTAGCAGGGTCTGATGGGGGGCTTTAGGCAATTTAATGGGCATTTCTCAAGTATTTGGATGTCAAGAACACGTAAGGGCTTTTGTACTGTTTGAAATTATAAGGTCACAGCGACAGAAGAGATGTTGTGTCGCCTCTGGGTTTCATGCTTCGCAGGATGCGTGGGAAATGGTGCGCACTGTTAATCGTGAGACAGGAGACACAGTACGGTAGTCCGCAGCAGTGTGTCGTGAGTAGTAGTGTGGCATAGGCCGAGTGATATATTTGAAATTATATTCCGAGGAAGTGGAACGTGTCGATTTACTGATTTAATTATTTGAAATGAGGAAAGAGCTTGAAGCATTTTGATAACATCATTTTATTATTATTATTTTCATGTGTAATAAAAGAGGTTTTAATGTAAGGAAATTGATTTCAGACTTTGTGCTTCATTGCGGCAGCTTGTAGTTACTGATTCTTGGTTCAGACATCCAGAGGCTTGAGTATGGGGAAAGATACACAGCCATTTATAATGTTGAATTTGAATTGGGGATTAGGAGCAACTTTTGAATATTTAATATCTTTTTACGATATGCATTTTATTTTCTAGGTGTATTAGTGGGAGATAATTTTTCAATATAGAACTTTTGTAATTAGAAAACTAATTATATCTCAGTTTAAAATTTATTCATAGTTATTACCGGCATCCAAAATCCATGAGGAAATCTGAGTTATCATTTGTACTTATACAGAATTGTAGTATGCTTTGTCTTCTTTTTTTTTTTAAATAGAGTTCATTGCATGAGGCGCAACTCAGTAGTTTGTTGTAGCTCAGCAAGTGTGACGCGCTTTCAAGACAAGACCAGTGTCAAGGTGTTTCCATTGTGGAATAGGTAAGCCAAAATTATTGTTGTTTTTGTGGTCTTCAGTCCAGAGACTGGTTTGATGCAGCTCTCCATGCTACTCTATCCTGTGGAAGCCTCTTCATCTCCAAATAACTACTGCATCATATATCCTTCTGAATCTGCTTGTATTCATCTCTTGGTCTCCCTCTACGATTTTTATCCTCCACACTTCCCTCCAGTACTAAATTGGAGATCCCCTGATGCCTCAGAATGTGTCCTACAAACCGATTCCTTCTTCTAGTCAAGTTGTGCAACAAATTCCTCTCCTCCCCAATTCTGTTCAGTACCTCCTCATTACTTACGTGATATACCCATCTAATCTTCAACATTCTTCTGTAGCAGCACATTTAAAAGCTTCTGTTCTCTTCTTGTCTAAACTAGTTATCGTCCATGTTTCACTTCCATAGAGGGCTACACTCCATACGAATGCTTTCAGAAAATACTTCCTGACACTTAAATCTATTCTCGATATTAACAAATTTCTCTTCTTCAGAAGCGATTTCGTTGCCATAGCAATTTTACATTTTATATCCTCCATACTTGGACTGTCTTCAGTTATTTTGCTTCCCAAATAGCAAATCACATTTACTGCATTAAGTGTCTCATTAACTAAACTAATTCCCTCAGCATCACCTGATTTAACCCAACTACATTCCTTTATGATCGTTTGAGCCAAAATTAAATAATCAAAAAGGGAACATTGAGTTTTTCCAGGGTCAGTTCATCAGTTTAAAATTTTAATGATTGACAGCGTTGAATTCAGACAGCATTTTCGCCATTACGAATGTTTGAATAGCCGGGGAACCAGACAGGCATTTTCAAGCTACTTTCTTGCAGTAAGATTTATCAACAATATCTCGCATTCGAATTGTTATGTTCAGGGTGTACGAATTCCTATATTGAAAATTTAAGTAAGCAAAACTTTTAATGAAAAACAACAAACAATTTTATTTTATGAAATATTAATTAATATTTAAAACTACGTTTATTAGTAATGTTAAATCACAAACCCTTTAGTGTACAGGCTAGTAACAATAGTATTATTTTACAGTTGTAAAGTTCGTAATTAATGTGGAATTAATTCAAAACATAAAGAACAAGTATCTTTCTACGGTTGCAAAGTTCTAACTAACGTGGAATTAAATCAGAACACAGGCAACAGCTACTAAATGCACCGCGCGCGCCCACACACACACACACACATACACACACACACACACACAACACTTCATCGTTCTTTTCGTAAAACACATTCTGTGGCTCGAGGTTCAGATAAAACTGCCGATACACTTCCAATTATGAAGTGGTACCACTATTTACAAGATATAGACACTCAGTTATGTTGTGGACACTAGATAACAACATAGCAGTGCGGAGCAACACAGTTATTCTTTATACTTTGGGCCCATATGGATACGATATCAGAGGAATCGATGAAGCACGTTTTCGTGAAAGTTCATACATAGAGTGTGGGGCCAATGATATAGAAAAAGCTAGTTCAATATCAGATCAACTGATGTAAGGAGCACCCACACATGCTAAAAACTCAAAATTGATGACAGCATGCTTTAGGCCGTTATGTCTCAGCGCTTCCACTTAAATAATCATTTCTGGATTGCTTTTGGTAGCTCAGTAGGCTTTTAGAAACAAAATTCAGGTTTCCCAGGTGTTTAATCACCAGCACAAGCTCCCGTCAGCTGATTAATCTGACTCACCACATCTGCCAGCAAGTCTCACCCAAGTTCACGTGCACCTGTATCTCTAGGACACTTAAAAATATCGAAGATTTTGCTTCCTCCTCAACTTTTCAGGACCTTTTTTGTAATGTTTAGGAGAGTCAGAAACGCCCTCCCTGCTCAACGTTGCGACGTACATCAAGCACGTCGTAGACCTCCGTAACACGACAGCAAACGTAACACAAGCCAATGCCCGCGTCGTGCAGCAAACTGTTGGGCCTACGGCAAGCGCATTCACGTGGCTGTCATCTCCGAACCAGCAGCCCACCAGTTTCACGAGGACAGCGCTGCGCTGCGTTACATACAGGCACAGATGCGGAACCGGTCGTCTCCATACCACAACGGAAGCCCACTGAGGCTTTGACGCCGTTCGGCCAGTCCAAGGAGTTCCATATAAACAAAGGCGTGGCATTGTCTCTAATCAAGGATGACATCACCGGCTCGGTTTGCCTCCGCTGCGACGGGCCCGGCACCTTGTCCCGTCTTACTGTGGCATGACCATTCCTCTCCTCAGAGAGCTGTTGCTAGAAGCTATGTACAAAATATTGAACGGGTGTTAATGTCCTCCGAATAGTTTCGCCTCAGATGTCTTCACCAGTTTATTGTTAACAACGGAGAACCAAATTAATTTTCAGCCACAGTGCCATTTCCTGATCTTGAAGCCCTGTGAACGTCCTATAATGAGATCCTGAAACGACGCTGGATTGTGCGCGTAGGATTACGGCTCAGATTTCTCTGCAGCCATCGGAAGTGGCCAATTTGTTTTCAAGCTCGCCCGCTTCCATTTGTGGTTAATGCGGCTGTTCAGGCGGAAATTTGACTGCTTCAGGTCTAAAGCATTGCATCCTTGATTTCCGCCAGTAAATGTGTAATGCCTATGATGGTCATTAAAAAACCGAAATAGTCGTTACGTATTTATGACCATCTTAAGTCCATAGTTAGCCCACAGTCTGAAACTGATATATATCCTCTGCCACGCCCAGAGAAGTTCTCTAAACTATCTAAGGGCCGCTATTTTTTGAGAACGATTTAAAGAATGCGTAACACCACCTGACGACGGGGCGTCAAGGCAGTTGCTAGTTTTACGTAAGCCGTTTGCCTTGTACCGATATAATCCCTTGACGTTTGCGGATTGTGAGTGCGCCTGCTGCTTTTCAAAAGTATTTTAAAATTTATCAACTATTTGGATGATATTACGATTATGAGGCGACGATCGAAGATCATTACAAGAATCTTTAATCTCTTTACGAGCAGCTCTAGGAAAATGGTGTACGTTGCCAACTAGAAAAGTGGAATTTATTTACCCCAGCGCCAGCTACCTGCTGCACGTTCTTAGTCATAAGAATACCATGCCCATGTGAGACCTCGTCGATATGGTCATATGCATGCCTGAGACACCCAGCCCAGCCAGTTGCATTCGTTTCTGGGGATAATAATGTATTTCGCCAAGTTAATTCTTCAAGTGGAGCAGATAACACATCCTCACAATGGGCAACGCAATAAGGGCATCTGACTTGTGTATTCGGAGGCATGTTAAAAGACTTTTCACCAGCTCAAGCTGCTCTGTAACTGGTGCCTTATACACAACTTCTGCCATGGACACTTGTAATGGACGCTTCCCAGTGAGCCATTGCAACGGTTTTTCCATCCAAGATGCGAAACGCATGGAACAGAATTGCCTTCACTTCCAAAACGTTAAACTCTTCGCAGGTCAGTTATTCCCAGACTGAAAAGGACGCTTTATCGATCATTTATGGATTCAACAGTTTCATGTGTACTTCTATGACAGTAACTTTCACATGTTTCTTGACAACAAAACCCTTGATTTCCTTGATCAGGCATCAGTCTGAATAAGGTGACACAGAATCTGCAGCACTGAGAGCCGCTTTTAACCAGGTACCAAATCAAAATCCATTTTCATCCTACTGCCCAATACGCCAATGCATAGGGCAAGTTCCGCTTCCTTCATGGCCAGTAAACTGTTTGCCTTGGATCAAAAGCTGCACACTACCATTGACGAGAATAAAACTTCCACTGTGTAACGTAGTGTGGCTGACATGAAACTTCCTGGCAGATTAAAACTGTTTGCCGGACCGAGACTCGAACTAAAGACTTTTGCCTTTCGCGGGAAGTGCCCTACCAACTTTTTTTTGCTGATCTCATTTTGTTTGTAAGTCTTCTTTCGATATGTTTGGGGCGGACGTCCCATGACACTTGTTGAAATTCATCGTTGTTCCGTTCACTCAGTTTTTTTTATTACAGAGGGCAACTAACCCTCTGACCGAGCACGCTGAACTACCGAGCCGGCACCAACTGAGCTACCCAAGCACGACTCACGCCCCATCCCCACAGCTTCAATTCTGCCAGTATCTCGTCTCCCACCTTCCAAACTTCACAGAATCTCTCCTGCAACCCTTTGACAAATTCCCGCTGATGCTGGATGAGATCGTCTTGGCATTGCCTCCCAACCTGTCCTGCACGAGGTTTTGTCATAGGACCCAGGAGCTGCCAGAGCTTGATCCGTACTAGGCTGACACAGTTTTTCGCAATTATTTCGCTCGGCGCCATCGGCTCGAGAACATGTGGGACACCTTACCCTTGGGCACAGGTTCTCAGCAGTCATTTTCCCCGTTCCAGCCATGTATTCTTCAGCTCCTTCTTGGAACACATTGAGAGATGGCGTATTGGCCAACAGTCACGTTTACTGGCTTGTTATCAATGCCAACATTAATCTCGCGTGCTGCTCCTGCCATCCCTATTCCAAAACTCATCCCCACTTCAACGTTATTCGCCACGACACCGCCTTGACTACCATTGGGAGAGGGTCCATGACGATTTCGTAGGGCCTTCCCAGAGCACTAAGTGGTTGTTGGTGGTGGATGCTCCATAGAACTTTCCATTTGTCACACAGATGTAGACCACCTGCACTGCTGTGATCATTGTGGTTGAGAGGATTTTTGCCATTGATAGGACACCTTGCACCTACTGGCAGGCAAACGGCCACAGTTTATGTTGTCTCAGTTCAAGGCCTTGTGTCGACATAACAGGTTCAGCGTCTGATCACCACTGCTTTTCACCCCACCTCCAGAGCAGAAGCTGAACACATCAATTGTTGAAGGCCCTGAAGATGTCATCAGCTATGGATACCCTCCACTGCTTCCTCAGGACACACCGTTACACCTCTATCAACGTGTTCAGTCCAACCAAAATATTGCATGAATGCTGGAAGCACACCCTGTTAGACCTCCTGCATCCAATGCAGCGATCCCATCATGAGTACATGTCTGCCTACAAGTGGGACTCCAGTAGCTGGGCATGCACGTTTGGTTTACACCTGGGGCAGAGCAAACACGGTGTCATGAGCCACAGGGGCTGTCAGTTGTCTGAAGTCGTGGCCAGGCATGTTCGCTTCACCCATCCAGCCCTCTCTTTGCCTCTGCCTCCGACCCTGAGACAAGAAATGAGGGCTGGGTCTTTTACCTCTTCCCATGACTCCTGTACCATGGGACTGGAGCTACTACCACCGTCCATGGTAGCACTGCCACCGGTCTGTGGTCCTCTATACGTTGGCAGAGAGTTCCCCTCCCAACAGCACCACCACCGTCATTGTCATTGGCATCACTCAGGACGTTTTCGCCAGTATATGTCGATTTCGTGGGAGAGGCTATATCCGCGGTCTAACTGTAGCGCCTTTGACTAGTGACCGAATCATCCTGGCTACGAGTTTGAAAGGCGCCACTGCTTAAATTTCGAATGAAATTCATCAGTAATAGTGGCCAAAGACATCCCATACAATAAAAATGTTTCTAATGGCTCTGAGCACTAAGGGACTTAACATCTGAGGTCATCAGTCCCCTACAACTACTTAAACCTAACTAACCTAAGGACATCATACACACACATTTATACCCGAGGCAGGCTTCAAACCTGTGACAGTAGAAGTCGCGTGGTTCCGGACTGAAGCGCATAGAACCGCTCGCCCACCGCGGCCGGCTCCACACAAGAAGTCACCCTCATTTTACCAACAGCTTTGTCAAACAGAGTGTTGGAGTGGACAAAGGCTCACGGCATTCTCTTATTCTTTGGGCCGGAAACTGCAATAATCAATGGCATGAAAGTTCTGAAGGCAATGAAAGCCACTGCATTAAAGATAATAATATGATGTTAAAAAGGTCACATAGTAATTTCGCAGCTAACTGACAGTTCTCAATCAAGCTCTATGTTTACAAAGTGTGTGTAGTTGGTCTGCGGTATTGTTTGAGTTACTGATAATTTAGTTATTTGCGCCAGCTTTGGTTGTTTTTTTTTTATCTTTTGTCACGTTCCAGAAGGTCGATACGTTTTTCTACGTAATGTTTAAATTTGAAGTCTCTCTGTTCCTTTAGCATGTCTCACAGATAATTTTTCATGTGTGTATAAATTACCAATGTTTTCAATATTTTTATACCATGTCCTTTGGTATTACGTGTACGATTTGATGTGTAATTTCGATGTTGTCGATTTTATGGTTTGGCTTTTTTAAATGCATGAGGAGGCTCGAATGACTGCTCTCGCTATATGTAGTGTATTCTTTAAAACAGATGTTCTAATTTCGTCCTATTTGTCCAATATAGAATTCAAATTTCGTCCTATTTGTCCAATGTAGAATTTGTTACAGCTATCACATGTAAGTTTGTATATGCCTGGATTACCTTATTCTGGAGTTTTAGTTCTTCCAGAATGGAATTTCGTATTTGGGTAGTTGGTAACTGAATGAACAATATACTAAAAAAATACCTATAAAACTAGTAGCAAGACACCTCCTTGGTGCTAGACGGAGCAATAATAGAAGGTAAGAACTCTAAGGGAAAACAGAGCTTGGCATACATCCAACAAATAATTGAGAGTATAATACAAGTGCTACTCTGAGATGAAGAGGTTAACACACTAGAGAAATTCATGGAATACTGCATCAAATCAGTCGGAAGTCCGATGACACACACACACACACACACACACACACACACACACACACACAAAATAGTGCTCTGCTTACGAGAAACTTGGCATTTTTCTCAGATTACACGTCTGTGTCAGGTGCGCAGGCACTTTAATCCCCACTTCAACCATCATCACCTATTTTGCTACCTAAATAACAAAGTTAATCTACTACTTTTACTGTATAATGTCCTCAACTTCGGCTGATTTAATTCGAATACATTATGTTACCCATGTCATACTTTGTTGATATCCTCCATATATCCTTTTTTCAATTATTTATCCATTCCACACAACTACTTTTCCAAGTCCTTTGCTGTCTCCGATGAAACTACAATCCGATCAGTATCTCTGCTCCATGGATTTTAATAGTCATAACTAAATCTCGTTTCTTTTACTGATTGGTAAATGTACAGATTAACTAATTTTTGGGGTGGACTACAACCTTGTCTTAGTCCCATCTCAACTAATGGCACTGTTTCCTTTTCATGGCCTTTGACTCTCGTAACTCTTTTTTAAGAGCACTGAAAAGCATGATAAAAATTGCAGACTAGAAAATCTTACATTTTTTTTGAGTTTTCTAAGTGTCCTTCCAGGCATTTTTGGTCCAAACAATATAACTAATGGTTGAAATTACAGGTGGGTGCAAGAGTATTGAATTCTATCTGCATATTGGTGCTATAATGTAGATATGTTTTTTTTTCGCATTCTTCCTTTGTGCGTAAGGCTTACCCAGCTCACAAGTCCATGGAAGAGTGGGTTGATGTCTCAAAATCACACTTAGATGGACCAACAGAAAAAAACTCAGAAGTTTTCTCCACAATCTGAGAGTCGTGGCACGTTATGGCAACGCTGCCTCAGAGTTGTCTGAACAGAATTTTTAATTGCTAAATGAATCGTCAATTAACATGTCAACTGAAGCTTAATATTTCAAAGAATGTGGTTAAAGAAATCTAATGTGCGTAGCATGTATTCAGTCTTAAATTAGTGAAAACAGTTTCATTTTACGTTAGGTTCATATATTATATGGCAGTAAAGAAATACGTTTGAAAATGAGTACTGTGATAAAACTGGCTTGGTGGAAGTCTTGGATAGCGAAAGGCCCAATTCATATCGGAGTAGACGATACTTTATACGTTAACAATGGTAGCCTACATATGCAACGAATTTCTTTCTGTTACATGTTTTCGTCATTGTTTAATTTAATTCAAAGTGCACTGTGTTTTATTTGAACCGGAGACCTAAACGACGGAGAAGCTTCGCCTCGTCGTAACTCTCAGTGGTTCACCATCCCACAACAGGCCACAGCGGTCCACCACCCCACCACCGCCCTACACCGAACCCAGGGTTATTGTGGGGTTCGGCCCCCAGTGTCCCTCTTCCCACTCCACAACCCCTCAGAGAACGTCTGATACCAGACGAGTGTAACCCCAATGCCAATATTTGCGTAGTAGAGTAATGATTGTGTACGAGTACGTGGAGACAGCGTTTGCGCAGCAATTGCCGACATAGTGTAATTGAGGCGGAATACGGGGAACCAGCCCGCATTCGCCGAGGCAGATGGAAAACCTCCTAAAAACCAGGCTGGCCGGCACACTGTAGCTCGACAATAATCCGCCGGGCGGATTCGTGGAAGCCGCACGTTAGACCGCGCAGCTAGCCGGGCGGACTCGTTAATTCAAAGTAACTGAATGTCCTGCAGCGCAAAAAAATCATCATATAATTTCATGGGCGAAATTACCGAATTATAAAAATCGATAGTTTGTATGTGCATAGAGGTATGTCACTTCAATCTGTTTAATAACTTCAAATCCAGGAAGACAGAAATTCTTTTATGTAATGTAACTTTTGTATGAAACACGGAACACCATTAAACAGACGATTGTAGAAAGTCTTTTAAAGTACAAATTTGAACACTTTAAAAATTTATAGCCTTCAACACAATTTGAATGTCACATTTATGTATGATTAATAGCGTTTCAGTAATAGAATGTCTGTAAATGAGACGAACAAAATTGTTTAAGTAATTAATTCATATTTGTATATTTTTGTACATTATTGTCTTAAATTAATGGCCCATTTGCCGCTAGATATATAGCTGTAGATAGGGGGAGATTCCAGAATGTATATTGCTGATTTGGGGCTGCAGTTCTATGGGCTTGCCTCGACGCTATGTCGGCTGTGGCCGATGTTCATTGCACGAAACAGTTACCAGCACACTAGTAATCGTACTCAAATTTACCGTTGTAATTTACAGGGGTTTTCTTCTCGACCGAGTTTTCAGAAAACTCTGAGAATCGTAAACTTTGGGAAATGCTACAATAATGATATAGCATACTTGTACTAACTGGCTACGCTAAATGAGGTAAAGGATGCAACATGACGACATCACACTTACGTTGCAGGAAAGTGGAACCTGTACACGGTAACGAGAAACACTTTTTGCGTGCGTAGGCAGGGATTTCCACGCGAGTTCCAGCAGTGTGTTTATTTAAGTATAAGGGCATGCTCGTTCTGTGCGATTGTTTATAACTTTCCTCCAGATTTATAACTCAGCGATAAGAGTGTATTGTCAAATGCGTCTCTAATGACCTCACTGTCGACGGCAGGTTAAACTCTGATTTCCTTCCTTCCTTCGTGTACTGTCATATTGCCAGAGGGTCCCGTCATCTCGTGGGATACTCTGGAAGTTACAGGAACTTTATACCACCATTCTTCTATCCGTTGTCAGTGAAATACACTCCTGGGAATGGAAAAAAGAACACATTGACACCGGTGTGTCAGACCCACCATACTTGCTCCGGACACTGCGAGAGGGCTGTACAAGTAATGATCACACGCACGGCACAGCGGACACACCAGGAACCGCGGTGTTGGCCGTCGAATGGCGCTAGCTGCGCAGCATTTGTGCACCGCCGCCGTCAGTGTCAGCCAGTTTGCCGTGGCATACGGAGCTCCATCGCAGTCTTTAACATTGGTAGCATGCCGCGACAGCGTGGACGTGAACCGTATGTGCAGTTGACGGACTTTGAGCGAGGGCGTATAGTGGGCATGCGGGAGGCCGGGTGGACGTACCGCCGAATTGCTCAACACGTGGGGCGTGAGGTCTCCACAGTACATAGATGTTGTCGCCAGTGGTCGGTGGAAGGTGCACGTGCCCGTCGACCTGGGACCGGACCGCAGCGACGCACGGATGCACGCCAAGACCGTAGGATCCTACGCAGTGCCGTAGGGGACCGCACCGCCACTTCCCAGCAAATTAGGGACACTGTTGCTCCTGGGGTATCGGTGAGGACATTCGCAACCGTCTCCATGAAGCTGGGCTACGGTCCCGCACACCGTTAGGCCGTCTTCCGCTCACGCCCCAACATCGTGCAGCCCGCCTCCAGTGGTGTCGCGACAGGCGTGAATGGAGGGACGAATGGAGACGTGTCGTCTTCAGCGATGAGAGTCGCTTCTGCCTTGGTGCCAATGATGGTCGTATGCGTGTTTGGCGCCGTGCAGGTGAGCGCCACAATCAGGACTGCATACGACCGAGGCACACAGGGCCAACACCCGGCATCATGGTGTGGGGAGCGATCTCCTACACTGGCCGTACACCACTGGTGATCGTCGAGGGGACACTGAATAGTGCACGGTACATCCAAACCGTCATCGAACCCATCGTTCTACCATTCCTAGACCGGCAAGGGAACTTGCTGTTCCAACAGGACAATGCACGTCCGCATGTATCCCGTGCCACCCAACGTGCTCTAGAAGGTGTAAGTCAACTACCCTGGCCAGCAAGATCTCCGGATCTGTCCCCCATTGAGCATGTTTGGGACTGGATGAAGCGTTGTCTCACGCGGTCTGCACGTCCAGCACGAACGCTGGTCCAACTGAGGCGCCAGGTGGAAATGGCATGGCAAGCCGTTCCACAGGACTACATCCAGCATCTCTACGATCGTCTCCATGGGAGAATAGCAGCCTGCATTGCTGCGAAAGGTGGATATACACTGTACTAGTGCCGACATTGTGCATGCTCTGTTGCCTGTGTCTATGTGCCTGTGGTTCTGTCAGTGTGATCATGTGATGTATCTGACCCCAGGAATGTGTCAATAAAGTTTCCCCTTCCTGGGACAATGAATTCACGGTGTTCTTATTTCAATTTCCAGGAGTGTATGTGGGGCAGTAAAATGAAAACGTTAGCGAGGGAATAAAAGTAAGTAAATCGTTCATCATTTCAAAGTGATCTCCATAACTGTTAATGCATTCACCACACTGTGAGAAAAGACGGTCAATTCCTTCATGGAAAAATATTTTCGGTTCCCTGCGGAACCGTGATTGTACCCACGAGTGCGTTTCTTTGCCGGAAGCTAATGGACTGGCCCGAATATCTCTCTTCACGGCTCCCAATAATACAGAAATCGCATGGGGAGGGATAAAGACTATATGGAATACGTGTGAGGGCTTCCCAGCGTAACTTCTGCAGCCTAGTCGAAACAACAGACACGTCAGCTCAGGGAAACTCATGATGAACATTTTCTTTTCCTGCAATGGCCACCTGCTGACAGGAGCTTCGCCCAAACACACACAAAGGTCTGGGATGTGAGAGACTAGCGCGGCTCGGCAGTGTGCCATAAACTGGAGGCAATAGTCATGGATCTGTAAAAAGAGGCAGTTTTGCTGCAGGCCACTATGCAACTTTGTTTTGATGGCGGCAACTGAAACTTCGCGTGGCAGTAACCAGTGCTCATATTCCAGGTGATGAGAGTGGCTACGGTATGGAAAGAACCTTTTGCATTATATTGATGGGAGGTTTATAGCATTGAGAGGTGGAGCAAGACATTGTGGAGGCCTGTAATTACTACGGATGATATCTAAAGGAATGTAGGATATGTAGCGTGTTCCGCAGTTACAAATTACAAGGTACTGAACTGTAGTAGTAACGCGATTTCTTTAAGTGAGATCGCTGTCTCGAGCTCTATACTGAATGACGGTTGCTGACTGGAGTCGTTGCAAATTAGACGTTGCTATACTATCGGTAGTGAGAGGTATTAGAATCTTCACGTGCATAGAAACCCATTATTCGGTGCTTTTTGGTTTCCGCTCCGGGATATATCTTAAGCCACAGGAGTGATTTGTTCATAGTTGTTATTTGCGTGGCACGTTCTGGTTTGACTGTTATTGTGCCTTCCCCAGTTTACCGAATGCATTTGCTTTGATTATGTTGTGAGCTGTATATGCAGTTGTGTGGCATTAACGGCGTGTGAGCACACTGGTTGTTTACAAAAAGGGGTTACTTATTTTAAAAACACTACCTCCCTAGGGTGTTTCAAATAGAGGTGCTTTGTATTGTAGTTTGTAAGTTATCATGTAAAGTAGGGCTTAGATAATAAATTCTTAGTGGTTTACATGTTGACGCATATGGGAGACACTGGTTTTGTAACTATACGTCGCCTCCAGTGACACTTAATGGGAATAACAAATTTATATTACTGCTGCTTAATATTAATAGTATTTCATTTTAAGACTTCCATCTAAATGTTAACCTACTTTGCATTCCTTAGAGGCGGATTACTGATCGAATTAAAATACGTAAACTGAATGCTATTGAAGATTTGATCAATGGCATTCGCTGTACACCGCATATGGCAGTGGTGAGAATTTGTTCATATTTGTTTATGTGGAGGACTTTGTAGAGATGGCGTATCATGTCTGACATTTCGGAATTTATTTGATAAATATGAGCTTCTAAAGATTTTAGTAATTGTATCTAACATAATATTTGACACAATTGTTGATTAATATGCTAAATGTCCTAGCTCTTACATGTTAACTGTTTTTGTGTTAAGCCAGCATTTGTTTTGACAACTGTTTGACTGTTGAAATTAATTGTGCACACGATAAGTCTTCCACTTATTATTCCCGAGTTTAGTGATTGCATTATGTTGGTAACAGAGCAAAAATTTATTAATCAAGATTTTCTTCAGGTTAATGTATTTTGTATATTTCAAAATAAGTGCAATGAAAAGTGCAGCCTGTATGTAAATGAGCCCACCCCACCACGTCATTTCTCCCACCCCACCACTCCATTTCTTCCTAGTAAGGTTTTGATGTTTATTATGTTGAGTGAATGGTCACAAGGGGGGGGGGGTCTCATTATATAACAGGATGATTACTATTACTCCCAAATATAAAGGAAACTCGAAGAGAAATTATGATGAAATACGTGGAAACGTAATGCTGTTGTAGAGGATCAATTGCTATCTACGAAGTAACTCACCACTGTATTATCTTGAATATGAAAGTAAATGTATTTTTATTGTTTTTAAGTAATATATTCGGTTATTGCTATCTACGAAGTAACTCACCACTGCATTATCTTGAATATGAAAGTAAATGTATTTTTATTGTTTTTAAGTAATATATTCGGATTGTGCAACGCGATCTTTCCGAGGTTTGATGCAGTTACGTACGGTGAGAAAGCAAAGCAGGATGGATGCAGCTGGAAAGAATATTATCGACTCCACCGTCTGAAGACTTGCCGGTAGTATATGCTAATGTCGAAATTCACGTTAATGGGCGTTATTTCCATACAAATAGCTCCACTTCGTTCTGACCTTAGCGGCTATGAATATCGACGATTCGAAGCGTCCATTAGGTCCAATCGCGGAACATTGTAATGCTGAGTGACACTTTATATAACGAAGCGTGTAAGATGCAATTTAATATACTGTAGCTTTATTTTGAAGAATTATTTTCAGGTCTGTGATTATGGAATGTAATCACTGTTGAGGCCTTCTTTATATTTTTTGGTAATGAATATCGTCGTGAGTAAGCAAAAGGGCTGCGAGAGTTTGTACAGTTATTTGGCAGTTACCCAAATTAGTCACGTACAGCTGAACTTTTTTTTTTCTTTGTTTTGGTTTTAGGGTGCAAAACTGCCATGGTCATTAGCGCACAGCTGAACTCTCAGTTTTAGTAAACACGCATCGTTTGCAAATGTGTAATCATTTATTAATTGGAAAAGACATTTGAGGAGAAGTTAGGGGTTTTTCTCAGTACTCAGCAGCTGATCAGGGTCGTTTCGGAGTTTTCTTTTCGATTTACGCTCAAAATATATCACTGAAGTATCTGATAAATCATTGCCACACAGTATCATAATATCAGATGAAATGAAAGGTTGAGTAGTTTGAAAAGATAGGGTGATAATTTATTTTCTTCGGTTGTAAAACGTGTGGCTAGTCTTGTGTTCAGGGTCGATTATTGCACATACAAACGCCTGCAACATGAAACACTTCTAGGCCGACATAAGCCTTCATATTGTTACACGAAAGATTATGTTGACTAGAAAATCAGAGAAGAGCGGTCAAATTTTTAGGAGTATGTGTCGATCTGCAGAAAAATGAGAGCAAACTTATATAAAAGTGGCAAAATTTTTTTAAAAATTTATCTACAGTTCAAGAGTACTAATAATACCGCTGTTTATTTTTACTGTAATTTATGTTTATGCGCCGTTGTTCAAACTATGTGAAAGGCCGTGTTGGAGATATCGTTTGAGAAATTGTGCATTGTATAGCCCGTGCCTACTAGACGTTTGTTTCTGGTTTTGGTCTACACTACCACCTCTGAAAGTTTTTCGGTGGAGTTCTGGTTAACATTGTATACAATGAACCCTAAACACAAAATGGATTCCTGGTGAATGTGCTAAGGTATAGACTGATATTAACAGGTTGAACGAAAGAAGATAAAAAAATCTGTAAGTTAAGAGGAGACTATTTTATACATGTTGACATTTCGTGAGAATGTACTTTAAATAGCAAGAAGAAGTCCATATCCTATAAATTCTGTATATAAAAGTTAGACTGTTCAGTAACAAGGGTAGATTATTCTATCTAAAACTTATAAGTATCTTTCGGACGAATTTTCCGCCGCGTGCAAGGCGTTGCAATTTTAATGTCCAGCAGTGTACGTGCATGGTGGCGAAACGCTTGATAGTAGATGGACAGAATGACATCATTCGCAAGGATCAAGAATTAAAGAAGAATATTCTAATTCCTACACAAATATTTGATGCCTTTTTTTTCGTGTATTTTATGGATAAGACGATTCTCTGGTGAGCGATTGCGTTCTGTAGTGCCTACTGAAAAGGGAGTCGTATTGTTCGTGGGAGGAAAGATGGACGATTGCATGAGATCCGCAGAATAGCGTGGCAGAAGCGGCAGCTGCGAGTGCGTCCGTCGTGTTATGACGTGTTGGGAACCCGGGACGTGACGAGAATTATAGAGCAGGCTGGGGGGAGCGAGAGACTGGATGTGCGTGTGAAACCGAGAAAGAAGGGGCAAACCAGAGCGTTCCACACTGCCCGTCGGATTTGACCAGTTACATCATATGAAGCAGTAAGATGCTTCACAGACATGACTTCAAAGTGGCGAGAAACTATAAACATCAAATACAGAATCGTAGAAATTATTAATGATAACTACTGAAGATAATGAAACAATAGCAAGAAAATGGCCGTTTTGAGCTGGGAAAACTAAAATTTAAAATAACAAAAGCAAAATCGCGAAAATAGTAACAATGTGGCTTCCTTTTCAGCAGGCACTAGAGCACGCATGAGACAGAGAAACACAGTACAACATTGGTTTACAAAACACAAAATTAGTGGAAATCACCCGTAACTGGCAACAAAAACATCACTTGTTCTATACAGCATAGGTCAGTTTAAAAGATCGATTTCAATATACAAAGCCAAAAGACGGTCCCATAACGCATACGGAAAAATTGTGAATACAAAGGATATATGCTATCAAAAAATTCAGTTGAGCTATATTGTTCAGCTTGAAAAACAAATTCCTACACAAAAAGTGAAAAACCGAAAAGATTACAAAAATCTGAAAAACGATACCAATGCAGATACTGAAAAATCGCTGAAACTAACGAAAGGTGTTATCAGAAATATTAGTCAAGCTACTCAGATAAACATAATGACAACAACTTAATATATTAGCAAAACAAAACAGAAAGATAGCATACAGTATTAAAAAAATAGCCGACCCCTAACACCTCCACTTACCAAATTCAGAAATCATAGCTCACACAACAAAAAACGACTTTAATACAACAATTCAACTTACCAAACAACAATTCTAGGATAAAAGAGAGATCGACAGTCATAAACACAAGTAAAACGAAACAATAAAGAAAACTCTCAAACATAATATAACACGATTTAAAAATGAATTCTGAAAACCGAAAGGATGAAAAAAAATTCCAAATAAAAGAGCCAAAGTTTTACACGAAACAAACACATTAACAACTCCCTCTTCGCATAAGAAAAACATAAAAAACTCCCACTGCTACCCAATCCCGTTAAACATAAAAGCTAGAGATTAATATTTTTTCCCATTATCTTACGAAACACTGAAAAATACAGAAACCCTGAGGAACACATCCACGAGCCGTACAGAACAACTGTACCTATTTCCGCTCTATACAATAGAATTCACAGCCTCACCAGTATCTCTCGATAGTATTTGTACAGGCCTCAGCCTCATAGTATTTTAAATTCCAACTTTTTTTTTCACAACAAGGCGCCTTTAGCCTTTCGTTCCCAATCCATTAGAAGAAGCGAACCAACCTGACATAATAGGACAACCTTCTGAAACGAAAACCCCCTCAGAACTATTTCCAGCTAGCAAAAATATAACAGCAGAAGAAGACCCCCCAAAAATCAGAGACCCACAACATCATACTCCACGCTCCCTCTATGTCCCGTATATATAACATTCATAAATTAACGACACACCTACCTACCACAAGGAAAACAATCTATTTCTGTTGGTTCAAAAACTCCTCTGTCATCCACAGTATATTTTGCAGAGGACTAAAAATAATACGTAATATTATAAGGGAGAGGATGAGTCTTGAGCTACCAAGCCAGGTATCACGCCTGATCCGCCGCCACATATCATGAAGAAATCTCCACATGTAGCCGTCGGATGAACAATCATGCGCAATATTCGTCAAACTCATATTACTGCAACGCACATGGCATCTACAATATTTCTACTACGATAAACTTTTGTAAACGTTAAATAGCCAACTTCTAATCTTTCATCTACCGCCACAAAATAATGGTTTTAAATATTAATGAAAAGAATAAATCAAATAATAAAACAATGGATTCATATGTACAGTCATGCTCAAAAGTATCTGAAGGACCTGAATTACAATTCGCCTTACTCACATGCAGCCCGCATAACGCAGCTGTCTAGCAGGTCCTCTAATCGCGCCTTGGTACAGTCGTTTGACAATTGAAAATGGTTCCAACCAGTCAGCACTAGAAAACACTGTTCTGTCTCGCAATAACTCAAGATGTAAAGAAATACCACGATTCTACAAATATCAGGGAACACCTTATCACAGATAAGACTAGCCGGCTGCGGTGGCCGAGCGTTTCTAGGCGCTTCAGTCCGGAACCGCGCGACTGCTACGGTCGCAGGTTCGAATCCGGCCTCGGGCATGGATGTGTGTGATGTCCTTAGGTTAGTTAGGTTTAAGCAGTTATAAGTTCTAGGGGACTGACGACCTCAGATGTTAAGTCCCATAGTGCTAATAGCCATTTGAACAGATAAGACTGTCCTTAAGGCTTGTAAGCTCACATTTATTACAATAAATCACAAACCTGAAATGTTACCACTCTCATTATTACGTCAGATAGGTAATGCACGTAGTACGTTCGTCGTATTCATGATTTTTTCTTCAAAGTAACCCACAGTACTTATTATTTAACACAAAATGAAAGTAAAAATTTAAGTTATTCATGAGCAGCAAGTTGAGAATATGTATGACCTTCAAATTACACTAAGAACCGTCTAGATCCGCATATTGATTCAAACCCAGGTCATACTGACTAAGCAAAGATTTCGTGACTGACGGAAACTAACAGTCATTCCTGACTAGAAATACAGAGGGTGATATACCTTGATTTTAGTTAGTAAAAGTTACCAAATAACTTTAAGTTAAATTTTTAACGTGCGCGAATTCCTACCCAGAACCTATTCTCCCTGTTAACGAACTACGAGAGTTGTTAAATATTGCTTCTTCACAAGTAACTTACATGAAATGCTGGGAGGTAAAGCTTTGTGTTGGACAGGGATTCGAACCCAGAACCTAATCGGATTGATATCGAAGCACAGTCAACTGTGACTCATAGGATTATCTCGGCAGTAGCTAGATGTTTTAACTGAAATGACGAGACGGAACATTAATTTTCTCCTTCCCTGGACTCCAACCCGGTACCTACCACTGTAATATTCTACAGTAAACGAACGTTAAATATGGATATTTTACACCAGCAGCAACATGTGAGCATGTTTGAACTAGAAATAATATGACGAAGAGTTTAGTGGTGACTGGCATTTGAACCCCACACATATCGTTGTTGACTACACACAAAGAGACGTCAGCTACCGAATTTTTCACCACCAGCAGCTCGTAATAACATCCTTTAACTTACAATGATCTCGCAAATAGTTCTGTGTCTCACTGGGAGCCAAAAACGTCAGACATCGTTAGTGTCGACAAGGATTATCCGCCAGCAGATAGGTGTTCTTATGCTAGAGCTAGATAATACATAATGAAAACTTTAGTGCTGGGCCAAGATCCGAACCAATTCACGTGCAATTTGTGGAGATGTTGAGGAATGTGCAGTTTTGACAAACAACAAATTGTAGTCAAGCTGTATTGTCACGAAGGGGTCAAATTCCGCGTTAAGGGCGGTCTGGGTTGCATTCCCAGTTCAGAACCAATTTTATCGACATGCAGAAGCTCAAATAAAAGATGGAATAAGTGTCCTGTGACCCTACATTACATTTGTTTCGTCACTAGAAATAAATAACTAGTGTAAGGAAGGTTACTGGTGATAGAGTTTCTACATGTCGCCACTCCTGACTATTGTGGTTACACCTAACGTCTAGTTGTTGAGAAGGAATTTCGTGTTTAATGTGAATTTCAGACCACAATGACATTGTAACTTCGTCATTTGGCGTAGACAGAAGAGAATAGACTGTCTCTCCCTATCAAAAATCATCAGGAGAAGTTCGAATAGAACCCAGATCATCATCATCAATCCAACAGACCACGAAATATGCTTCTCTGTGCCTCATTTTCAATCATAACGCCGTTGCGCTACACTGCATGAGAATTCTGACACACAGGCTCCCCGTAGGGTTATGCAGCATGTTCAGTACATTCATTTACTTGGTTGACCAAATCACCATGAACTAGCTGCCTCAGGTACCCAGTGCATACATTCGACTCTGTTTTGTAATCACCAAAATAAAATCACATATCTGCCATCCACACAAAGCTGCCAACAATGTAGGATGCATAAATTTAAATAGGAAGTGTTCTTTCGACTTGAACTATTGTGTTGCACTATCTGTTCGTTGGAAACGTCGTGCAGCACAAAAGAAAAGCTGTAACTGTCTGTCTCTCAGAAGTCTAGATCCAGCCATAAGCAATATCTCACAGCACTGTGGAATACGGAAGTTCTGTAGGAATTGTTGTTAACTTCTGGAGCTGCTGTAGCTGTGTGTCGGCTAGTAGCATAATGGTAAGTGTCGCACACCATAGATGAGTTGTCGTGAGTTCAAGTACATTCACTGATACATTTTTTTTAAGGCAACACCGCTGTCTGCTGAAGATATCAAGTCCAATGAAACTTTGAACATAATTCGCTTCGCTTCTCAACCCAAGGTAGTCGCATGTGGAAAAAGGGTTAACTCCTGCGACATTTTGTTCTTTTCAGGTTTAATAGATGGCCAGGCAGAAGATGCATCTCGATACTTACGAGTTATGTATGGGGAGAGCGCATCGTGCCAAAATACGTCAGAAAAGTGTTTCCTAAATTAGCTGTCGTGTAATAGTGGCATTTTATTCTTCTTCAAACCTTGTTTTGACAGCTTTAACTCAGAACAAGTGTTCTAGATGAATGTAATCAATAAACTGCATGTGCATTGTCAGACTGTTATAGATAACATAAGAGATGTCGCATATGTCATTGATGATTAATTTCTCTCTCATGTTTACTATTGTTTTAACGACACTAAATCAAACCTGACGAAAATTGTGCACTCTGTTATGAGAAATGAAATAGAACTACCCACAATAACCTTACGACGAAAGTCTGTTTTAATAAAACTGAGTATCTGTACACAAGATGCCTCTATCGGCATGAATTAGTAAAATATTACTCACTTTGATTACGATTGGGTCTGTGTTTAATTGGTATGCTGTGTCATACTCAAGAGGTATGCGAAAGTGGCATTTCATAAATAAGTTATGTGTTCCTATAAACCCAAAATTCGCTTATCAGCAGCGGAAAGAGGCTTTACCAGTTGTGCACCATTGTAAGTTTTTCACCATTGCGCTATGAGCTGAAAGTATTTTCTTGCTGTTTCCTTATCGATGTTCGATCTGACTGCCTGTAGCTCTTTCACAAAAGGGATAAAAACGTTACAGTCAGCGAGACTGGAACCTCGAACCAGAACAGATGCTTTTTCACAGGTGAGCACAGTACCACAGAGCTAGCAAAGAGATACATGTCTTCGATTCCTCTTACGAGGGCAATAGGACCTAGATGTTGTAAACTTTGGCCTCGATTTTTCCAAAAGCTAGCGAGTGACTGGGAGAAAGGTAGAACGTCCATGCAATGCTTGATCAAAATCGGTAGCGCACATGTCAGACCCTCTCCTTGTGAAACTTATTTACAAAGCAAAAGTTTGTGGAGACTCAATTAGTCATCAGTTCGAACCATGGTAGGGGCCAGCATGTGCGAGCTTTTTTTCTGATTTATTTTATGAAGCTGGGAATTTCCAGAAATAATTCTGTAACGAAATCGGAAGAATACCTTTACACATCAAGTTCTCTTGGTAGCTCGACTCCGTAAGTTGTGTTAATGGTCATATATTTCGGCTTTCTGACTGCCAGCTGCTTCACAATACAACAGTCACTGAAGAAATTCGAATCGACCGTCAACAGTACGAATTTCAGTTTTGTTCTTCACTTAATACTCACATGCCAGGATGATAAGTATGAAGAAAATGAACGTCTTGATTACTATAGGGCCTCAATGCTAAATTTCCACAGTAGCAATTCGGAACTCTCTGCAGACATTTGCTAACATTGGCTCTAGCAACTTACTTTTTCCCTGGGTAGCTTCAAATATGGGCAATTTTGTCACCTTAAATGGAATTTAATATTTTAAATAACACTTTTGAACAGCTTTCACTTCTCCATTAATTATTGTATGGGCCTCAAAACAAGCAATTTGCCTGAGTATCTATAGAGCAGGTTCTAAAAGGTATTGACACAAATTTTCGCATCCATTTACCATAGGGAATCAAAGAAAGAAACCAAACACATTACATTGCATTTATTCTCTGTGGCTTGATTAACACATATCAATCCATGACAAAAATAAATTATTTGAAGACTCTCCTGTGAAAGGAAAATGAACAGGATGTGACGCTTTAATTATAGCACACTGGATCAGAAACAATGAAATTAATTCTGTGCCACATTGATGTATTGGATACTAGTGTAATAAAATACTCATCAAATAAAAATGGTTTTGTGCCTCTCTTGCTATCGAGTGCGAAACACAAATCGTAGACAGATTTTATGGGTCATCACTCAACAACATTAAAGCTTTTACACCGTCGAGAGTGAGGAGTGAAGCAGACGTTGGCAGAAGGAGAGGCAGCGCAGTGCCTCAGCCCCTGCCGGTAGGCAGCAAACGGATCCCACACCACTCAGACACATGCGGTGTTCAGAGGCAGATGGTCGGCGGAGAATTCTCTCGCTAAAACATTGTTGAACCAAACCGTTATTACCAATGTGACAGGAAGCGAAATATATTGTAGATTCGCTTGAATTACATTCATAGCTTCAGCACTGAGAGGAAAGGGGCGATAAAAGTTTGGTCGACGTGTACTTTTGGTTGCCAGACGTTGTATTAGCTAGTCTCGCCTTTTACCTCAAGACTACAGTCGTAGTTAAGAGTGTTGTACTCAGACTGCAGTCAAGACTTCCTCTGAGAAGTACCCCAGTCTACAGTGTTGCCAGATCGAGCATATTGCCGGACATAGAATTCTGAGGGGAGCACGACTGTATTGTACACCTTATGTGAACGTCTCGGCGGTCATTTTTTTTTTTTTATCTGAGACTGTACCTACAAGACATATGGCATGCTGAAGACCCAGAAGAATAAAAAAAAACAAAATTAGTTTATGAGAGCAACGGTAATTACAGTGTTTGAAGTATTCAATGTATGTATTGTATACGTGTGTGTAAACGCCTTCCAATGCCCACTCAAGGAAGACAAGGGTACACAGTCTAGCTTCAATTTATATATATGCCTCGGTTTGTGGATGAACTCAGACTTAGGCTGATTACCATTTTGAATATTTAGCGGTACTGTACCCATTGGTGTTAAACTCGTTTTCAACCAGTGATTCCCACAGCTACAGGAACACTACTTGTGATGCCCCTTAGATAAGATACGCAGTACTATCAGACGAAAAAATCTACCTGATACAAACTGTGGGAAATTTGTTTTACAGCCTCGATAAAGAGCTTTTCCTATTAGAGATATCTGTGAACGTTGCTGCATAAGACGATTTAAGAAGAAACTAAATTCCTTCAGCTATGACAATGTTTAAAGAAATCGTCTTAACGACACTAAATCGTGGTTTGTGAATCGTTAACCGGATATACTCTGCCGCATTTCGCTAGTTGGAAGGCAAAAATCTTATTGACAAATTTCGCAGTAAGAAAAGGGGGACGAAACGTCTCCCACTGGAAGGTCATATTGTTTTATTTAAATGATTACAAAATCAGGCAAAACGAACAGTGAGATTGTCAGTATAAGCACATTACTGTTGTCATTATGATGTTCCTCTGCCCAGGGCCTGTAATAACAAAGGGTCCACTTAGGTCAGGCCCGTTGTATACAGAAGTGGAAGAGAGAGCACCACTAAATTCTACAATCCGTATGCATTGCATACACACAGCAATTACTGTTACAGTGTACTTATGGAGCCCAATGAGTGAATTGCTTATTTTCTGGTGAGAAAGAGCACTGGCAAACAGTCTTCGCTACATTAGGTTACTTAAACTGGTATCACTCTGAGCTAGAATTTATGGTCAGCGACTAAGTATAAGGTCAATGGGTCGGATGCGGGTTTTGCAACTGTGAAATACTTTTCTACATTATAGAAGCGAATATTAATTTTCAACGAATATTGCGAAAATTTTGAATTTGGATAGCTTAGAATGAGAATCTTTCTGGCTATTGCAAAGGAAAACAACTGATTTTTCTAAAACATCCTGTGTCATACATAACTTGAAACAAGTCACATCGACCAAAGCATATAGAAGAACTGACAGCGACATATATCGGAAGGCAGTAAGATCCCTTAGCTTTTGGTTTGGCAGTATTCGACAGCCATTTCTAGGCGCAAGTAATTGAAGAAAGGCAGCACGTTTTTGCTATCAAGTAACGTCTTCATCAATTGCTTTAGTTTCAATGTAATCTACGAGTAATTGCTGATGTTTGATATTAACATGAAAAGGATTCTGTCGGCAAGAAAAGAACCTGTTCTTGGGTAACTACTTCTATAATGACCAAAAGGCATTAAATGATCTTCAAGCACATGTGTTCCAGCAGAGGTATGAAGAAACTGGTAATAATAATGACGGTAATAATCGAAATATCCTGTAACATCACACTTCACAGTGGATTTTCTGGAACTAAAAAATTTGCTGAATCAGTGAAAATTTCAAAATGGCCTCACATCGCGGCTATGATGCCTAGAAGAGTCTCTTTAATCCGCTGACATGAGAATAGCACAATCTCCGCTTCAGAAGCTTGCTTCTACTTAACCACTTAGTAGACTCGCATGTTTTTTTCACCGTGACTAATTTTGTAATCTAAGCACATCATCCGTTACAACACACTCCTGGGGATGGGACATGTGGCCACAATTGTCTGGTGGAACGAACTATCACAGTTGCAATGCTTGCGTTCAGGCATTTACTCTTAAAAGGCACAATCAGATTTCATTTCCTCTGGTATCCTCAAGATAAAGACTTTATAATCCAGAATCCGCATTAAACATCATGTTCCTTCATTACCAACTGTGCAGAGCTGGTTTACATTGAAAAATGACAAAGGCGGAAGTCAGGTAAACAGAAATACTGTCGCCAATAAACTTACATTAGAAAATGTTTTTTTTATTTGATGAACAGATAGCCATTTAAAGGAACAGGGCACTTATTTTACTTGTACTTGATTGAACTAGAGACGCTGAAAAATCTTCTCTAGATCTCCTCCAAAGGTAAGTATGTGGGTCCGAATCATGATCCAGTACAACAATAAGCATAGTTTCATTTCAAGCCATATGACGTGCACACCGACCTCCTAGCGAAAATTAACGTGCATTTTTAATGTCTGTACATGTGTTGCCAACAACCGCAATAGGTATCGTTATTTCTGGTCAAACACCACACGTCTTACTGTTGGTGAGTAAGCAATTGATACTTGAGCTATATATTCGTGGATGATCAAGAAGGACGGTAGATGTGCGGTTCGATTGTTGCTCAGGCACAAAAATTTGTATCTTTATTTTAGATTCAAATATCTAGCAGCTGGTAAGAAAAACCGATATGTAATATTTGATTTTCCTTAGTTAACAATCCGATAACGTGTTGGGTTCGTATCTCCGTAACAGGACTTTGTAACCTCCCCCTCACTTATCGACCTTAATGACAGTGAAAAATGAAACCGCGTGTACCTAATGGGAATTTTGGAAAAGCAATCGTCACCGACGTTAACCTGTCGGTAAAGAGGGAGGAAAGGGTTACATCTAAATGAAAGGAAAAATGCAAGTGAAACTGGTGGAAATTAATTCTGAAATAGGGATAAAGTTAATAAAGAAAGTAAATGTGCGGCCATTACGTTAACAATCAACTAGCGGTAATTAGATATTTGAGATTTTGGGGGAAATTACGGTCGCCAGTCCTATGGACAATTACTATAATAACTGAAAAAGAAAGGTTATTACACATATAATTAGCACTAGAAGCGTAGCAACTGAAGGTTGACACGTGTAGTGTGAAAACTGAAAGTTTGTCAGAAGTAATAAATTTCGCTACACTTAATTTAGCAAAAGAATTAATGAAACCGGAAAATCGAAAGTTAATTTAGTGACTGAAGTTAATAGTGAGCTTTCTTTCTGAAGCACATCGAAATCCAGTAAAATACGGTTAGTCTTGGACTACCTCAACAATCATTTCAAAAGCAACTTGACTCTACGCAATTTAGAAACAAAAGATTTAACTTTGAACTTGAATTAAATGATTCTGAACTATTAACAATAGTAAAATTTAGTACGTACCAAGCTGAGCTGCAGTCACAGGTAAGCTAAAATATGCTAACAAAACTCGCACTCTAAATTTGTGCTCGTGTAACCTAAATATTGTAGCCAGCTACTGAACTTTGAAATTAAAGCAGTGAAATCTAATTATATTATTTTAATGCTGGCGTTTGAATTTCAACGACACTCGGGTTCATTTCGGAAAAGGAAGGGACCCTGCTTGGCAATGCAATTGGGACAATGAGCAACAAAGGTTCATGCTAAGTTGCTGTAATTTTGCGGGGCAAATGGAACAATTGGAAAAGCTGAGGTCTGCCATACAGTTCTGAAACTTTACGTGCTTTTAGTCTTCCTTGTTGGTTGATTGAAGGTTTGAAGCCGTCGATCGAGGAGGTGGCGACAGTCACTCATTGTCGGCCGTCGCTGTTGCAGAAGCTGGATGTTGGCGCGCCTTCTTCTCGACACGGTCACCAGGCGAAACGGGCTCTTGATGTGCGCCAGCTAATGCTTCCCGTCCGCGACACCATGTCAGAAACTATCATCGCGAGTCGAGCGCAATTACACGCTGCCAAACCCCGAAAGCGCGGCAACTCGCGGGAGCGTCACACAACACCTGCTCCACTCGCTACTCCCGCCAGACTCTCACTGCCCGCGCCCCACGCGGCAGAGTTCACACTCCCAAAGATCCTACACCTTTGATTCTTCACACGACCCATCAATGTAATCGTTCGATAGCAGTTTTCCCTAGGCAAGACCCAGCGTAAAAATACAAATAATATTTACGAAACAAACCAATTATACATCGACATAAGTGCATAAATATATATATACAAACAGTAAAACAATTACAATATATAAAGAGACAGAAATGTCATATCTTGAGGTAACAAAACAAGGAAAAAAAAATAATAGTACAATAAATGGAAATAGGAGGATATGCATTTCCGGCGTTACACGTGCCCCACATTGTCTGAGGATGTTCGTGTAACGTAAACAGACTCAGAAAATGTCCAAAAAAAAAAAAAGAAAAAACAGCGGAAATGCATATGCTCAAATCATCAACAAAATTTAGCATTCGCCTAATTAACCATAAACCCATTTTTAGACGATAATAATTGAGTGTAGACACTCCTAATCTTATTCCACTCTGTCATCTTGATCAAAATAAAACAGGTTGACAACATATTAAAATTCATAGAAAACATAGAAAATGATTTAGCTATTCTAAAATCGTCAAAATTCGTAACACTATCAAGAAATGGAATACCATTTACAAAATTAATCAGAGTACATGGTCATAAAAACAGGTAGATCAAAATACGCAAATTAATTATTAATTACATAGAATACACATTTTATATAACCTTTTCGTAATTAATACGCTTGCCATGAGAGTCCACTTAATGCTAAACAAGAAAATAATATTCAGTAGATCGAAAAAAACATAAGTATTGACAGCAGAATTCTTTCACATCATCTGTCCGGGAAGAAAAACAATTCCGCCTTCCGTACTCGCAAGTACAGAGAATGCCGAGAGCGGCACGGAGGGCCTACGGCGGCACAAGAGCCGACAGCGGCTCCGCCTCGTCAGTATTGTTGCGCCCACCTGTGCGGCACGCTTGATCTCACTCGCCTGTCTAACGGCATTTCCAGAACGTCCGCTTCACTGAATTCTTTGGGAAAAACTCACTCCCGAGTAATCTCAAGGAGTCCATTAACACTATCACAGTGGATAACTCAACACTGTCCATCATCACACGCATGTACTAGCCTGAAACTTAAAACACCGTCTAAGTACATCGGCAATGACTAGTAAAACACAAATCTTACAGCTAGTTACAAAATCATATTTACATTGCTTAATCTACTGTGACTCAGCTGAAAACTTAAACTAGCAGCTTGGATTTTTCAATTGATAAATAATCACTTTCTCTTAAATCATTTAGTCAAAATTAATTACTTATTAATTACAACTTCTTTAATGTCCTCTTGGTCAGGCAAAAGCATGGCAATCTAGCAAACCTTAAATCTTACACTCTATATTTACATATTGTACAAATTACGCATTGTGTGGTATTAATCGATCCTAGGTTGGTACAATTTCAAGTCTACTATATTCCGTATACCTAATCGTTTTCCAGAGCTTGGATACTCTAAGCAATAAGCATTTGTGTGAGGTATACCAATGACTTTATATGGTCCATTATAAACAAACTTAAATTTAGAGATTTCATTGTCTATCTCGCTCGATTTCTCATATGCTTTTACAGGTACTAAGTCTCCGATTGCAAACTTAGCAAAACGCGCTTTAGCGTCATGACGACGTATGCGAGCATCGGCTTTTAGCTTCATTACTTCTCGCAAACGATCTTTTTTCACACCAATACTAATGTTAATCCGTGGAGGGAATTTGATTATCTCTTCCAATTCACTTTCTACACTTTTTCCAATGCCGAAATTCCTCATGTTACGGCAGTTCAAACTCATTCCTACGTCAATGTCATCCGGCCAGTTAACAATGTGTATAGGCTGGTATTGCCTATGCACACCGTCTCCTGCCTCGTCAAAACTAACTACTATTGTTTTATCTTGGGACGTACATGTCAAAGTTTTGCTTTCGCAGTTAATCACTGCACGGTACTTTAATAGCCAATCTAACCCGATAATTACTTCCGTAGTTAAGTCTGGCACGACGACAAACTCTTGTTCAAATCGTGCCCCACATATCTCGAAGTTGACAAAAATCTGTTTTGTGACCGGTTTACTGGCCTTCCCAGTAGCACCGATAATGTTCACTCCTGTTACTGGCATAACTACGATGCCAGGTCTGTCTTTCAGTAACTCAAATATTTTCCCAGATACAGCACTCAATTCTGCACCGGTGTCAATCAACACGTTTAGTTGTAGGTCGTGCATATTAACAGACACTACTATCTCTCTACACTTGTCCTCGACTGTTTCTTTATTTTCCCACAGTAAATCCTCGTCTATATCCAGGTCATTCCAGAAAAAACTATCCGGCTTTGATCCTAAATCCGGTTTATCTGGCGGCTTTTTCAGCCTCTGTTCACATACAGTTTTAATTTCAACACGTTTGTCCTGAGGCTTAGTCTGCAGCGTCGCCTCCAATACCGAAACCTTTTCCTGTAACTCGTCAACTAGTGAGTGTGGCTTTGCTATCAATTCACTAATTGTCACCTTCGTTGATTCCTCTTTAATCAGATTGATCTCATCTGCCAATCTACCTGGAGACATGTGCCCAGTAGTATCTGCAATTACTTCCTCTAGATCTGCGCAACCCACACTGTTATCTTCTGACCGTATAATGTCAGCTCTAACCTCATACACGCTGTAATCTACGTGCTTTTCTACCAATCGTGTTCGGCTATCACTAAAATTTTCGTAATCTTTCTCCTTAATACTCTCGCAATGTTTAAACTGGATGTTCGCGTCGGATGGGTCGGCTACTTCTACCATTACAACTTTCGGTAAAGTCTGCCGTTTAGGGCCAGAACTTTCCGTTACTACTTCAACATTCAACTCCTGCGGGACGAAACACGACGCATCTTGCTCGTGCTCCCCATTAACATCAACTATTTCTAGTAAAGTCTGCCGGTTAGGGCCAGAACTTTCTATCACTTCACAATCACTATCTTCCTGCGGGACGAGACGCGGCAAATCCTGCCCGCGCTCCCCATAAACACTTCTCCCGTACAGGCCCCTATAATCTCTTAGTTCGTCGTATAAGCGACCGAACTGCCTTAACCAGATCTCATCCCTCTCTGCATCCCCTCGCTTGATGACGGACGTTTTATCCGACATCTGATCTTCTTTCAACACTTGCGAATCATTCTTAAACTCAATCTCCAGTTCCGCTGTGGGTATTACAGCTGCCTTTATAGTCGATTTCCGGAACACTACTTAAATTGTTCTCACTGACAGTGAATATATTTTCTACTGCCGTGTCTACAGCTGATCTACTACTTGTGGGCGCACTCCTTTCTCCTAATACTGGCACACTCTCCCGCCGTTGATTATTCCATACGGAATTTTCATAACGACGACACCTCGGTTTTCTACTGTTATTGGGCCGCCAAAATTTCTCCACGCCCGGTCGGCCCCTCACCGGCGCGGCTAATGGTTTCCCTGTCTGGTCCCAGCAGATACGCTCCCCTGATGCTGCTGAGGCGGCTGATCACACCCTCTGGCGTTATTACTATTCTGCGAAGCCCGTATCACGCTAGTATGATACTGGTTTCCGTCATTCCTGTTATTATTTGCATTGTACCGATTGTTATTACGGACCGAACCATTATTGCTATTGCTGCCATGGTTGCGGTATGCATTATTCCCATGGTTATCGTTGCTGTGGTTGCTGTGGTACCCGTTGTTGTTACCACGGCCTCTACCACTGTCGCGATTATTGCGCCAATTGTCCTCGTCCTCAACTCTTTCCAGGAAATCATTGATTGTCGTGTAATTGCTTCCTACGTAGCGTTTTGTATCATCTGGAAGCTTCATGTAGAGTTCCCAGACTATTTCGGATTCCGTGCGGCGATCGCGCAAATATTCCAACTTGCGGATCCAGCCCTCACAAAACTCCTTCATCGAACCGCGCGAATTCGCATCGAAAGGCCTCGATACGACAAATTCGCGCCAGACACTTTGCTGTTTTTGCTCTGACCAGTATTCAGCCAGAAACGAATTTTTAAACTCGTCAAAAGTCAGGTTCGTAATGTTGAGGTTTAAGCCCCAACGCTTGGCATCACCAGCCAGCACATGAATAACCGCATTAATTTTTCTCTCATTAGTCCATGATCTGGATAAAACTCTTTCACAATTTTTAATGAAATCCGTCGCATGTATACCGCCTTTTTTCAAGGGGTCGAACCGATCCTCTTTCGTCAACAATTCCGAACTGTGTGCACAGATTGGCACATAGCTCTGTTTTTCGTCAAGTTTCGTTTCCAATTCCGACACCCTCGTAATCACTTGGCAAGTGGTTGTCGCATGCGTTTCCACTTCCCTCTTTTTCTCTTCGCAGGTATTAGCCTGCTTCGTCACTTTGGTATCTACTTCGGATACTAAAGCCTTTAAAGTTTCTACCTTCTGTTGATCCTCTTTTCTCACTAATTGAATTTGTTCCGTCACCTTATTCTCGATGATCGGAGCAACTGCGTCTCCTACACTTTTTTCGATTCTGCTAATTTCGGAATTAAAACGCGTATTTATGCTCGCAATTTCCGCCTGAACGCCTATCATTTCCTGTTTAAGATTACCGATTTCGGTATTAATCACAACAATATCTTCTTTGATTTTATCAACTTTTGCGTTAACAACTCCAACATTGTTGTTAACAACATTAATAGCTTTGTTCTGATTGTCTAGCTTCCTGTCAATTTTTTCAGACTGAGTTTCTTGCTTGGCAGCCTGAGCTTTAATTTCTGCCGATTGAGTTTCTATCTTGCTAGACTGAGCCTTGATTTCGTTAATCAAAACATTCAATAAATCAGCTAAATTCCCGGGAACTACCGGTTCTACTTCCGTAGCGGCTTCCTCTTTAATTGTTCCCGCGTGTTCGTCATCAAGGGGTTCAGATTTGATTTTCACTTCCGATTCCGAAACATTTTCTAAAGTTTGGAATTCCATTTCTGCTCTTTGTTGCGTTTCGGCGGTCGCGTCTTTCACGCTAGCCGCCTGCCCCTGAACAATGGGTACCGCGGTGCGCGTTTCCCGCTGTTCGACCGATTGTTCCGTATCCAAGTCTACCAAATTTTGGTAATTGTTGCCTTCACTCATTTTAATAATTTTCAATATAAATAACAAATCTCAAATCTAATTAGGATTCCTCCCACTACTTAATCTCGCTGACGTAACGACGTGTTCGTAACCAATACTTTGTTACGAGATTTGAACCATACAAAATTCGTGTCCAGAACAACCTCAAATCTGAAGATTGTCCTGTCACCAGGTCGCCACGTGTAACCTCCCCCTCACAACCTCATTAAGGTCGAACACCCTAAAGGCCGGGGAAAAATGAAACCGCGTGTACCTAATGGGAATTTTGGAAAAGCAATCGTCACCGACGTTAACCTGTCGGTAAAGAGGGAGGAAAGGGTTACATCTAAATGAAAGGAAAAATGCAAGTGAAACTGGTGGAAATTAATTTTGAAATAGGGATAAAGTTAATAAAGAAAGTAAATGTGCGGCCGTTACGTTAACAATCAACTAGCGGTAATTAGATATTTGAGATTTTGGGGGAAATTACGGTCGCCAGTCCTATGGACAATTACTATAATAACTGAAAAAGAAAGGTTATTACACATATAATTAGCACTAGAAGCGTAGCAACTGAAGGTTGACACGTGTAGTGTGAAAACTGAAAGTTTGTCAGAAGTAATAAATTTCGCTACACTTAATTTAGCAAAAGAATTAATGAAACCGGAAAATCGAAAGTTAATTTAGTGACTGAAGTTAATAGTGAGCTTTCTTTCTGAAGCACATCGAAATCCAGTAAAATACGGTTAGTCTTGGACTACCTCAACAATCATTTCAAAAGCAACTTGACTCTACGCAATTTAGAAACAAAAGATTTAACTTTGAACTTGAATTAAATGATTCTGAACTATTAACAATAGTAAAATTTAGTACGTACCAAGCTGAGCTGCAGTCACAGGTAAGCTAAAATATGCTAACAAAACTCGCACTCTAAATTTGTGCTCGTGTAACCTAAATATTGTAGCCAGCTACTGAACTTTGAAATTAAAGCAGTGAAATCTAATTATATTATTTTAATGCTGGCGTTTGAATTTCAACGACACTCGGGTTCATTTCGGAAAAGGAAGGGACCCTGCTTGGCAATGCAATTGGGACAATGAGCAACAAAGGTTCATGCTAAGTTGCTGTAATTTTGCGAGGCAAATGGAACAATTGGAAAAGCTGAGGTCTGCCATACAGTTCTGAAACTTTACGTGCTTTTAGTCTTCCTTGTTGGTTGATTGAAGGTTTGAAGCCGTCGATCGAGGAGGTGGCGACAGTCACTCATTGTCGGCCGTCGCTGTTGCAGAAGCTGGATGTTGGCGCGCCTTCTTCTCGACACGGTCACCAGGCGAAACGGGCTCTTGATGTGCGCCAGCTAATGCTTCCCGTCCGCGACACCATGTCAGAAACTATCATCGCGAGTCGAGCGCAATTACATGCTGCCAAACCCCGAAAGCGCGGCAACTCGCGGGAGCGTCACACAACACCTGCTCCACTCGCTACTCCCGCCAGACTCTCACTGCCCGCGCCCCACGCGGCAGAGTTCACACTCCCAAAGATCCTACACACTTTGATTCTTCACACGACCCATCAATGTAATCGTTCGATAGCAGTTTTCCCTAGGCAAGACCCAGCGTAAAAATACAAATAATATTTACGAAACAAACCAATTATACATCGACATAAGTGCATAAATATATATATACAAACAGTAAAACAATTACAATATATAAAGAGACAGAAATGTCATATCTTGAGGTAACAAAACAAGGAAAAAAAATAATAGTACAATAGATGGAAATAGGAGGATATGCATTTCCGGCGTTACAACTTCACACGATGTATGCGCACTTTGTTACTTTTGAATGGAGGTATATCAGATATCTTTCGTGGTTAGTTAACAGGGATGAAAGGGGGTCTTGATAGGAGTCCCAGTTTATTACAAAAACTGTCAACTTTTATTTTCAAGTTGAGATTTGGTTACTGATGTTGGCGAAAATTTCGGTAATTCATGACTCATGATGGCTAGTCAGCAATATGATATGATTCGATTAGATTAGATTTGATTGGATTAATACTTGTTCCATTGATCATGAATACGACACTTCGTAATGATGTGAAACATGGCATTTTAATAATAGATTTCTTTACGTACCATGATTCAATTTCTTTACAACAATTTTTTAATCTCTCTCTCGTTCTTTTTCATTTCTCTCTCTCTCTCTCTCTCTCTCTCTCATACACACATTATATTTTCTTAAATTTTTATTTGTTTGTTGTGCTCGACTATCGGCAGGACACGAAAACGTCCGTGAACGAGTTTCTTAGTTTTGAGTACGATTGCGAAAGAAATATAAAAACAACTATGAGAGTTACTGATTTATGATGCTTAGTTTGCAGTCAATTCTGAGTATTTTTAGTAACTACGCTCCAGTCCCTGAACCTAGTTACAGAAATGCGAATCAGTCGCATTATGTATTCCTGGCCGTAGCAGCTGCGACTTGGAGACACCAGCTATGGTCACTTCCCAACCTGCTGTAGGATCACATCGGCTCGTCTTCTTCCTGCTGGTACTGTAACTGAGATTTGGCAACAAGGATAGGTATGTTGGGCAACCCTGTGATCGACAAGTTACTTCCTGGTGTGCACGGAATTAAGCCTCCAAGTTCACTTGATTTTTCTTGTCATATCCATTGAATAATCTGAGATATTATCACTTGAGGTGTAACAAAAGTTTGTAAATTTACGGTTTTCAGACCGGGAAAGGCGTTGCATGGGGAAATCGCAACAAATCTCGTCCTTTAAATAGCGGTTTAGGAGTTCTAGCCACTATTCGCCTCGTAAGAGGAAACTAAGACACATATCTCTTGCTAGATCTGTGGAAATGTGCTGACCTGTGAAAAAGCATCTGTTATGGTTCGCGGTTCCAGTCTCGCTGACTGTAACGTTCTTATCCCTTCTATGAAAGAGCTACAAGCAGTCAGATCAAACATCGATAAGGAAATCACAAGAAAATACTTCCGGCTCATAGTGCAATGGTGAAAAACTTACAATAGCTCACAACAGGTAACGCATCTTTCCACTGCTGAGAAGCAAATTTTAGGTTTCTAGGAATACATAATCTATTCATGAAATACCACTTTTGCATACCTTTTGAGTACGACACAGCATACCAACTAAACACAGACCCAATCGAAATCTAAGTGAGTAGTATTTTACTAATTCATGTCGATAGAGGCACGCTTGTGTAGAGATACTCAGCTTTATAAAAACAGACTTTCGTCGTAATTTTATCATGGGTAGTTTTACTTCATTTCTTATAATAGAGTGCACAGTTTTTGTAAGGTTTCTTTTAGTGTCGTTAAAACAATAGTAACCATGAGAGAGAAATTAATCAACCATGATATATGCGAATTCTCTGATGTTATCTATAACAGTCTGACAATGCACATGCAGTTTATTGATTACATACATGTAGAAAACTTGTTCGGAGTTAAAGCTGTGAAAACAAGGTTAGAAGAAAAATAAAACGCCAGTACCACACGACAGTTAACGTAGAAAATACTTTTCCGGCGTATTTTGGCACGATGCGCTCTCCCCATACAAAATACGAAAGTTTCGAGATGCATCTGCTGCCTGACAATCTAGTAAACCTGAAAGGAACAAAATTCCCCGAAAGTTAGCCTTTTTTTGGGTGGAAGTGAAGAGAATTATGTTCAAAGTTCCATTAGATTGATAACTTCAGCACACAGCGGAATAGCCTTTTAAAAAATGCGGCAGTGAATATACTCGAACTGGCTACGTCTTATCTACAGTGTGCGACACTTACCGTTACGCTACTAGCTGACACACACCTACAGCACCTCCAGAAGTCAGCAAGAAGTCCTCCAGAACTTCCGTATTCCACAGTGCTGTGAGATATTGCATATGGTTGGATCTAGACTTCTGAGAGACAGACAGTTACAGCTTTTCTTTTGTACTGCACGAAGTTTTCAATAAATAGATAGTGCAATAGAGTAGCTCAATTGGAAAGGAACACTTCCTATTCAAATTTCTGCATCCTACACTGTTGGCAGTTTTGTGTAGGTGGCAGTTACGTGATTTTATTTCGGTGATTACAAAACAGAGTCGAATGTATGCACTGGGTAGTTGAGGCAGCTAGCTCATGATGATTCGGTCAACCAAGTAAATGAATGTACTGAACATGCTGCAAACCACTACGGGGAGCCTGTGTGTCACAATTCTCATTCAGTGTGGCGCAACGGCGTTATGATAGAAAATGAGGCACAGAGAAGCATATTTCGTGGTCTGTTGGATTGATAATAAGTTCATATACCTATAGTCTGAGTTTTATTCGAACTTCTCCTGATGATTTTTGATAGGAAGAGACAGAGTCTATTCTCTTCTGTCTACGCCAAGTGAAGAAGGTATAATGGCATTGCGGTCAGAAATTCACATTAAACTTGGTATTCCTTCACTATCAACCACAATAAAGTCAGGAGTGGCGATATGTAGAAACTCTATCACCAGTAACCTTTCTTATGCTAGTTATTTATTTATAGTGACGAAAAAAACGCTATGTAGGGTCACAGGACACTTATTCCATCTTCTATCTGAGCTTCTGCATGTCGATAAAGTTGGTTCTGAACCGGGAATGCAGCTCAGACCGCCCTTAACGCGGAATTTGATCCCTTCGTGACAATACAGCTTGACTACAATTTGTTGTTTGTTCGAAACTGCAGATTCCTCAACATCTCCACAAATTGCACGTGAATGGGTTCAAATCCTGGCCCGGCACTAAAAGTTTTCATTATGTCTTATCAAGCTCTAGCATGAGAACATCTATCAGCTGGCGTATAATAATTTTGATTTTTAATGTATTTTCATTCGTTGTCAACACTAACGGTATCTGACGTTTTTCGCTCCCAGTGAGACACAAAACTATTTGCGAGATCACTATAAGTTCAAGGATGTTATTATGGACTGCTGGTGGTGAAAAATTCGGTAGCTGACGTCTCTTTGTGTGTAGTCTACAACGATAATTGTGGGGTTCAATTCCCAATCAGCACTGAACTCTTCGTCATATTATTTTCTAGTTCAAACATGCTCACATGTCACTGCTGGTGTAACAAACCCATATTTAATGTTTGTATTCTCTAGAATAGCGATAGGTAGTGTTGTAGTCCAGGGAAGGAGAAAATTAATGTTTCGTCTCGTCATGTTGAAACATCTAACAACTGCCGAGAAAATCCGATATGTCCATTAGTGGTGTTTCGATATCAATCCGATTAGGTTCTGGGTTCGAATCCGTATCCAACACAAAGCTTTACCTCCCAGTATTTCAAGGAAGTCACTTGTGAAGAAGCAATATTTAACATCTCTCGTAGTTCTTTAATAGGGACAATAGATGCTGGGTAGGAATTCGCGTCTGTTAAAAATGTTTACGTTTTGTAATTTAAAGTTGATATTAGGTAACTCATGCTAAGTAAAATCAAGGTATATCAGTCTCTGTATGACTAGTCAGGAATGACTGTTAGTTTTCGTCAGTCACGAGATATTTGCTTAGTCTGCATGACCTGGGTTGGAATCCATATGCAGAACTAAACGGTTCGTCATATCATTTGAAGTTCATATATTTTCTAAACTAATTTTTAGTGTCATTTTGTGTTAAATAATAATTACGGTATGATAGTACGAAGAGGAAATCGTGAATACGACGAACTTACTATGTGCATTACCTATCTGACGTTATAATGAGAGTGGTGACATTTCAGGTATGTCATTTATTGTAATAAATGTGAGCTTACAAGCCTTAAGGACAGTCTTATCTGTGATAAGGTGTTCCCTGATATTTTTAGTATCGTGGTATTACTTTACATCATGAGTTACTGCGTTACAGAGCAGTGTTTCCTAGTGGTGACTTGTTGGAACCATTTTCTATAGTGAAATGACTATACCGAGGAGTGATTAGAGGACCTGCTAGACAGCTGCGTTATGCGGGTTGCATGCGAATCAGGTGAAATGCAATTCAGGTTCTTCGGATACGTTTGAGCACGACTGTACATAATTATAACACACAAAATGATTCTTGAAGGAATTATTAAGCAGGGAAAAACTTTTGTTTTCGAAAAGAAGATTTCTTTACATATGAACCAAAGTTCACATAAATTATATTATGTCCTCCTTTATCGACCAATCGCCTTCCCCACTAGAGTCCTTGCATGCCCGCTCCATTTTATACCGCTCTGCAACATTACGCCTAGATATTTAATCAACTTAATTCTGTCAAGTAGCACATTAAGAGCAAATATGCTGAATACTTACATTACGAGTTTGTTTTTCCTACGCATCTGCAATAACTTACATTTTTTCTACACTTAAAGATAACTACCATTCGTTACACCAACTAGAAGTTTGTCTAAGTCATCTCGTATCCACATACAGTCACTCAACGATGACAACCTCCCGCACACCACATCATCGTCGGCAAAGAGTCGAAGATTTCATATCGTTTATGTAGGTCGAGAATTATAAGGATCCTATCACACTTGTGTGGGGCGCTCCTGACAATACCCTTGTCCTTGATGAACACTTGCCATCGAGGCCGACATACTGTTCCCTGTTACCTAAGATGTCTTCTAGCCACTCACATATCTGGAAATCTATTCCGTGCGCACGTACCTTCGTTATCAGGAGGCAGTCGGGCACCGTCTCGAACGATTTACCGGAAATTTAGTAACATAGAATCTCCCAGTTTACCTTCATGAGAAAAGGGCAACCTGAATTTCTCACGATGTTTTCTAAAACCTTGCTGATTTATGAACAGAAGCTTTTCCGTCTCTATGAACTTTATTACTTCCGAACTGAGAATACGTCCATTTTGGCCATAATTTGATCATATAGCCTTTCGGAACTTTATTTTATCACTTAATCAATGCGAGATATATTTTCCCACCCTGTTATCCCGGCGAGTCTCATTTCAGATTTTTCCAGTCTGTTTAATGATCTTACCAACGTCTGTTTTTATATAAATTTGGGCCTCCATTTCCTTCAGAGTGTTCTCTATTTGGAGAACGAATTACAAGCCTTTATTTCATAAGAGGACCTTCATGTCGTCACAGACAATTGCTTCAGCTTGCACCTAACTTCTGCAATGTCTCCATCGCTTTCGTCTGGTCTCTATTCACTTTCAAGACAGCAGAGTTATTTTACCACTTCAGATGCAACATTCCCAGTTTTGACATAAAGGAAGTCATTACTCTTTCGGCTAGTAATCATTCAGTTTTTTATGTCCCAATGCTCATTCGAATAAATCACGTACACTATGTAATCAAAAGGATCCGGATACCCCCCAAAACATACGTTTTTCATATTAGGTTCATTGTGCTGCCACCTACTGCCAGGTACTCCATATCAGCGACCGCAGTAGTCATTAGCCATCGTGAGAGAGCAGAATGGGGCGCTCCGCGGAACTCACGGACTTTGAACATGGTCAGGTGACGGGGTGTCACTTTTGTCATACTTCTGTACGCGAGATTTCCACGCTCCTAAACATCCCTAGGTCCACTGTTTCCGATGTGATAGTGAAGTGGAAACATGAAGGGACAGGTAGAGCACAAAAGCCTACAGGTCTACCTCGTCTGTTGACTGACAGAGACCGCCGAAAGTTGAAGAGAGTAGTAATGTGTAATAGGCAGACATCTATCCAGACCATCACACTATCACTATCACAGCACAGGCGTACTTTTTTTTTTTTTTTAGCACCTTCTTGCTCCCTACTGTTGAAGAGCAATTCGGGGAGGCGATTGCATCTTTCAACACGATCGAGCACCTGTGCATAATGCAAGGCCTGTGGCGGAATGGTTACACGGCAATAACATCCCTGTAATGGACTGGCCCGCCCAGAGTACTTACCTGAATCCTATAGAACACCTTTGGGATGTTTTGGAATGCCAACTTCGTGCCAGGCCTCACAGACCCACATCGATACCTCCGCTCAGCGTAGCACTCCGCGAAGAATGGGCTGCCATTCCTCAAGAAACCTTCCAACACCTGATTGAACGTCCACCTGCGAGAGTGGAAGCTGTAATCAAGGCTACGAGTGGGCCAACACCATATTGAATTCCAGCATTAACGATGGAGGATGTCACGAACTTTTAAGTCATTTTCAGCCAGTGTATAAACTGGATACAGAGAATACTTCCCCACCAAGGGACGACCACATGTACTCACATAAAGTCTCTGGCAGTTATTAACCATCATGAAATAAATCACGAGTGCTTCAACCAATTACTTCAGCTTAGCACTGTAATTTCAGCCTGGTTACAGTTGTTGGTTTTGGTGCAAATCTGTGTGAGAAACTGCTACCTGCAACATGCTAGATACTTTGAGATCTGTCGAAGTAAGTACCGCTGTGTTTCTGTTATGATCTCCGACGCATACAGCACAATGTCGACGTAATGATAATGATACCGGGAATACACTGTGTCTGTTCTGGCGCAACCACAAGCGCCGGAAGGAAGATGAGGAATGCAAGAGAAGAGAAGGCGGTGAAACGACATCGGCCAATGGTGCGCTGATTAGGACCGCACCACGACTGAAGCGGCCTCTACAAGAGGGGAATACAAGCGCAGCTCCTGCCAGCCCCGGCCGCTCAGTATTGGGACTGTATTTGCAGAGTATTAGCGCGGCCTAGCAGAGAGTGCTACGATGGCAGCTATTAGTCATTCGACTGAGGAGGAATGGACACAAAAAAGGGCACCATAGCTGTTGGACAGTCAGACATACATACCAGGACGGTAACTGCAACGAAACTTATTGACGAAAGATTGAAGTGAGAGAATGTGCAGGAGGAGACAGTAATACGGTTGTATAAGTCACTAAGAAATTAAATGAATAAGAAGATCATAGAAGTAAAGGCGAAACGGCTGCAGGAAAAATGAAAAAAAAATTGAACTTAAAATTGATCGTTGGAAGGACTGATAGAGCGTATAGAACAATCATGCTGATACAGCATAAAGAGGTACTAAAACATCCTTCGGTGAAATTAAAAACAAAAGCGTCAACACTAACATTGTGAGCGGATGATAAAGCAGATAGGCGGGGTGACCGCGTCGAAGTCTTGACAAGAGGGACGAAGTGTCTAATGACGGGATCCAGTATTAGAGTTTAATCGAGCTATAGAAGACCTGCGGCTAAACATGGATGTAACCTCCCTGTTACTAATCGGCCTATCCTGCTTGCGATATAAAATATGACCGTGTATCGCGTGTATGCCTAACGGATTTTTTCTAATTGGAGAAGGCTATCTTTCCCGAAAAAGTGATACTGGTAAGTAGGAGGAAAGCGTGCAACCGATCCTTCTGATGAAAAGTCTACTAAAAATAAAAAGTAATTAAACCGAACAGGGCTATAATTTGCAAAATGAAAGTTATTTTGTGCATTCACTCACGAACAACACTGGACAGAAAAGGGGTACCACTGATCATGAATCCAAAAGTTACACTAATGAACGAAAATGAAAGAATTAATGGTGCCAGCCACTAGGGCAATTTACATCCAAAATCCTGTACAAGATGATGGGAAAGAAGAATATGTATTATTAAACACTGACGTGGCAACTGAAGGTTGTCACGTCTTTTGACACTAATTTTAAGTGATAAAAAAACTGAGAAGTCGCTCTTACATTATGTTTAGCATTAAATTTTTAAAAAGGCAATAGAGTAATGATTTGAAAACATGTAATTAAACTGTATGTTAGTACCGAACTTCGTTAGGTGAACAGTGACTTCCAGTGACCTCAACATAACGTCATCAAGGAAATTTAGAAAAAAAGCAAGCACTCTTTATTTTCCGTGACTTATTTTGCAAATTGTCTGAACAACTGAGCCTTTTTTACTGACTTCAACTGAATTAAACACTAGAATACGTACGAAACCAAATAGCCATATGCTCCAAGCTATATGTAAAATAAATAAAACTTCCGCACTCTCAATTTGTGCATTTCTTTAGATTTCGATTTTTTCCAGTGATTAATTCTCAAACTTGAAAAATGAAATTGCTTTACTTTAGTCATATACTGAAACCTCGTTGTACAACAGTTAATCGAAAGTAGACTGAGGCTAAAATTCTTAAAACTGTAATTATTCATTAATAATTTATGACAATCATTCAGCATATAAGGAAAATAAGGAACAAGGATCCTGCTTGGTAACAATGTCCGGGGGGCAATGAGGACACAATCGCCCTGAGTTTAACTGATTATTATTATTAATTAAATAAATTTTATCAATCAGATCACATTCAGTGCTGCTGGGTTAGCCGTTAATACTTTCTACCAATGAACAGTCTTACTTCAGTGCTGTGCATACGACGAAACTCGGAGCCGACGACGAAACTGTGTTGTTGGAAATGCTGCTGTTGTTGAAGACGGTACCATCTTGTGGAGCCACGGCTAGACACAGGAATGGGCAATCGTAATTAATACTGCCTCTTCCTCTTGTCCACTGTCCGTATTTCTGCTACTAGACATCTGTCCGGCGTGCGTACATGATGCCGCCGAAAATGGTACTGTGTACTGCGAGAGCGTTAACACCACACTTCCGCAGGAACATTCTCAGGTTACATCGAAAGTTCAACTATTGTCTTCACGACTAATTTTCACAAAATGACATAAATGTGCTAGTGTCATGACTCAAGAATATTTAATTGCCATACGCAACAATAAAGGCACACCCTGGAACACAACGTGTCCTGTGTCTCAGAATATAAGTTTTAGCGCAATGTATGGGGATCAGGTATTTTTGAGACACGGCACCTGCATATTTCTGCCACTTTGGGAGAATTGGTTACTAAATTTGTGGATAATTGTCAACGTCAAAGACATTAACTTGTGGCATTTTAAACGAACCTGAAATACTGCATTTTTTTAACATTATAGTATTCCTCTGTAGAGGCATAAAATGATAAAGTGCACCGCAAAATCATCTTAACGTCACGTGCTGTCATGTTTGTGACAAAGAAGTTTCAACTGGAACAGAAAATCGAGGATCTGTGACATGGTTTTGGCGAAGGTAAATACAATTCTGACGATAGGCTTGGAAGCAAGATTTAAAAAAAAAAACGTAAAGGCGAGTTCGTAAGATTTGTCGAGCTAGTAAAAGTGCTCGACGATGTAAAATGACTCAAGACGTTCTGAATTCTCGGGAAAGAAGGTGTAAGCCGCATGGAAAGTCGTGTAAAACACAGTACGTGCAAGATTCAAGAGTTAAAAATGAAATGGAGGAGCAAAAACGATGTACTCCGATTAGAAAAAAATTTAAGATCCGGATGAAGCCTTTCACCCCTCCATTTTAATTCATACATTGAAGGAACAATGATGGAAATGTGAAAAAGTTAAACAGTAGAATTAAAATTTAAGGTGAGAATATGTCAAAAATAAAATTCGGTGATGACGTCGCTATCCTCAGTGAAACTGCGGAACACTTGCAGGACCTCTTTAATGAAAATAACAGCCTAAAGAGCGTACACTATGGACTGACAGTAAACTGGGGGAAGAGGCATGATCTTAACGTCAAAGTTAAGGCCAAGAAGTAGACGAAGTTAAGGAATTCTATTAATTGGGAAGAAAAACGTAAGATGATAGAGGAAGCAAGGAGGAGATAAAAAGCAGACTGTCACAGGTAACAACACTCTTTACCAAAAGAACTTTAATAGGATAAAATACAGGGCTCAATTTGAGGAAGAAATTTCTGAGGAACTATGTTTGGAGCATAGTGTAAAATGGTTCAAATGGCTCTGAGCACTATGGAACTCAACTTCTGAGGTCATTAGTCCCCTAGAACTTAGAACTAGTTAAACCTAACTAACCTAAGTACATCACAAACATCCATGCCCGAGGCAGGATTCGAACCCGCGACCGTAGCGGTCTTGCCGTTCCAGACTGCAGCGCCTTTAACCGCACGGCCACTTCGGCCGGCGAGCATAGTGTAACATGGAAGCGATTCATGGACTGTGGGAAAACTGGAAAAGAAGAGACTTGAAGAGTTTGAGATGAGGGTGTCACAGAGGGATGTTGAAAATTAGGTAGCCTAAGAAAATAAGGGATGAGGACGTTCTCCGCAGAACTGGTGAGGAGCCGAACACGCGGAGAACATTGACAAGAAGAAGGGACAGGACACTAGATCTCAAGGAATAACTTCCATGGTACCAGAGGCAGCTGTAGAAGGTGAATTGTAGGAGGGGCAGACAGAGATTGTAATATATCCAACAAATAATTGGGGAAGTTGTATGCAAGTGTTAGTGTGATATGAAGATATTAACATGGAAGAGGAGCTAGTGGCGGGTTGCTTCAGGCTACTCAGAAGATAAGATCTGAGCTAGGAACTTTATTTGAGATTAATGTGGCCGACTGCATTCCCGTTCTTTATAAATTCCGAACGTTTAGGCCTTTTCTAATAAAGTTGTTCTCGAAGGGAAGTTGAAACATAATCGTCCTTCTCTGTTTTTGTGTGCGAAATGATTTTGTAGTGTTTATGTAGTGAGTGTATAATTGTGCTTGCCGACCAAGGGAATGTGTCCATGAATTGAGTAATTATTCATAGTGCATTTTAGCATCTTGAACCATTCATTATACTTGCGTATACAGTATATGTAGCAAAAATATATCTGAGGAATAGTTGATGGACATGTAATTGAAACCATTTGAACAGCATTATCAGGCATTACCTCAGTTTTTATTGCACTACCTTCATTATGATTATTATACTTACTTGATGCCTCAGTAGATGCAATAACTGTATTGGTACTTCGTATTAGGCATTTTGCTACATGCATAAAGTGCGTTGCACTGCTTGTTTTAATTAAGGAAGTAGTTTTGAATGTTTTATACGTCACTTACACCACCAGCAGCTCCGCTGACACCGGTTGTTAACGTTACCCCGAACTCTGGACAATCGCTGTAATGTCGGTATTATGAGAGGAGCTGTGACACCGCGAACGGTTAATTTACGGCCGTATGTCATGCGGAAGGTGCTGATAAAGCATAAATTGTGTGTGTGTGACAAGTTTTGTAATGTATGAACCGCGTTGAGGTTTTCCAATTATGCTAAATTTAAAACTTCCGTAAACAAATATGGAAATGAAGCCACTCATGTTAATGCATATGCTTAACAGAATGACAGTCCTCTATTCGTCCTTCTCTCCAGCTGCCTATTTCTCCCTTCTTCCTCTCTCTCCTTTCCTAATCGAAATAATAGAGTTATTTTGGTGTAGACAGGTCAGCTATTCGTCACTGTGTGTCGTTGATGACGAAATAACCGTAGTATTTGGAGAAATACAGAAATGTTTCTATTATCCTATTGTAATGAGCATGCGATAACAGTTTCTTCCATGACACGGGCTTCCATTATAGATAAGCAAAAGAGATGATCCATTTAAAAATTATCTACTGCCCTTGTGCTTTCACTCAGTAATTCTATTTTACGAATATCGTCTCTCTGACCTAGTACCTAGTGTCGTGCTCATGAGCGTATTCAGGATTTGAGCTATTAATTAATTTATTAAAATATTATATTAATACATTAAAGATATACGTTGTTGCTAAAACATTTAATGAAATTCGTAAAAGAAGAATGGTGGGGGACATGAGGGAAAATTTCTTAGCAAATAAAAGTTAACTGTGTTCATTGAGCGCCAGTATGCTGCCACTTACAGTTTGTACTTTTCATCTGTAACGTATGTTTGTATGAGATGCGTCCATACTATCTGACAGTTACGGAGATAACTTTTGGGTACATTCGTATACTTCCTAAATTCATATTTTCATAAATTTTGACATTGGCCGCTAATACAATAAAAATATTGCGAGATCAGAATGCGTTCCTACTCGAAGAGCCGTACAGCATTTCCATACCGACGTAGACTTTCCATAGCGTTCCTCACATTATCCCAGACGAATGCTGAAAGTCTTCTTAAAAATCGACCACGACCAGCATCATCTCCCCTTCCTTCACCATTACTTACCTAGTGCAATAGATGATAGTATCTTTTTTTTGGTGTTTATTATTATTACTGTCATTATTATTGTTTTCACTACTGTTTTCGATCTGGCGTCCAGTAGTTCAAAGTTAATCGTTTTAATTTTTTCCCCTTAAAGTTTAAAATATGTAATTACAGGTTCTATGAAGATGTGTCATTAACGCAGAGGTAAAAAAAAGTCTTTGTGCGAATATATACGTGAAGTTTCCTTCTCTTTTTTATCGCTTACAGTAAGTCAAGTACTCACTGACACACTTTAATCCACAACCACTATCTCGGTGCAAGAGATGTCTTTAGCCATTATCACTGAGCACACTAGCATTCTTATATTTAAGACAGCTTTAAGCATTTATTAGTATTGGTCTGGAGAAAACCACGGAATGTTCTCTTCGAAATCGACACCGAAACCCGCTCTTATAACTTTGAAAGTAGTATTAACATACTGTCGTTAATTATGTTGTCATTGCAACAATGGAACTGGATCCGAATGAAAAATACAGATAAAGCATTCTGAAGCGGTACCCTTTTGCACTAACCTGATTTGAGGTCAAAAATAGTAGATATCTCGGCAAATGGGGAGCGCAGGCGTTTACAAGAAAGCTATCATTTTCTGCACCGCTGCAGATGCCCCAGTGGCCTTCTGTGCAGTGGATCCTCACGAACCTTCCACGGTCCGTCCGTCCATTTCACGGTGGGTAGCCAGCATCTGATTTAGTTGTCCGCATTACGAATACCTCAACCGCTACTCCGAGCTCGTAAAGCAAAAAGGGTTTTTGCAGGCGGTGCGCGCCCGTATTAACTCCCGGAAACTACTAGGACTAGTCCACAGACGCTGAAGCTATCATCTTGTTTAAGACGACGGATAATAACTTCTGGAGTTTCTCTCCTGGAAGAAGACTGTTAGCAGACTTTCATCTACAATCGAACAATTCCGTTAAAGAGTTCTCTCAAACATATGTTTTTGGGCAGGAAGGTCTCACAGCTAGGTCTTATGTAAGCACGGGAGCTATGCTGTAAGGTGGAACTTTATATCGCAGTGGAAAGCGTTATTAATTCTTTTAAGTGCATCATGACTGTCTCCGCAACAGTGGAGTGAGTCCTGTTAAACCTTAACAAAAGGAAGCAACTAATTTTTAACACCATATTAGCAAATAACTGCCTATGATACCCCTTCCCCGAGTTACTTTCAAAAGTGTACTAATTCTCTTTTCAATGAATGTGTACTTATTGGACGAGTGTGCAGATAAAAAAATGAAAAAAAAGAAACTTATCAATGTTTGTGAAGTTAATTTCAGGACTTTTTCAAACAAAAATCTTGAATTCTCTGAAAATAATAACAATAGTTATTATAATTTTTTCTATCTCCAGCAATAGAGATTCACTGGAGAAAGAATTCTTCTTTTGAATCTCACGATGTCGATCCCTGGACTCCACAGCAGTGGCGATGGTTCTGCACAATCACAAAGAAAAGAAAATGATATGTAAGCTCTTTAAATTATTTTCGTCACAGAATGTAAAGCTTGCTGGTAGAACTTAAACATATGTATCGTCGAATGTAAAGTGTCGGGTTTTTAAAAGAATACATTACCTTTTCCTGTTTGGTTGTTTTTCACGATGATTGTGTTCACCGTTTACTCATCAAGATGAGCTCTTTCGAATTACAATAGTTTTTCATTCTTCCACCTTTTCTATATAGACAACAAACATTAAAGTCACAATTCTGATTGCAGTGGCGGACTAACCCCTCGTATTCCTAGGGCAGGCCCAGCATATCGAACACGGAATTATCCCCTAGCGCGATCAACCCCCATCCCACGCCCCACATCCCCCCACCCCACTCGCCCACGCTGGGCCAAATTTCTCTGCCTGACTGATACAGCGCCGTCACTGTCAGAGGATGGTGCAGGACTCCCAAGTCCCACCGCCACACCTCGAAAGTGTATTTCAGTCGGTACCCAGGAGACCCCCCAGCCAATGGAACACACAGAGGCCACAGCAGTTACCATACCCAGACCGGCGGACGATCCCCTCCCTCGCAACATGGTGCGGTACTTGACCATACCCAAGAGACTCTCCAACCAACGGAACACATAGAGGACAGAGCGGTTACCACCTCCACACGCCTAGGTGCCATTACCTCTGCACTAGCGTATCTGAGCCCACACAAGCCACTTCTGGAAGCGAACCTCTGCACATTGATGCCCTTCGACAGGCTCATCGTTGGCGCGGTTCCAAATACCAAGCACTAGGCTTGGCATTCTCGGGTCTCTAACCCAAAAGGCCAGTTCCTCTCTGACCTGGAGGATACTTTAGCGCTATCGTTCTAAGGACCCCCACGATCCTACCCATATCCCAGTCCGTTCTACCTGCCAGCCAGACATTCTGGATTTGGCCATCTTTAAAAACATGGCCACTCAGTTTTCACCGGAAGTTCTCCACGAACTGGCCTCTGACCATGACCCAGTTCTCCTGTGCCTCACCGATGCTGCCTTTCATTTGATGTTCGTTCCACTGTGACCCTCACCGATGTGGACAAGTTTGCCAGTGTACTTAATACCACCACTCGACACGACTGTCATTACCTTGCCGCCAAAATACAGGAAGCAGGGAAACTCTCCACCTCCTCTGTACCTCTGGGTTTGACCTCCCTGGATGATTTGCCTCCCCTGTTACGGGAGCTGAAGATGCGAAAGAACCGCAGCCACCGGCGGTGGAAGCGGTTTCGCGATCCTCGGGACAAACGCCAAATAAGACGCCTTCAGCGCGAATTCTGCCACCGGCTCGCAGACTGGAGGTCTGAACAATGGGAGGACAGGATGTCCGCTTTCCTCCTCCACCATAAGCGTGACTGGGCTGTCAGTCGCGCCTTGTGGCGTTCTATGCCGGTGACTGCCTATCCTATTCGCACGGCAGCGGGCTTGTCGTATGATACCCTTCAAGTTGTGGAAACGCTGGCGGATGCGTTCAAGGCCCACACAGCTGTTGCCACTTTCTGCAACTGCCTACCCCCCCTCCCCCCTCCCCTCCTTCCATGGCAGACATTCAGCGTATCCTACGACTGAAACTTGGCCGGTTGGTTCCTGGATTGGACGGAATTTTAAATGAACATCTTTGCCACCTTCCCCACACGCCTCTCATCTTGTTCAACAAGATTTTAAACTGATGTCTCACGTCTGACCTTTCCCCTCCCTCTCAATGGAAACACGATAAGCTGATTGCGATCCTCAAGCGGTTCAAGGACCCTACGGTCCCCACTAACAACAGGTCCATCAGCCTCCTTGAATGTGTGATCCTCCACCGACTTTACGAACCTCTGGCGGCAGTTGGGACGATTCGACCTGTACAGTCTTGATTCACTCCGCACGTCTCTGCCGAACTTCAGGTCCTACGGATCACTGTAAAGTCAGCAAAGGCTTCAACATCGTCAAGTCGACAGCTGCCATTTTTCTGGACTTGCAGAACGCCTACGAGAAGCTCTGGCAAGACAATCTAGTACACAAGACGCTGACGCAGACCCCTATACCGGATATTTATGTCAAGATCGTGGATGACTTCCTCCATGGTAGGACTTTCCTAGTGGCTCAACGGGGAGTGCGTTCTGGCATTCGCCAGTTGTCCGTGGGCTTTCCACAAGGAACAGTGTTGTCTCCCATCCTTTTTAATATCTATGTGAATTATATACCGGTCATCCCCGAGTGCCACCTGGCACAATATGCTGACGGCACAGCACAATATACCACTGGCCGTTGTCGCCCGCCTCCAGTGACAGGTGGACGCCATTATTACCTGGTGCCGGACAAACAAAATAGCTCTCAATGCCGCCAAAACTGCAGCAGTATTTCACCAAACGGCGCCCAGTCCTCATCCGCAATATTTCGATTGAAGGCGTGCAGGTACCCTGGTCCCCGACAATCACCTATCTCGGGGTCCAGATGGACCACAAGTTGCTCTTCCACTATCGTGCGAAGTGTGTCGCCAACAAGGAGCAAAAGCTGACCAGGGCTTTGTAACCCCTCTTCCACAGTAGGGAACTTAAAGTGCATACCAAGCTCCGCAGCTACCGAACAGCTATCCTGCCTACCTTCACGTATGGCTCAGCTGCAAGGGCCACGATTAGTGTCACCAGGATGCGGTCGTTGCAGCGCCTGCAGAACAAGGTTCTCAGGTGGCGCCTGCACGCCCCGCCACTCACGAGAATTGTGACTTTCCACGAGGATGTGGATATCGTCCCCCTCAAGACGACCATACACAACAACGCGCAGTGGCTGTGTGAGAAAGTGAATGCCCTGCGGAACACTCTCTATTGGTTACGCCACGTTGGGACCACACTTCCACGCCGCTAGAATCGACATCCGGTTCTTCTAACCATTCTAGATTAATCGGATTCCGATCACGGCTATCGACAGGCCTGGAGCGCCCACCACGGATGCAGCCTTTGGCGGGACTAGCCCCCTCTTCTACGTCCACTACTTTCCCAATCTACCTGCTCACGTAGGGTAAGTTTTTCTGCCTGACTGATCTAGTACTGTCACCGTTGGAGGGCGGTACCCACCCTCCCACCTCCAAAGTGTACTGCAGTGACGCAGTGTCACTGCCCTGTGGATAAATTTACTGCCTCACCTACACAGATAGACCGGAAAAGACCGGTGATGCTGTATTGTAACATATCACATATGAAAAAAAAACATGCAATTCGATCAATAGTTTCTTTAGTCTGTCGAGATCGGAGTAAATAAAACAATTTGGCATTACATATCAAAACATATGCGAAGTAAACATTTGGCTTCTACCAGCTATTCATAAAAGTAAAAACCATTTCCACTGTATTGACAGTTTCACTACTTTCGCACACACGTAATAAGACAGGGAAGACAATAAATATTAAATTCTCTCTACGTGATACTACATGTCGTTAATGTGTTCCTCACTGTTTGTGATTATATTGGCAAAGTAAATGTAGGGCAACAAGAAGAAAAAATCAATTGTGAAAGAAAAAACTGTACTCTGTACTAAATAATATAATGCTATTTATCAAAGGCCAACAGCTATGAACATGCTCTAAGGTTAGGGGCCTATTTACAGTAAAACTGTTTACTCAATAAGGAAAAAGAAGTTTTTCAATTTGTAGTCGGAATGATTTAAGTCTATTGTATTGACTATATGTGTACGTTTGTATTGTGGTTATGTAATGAATGTATTTATTTATATATTTAACTCTTTTACATTGTCTTGAATTTTTATTCAATTTTTATTTTAATTACTTCTCCACAGACAAGCTGAGTGATGTAAATTAGTGCTCTTATGGGTTAGACATTCGACGTTGAGTTGTTTGTGTAATTGAATACTACTCATGAATATAAAAACAAGCTGGTATGTCTACCAAGGGTAAATCAATGAGACATGCCAGCTTAAAACTGAATATGCTTAGTGTTACAGTATGGAAGATATTACAAAAACACCTGTTATTCAAACCCAACAAATTGGAGCTGTTACGACCTTGAAGAGAAGGTGACAAAGAAAAATCTGAGTTGTGTAGAAATATTTAATAAAATACAGAACGAAGATAATTTTCTTAGTAAAATTATATTCTGTAAAGAAGTCACCTTCCATACCCGTGGTAAATTGAAGCTGCATAATGTTCGGATTTGGGGTGAGCAGAAACCTCGTCACGTAATCGAATGTATATGGTCTCGATTAAGATAAATGTTTTTCGTGCTTTAACAAGATTTACAGTCCTTTCTTTTTTGCTAAGACAACTGTAACTGGTACATTCTACCTGGACATTCCTGATCACTGCCTAATACATTAATTAAAACAGGATTTGGGCATGGAATTTATTTTCCAGCAAGATGGTACCCTACCATATTATCGTCATGAAGGTTTCATATATGTCCATACGAATGTGTCAACATGTATTGGTCTTGGTGGAACAATATCCTCGCTATCACGATCACTTGTTTTGCCTCCAGTGGACTTCTCTGCGTGGGTTACATGAAAGGCAGTGTCGTCCCTTCGCTTCCAGGAAAAATCGACGAGGTGCGGCAATTGATAACACATGCAGTTGTCACCATACAACAAGACAGCTTTCATAAGATTTGTCAGAAAACAGTTTACAGCAGGGACATTTACAGATGGGACATTTGTCGTGTTACAAAAAGTAGGCACATTGAACATTTGTAAATAGAACTTGAAGATATACTGCATTCAATGCTATATCAGATATAAGTTATTTATCGTTTTAAATCAAAGGTTGCATTTGTGTAACTAATTTTTAAACACATTGTACTGTAATGTTATTGCCTGGAAACATACATTCTAAACTAGCCATTAGGCGTCAAATGTTACCGAGTGTGAAATAGTGTTATAGCACCTGATTATCGTCATTGTGTATGAATCAGGGATACAATGATGACGCACATTCGCAAATATTGTATGTAATTTTTTATGTTGTTTGAAAAAGTGAAATTATCAAGTTACACTCGCAAAAGCGCGTCAGATTAGCTCAAAAGTGTGTCAAATTAAACTAAAAGAGTATCACATTACCCCAAAACGATATCACACTACCACCAAACCGTATCAACACTGTATGAAATAACATCAAAATAGCATTAGACATTAAGCGTTGTGAATCAGACATCAGGTATTACAAGGTCATAAATGTTATTCTAATTCTGGATGTCAGTTGCTGGAGGGAAAATTGTATTACATTTGTAATATATAATAATGTTATTGCCTGGAGGCCCTATGCATTATCTGATAGGCAATGGACATTAGATGTTTGCCATTGTCCATTAGCCATCAGGTGTTAAGCATTAGGTGTCACCCATTAGTCATTAGGCATCAGCTGTTGTGATGTAAAGCACAACTGAGATAGTTCCACAGCTGGATGCTTCATTTATTTTATTGCACCACGATTGGCTGGAGTTGGAGAGGGGAAAAGGTTGTCTACTTTCCCACTAACAAAATAGCTTAGGTCCACTATCTTGAATTTTTTTTTTTTGAATGACTCTTTCATTTTTGACATGAAGGTTATGCTCTGTGATTGACTGAAGATAGGGGGAGGAGGACATGGTTTTAAATCTACCACTAATGCAATGGGGCTATTTCCATCATCTTTGATTTTTCATTGTTTCATTCACTTTTAGCTGCATTATGACTGGCTGATGATAGGGGAAGGAGAATAGGAGGGGGAGAGGATGGGATTTTCGTTTCTAATTATTGACTGATTGGCGAAATCAGGGGATGAAATGAAATGTCGTGTGACGAGGGCCTCCCGTCGGGTAGACCGTTCGCCTGGTGCAAGTCTTTCGATTTGACGCCACTTCGGCGACTTGCGCGTCGATGGGGATGAAATGATGATGATTAGGACGACACAACACCCAGTCCCTGAGCGGAGAAAATCTCCGACCCAGCCGGTAATCGAACCCGGGCCCTTTGGGTTAACAGTCTGTCGCGCTGACCACTCAGCTACCGGGGGCGGATGAGAATTATATCACTAAGGGTCATTCTGGCGCACTTTGCAGTTTTCAGTGTCATTGAAGTGTCAAGTGACCTGAGCAGTTGGTAAACATACTGCTTTACGATGTAATGTATCATTCCTGATACTCTCAAGACTATTCTACCATTCATCATATCCTGTAGGTTGCTATGCAAGAGCTGTTATATAATCTCAGAATAACTTATGTAGTCTTCTGCTAATCTTCTGAACCACTCTGAATAAAATCTTCACTTTATATAGTCAGACTACTATTTCTCCTTGTGAATATTTTCTTCCTTGCTTCCTACTATACTACTGCCTGCTAAGTGGAGGAGAATATAGCTGCTCGTCAATTCTTTAAGACATAATACTCTTATAATCAGCTCACTTCCGAAACTAAATGGTCAGGACATCACTGTTTGGACGACCTGGTTTTGATTCCAGGTACTGCCACAGGTTTTTCTTTCATGGTACTTCTGGGAGGGAGTGCACTTAGCCTCTCGGTATCAACTGAAGAGCTATATGAAAGTGAAACAGTGGCTCCAAGGTCTGTCATGTTGACAAGAGCTGGGACAGCTTTGTGATGACCCTACACCCTTCATACTGCATCCGAATGATGCCATTTGCAGAGCATGGAAAAGGCAGCCGATCGGCATGCAGAGCTCGCTATTCTTATAATCATTGATTTACAACGAGTACAAATGACAAGTACAAGTTTTGTTGACATTTAGTTTGCTCTAGCTCGGAAGTTGTTGGTCGAATAAAACTGGTTGAAGAACTGGCGACCATAACGAAATCACATAATGACTTCTGAATATCTACAAGTTCTGTTACATAGTTACTGATTTACCTGGTCACTATTGAGATACAAAAATGAGCTTTCATACCCCTTACTTAACTTACCAGAGGCAACTGGGAACATTCTTTGTATTTATTTGCCTGTGCTGCACAACTGAATGCCTCAAAATTAAAATTTCTTAAATATAAATGTCAAAGTTTTACTATTTATATTCTACCATACAGATAACTAGGACAGTTTGACAGCTATAATAAAAATGAAATCACTTCACTCTTAAAAATTGATTAACTGGTTCCTAGATAATGACAATATGGCGAGAAGTAATATGTTTGAGAACCATGTATTTTGGTGACAAACCACACTAGAGAAATTGGTAAAATATTGTATCTGCTCAGTTTAATTTAATGTACTCAGCACGAAGTCACTGTAAGTTGTACAATTCACAAACAAGTGAAATAATAATGAGATGTGGTTTGTTTGAATGTGGCCATCATATCTGCTGCAGTCCGGGTTACTTTCAGTGTCTTGTTTGAATTAGTGACAAATGGACCTAGTACCGATGTTTAAAATATGTGGTAGGAAGGTACAAGTGTGATAAACTTTTGCGTCTGCTACACCTTATGTAAGACTGTCATTCTTTCGCAGCCTATTCTATTAATCGCTTTCTTATGGTGCAATATGTCATATAGAATAGTATTTATATGGATAATTTGTTAAAAACATGAGTATTAAAATCACCAGAGGAATAATGCTCCTATCGGAACACAAAGAGGCGAGTATGGTGCTGTATAAAAGACCGACTGAAAAGTGTGGTTACAGTTGCCTCATTCTACCTTAAATTTTTTCCAAACATTTTGGCTTGCGGACATATTCGTGCACTTTTTAACATGCAACTCCCTTCACACTCCCACAAGCTCCCTTAAATTTAATTCGCTCGCATTCACTAGTCCATGACTGTAAATCGCTCATACCCATCCACTCCCACTTGCACATTGTCATTCACTGATGTACCCCACCTTATTGCCATTATGTCTTTGTGTCTATCTGTCATTGTCTGCTATCTCAGAGCCACGGTCTCCTTCCCTCTGTCCTACTCCTATTGCCTCCTCTCACTGTCACGGTTTCTCTCTTGCTCTCTCTTATTGCTACTATCTCATTCAGTGGTTTCCCCTGCTGATATCTGTTTGCACTGTCAACATCTCTAGATTGCTCATTGTCACTGACATAGACTCTTTCTATCATTATCACTGGCTCTCACCCCACTACCCATTTCTCCTTCTGTTTAGTCTTCTCCCACTGGAACTATCTCCTTGAATGTTTCCCTAGCACTGTTCTGTCATCGTCAACTAAGTTCCAATGCCAGAGTGTTCCCCGCTTTCTCTCACGCTGCAATAGTCTCCCACGCTCTTTCTGTGAAGCAACCATTTTCTACTATCTTCCACTATTTCTGCTATCTTCCAGTACTTATTACTTTTCACTGTCTTTCCCACTTCAACTGTTTCCTCCATTGTCAGCATAAACAAGCACGGATTTCTCGTCATGCCAAAATTTTCAGGACAAATTTTGAAGATGCTAAGGAAAGTAGAATGAGGCAGCTGGTACCTACTTTTCATTCATATTCTTTTACACAGACAGGAACAAAATCACATTTTTCTGAGCTCCAATAGACACAATTTTTCGCTGGTTCCTGTATTTTTCCTGCATGTCTCTTATAAGGAAGAAATGTATTACTCAGTAAAGTTTTGGTTGTTTAATTATGTCAAATTGAAATAGCACAAGACTAATTTTGGACCACAGACCGGATTTTACGTGCAAAAACTTTTTGCGTGTGCTTCAGCATTACAACGTGAGGTTCTCAGAATATTTATGATGATAACGGAGACACTTTACAGCCTATTTCTCATTGCCACGTCACTTTATAAACTACATTGTCACTCACATCGAATTTAAGTGTACAAATACGCCAACTTTGAACCTCTCGTCTCTCCTAAACCGATAAGATATCAAGAAAATTTGCAAGTCTATTAGAGATCGGAATCTTATGACTGCGTCGTAAAAAATTCAGCCATTTGCTGTGCATAGACGTCTTAGAATCTGCAGCTCGAAAAAATGGCAAAATATTTTTTTGAGGTTTTCTAAGGAATCGCCTATAAAGTGATAGTGTCTCAATAAGCCCCTTAAGGCCCACCGTAGGCCAAATCAAATGCAAAAAGAATCAACCGATTTGCTCCATTTGCCTAAGCAGAAGGAAGTGTTTGATATTCATTGCCTGTACTTTGGGATAGTGACGTTAAGTCGATCTTTATGTTGGGAATACAAATGGTGCCTAGTCTAAGAGCTATGCAAAACGCTTGAGCTTACCTTTCTATTACAAACAGAACCAAAGGTATGAGTCTCGGTAAAATCCCGTTTTTATGGGCGGCGTTTTGGCACATATCAGGCAGCACTTGCGGCCGCATGCATACCGGTGAATAAACAGGGTTTACAGGGGTTCTGATCAGGAACTCATGTCCATGCACCGTTTGGAAGTAAGATAATATTGAAGTTGAGATCACCTTGAAATCTGGCGCTTCACGGTACGCGCATGGGGAGGACAGTAAGTTCTGACCTGTGCCCTCTCTACAGGTGCCCGTGGCATGCACAGTGTTTCGAGTACTCGTCATTGGATTCTCCTGTACGTGACGGAGAATGTCTTCTTCATTCTTAAGAGTGCGGAACGTCCGTGGAACACCACCGTCAACCCTCCTGGTTGCGTACGTTTCAGTTTCTTGCAGCCGTTACTGTCGGGTGAAAATGGAATGTGATGTCATAATTACAAAACGGACTCACAACGGCGACGTCTTCTCATTTTATGTGCGTACCATGTAGCGGGAGGTTTTCAAACTTACTTCATATCCAAACGGTAGATGTCCAAAAATTCATTCCTTGTCAAAATTTTATCTACCATGAGCCGTCTACAACACTTACAAGCTATGCAAAATCAAACTATCAATAGCCGGAAATGGATTTCACCATCTGCATCTATTCTCCCGCAAGGGAATCTAGTATCTTAGGCGCTGCACCACTTTGTTCCACCATTGGGATGAAAGTGAGTACAGATCTCCTACGGCTATCCACCTTTTGAGATTGTCGTGCTTTCTTAACAAATCTTGATTAAGAATTACGTGATCCTCCAAATTGCGGGCCGAAGCATTGGGCCTGCGCCGGCTGGTGTGGCTGAGCGGTTCTAGGCGCTTCAGTCTGGAACCGCGTGACTGCTCCGGTCGCAGGTTCGAAACCTGCCTCGGGCATGGATGAGTGTGATGTCCTTAGGTTAGTTAGATTTAGGTAATTCTAAGTCTAGGAGACTGATGACCTCACATGTTGAGTCCCATAGTGCTCAGAGCCATTTGAACCATTTGACCTGCTCACAATCAGTCGATAAACTTCAGTTCGTAAGAAATCCAAAAGTAAAGCCTCAGAACCAGATCATAATTCAAAGGAATCGACAAGCAAACAGAAAAGGTAAATGAATTTTTGTACATTGGACGTTCGGGCCATCGAAACTAAGAAAACCGAAGTATTCAAGGGACTGCATTGGAGTAATGTAGATGATAGTCCTAAGAGAATGAGAAAGAAAGGTTAAGGGAAAGAGGAAACAAATGATTTGGTTCGTATTTACAGAGGAGTGAAGGAGGAATGTTGGACAAAGACGTGGAACGCTGCATTAAGGAATGGGAACCGATTTCTGATGCGAGTGGATATGAAGCTAAAAGGATACGATGTAACAATCGTTGTAGGATATGCACCCACAGGTAATGCTACTAATGCTGAGAATTATAATTTGTTTACTGACTTGATAAACCTCCTGGATGGAATCAGGAATAGGATAAAGCTGTATCTTTTAGGAGATTTTAATAGTCGAACGAGTTAGCAGGATGGTAGCAAGACAGCAGGCAAATTTGGGAAGGGTCTTGTGAATGATAACGGATAGCGTGGTAGGATATTGTGAACAGTACTGTCTTAATATATGGAATGGTTTTTTCAACACAAAGAGATCCAAATCCGTAAATGTACACGAAGACAGCCTACAAGGAAGTTACATTCTGTAACTCGTTATGCTACAGGGGTAGAAAGTAATCGTACTAAGGTATGAGACTGTAGAGTCTATCGGGGAGCGGAAAGCGAGTCTGATAATTTCCTGATTCGGTGTGTACTTTGGTTCCAATTTTAATAAAAATAAGTATGTGCAAAAGTACAGTTGTAATTAAAATGAGCATACGCAAAATAATTTTACTGCAGGATTCTTCAACTCACTTCTTACGGAATCTTAAATTGAGTCGATAACTACATCAAAATAAAAATAAACCAGAGGAAGTAGTTTATAAGGAAATTGAAAGAACTCTCGAAGTAACTGAAAACGAGTCTGGAAAATTTAAAAGTGATATGTGGGATGATGACATTACAGCAGAGGCGAAGGATAGGAGGCCTATAATAGATAGCTTATGACTAATAAGACTGATGATAGAAGGAGGTATGTAAGACTGAGGGGAGAGGCAAATAAACCACTGATTAGAGCAAAAGCATGCTATGCGGGACCTCAAATGCGAGGAAATTAACAAATGAAGAGGGAGTTTAATGTCAAAGAAGCATGGAAGGTGATAAACCAGATAAGAAATGACAGTTGTATGAGCTTACAACTGACAAGACTAAACAGAAGGAAGCAACACTAGGAAAATTTTTAAAAGAAGATCGATCTGAATTTCAAGACATATCCTCCTTTATAGGCAAAGGACATGACAAAAAATTCTGAGAAATAACGATAGAGGAGGTACAGGAGACAGTTAAACAATTCAAAAGTGGCAGAGCAACAGAATCTGGAGCTGTTTATATCATGTTGTTGATGTGCCAGACCAAACGTATTGATCATCTCGCGAAGCTTTTAATCTCTCATTTAGTGGAGGGGAAATTCTTGTCGAGTGCAAAGAAGGATTATCGTGTCATCAAAATTTTCAGTTTTATTTCGACACAATAGCCTATGGTAAGATAGTTAAAATATATATAACGAGGGAAGAAAGAATTACTGCTAAAATTATCGAGTCATCACAGTCTCAGTTATATATCGACACAAATGGTTAGACCGTTAAAACTAGAAATGAGAGAATATTGGGAAAGGAGAAGAACAGAGAGCTTTCCGGGCAGACAGATCTTGTATTGATAATGCGTTAAACATTAGACAGGTAACTGAGAGGGAATGGCACATAACTTGGAGACATGTTTGGTTTGTATAGAATTGCATAAGGCGTATGACAGTTTACCACTTTCTATGGAGTGGAAAGCATTGAATAACCAGAACATACGTAAATGTTATATACAAGTCCTTAGAAAACTGTACTCAGATAATACTATTGCTAAATTTGGGAAGTTACTGTCACACAGATTTAAGGTCAGCAAAGACTGAGACAAGGTTTCTGCTTAACGCCCAAGCTGTTCAACATGTTTTTGAATGAAGCACTGAAAAATTGGGAGAAGAAGTGCAAGTGAGAATTTGAATAGATGATAGCGTGTTATTCTCCCAAATTTCGCCGACGATCAGGTAATTTTCGCCCTGGAGTTAGACAATGTATATTATACGTTAACGAAGTTCAGAGAAAAATGTGAGCACTGGTTGTATGAAAATCACAAAATTTTGTCTGGGATACAGAAGAGATCTCGTTAAGTGTGATGAACCAGTAGCAAAGTATAGTCAATCGCATAAATATTTAAGGGCAATCGTTTCGGACAAGGCTTGCAGCAATGAGGAAATAAAGGAAAAGGAAAAGTGGAAATTAAACTGCAACGGTCCATTATCTGAAATAAAACTACGTCAAAAAATATGAAAAAAAGGATATGCAAAACTGTAGTCGAGACTATTGCTCTATGTGATACTAAACTGTGGGGATGCTCCAGCGTCAAAGGAAAAATTTAAAGCCGATTCCAAATGGAGTTTTGGACCACACAAAACACACACATCAAAAAAAGTTTTTGATCACCTCGGTTGCGAGGGTTCCGAAACCCGTACAGAAAACTGGAATAGAGGTCAACATCATTTTCGCCCTTTTTATTGCTCATGAAAGCCACACATTGCATGTTGTACCACCATACAGCGAGACCTTCAGGGGTGGTGATCCAGACTGCTGTACATACCGGTACCTCTAATACCCTGTAGCATTTGTTCTTTCATGCCTTCGTCGTGACATACTATCTACAAATTCATCAAGGCACTGTTGGTCCAGATCGTCCGACTCCTCAATGGCGATACGGCGTAGATCCGTCAGCGTGGTTGGTGGGTCACGTTTTCCGTAAACAGCCCTTTTAAAACTATCCCAGGAGAACATGCTCGGACACACTAGTCGAGAGATGTCGTTATCCTGAAGGAAGTCATTCACGAGATATGCACGATGGGGGAGCGAATTGTCGTCCATTAAGACGAATGCATCGCCAATATGCTGCCGGTACCGTTGCGCTATGGATCGGAGAACGGCATTGAGATATTGTACAGCCGTTACTGTACCCGTGGTCTAGGGGAAGCGTCTTTGGTCCCGGGTTCGATCCCCACCACTGCCTAAATTTTGATAAATAATCAGCATTGGCGGCCGAAGACTTCCGGCATAAGAAGTCAGCCTCATTCTGCCAACGGCCTTGTCAAAGAGGGCGGAGGAGCGGATAGAGGTTCAGGGCACTCTCTTGTCCTAGGGGTGGGAAATTGCCCCTAAAGGCGGAAGAATCAGCAATGATCAACGACAATGAGGATGCAGAAGGCAATGGAAACCACTGCATTAAAGACACGTAACGTGTATCCACAGGACATGTGGCCTGTAATTGAAGAAGTGTCATGATGATCTCTCGATTGGCAAAAGATTCCGGAATAGTCCCCCATTCGGATCTCCGGGTGGGGACTGCCAAGGGGGAGGTTACCACGAGAAAAAGATTGAATAATCAACGAAAGGATAACGTTCTACGAGTCGGGGCGTGGAATGTCAGGAGCTTGAACGTGGTAGGGAAACTAGAAAATCTGAAAAGGGAAATGCAAAGTCTCAATCTGGATATAGTAGGGGTCAGTGAAGTGAAGTGGAAGGAAAACAAGGATTTCTGGTCAGATGAGTATCGGGTAATATCAACAGCAGCAGAAAATGGTATAACAGGTGTAGGATTCGTTATGAATAGGAAGGGAGGGCAGAGGGTGTGTTACTGTGAACAGTTCAGTGACCGGGTTGTTCTAATCAGAATCGACAGCAGACCAACACCGACAACGATAGTTCAGGTATACATGCCGACGTCGCAAGCTGAAGATGAACAGGTAGAGAAAGTGTATGAGGATATTGAAAGGGCAATGCAGTATGTAAAGGGGGACGAAAATCTAATAGTCATGGGCACTGGAATGCAGTTGTAGGGGAAGGAGTCGAAGAAACAGTTACAGGAGAATATGGGCTTGGGACATGGAATGAAAGAGGAGAAAGACTAATTGAGTTCTGTAACACGTTTCAGCTAGTAATAGCGAATACCCTGTTCAAGAATCACAAGAGGAGGAGGTATACTTGGAAAAGGCCGGGAGATACGGGAAGATTTCAATTAGATTACATCATGGTCAGACAGAGATGCCGAAATCAGATACTGGATTGTAAGGCGTACCCAGGAGGAGCAGATATAGACTCAGATCACAATATAGTAGTGATGAAGAGTAGGCTGAAGTTCAAGACATTAGTCAGGAAGAATCAATACGCAAAGAAGTGGGATACGGAAATACTAAGGAATGACGAGACACGTTTGAAGTTCTCCAACGCTATAGATACAGCAATAAGGAATAGCGCAGTAGGCAGTACAGTTGAAGAGGAATGGACGTCTCTAAAAAGGGCCATCACAGAAGTTGGGCAGGAAAACATAGGTACAAAGAAGGTAGCTGCGAAGAAACCATGGGTAACAGAAAAAATACTTCAGTTGATTGATGAAAGGAGGAAGTACAAATATGTTCCGAGAAAATCAGGAATACAGAAATACAAGTCGCTGAGGAATGAAATAAATAGGAAGTGCAGGGAAGCTAAGACGAAATGGCTGCAGGAAAAATGTGAAGACATCGAAAAAGATATGATTGTCGGAAGGACAGACTCAGCATACAGGAAAGTCAAAACAACCTTTGGTGACATTAAAAGCAACGGTGGTAAGATTAAGAGTGCAACGGGAATTCCACTGTTAAATGCAGAGGAGAGAGCAGATAGGTGGAAAGAATACATTGAAAGCCTCTATGAGGGTGAAGATTTGTCTGATGTGATAGAAGAAGAAACAGGAGTCGATTTAGAAGAGATAGGGGATCCAGTATTAGAATCGGAATTTAAAAGAGCTTTGGAGGACTTACGGTCAAATAAGGCAGAAGGGGCAGACAACATTCCATCAGAATTTCTAAAATCATTGGGGGAAGTAGCAACAAAACGACTATTCATGTTGGTGTGTAGAATATATGAGTCTGGCGACATACCATCTGGCTTTCGGAAAAGCATCATCCACACAATTCCGAAGACGGCAAGAGCTGACAAGTGCGAGAATTATCGCACAATCAGCTTAACAGCTCATGCATCGAAGCTGCTTACAAGAATAATATACAGAAGAATGGAAAAGAAAATTGAGAATGCGCTAGGTGACGATCAGTTTGGCTTTAGGAAAAGTAAAGGGAGGAGAGAGGCAATTCTGACGTTACGGCTAATAATGGAAGCAAGGCTAAAGAAAAATCAGGACACTTTCATAGGATTTGTCGACCTGGAAAAGGCTTTCGACCATATAAAATGGTGCAAGCTGTTCGAGATTCTGAAAAAAGTAGGGGTAAGCTATAGGGAGAGACGGGTCACATACAATATGTACAACAACGAAGAGGGAATAATAAGAGTGGACGATCAAGAACGAAGTGCTCGTATTAAGAAGGGTGTAAGACAAGGCTGTAGCCTTTCGTCCCTACTCTCCAATCTGTACATCGAGGAAGCAAAGATGGAAATAAAAGAAAGGTTCAGGAGTGGAATTAAAATACAAGGTGAAAGGATATCAATGATACGATTCGCTGATGACATTGCTATCCTGAGTGAACGTGAAGAAGAATTAAATGATCTGCTGAACAGAATGAACAGTCTAATGAGTACACAGTATGGTTTGAGAGTAAATCGGAGAAAGACGAAGGTAATGAGAAGCAGTAGAAATGAGAACAGCGAGAAACTTAATATCAGGATTGATGGTCACGAAGTCAATGAAGTTAAGGAATTCTGCTACCTAGGCAGTAAAATAACCAATGACGGACGGAGCAAGGAGGACATCAAAAGCAGACTCGCTATGGCAAAAAAAGCATTTCTGGCCAAGAGAAGTCTGCTAATATCAAATACCGGCCTTAATTTGAGGAAGAAATTTCTGAGGATGTACGTCTGGAGTACAGCATTGTATGGTAGTGAAACATGGACTGTGGGAAAACAGGAACAGAAGAGAATCTAAGCATTTGAGATGTGGTGCTATAGACGAATGTTGAAAATTAGGTGGACTGATAAGGTAAGGAATGAGGAGGTTCTACGCAGAATCGGAGAGGAAAGGAATATGTGGAAACATTGATAAGGGGAAGAGACAGGATGATAGGACATCTGCTAACACATGAGGGAATGATTTCCATGGTACTAGAGGGAGCTGTAGAGGGCAAAAACTGTAGAGGAAGACAGAGATTGGAATACGTTAAGCAAATAATTGATGACGTAGGTTGCAAGTGCTACTCTGAGATGAAGGGGTTAGCACAGGAAAGGAATTCGTGGCGGGCCGCATCAAACCAGTCAGTAGACTGATGACCAAAAAAAAAAAAAGAAAAGAAAAACCAGCCGTTACGGTGCCTTCCAACTTCCAAGACCACCAGTGACATACGTCGGCTCCACATAATGCCACCCCGAAACAGCAGGGAACCTCCACCTTGCTGTACTCCCTAGACAGTGTGTCTAAGGCATTCTGCGTGAACGGGTTGCCACCAAACACGTCTCCGACGATTGTCTGGCTAAAAACATGTGCAGCACTCATCAGTGAAGAGAACGTGATGCCAATCCTGAGGGGTCGATTCAGCATGTTGTTGGGCCCATCTGTACCGCGCTGCTTGGTGTCGTGGTTGCAAAGATGGACCTCACCAGGGACGTCGGGAGTGACGTTGCGCATCATACAGCTTATTGTGCACAGTTTGAGTCGTAGCACGACGTCCTGTGGCTGCACGAATAGAATTATTCAACATGGTGGCGTTGCTGTCAGATTTTCCCCGAGCCATAATCCGTAGGCAGCGGTTATCCACTGCAGTAGTAGCCCTTGGGCGGCATGAGCGAGGCATGTCATCGACGATTCCTGTCTCTCTGTATCTCCTCCATGTGCGAACAACATCGTTTTGGTTCAGCCCAAGAGGCCTGGATACTTCCCTTGATGAGAGCCCTTCCTGGCACAAAGTAACAATGCGGTCTCGATCGAAGCGCGGTAGTGACGGTCTAGGCATGGTTGAACTACAGACAACGCGAGCCATGTGCTCCCTTCCTGGTGGAAAGACTGGAACTGATCGGCTGTCGGACCCCCTCCGTGTAATAGACACTGCTCCCTACATGGTTGTTTACATCTTTGGGCTGGTTTAGTGACATATCTGAACAGTCAAAGGTACTGTGTCTGTGATATAATATCCACAGTCAACGTCTATTTTCAGGAGTTCTGGGAACCGGGATGATGCAAAACTTTTTTTTGATGTGCCTAAGATATGAGGTGATTCGAGAACAGATGAGAGTTGTCAAGGATATTGTAGACACAACTGAAAATAAACAGCTAACCTGGTATGGACATCTCAGAACAAAGCCAGAGGAGAAATGGACTTCTAAAATATGGCACTGTAGATTTCCACGGCACAGAAAAAGAACAATGGAGTCAGACATGCGACGCAGGGCAGAGCTATGCTAGAAAAGGACTGCCAAGATAAAAGGAGATGGAGACACCATGTGGTGTAGAGAACTCACAGAAATGGAAGATGAAAGGTGAATTCCTATCGGGAATGCCAGAATAGTTCCTATCTCCAACGGCAAGCGAAAGTGGGCTATAGAGTGGTGCGGCAACTGACGTTGTAGTGGAGGTGGACAGGAGCTGAAACGACTAGTGAACACGTAAATGAAGTAAACAGAGGTTTTACTTGTAACTTTTTCCGTTAGGAAGAAGCTTTACAAAAGAACGAACAGCAATAAAATCCAGCTATTACGAGAAGCAAAAGAGCGTCATGCAATGACTGAGACTTGGCCATGTAGCTGCTACCAGCCATCCTATATAGCGGTGGCAGAGAGTACTCATAGACGGAACCGGGCGCAAGTCGTTGGATCAGCCAGGTCTCCGCTCGACCATCATCGCCAGTTGCCAACTGTGAGACGCTGATGAGGGTAGCATCGATCTATAACAGTACACTTTGTACCATCGTAATCGGCGTTGCGTTGACTTTGTTGTGCATGACACATTAATCCTGAACAGTCCACATTCGCTACAGAACATTGCACAGTGTAATGGAAGACTGCATTCAACAACGACTGTCACACTTACACAACTATTTAATCCTTAAAAGGCTAGCAGTGGCCATAGATCAGCGGCTGCTGGCCCCAAGTCTTCCAGTTTTAAGGATTCAAATCTAAAAGCCAAGTGGTCAGGAGAAGATTTACTGGAAACATACGATTATTAGCCGAAATTATCCTTACCACACCCCTTTCGCTTTATTCGCACACTTTTTACTGAATATAGTGCATTCCCTTCTGAATTATTTTCAGAAACAATTTTGTGAGATTTACTGTTAATATCTAATATTACCTGGACTGAAATGTTGTTTATGACTGAAATATTGTTTACACTTGAATATCTATACTTCTGTACAGTCCTGTTGGTTTTGTAGAAACGAAGTTTGTCCTGCTTTTCTGTTTTGTATGGTACGTGTCAAGTCGATAATGTTTTCATTAGATGTATGTGGAAATTTTATGTACATGAGTTCTCACTAAACAATACAAATTTTGAGTTTCTTTTAACTACGTAAAAGACTCCCCCCGCTACGCACCCCCCCACCCCCCGCCCCACCCCAATTGGTTGATAGAGCAGCCTTTTTGGTACTGGTGCACTAGGAAAGTGTATTAAGGAAGTAAATAGTTAAAAATGTTTCATAAACTGAGACATGAAATGCACGGAAAGTAGAAAGGAAATGGAAATGACATAACTCGTCAAGACTAATGCCATATAGAACAAGAGCTCAATCTCAGATCTTGGTGCGGAAAGAAATCGGGGACCCTTCCCGTCCTTGCTTTAATCATCTTAGGGAAAATACTAAACATATATGAATTTCAAGCCTCTGGCATGCAAATCCAGGTCCGTAACCACTCCAAGACATTGCTAGATTGCAATGAAATATTGATCTAACATTAACTTTATGTGAGCCTATTGAAACTCGCTGGGTGGGGCGGGGAAAGGGGCGGGGGAGGTAGCTCACTGATACTACAATGCTGATATGAGGATGCAGCAGCTGCTAATGATGATGTTACTGGTGAGAGTTCACGTCTTTCAATCGCGGGACTCTTATGACGCCGTCGAAAGGTGATGAATTTGTATTTGCAGACATTACTAGTGTTATAATAAGTGCCATTAGAGAAAGAGCAACGAAACGATTATTAATAATGTCTTACACAGAATTTGGAAGTAGTTTTCTAAATTTTGAAAGTTTGAGACAACACACCATATTCAATTCTGCGCAACAAACAGTCGTACCAACAATTGATGTAGCACATGAAATGGGGTCAGTAAGTACGGTAGAATGCTCCAGATTTTGAAGTGTACATGCTGATGATAACTTGAACAGGAATAAGCGTATTAATGAGCTCCTCAGTCAATTAAGTTCAGTTGCTTTTGCTCCCTGTATAGTTTCTAGTCTTGGAAACAAGGACTCCGACTCACGGCGTAATGCTTTGTGGAATAATTTTTTGGGACAACTCAGAACTTAGAAAGAAATTATTGATTGCATAAAAGCGAGCAGTGAGAATAATACGTGCTGCTCAGCCGAGGTCGTCATGTAGGTACCTCTGCAAGGAGTTGAGTAATTCAATTGCACCATCGCGATGTATATGCTTACTTTTTAAATTCGTCACAATAAATCCATCACTATTTTTGACGACTATAGATATTCATAACGTATCTAGTTCTTGCCGAGAAAACTTTTATTATCCTTTACTGTATTCGTCAGTGGCTCACAAAGGAGCTGAATAAGCAGAAACAATTTTTTTTGATCATTGGCCCAATACCATAAAAAGTCTCACAGAAAAGAAAATCTTATATCCAACTTAAAATCTAAGTCCTTTACTTTTCAATATTGCCACATACGATGTTGTATAGATGATAAGACAGGAAACGGAGAAGGTCAAAATCTACATCTAGATATATGCGGACGACATGGTCATCGGTTCGAACTCCAGACTCAACCTGCAAAGAGCAACCAACCAACTCGGACATTCCGCAACGGAGATCGAGAAGCTGCGGAGGACAGAACATATCTTGGGACCGAATCAATAGCTTCAAATATCTGAGACTGACTCTGCAAACCACAGCCAGATCATTCCGAATACATGTAAAATCTCGAGCAGCAGCTGCCACAAAAACCATGTTTGACATCGAGGCAATATCCAGACTGTCGCTGAAAACAGCCATGGTCTTGTTCGCCGCAAAAATAGCTCCCATCGCAACCTGTGGAATAGATCTCATTTCGGAAAAGTTGTCTAAAAGACCTAAGGACTCTCGAAGCAATTAAGCCGACAAAAATCAAAAACTCCAAGACTGGTGAACTCAATAGCAGTGCATGGATACCACTACAAAATATACAAGAACAAGAGTTTCCACGAACTCGGCAGCATCTGTAGATGTGAACTGTGCGACTACTCCTGTGACTGTTACCGTGTGACCAGGTGTAAAAAACGAGTAAAATCATTGGTAGAGATCTGTAAATAATAAACAATGTGAGCAATGAAATGTGACGAACAGAATGTTCTATCACAAAGCTGTGTTATTTACGTATCTTATACACAGCTTGTGCGCGTTTCTTCTAATAAAATCATTTCTCCTGGACATTTCCTTCTATTCCATGAACGAATTTCTGTTTCAAAACTAGTTACCTTTAAAAAGAAAACACAGACTAGTTTTTAATTGTAGTGGCACAAGTAAGACTACAAATGTGTTCCTTAAAATTAGTATGTATACATAGCAGGTAAAGCAAATCTTTCCAGCCCATTTCGATAAAAGAATCGTTCATATGACTTGTGGGATACGAACTAAGCGACTAACTTACTAATTTACTAGCTCCGGGGAGTTGTGCTTGGTATGGAATAGCAGCTTAGCTGAGAATGTCTCCGAGTGCGCACGATCCTGGTAAACAACTAATAAAAGTGTCAAAATCAGCTATTAAAAATCACGCAAACTACGTGTTTACACATGGTGACAGAAAAAAGTCATTACTTGTTTGGTACGTGGCGTCCCAAAACTTTTAAATATTTAAAGAGTGCCATGAGCACCAGACAAGCCACTGCCTGAGCAGAAACGTTTTATTGACCAACAGTTTCGATAACACAGATCGTCAGGTCCATCAAAAAAGTTAAGCTAATGTTCTAAATTTATTTAATACTGGGGAACTTACAATGCTTCGCGACTGCTAAATATATATGGGAATTTGATATACGTTCTAATCTCCTTCTCTCCCATCTCTCTGTCTATCATCTCCTTCCCCCTATGTTCATCTGCTGCCCCGTCCCCTTTCTGTCCACCTCACATGTCATCTTCCCCCTCTCTCTGTACCTTTAGCCTTTCTTATTGTTACTGCCAAAGAAACCTTGACTGGGAATTGAAGTCGCTTAAGAAGGATGGGTAAATCGTTTCGGATTATTGGAATACCGGGTGTAAGAGGCTTCTCTTGCTGCTAGATCTGTAAGGATAGTGGCATCAGTGATAGCGGCATAGTTTGAATTTTCGAACCAGTAGGATTGCGAACTTTTAGACGACTCATATTCCGTAGTAGTATTCTAATCATAGGCCAATAAGCCGCAATTGTAACTTCCCTGTTTTCTTTTAAAACCGGCAGCGTGGAAGAGAATGAAACAGCAGCTGCCAAGAAGCACTAGAAACACGAGCAATATTTACTACTCGTGTCTTGCTTTTACGTACGACAGTTGGCGCTACAACAGCTACAGAAAAACACGCTTCGATTCGAATGCAACGCTGTATCAAAATTTCATAGAATCGGTGAAGAATTTTCGAAGATTTAAGACTTTGAACAAACAAAAATTTACATTTTTCTGTATACAGGGTGGTCTAATGATAGTGACTGGGCCAAATATCACACGAAATAAGAATCAAACGAAAAAACTACATAGAACGAAACTCGTCTAGCTTGAAGGGGGAAACCAAATGGCACTATGGTTGGCCCGCTAGATGGCGCTGCCATAGGTCAAACGGATATCAACTGCGTTTTTTTTAAAAAGGAACCCCCGCTTTTTATTACATATTCGTGTAGTACGTAAATAAATATGAATGTTTCAGTTGGAACCCTTTTTTCGCTTTGTGATAGATGGCACAGTAATAGTCACAAACGTATAAGTACGCGGTATCACGTAACATTCCGCCACGGATGGTATTTGCTTTGTGATACATTACCGTGTTAAAATGGACCGTTTAACAATTGCAGAAAAGCTCGATATCGTGGTGATGTATGGCTATTGTGATCAAAATGCCGAACGGGCGTGTGCTATGTATGCTGCTCGGTATCTTGGACGACTTCATCCAAGTGTCCGGACCGTTCGCTGCATAGTTATGTTATTTAAGGAAACAGGAAGAGTGCAGCAACATGTGGAACGTCAGCCACGACCTGCAACAAATGATGATGCCCAAGTAGGTGTTTTAGCTGCTGTCGCGGCTAATCCGCACATCAGTAGTAGACAAACTGAGCGAGAATCGGGAATCTCAAAAACGTCAATGTTGAGAATGCTACATCAACATCGATTGATCCCGTACCATATTTCTATGCACCAGGAATTGCATGCCGACGATTTTGAACGTCGTGTACAGTTCTTCCACTGGGCAACAGAGAAATTACGGGACGATGACAGATTTTTTGCACGCGTTCTATTTAGCGACGATGTATCATTCACCAACAGCGCTAACGTAAACCGGCATAATATGCACTATTGGGCAACCGAAAATCCACGATGGATACGACAAGTGGAACATCAGCGACCTTGGCGGGTTAATGTATGGTGCAGCATTATGGGAGGAAGGATAATTGGCCCCAATTTTATCGATGGCAATGTAAAGGGTGCAATGTATGCTGATTTCCCACGTAATGTTCTACCGATGTTACTAAAAGATGTTTCACTGCCTGACAGAATGGCGATGTACTTCCAACATGATGGATGTCCGGCACATAGCTCGCGTGCAGTTGAAGCGGTATTGAATAGCATATTTCATGACAGGTGGATTGGTCGTCGAAGCACCATACCATGGCCCGCACGTTCACCCAATCTGACGTCCCCGGAGTTCTTTCTGTGGGGAAAGTTGAAGGATATTTGCTACCGTGATCCACCGACAACGCCTGACAACATGCGTCAGCGCACTGTCAATGCATGTGCGAACATTACGGAAGGCGAACTACTCGCTGTTGAGAGGAATGTCGTTACTCGTATTTCCAAATGCATTGAGGTTGACGGACATCATTTTGAGCATTTATTGCATTAATGTGGTATTTACAGGTAATCACGTTGTAAAAGCATGCGTTCGCAGAAATGAGAAGTTCACAAAGGTACATGTATCACATTGGAACAACCGAAATAGAATATTCAAACGTATCCAAGTTCTGTATTTTAATTTAAAAAACCTACCTGTTACCAACTGTTCGTCTAAAATTGTGAGCCATATGTTTGTGACTATTATAGCGCCATCTATCACAAAGAAAAAAAGTGGTGCAACTAAAACATTCATATATATTTACGTACTACACGAATATGTAATAAAAAATGTGGGTTCCTATTTTTAAAAAACGCAGTTGATATCCGTTTGACCTATGGCAGCGCCATCTAGCGGGCGAAAGATAGCGCCATCTGGTTTCCCCCTTCAAGCTAGACAAGTTTCGTCTTTGTAGTTTTTTCGTTTGACGCTTATTTCGTGAGATATTTGGCCCGGTCACTATCAATGGACCACCCTGTATAGATCATGACGTCAAGCAGTTATTTTGTAATTATGTCCACTGAAATTTAAAAGAAGTGTAATATTATTTACATTCGTTTCGTAATAGTAATTCATTAGTATTTGAGCGCTCTCGTAATCCTTTCGTATATGTCAATTTTTTTCCTCAGCACTTAACGTCTTTAATTTGTTCTCCAAATTTTGCTCTCAATAAAGTAGAGAAGAAGCTAGGAGCGAGAAACAATGTGATTTCCGTTTCTCACAACGAAAGACTACCTCATATAAAGAAGAGTCTAAAGTAACGCATGTATCGTTGTAATTATAAATAAAAGAAACGAATTTGTTGCTCTTAATAGAGATGGTTTAACTCAGAATGATGGAGAAGTCATCATTCATTTGATTCATACATGAGGGCAGTTAGGTTCAAATACTCTTTCGTATAGACGGGCCACAGACGTTACCTTCCTTGTTCCTCTCCAACTGATACGTCTCTAATTACCTCGACGTAGGAGGGGTATCAACTTTCCTCCTTTCTTGAATCACACGTGTTACTTGTTACGTACAAATGTGTTCCAAATAATCATGCTTCCTGCAGTAGGTGTTTAACAGTTATAATCCATAGTAATTTACTGGCTTCAGTATTTTTGGGCTACTAAACATGACCCCGCAGTGACATACGCACGCTATATGTGAAATAAATGTAACTGAGAATCACAAAAAGAAACACTCAACTTCTACTCTCATCAGGACGATGAAATACAATGAGATAACGAAATTAGCGAAAGCGGACAAAACTAACCTCGTAATTCTGCACGCAATGAAATTTTCTCAAATGAATCGTGTGTGTTTCGGTATTAGAGTGACTCTTAATTCCCGTTCGCTCCCTGTTATTCCGTGTCCAATAGTGAAGTTTCATTGCCGCTTTAATTTTCGTAGATTGTTAGTCTACTCTAACTTCAATGTATTGTCGTTTATTCCTGAAATTAGTGTGAATTAAAAGTCTACTTCTCAGAATTACGCAATTACAGGGTACCATGCGAATGGCTTCGGTCTTCACAAATATCGTGATTCATAAACATTCCCTTGTCGATTATAAGCATTCTCATTGAGTGTCCATTTTACGTTACTTCCAGTATTTACTTACTTTCCGATATATCTAGTGGACTTGATCAAGGTCTGCTTACTGTGAGCAGTTCCAACAACCTACATTAGTTGTGGAATGAAGACCCCCTTCTCGGTGTCTCGTTGAGTTCTCAATGCGACGTGCCCAGGCGTTATCACTGCGAAATGGAGTGCGATACGCTTGATTGATGCTCATCTGATTTTCTCATTAGTGTAACTCTTAGGTCGAAACATTTAATTGCACTATAGACAGCCTGATAAACTATGGATGGAATGTAGTCTGAGACGAAAGGTGAGTATTTACAACATTTCACCTGTAGTGACATGAAATAAAAAGGACCACTCTTCAATTGGTCGTTTTTTCCCTCTTTTTTTCATTGCAAAAGTATGCACCTAACTATCTCATTTTATCATCTAATTTATTTGAAGTCAAATTCCTAGAAACTACATTTAGCGTTTTCTTTCGGGTACAAAGACGAAAAAGATTTGTGATTGTCCAACAGGCTAACAAGCCACGTATAATTTTCCGCACGTGGGACACTCTTCGTTTAAATTCACTCCACAGCATCGGAATGCTCGCAGTCGCGCTATATTGACAAACGTACTGTACGCTAATCTTATCGGAAATTGCAGAGTTTCTAAGGGTGAATTGTTAGTCAAAATGAGAGGAATTCGTGGTATGGATACTGACTTGCGTTTGTTTTCTTTTCCGGTTAATATTTCCACTTCTATGCTGTTTTAGAAAAGCTGATTTTTTTCGGTTATATCGAGAACATTGAGAGAATTTAGGAATTTTGTTGGAACGTTTACGCTTTCGTTTGGCTCACCAATCTAACAAAAGAGTTAAATATTTCTTTTTCACGTGGTATGATATTCTGTATATAGTATATTCCTGTATCCGGATGTTACTTTCCGAAGTGTTCGGGCATTTCGGTACTGCTACATAACAACGTTACTTCGGTGATATGCAACACAACTGTCCAAATACGAGGAGCACAGAGGAGTACTGAACGATGAAATGCATGTACAGCAAAGCTATTAAGCACAGTCCATTTACCCACTTTATCTTCTTGTATCTCTAATTGTAACGCCAAACACATGCAAAGAAGTTTAGACACTCCTCAGGGCCGTAACTGAAAACTTCCGTGTACTTGCTGTTACAACTTAGTAAGATTAGTCAGTTTATTTTCTGTACGCTCTCTATACAATACATGATATAAATTGATGCCTAATTTGCTGGAAACTACTTATTCGCTTTATATTAAAAATGTGATTTCTTTATTAATAGTGAAGATTAACACTTACTTCGAAGAATAATATTTTAATAGCTTTTTCCTTGCTGCTTCTTAGTGCATAATGTAGATATGCTCAATGTGTAGTCTTACGAAGTCCCAGCCAATTTCAGGGAGAAAAGTACTGAAACTGAAGGAGAATGTTGTATTAAAGTCCTTTAGGCTATGAGCCGCGGTCTGCTGATCGTCTATGGCTAGTAATCTAACATCCTGGGTCCCAGGTTCGAACATCGCCACTGCTTAAATTTGCAATAGAAATATTTCTTTCCCACGTGATATGCTATTCTGTGTATAATATATCTCTGCATCCGATCGATGTCTGGTCAGACGAGTATAGGATAACATCAACAGCAGCAGAAAATGGTATGGCGCGAGTAGGATTCGTTATGAAGGTAGGGCCGCAAGTGAGATACTGCGGACAGTTCAACGATAGGGTGGCTCTCATCCGAATAGATAGCAAACAAACACCTACAAAAATAGTACAGCTGTACATGCCGACGTCGCAAGCAGAGGATGAAGAGATAAACAGCGTATATGAAGACACTGAACGGGTAATTCAGAACCGTATGTAAAGGGAGATGAAAAACCAGCGCAATAAATATCTGTTATTAACAGCGAATTCTCTATTGAAGTATCACACGAGGAAGAGGTATACTTGCGAGAGGCCTGGATATACTCTAAGAATTCTGTAAGATTACATCACGGTCAAGGAGAGATTCCGAAGTCAGATGTTGGATTGGAAAGCGAACCCAGTGGCAGATATAGATTCAGGTCACAATTTTATACCTGCTGAAGTTTAAGAAACTAGTCAGGAATAACCAATACGCAAAAAAGTTGGATACAGAAGTGCTAAAGAATTAAGAGACACATCTGAAGGTATTTGAGGCTATATATACTGTGATATGTATACCTCAATACGCAGTGTAGTTGAAGACAAATGGATATTTGTAAAAAGGGAAATCACAGAAGTTGGAAAGACAAAAATAGGTACAAGGAAGGTAACTGTGAAAAAACCATGAGTAACAGATGAAATACTTCAGTTTATCGACGAAAGAATTACAAAAATGATCACAGAAAATGAGAAATACAGAAATACAAATCACTTAGGAGAAAAATAAAGTGCAGGGAAGCTATGGCGAAATGGCTGCATGAAAAATGTGAATAAATCGAAAAAGAAATGATTGTCTGAAGCACTGACTCAGAACACAGAAAGCTCAAAATATCATTAGGTAGTATTAAAAACAACAGCGATTACATTTAAAGCGCAATGGGAATTCCACTGTTAAATGAAGAGAGCGGAGAGGTGGAAAGAGTACATTGAGGGTCTCTATCAAGGTGGACACTTGTCTTATGACGTGATAGAAGAAGAAGTCGATTAAGAAGAAATAGGGGAGCCAGTATTAGAATCAGGGTTTAAGATTTGAGATCAAATAAGGCAAAAACGTTAGCTAACATTCCATCGGAATTTCTAAAACAGTTCGTGGAAGCAGCAACTAAACGACTGTCCGTGTAGGTGTGTAGAATATATCAGACGGGCGATGTATCATCAGACTTTTGGAAAAACGTAATCCACACAATTCCGAAGATAGCAAGAGCCGACAAGTGCGCAAAATCAGCTCAACAGCCCATGCATAGTAACAAGCATAACATACACGAGAGGGGAAAAGAAAATGGAGAATGTGTTACATGAAGATCAATTTGACTTTAGGGAAAGTAAAGCTATCAGAGAGGCAATTTGGCGTTGCAGTTGATAATTGAAGCAATACTGATGAAAAATCAAGACACGTTCACAGGGTTTTTCGACCTAAAAAAAGTGATCGACTATGTTATATATTGCAAGATGATGGAAATTCTAAGAAAATGAGGAGTTAGCTATAGGGAAAAACAGGTAATCGGGTAATATAAAATTTGTACCAGAAACAAGAGGAAACAGCACCAGAATATTGACTGATAGTAAATCGAAGAAACAGAAAAGTAATGAGAAGAGGGAGAAATGAGAACAGCCAGAAACTAAACAAGGCCCATGACGGAATGAGCAAGGAGGACATAAAAAGAAGACTAATACTGGCCAAGAAGGGTGTGCTAATATCAAACATATGTCTTATTTCGAGGAAGAGTTTTACGATTACGTACGCCTGGAGCAAAGCATTGTATTGCTGTGAGAGAGGGGGTGTGGTAAAAGTGGAGGATAAGAGAATCGAAGCATTTGAGATGTGGTGCTTTTGAAGAGTGTTGAAAATTAGGTGGACTGATAAAGTAAGGAATGGGGAGGTTCTTCGCAGAATCAGTGAGGAAAGGAATATGTGGAAGTCACTGACAAGAAGAAGGGAGAAGATGATAGGACATCTGTTGAGACATTATGGAATAACTTCCGTGGTACTGGCTAAATGGCTCTGAGCACTATGGGACTCAACTGCTGAGGTCATTAGTCCCCTAGAACTTAGAACTAGTTAAACCTAACTAACCTAAGGACACCACAAACATCCATGCCCGAGGCAGGATGCGAACCTGCGACCGTAGCGGTCTTGCGGTTCCAGACTGCAGCGCCTTCAACCGCACGGCCACTTCGGCCGGCCTCCGTGGTACTAGAGGGAGATGTATGGGGTAAACGCTGTAGGAGAAGACAGACACTGGAATACATCCAGCAAATAATTTAAGATGTTGGTTGCAATTGCTGCTCTGAGATGAAGAGGGTGTCACAGGAGAGGAGTCCGTGGCGGGCAGTAGGCTGTGAGCGCCTGTACTAACCTGTTATGCCACTCGCCTTAAATTCTCAACGCATCATGAGGGGCTCTTTGTGTTGGTATTGCTGTTCATATCCTCTTGCTGTACTGATGGTGAAGCTTTTGTTCTACCTGTACCACTAAAACAATTTTGAGCAGAAGCACAAACAGCACACATACTTTCTACCGCCGGCCCAGGTGGCCGAGCGGTTCTAGGGGCTACAGTCTGGCACCGCGCGACCGCGCGACCGCTACGGTCGCAGGTTCGAATCCTGCCTCGGGCATGGATGTGTGTATGTCCTTAGGTTAGTTAGGTTTAAGTAGTTCTAAGTTCTAGGAGACTGATGACCACAGAAGTTAAGTCCCATAGTGCTCAGAGCCATTTTGAACACTCATCCACCATGTTAACGTGGCAAACTTTCGTGTGAGACGGAATCTTTCTGATTTTACCTTTGTGGTATTTTCGCCGGATGTAAACAGGAGAGAGCAAAATATTAGCTGACAGCTGTAAGAACCTAAGTTCCTGGAATTTTCGCAGTAAACCGCGTTGTGATGGAGAACGCCTCACTTTTTCCGTGTGACACTTCAGTTGGCAGGGGGTCTCTGAGACTCTTTTACGCTTACTGCATGAACCTATAACGAAACACGCTGGATTTTTGGATCTCTCCTACTTCCGCTATCACTCCTACCTGCTAAGGATTCCAAACCGACAAGAAATATTAGAGCATTAGCAAAGCGAGGGTTTCTTAAGACACCCCTTACGTGTGTGGACTCTACTTCCTGAGGAGTTACAGTGAATCTAAGCCGCGCGGTCTAGGGCGATTTGCCACGGTTCGCGCGGCTCTCTCTCTCTCTCCTCCCCTCCCCTCTCCCCTTCGTCGGAGGTTCGAGTCCTCTCTCGGGGGTATGATGCGTGTGTTATCCTTAGCGTACGTTAGTTTAAATTAGATGAAGTAATGTGTGAGCCTAGGGACCTATGACCTCAGCAGTTTGGTCCCATAGGAACTTACCACCCGTGAATCTTAGTCAGGCTTCTGTCTTAACTATTATTACTCTTATGTGTCCGTTCCTCTTCCAGTCGCTCTGTACAGTTACTCATAGGTATTTAATGGATGTGACCGCTTCCGGTAATGGTTGTGAAACTGTGTAATCATAAAACAATTGGTATTTCTGTTTGTTTCAGCGCAGTACTTTACATTTATTTTGAGGGTAAACTGCCAAACCATGCACTCAGCATCGTTCGTCTGCAGATGCTCTGCACTTTGCCATATATTTTTATGGCTGTGTACAGCAGCTTTAAACATCGAATTACCTATGTTATCCACGAGGTCATTTGCATAGTAATGGTCTAATAACACTCCCTTGAGGTACGCCCGAATGTACTCTTGTAGTTTTCACTCCCTTAAGAAGGACATGCTATACTTCGTTTATTAGGAACTCTTCAATCCACTCGGCTTATTTGTTGTACCTTGCGTTCATACTTCGTTCGTTAGGCGGTAATGCTGAATTGTATTAAATGCCTTCCGGAAGTCGAGGTATACGGTACAAACGCCAGCGCAGGTATTAATAATTTTCTTTGTTTTTTCGACCCTTCTTCAAAACGATAATCACCTGTCCTTATCTCCAGTCACGAGGAGCGCTGGCGTTAGAAGAGGTGCAAGGAACCGAAGGCCGAGTTTCGTCTGTGAAATAATTTTGTAAAAAGCAGTTTAGTATTTTGGCCACCGCACTATCATCTGTTTCTTTGCCATTGTTGTCACAGAGTGTATGGACAGACGGTTTCTTCACGTTTACTGATTCAACAAAAATATGTCGAACTTTGTATCGGATCACTAGGTAGAATTTTGTATTCGAATCCGTAGAACCTCTCTTCTTCTTCAGTTTTTGTTTGTCTATGAGGCTTCCGCAACGTTTAAATCTAGCATGAAGCTCTATTTGCTTTCGAAGCAGATGTCGGACACGACAGGCTTTTCCATCCATCACCATTCCAATCGGCACGTACCAATGTTAGTCTGCTTTTGATGTCCTCCTAGCTTCGTCCGTCATTGGTTATTTTGTTGCCTAGATAGTAGAATTCCTAACTTAGTCTGCTTCGTCACCATCAATCCCGATGTTAATGTTCTCGCGGTTCTCATTTCTGCTACTTCTCATTACCTTCGTCGTTCTTCTATTTACTATCAGTCCATATTCTAAACTCTACTATTCATTCCATTTAACAGGTCTGGTAATTGTTCCTTACTTTTACTCAGAATAGCAATGTCATCAGCGAATCGTACCATTGATATCCTTTCATCTTGAATTTTAAACTCACTCCTGAACATTTCTTTCATTTCCGTTATTGCTTCTTCGACTTAAAAACTGAATAGTAGGGACGAAATACTGCATCCCTGTCTTACACCCTTTTTAATCCGAGCGCTTCGTTCTTCGTCGTCCACCCTCATTATATCCTCTTGGTTCTTTTACACATTGTATATTACCCGTTTTTTTCCTATAGCTTTGCCGGCCGGAGTGGCCGAGCTGTTCTAGGCGCTACAGTCTGGAACCGCGCGACCGCTACGGTCGCAGGTTAGAATCCTGCCTCGGGCATGGACGTGTGTGATGTCCTTAGGTTAGTTAGGTTTAAATACTTCTACGTTCTAGGGGACTGATGACCTCAGAAGTTAAGTCCCATAGTGCTCAGAGCCATTTGAACCATTTTGAACCTATAGCTTTTCCCCATTTTTCTCAGAATTTCCAATATTTAGTACCACTTTATACTGTCGAACGCTTTTTCTAGGTCGACAAAGCCTATGAATGTGTGTTAAATTTTCTTGAAGCTTGCTTCAATTATCAACCACAGTCAGCCTCTCTGGTGCCTTTACCTTTCCTGAGGCCAAAGTTATCGTCATCTAAGACATCCTAAATTTTATTTTCCATTCTCCTGTATATTACTCTTGTCAGGAACTTGGATGCATGAGCTGTTAAGCTGACTGTGCAGTAATTCTCGCACTTCTCAGCTCTTGCAGTCTTCATAATTGTGTGGATGATATTTTTCCGAAAGTCCGATGGTATGTCGCCAGACTCATACACTCTACACTCCAATTTGAATAGTCGTTTTGTTGCCACTTCCCCCAATGATTTCAGAATTTCCGATGGAATGTTATCTATCCCTTCTGAATTATTCGAAGACCCCCAAATCTCTTTTAAATTCTGATTCTAATACTGGATTCCCTATCCCTTCTAAATCGACTCCAGTTTCTTCTTCTATCACGTCAACAGACAAGTCTTCGCCTTGATAGAAACCTTCAATGGCCGCGAGGAGTGGGCGTGGGGTTTGAGGCGCCATGTCACGGATTGCACGACCCCTCCCACCGGAGTTTCGAGTCCTCCCTCCGGCATGTGTGTGTGTGTGTGTGTGTTTTGTTCTTAGCGTAAGTTAGTTTAAGTAGTGTGTAAATCTAGGGACCGATGACCTCAGCAGTTTGGTCCTTCAGGAATTCACACACAAACCTTCAATGTATTCTTTCCATTTATCCGTTCTCTTCTCTGCATTTAATAGCGGAATTCTGGTTGCAATCTTTATGTTACCACCTTTGCTTTTAATTTCGCTGCAGGTGATTTTGACCTTCGTATATGTTGAGTCAGTCCTTCCGATAATCCTTCTTTTTCGTTTTCTTCACATGTTTCATGCACCGATTTCTTCTTAACTTCCCTGCACTTCCTATGTCTTTCGTTCCTCAGTAACTTGCCCTGCATTCCTTAATTTTTGTACTTCCTTCTTTCATCAACTTAAGTACCTCTTCTGTTACTCGTGGTTTCTTCGCAGTTATACTGCCTTTTCGTCCGAAATGGCCATTTCTCTTAACTGTCCTTGTAATATTCGTTATCGCAGTATCTACAGACTTCGAGAATTTTAAACGCACCGCACCATTCTTCAGTATTTCACTATCCCAATCCTTCTACATTGGTTCCTTCGGACGATTCTCTTAAAATTCAATCTACTCTTCGTAATTACCAAATTGTGATCGGAATCTGCTCCTGGATACCCACTATCTGATTTTGGAACCTCTGCCAGATCCCGACGTAACCTAATTTAAATTTTTTCGTTGCTCTAGGCTAGTTTGATTTATTGTGTTTGTACCTCTAATTAATCATATTCTGAATAAACTGTACTGATACCTTCCAACCTCATTCTTAAGAGCATTAAATTTTCTTTTCCTTTAACTTCCACAGGTATCCATGTCATTGCCTCTGCGTTCACTGTACTTTAATGCCCTATACCGCCTTGAACTTTCCTGCTTTATAATATACCACTCCCCTTCCACTACTGAAGTACTCTCGAGGATATTTTCGTTTCGTCTCATTTTGTCTTAATTTTTCATTTTTTACCGTATACTCCTTTTTTCTTTTTATTCCCTAATTTTAACATGCGTTCCATCACCATTGGGTTTTCGTATGTGTCTGTCTATACCGTGGTACGCTTTGGAGTACAGAATTTTGTTTTTTCAATCTTTTATAATGACGACGTAGTCCTTTAGATGTCTCCTGGTGCTTTATTTTGGAAAAGGGTGTCCGACAACCAGCAGAAACTTGTGACAGAACCGTAGACGCCTCTGTAATACCTTCACGTGAGCTCTTTCTTTCCAGTAACACTACTTTTCATTCTCTGCCTGTAATACTATTGCAAGCTCCTCCACTAATTTTTCATCCCTCCGTTTTTCTCACGTTTTCTTTTTCTCCTCATACTCAGCTTGTGATGTTGGTATGTCAACTTATAGAACTGTTGTTGTAGTTGTAGCAGTAGTTGTTGTTGTTGGCTCTTTTAGTCCTTAGAAGAATAACTGACAGAAGAGCAACTGATCATTTACCAACCTTTCTATGCTTAAAGATGCCAATAGATATCACACCATTCATTGATGCTGTTGTCGTCATCTAGTTTATTGAAACTTGTGTTTCGAGCAAAGTTGTATGTCATGGTTCCTTTGGCAGTTCTTCTTATACCAAGACAGAAGGATAGTGGCTAATATGTGGTCGTTCACAGTTTAAATTAAAGCTTGTTTTATAACTGAAGTCAAGTGCCAGGCATCTGTAGTCATCTACACTTTGCCGTAGATGATGATCACAATGCCCCTGTTACTTAACATGGCTCCTAAGTAGTACAGACACCACTATTCCAAGGATAAATGCTGACGTTCCCCGTCCAGATGGAATTATTCAACAATCTTCGAGGACATTTCTGAAATAAAAATTATAGGTTTGTGAAATAACATTTGTCTCCTTTTTACTTTCACTATAACGCTATCCTGTCAATCAACGCATTTGCCGACTAATACTGTTTGTCTAATGGAGTCGTGAATATGTGTCCATGCATTCCTGTGGAATGCATAACAGTTCAATTGAGCGCTGCGTAAACTCCTCCTATTAATAAATTCACTAACGTTAATATTCGGGCTACAGTCAGACATTTGGAAATAACTGAAGCTTCCGCAAAGTAATGAGATTAATTTTCGATAGTTACACATTAGAGCCTTAGTCCCATAAATTCACAACTTGTTATCAGTCTCTTGATCCACAATCTGATATGTAACATCAAGCGCTCAACTGTTGTCGGTCCCGTGAATAGCCACACAGGAATATTTTACAATAGTATCCATTATAAGAACAAAGCTTGAAAGAAAAAAATGTGCTGCCGAAAGAAGGGATCAGTTCCTGGCGTGGAATGAGTACGGAAATCCCCCTAGTAAGGAAGCAAGCTTGGCAAGAGCCAACTTACAGCACGATATCTCCTTATAATTTTGATTTGTATGACAAAATCTTATTTAAGTTTCATGTTCGTAGCGTTTAGAAAAATAAATTTATCAGATTAGAGTTGAATGGATTCAGTAGTTTCCCGAAAACCGTAACATATATTTTGAGATATGAAGTTGAAAATTGACATAAACACGTTACTCCAGAGACTATGAAGTTCTAGTAGAAAGTTACTTTAATGTACAATAGTATAAAGTTATTTCAAATTTTATTAAAAATTTATTGAAAGTTATTACGTTTTATATTTAAGGATCCAACGGTTATTTGTCAAACAAGAGCAGATACATGTACTTTAATTGGGAATGTGCGAACAAATATAAACAGTGCATTTACAAAACTGTAGATCTGTGAGTTTTTCGTATAAACGGACCACATTAGGCAAGTTGGAGCCACGAATTACCAGTTTTTTTATTTTTATTTATTTATTTATTTATTTGAAGAAGCAGTATTTTGGCTGTAACCTTATTTACAGAACCAAAATTATTATGGGTTTTCCATACACCCAAATGAGAAAACAATTTATGAATAACTAGAGGAATAGAGGACATTTATATACTATATTATCGAATAGAGTTAGTTCAAATCAGGAAGATAGAAGAGCATGCGATCGGTCACCTTAACACGACAGCCGAAATTGCTAAACTGCTAGATGCTCTGTTTGAGACATACGTCAGAAATATTCCATGGATGCCGTTTGATGCGAACACGGGATTGCGGAATCTGAAGAGAAGTTTTTCAGTTGAGCATTATATGTGTTCAACTAGGTGCTTTGAAAAAGTGTCTAGCCTTAGGTACGTTATATTCCGTTCGTCCATAATTTTATTTGTTTTAGCGTAGAATAGCACTGCAGTATGGGATTTTTTCGAACTATACGTCCCGAGTGCCCTGAATGGGTAGAATAATGGCATGTTTATGTTGGAACCTTGACTTTTACATTAGCTGACACAGTTATTTTGCTTGCAGAGAAAAAATTCCGCTTGGCAGAAACGCAGCACAAATGAATAATTTTAGTTTTACTTATTAGCTGTGCTTTGACGCTACTCTTCTTCACCGAGCATCATTATCGAAAAATTGAACTTCAGCGATTCAGAGTTCGTGCGTGATCTTAAATATCTTTACTTATCTTCTTACAGAAGTGCTGCAGTAATAGATGGACAATAACAAAGACTGTAAACTTGGTCACTCTTCATTGCTGATGAGGAAACGTGAGCATTAATGACGCTGTATAAATTTATTTTCATGTTTTAATTAAGTAGATAGAGTGATTAATTCTAGGGATTTCTATGCACCACACACGACATTCGTGAACAAAAAATGGTTGAAATGGCTGTGAGCACAATGGGACTTAACATCTGAGGTCATCAGTCCCCTAGAACTTAGAACTACTTAAACCTAACTAACCTAAGGACATCACACACATCCATGCCCGAGGCAGGATTCGAACCTGCGACCGTAGACCGGAATTCCATAGAACCGCTCGGCCACCCTGCATTCGTGAACAGTTACGAATACTATAGAAACGGAACTGACAGGTGAATAGAGTAAGGCTAGCTCTTTTGAAGTCTTTTCAGACTGACGGAGACAACACAAACCCTAAATAAGTACATTGTACGGAAAGATACCTTGCGTCACCTAGATATAGTGTGTTGGAGTTCATTTACGGTGTCTAAAAGCACAAACAATCAATGACGATCTGAAGTCTGCTCCTCCATAGGCTAATACTTGTGTGACTCACCAGAGGACATCAGAGGTTCCAGATATCTACAAGATATAAAAATGCAAGTAGAGGAGATAGTGAGTGTCTTTTTTTTACTCTACACTTAATATCTTCTTTGACAGAATCACAGAAAATATTTTTTATCGCCAACTGGTATCGGTCGCCATTGGCCATCATTAGAACTAGGGAAGAAAGGAAAGCACATGTATCTTATATTCTCAACTCTGTGCATAGTGGACAACGTAGGATAGTGAGTTGATAATTGTTTTTCATACCGATAGAAAGCAGCAGTAGATGAAAATCAAGAAATGTTGTGTCAAAATGGGATGCAAAGTGTTACATGAAGGCTTTTGTCCCACTACTTATACGCAGGTGTGTGTCGTCTGGGTGCGGAGTTGGCAATGTTTGCAGTATTGACTTAATAAAATGCTGAAAGATATCTTGCAGCACACTACCAGCTGCATGTAAAATATTTAAATACCAGTCCAGGTTGGAGGCATAGAGCCTATCGTGAGTGCCATCTTATACAAAGAACAAACAAACAAATGCGTACAAAGCTAAACCTACAACATAATGACATTTTGTGTACATAACAATAGAAACATAAGGCTACTTTCGTACTATGCGTGTCCATGTCAGAAGGCGTGCACGTCAGCTATAAAATCTCGATGATGCCAAAACTGATGTGTATCTGGAAAACATAGAACGCTTTAGACATCTAAAATCCAATTATAAACGTTTCTATGTGATCATCATATGATCCATCATCTGTAACATCATTGCAGAACAAAGGTAGTGGTGCATTCATGCTACAGCTGTCAATCGCTAAACAGCCACATTTCCTGCTCGTATTGGTCACTATTGTCACAGAATAACAACATGAAATTGATGGTCAGGCCATAGAGTCTATATTATCTCTGAGATCATATATAGACACGTCTGTGATACACACTAACTATATGTATGGTATACTGCCAGTTTGACACTTGTTGTATAAGAGCAGAATATACAGTGTTCCCAAAAAAAAAAAAAAAAAAAAAAGGCAACTGACGATGTTTACGGAGAGGTTCCTTGCACCGAAAAAAGACAAATGTTTGTAGTAAATAAGCTCAGAGAGTACCTTAAGAGATCTGAGTACTTGTTCATCTTCATTGGTATGAAACAGATTTTTTTGTCACTCATATTTTGGGTGGAGATAGTGTGGACCAGAAAAAGAAAAAAATGCCTACGAAACACGATCTCTAAAATGGTTACTTCACGAGCTATGTTCAGTAGAAGAGATGTGTTTCATACTAGCGAAGATGAACAACTGCTTATACCTCTTCATGTACCCATTAAGCAGACGATGTCAACTAGACGTTATTAACTTATTTCTGTATAAGGAACACTACTGGCTATTAAAATTGCTACACCACAAAGATGACGTGGTACAGACGCGAAATTTAACCGGCAGAAAGAAGGTGCTGTGATATGCAATTGATTAGCTTTCAAGACCATTCACACAAGGTTGGCGTCAGTGGCGACACCTACAAAGTGCTGACATGAGGAAAGATTTCTCATACACAAACTGCAGTTGACTGGCATTTCCTGGTGAAACGTTGTTGTGATGCCTCGTGTAAGGAGGAGAAATGCGTACCATCACGTTTCCGACTTTGATAGAGGATGGATTGTAGCCTATCGCGATTGCGGTTTATCTATCGCGACATTGCTGCTCGCGTTGGTGGGGATCCAATGACTGTTAGCAGAATATGGAATCGGTGGGTTCAGGAGAGTAATATGGGACGCTCTGCTGGATCCCAATGGCCTCGTATCACTAGCAATCGAGATGACAGGCATCTTATCCGTATGGCTGTAACGGATTGTGCAGCTACGTATCGACCCCTGAGTCAACATATGGGGACGTTTGCAAGACAACAACCATCTGCACGAACAGTTCGACGACGTTTGCAGCCGCATGGACTGTCAGCTCGGAGACCATGGCTGCGGTTACCCTTGACGCTGCATCACAGACAGGATCGCCTGCGATGGTGTACTCAACAACGAACCTGGGTGCACGAATGGCAAAACGTCATTTTTTCGGATAAATCCAGGTTCTGTTTACAGCATCATGATGGTCGCATCCGTGTTTCGCGACATCGCGGTGTACGCACATTGGAAGCGTGTATTCATCATCGCCATACTGGCGTATCACCTGGCGTGATGGTATGGGGTGCCATTGGTTACACATCTCGGTCACTTCTTGTTCGCATTGACGGCACTTTGAACAGTGGACGCTACATTTCAGATGTGTTATGACCTGTGGCTCTCCCCTTCATTCGATCCCTGCGAAACCCTACATTTCAGCAGGATAATGCACGACCGCATGTTGCAGGTCCTCTACGGGTCTTTCTGGATACAGAAAATGTTCGACTGCTGACCTGGCCAGCACATTCTCCAGATCTCTCACCAATTGAAAACGACTGGTCAATGGTGGCCGAGCAACTGGCTCGTCACGACACGCCAGTCACTACTCTTGATGAACTGTGGTACCGTGTTGAAGCTGCGTGGGCGGCTGTACCTGTACACGCCATCCAAGCTCTGTTTGACTCAATGCCCAGGCGTGTCAGGGCCGTTATTACGGCCAGAGGTGGTTGTTCTGGGTACTGATTTCTCAGGATCTACGCACCCAAACTGCGCGAAAATGTAATCACATGTCAGGTCTAGTATAACATATTTGTCTAATGAATACCCGTTTATCATTTGCATTTCTTCTTGGTGTAGCAATTTTAATGGCCAGTAGTGTAACTGGGTTGTCAACTCGGACCTGTCAACATATCTTGTGAAATTTAGTTAATTTTACTTGTGGGAAAATGGAAGAAACTGTAATTCGAACTTATTAAGTCAAAACGTTGTTAATGTTCTGTATGTTCATCTGATTTCCTATCTCTGTTCATCAAATTGGTAGTCAGAGTGTTTCGTCATATGAGTGTACAATTTTTCTAAGTTACATAACAATCTATTTTTCTCCCTTTTGGTGATGTTTCTAAACATCCCCGTTTAATTAAAAGATCACATGATGATTTACAATTGATATTGAAAGAAAAAGTTGGGGAGGTTCACGTTTAGGTCAGTTTCTTCATGGGCGGCTTCCTACGTTCATTCATCGAGAAATACACTATTGAATCTAAGGCACAGTTGTTAATAAACCTATTGTTGTTGTCAAAGTTGTTATTGAGTCGTGTATCGGCTCCGGAAATTACTATCGATGGAGGTTATCCTCTACTATTTCTTTGACGTTGCAACCTTTGAATGGGTGGTATATCATCCCGCCAGAGTAAGCGTCATGTATCGCCTATCCAATTTTAAATCGCTGTGCGCCAAGTCTCGTACCCAGTGTGTGTGCGTGTGTACGTCACTTAGTGGTTTCGAGTCTAGCTAGCCCAAAGACTCTTTGCCAACTGCACGCGGGTCAGATGTTTCCACTTTCCGTCCCATTACACGAAACGCAAATAGTAACTGAACCCTAGGGGACGTCGGCCTCAACTTGCTTTAGTTCTGCTAGTGACAATCCGAGGGCAGCTGCGCGTAGAAAGAACTTCGTTTACTGCCCCTCCAGTGGAGCACCGCAGAAAATTAATCTGGTGAGAAGGATCTTAATACAAACGCTTTTAGTCTTTCTGTGTATCACAGAGGAGTGACTCGTGTGTTTCAACGCATGGTCGTTGCAACATGAACATTAACTAACTTTTATTTAACATGTCAAGCTTCATTTGTTACTTCGGTGTTACGGCAGTGCTGCCTCTCTCTGGTTGTGTTTTCCATTATAAAGGTTGTAGCTCCTCTGCCAAAAAGTTATAAAATTTGTAAATTTCAGCCATTGGACTGAGGAAGTCTTTATATATGTATATGTGCCATATACGTGCAGATTTATTTATTTGTAATTGAAATTGTGTTTGGCAATAGGATTAATTACTTTTTGCTCTATGATCCTTAAACGCTAATATGATTAGACTTTCATAAATCCTGAAAGGTTTGTGTTTACATGCTCTATGCGTAACGTAAAGGTGTCTGTTTCCATATTCTTACTGTTGTGTATGGTTCATCTATTTACATTAAGAACGCTCTTCAGATGTTTAATCAATATGTAGAGCCAGGTTTATGCTTTGAAAAAGTTGCGAAGTTACATTTTCCTACCAGACACTCACGTCAAGACTTTGTAACAGAGACCAGCCGCTTATTCTAAATTGAGAGCATTATTGAACGTCTATAAACGCTTACAGTGCCATGGAGCAAGTAATTAATTCTTATGTTTTTGCCTGAAAGCAATAAATCTATGTAGATTTTGTTGAGAGCTTCACTAAACTCGGGTTAAATATTTTAATTTTTTATTTTTTTTATGTTTTCCTGGTTTTACTATCACATTCCACTCCCTGTTCCTCACTCTCTAGTTTTGCAGTTGCTATTAAGGTGAGAAGTGTGCAAATGCGAACAAAATTTCATTTTTCTATTTTGGTTGCTTCAGTGGTAAAATGTATTGACAACTGTTTCCAAAAATTTTGTTTTTGAAATCGTATAGAAAGTGAAGAAAAAAATTTTTTCACTCGATGATAAGAGACCCATTTGCTAGTACAAGGAGCATTTTGACTAATACAATGTTTCATAAACGATGGACAACAGTTACTCATTAATTTGAAGAATTTATTAACAACGAAGGATATGGCGACTGACACCGATTTGTATAAGTTCTAGAGGCATGAATTCGAGATACCTTTACCACCAGGAGTCGATGTCTCGTGAACTAGCCTGTAGCAGCAGATATCCACCAGCTCCGTGTCAACATAGCTCTTGTTTGACATGGGCAACTACTTGTGACGCTGCCATTCGCACTCACTGTTGGCCAAGAAATACCATTCTGCTCTCCGTAGTTTACGGATCAGCCATTAAAATACTACGTGATGCTGTGGCGTTCTTGTACGCTTCCAAAGTTGAGTCAGACTAACATTTAAGTTCTTACATAACGGAAAAAATCCGTGTTCACATCTATGTGATTCAAATTGTATATGTATTCTTCGATGGTTGAATACCCCTCCGACACACTTCGGATTCCGGGTGGCGTTCTGGCAAGCGCAAGGCCAGCAGCGTAGCCTACCAAAAGAAGCCCCCTAGAGTTCTCGTGGCGCACGAATCTGCCCGGCGGATTAGTGTCAAGGTCCCGCATGCCGGCCAGCCTATGGATGGTTTTAAGGCGGTTTTCCATCTACCACGGCGAATGCAGGCTGGTTCCCCTTGTTGTTCTGGTCTTCAGTCCTGAGACTGGTTTGATGCAGCTCTCCACGCTACTCTATCCTGTACAAGCTTCATCATCTCCCAGTACTTACTGCAACCTACATCCTTCCGAATCTGCTTAGTGTGTTCATCTCTAGGTCTCCCTCTATGATTATTACCCTCCACGCTGCCCTCCAATACTAAACTGGTGATCCCTTTATGCCTTAGAACATGTCCTACCAACCGATCCCTTCTTCTAATCAAGTTGTGCCACAAACTTCTCTTTTCCCCAATCCTATTCAATACTTCCTCATTAGTGATGTGATCTACCCATCTAATCTTCAGCATTCTTCTGCAGCACCACATTTCGAAAGCTTTTATTCTCTTCTTGTCCAAACTATTTATCGTCCATGTTTCACTTCCATACAAGGCTACACTCAAACAAATACTTTCAGAAACGACTTCCTCACACTTAAACCTATACTCGATGTTAACAAATTTCTCTTCTTCAGAAATGCTTTCCTTGCCATTGCCAGTCTACATTTTATACCCTCTCTACTTCGACCATCATCAGTTATTTTGCTCCCCAAATAGCAAAACTCCTTTACTACTTTAAGTGTCTCATTTCCTAATCTAATTCCCTCAGAATCACCCGACTTAATTCGACTACATTCCATTATCCTCGTTTTGCTTTTGTTGATGTTCATCTTATATCCTCCTTTCAAGACACTATCCATTCCGTTCAACTGCTCTTCCAAGTCCTTTGCTGTCCCTGACAGAATTACAAAGGCATCGGCGAACCCCAAAGTTTTTATTTCTTCTCCATGGATTTTAATACCTACTCCGAATTTTTCTTTTTTTTCCTTTACTGCTTGCTCAATATACAGATTGAATAACATCGGGGATAGGCTACAACCCTGTCTCACTCCCTTCCCAACCACTGCTTCCCTTTCATGTCCCTCAACTCTTATAACTGCCATCTGATTTCTGTACAAACTGTAAATAGCTTTTCGCTCCCTGTATTTTACCCCTGCAGCCTTCAGAATTTGAAAGAGAGTATTTCAGTCAACATTGTCAAAAGCTTTCTCTAAGTCTACAAATGCTAGAAAAGTAGGTTTGCCTTTCCTTAATCTAGCTTCTAAGATAAGTCGTAGGGTCAGTATTGCCTCACGTGTTCCGATATTTCTACGGAATCCAAACTGATCTTCCCCGAGGTCGGCTTCTACTAGTTTTTCCATTCGTCTGTAAAGAATTCGCGTTAGTACTTTGCAGCCGTGACTTATTAAACTGATAGTTCGGTAATTTTCACATGTGTCAACACCTGCTTTCTTTGGGATTGGAATTATTATATTCTTCCTGAAGTCTGAGGGTATTTCGCCTATCTCATACATCTTGCTCACCAGGTGGTAGAGTTTTGTCAGGACTAGCTCTCACAAGGCTGTCAGTACATCTAATGGAATGTTGTCTACTCCCGAAGCTTTGTTTCGACTCAGGTCTTTCAGTGCTCTATCAAACTCTTCACGCAGTATCATATCTTCCATTTCATCTTCATCTACATCCTTTTCCATTTCCATAATATTGTCCTCAAGTACATCGCCCTTGTATAGACACTCTATATACTCCTTCCACCTTTCTGCTTTCCCTTCTTCGCTTAGAACTGGGTTTCCATCTGAGCTCTTGATATTCATACAAGTAGTTCTCTTTTCTCCAAAGGTCTCTTTAATTCTCCTGTAGGCAGTATCTATCTTACCCCTAGTGAGATTATATCCTTACATTTGTCCTCTGGCCATCACTGCTTAGCCATTTTGCACTTCCTGTCGATCTCATTTTTGAGACGTTTGTATTCCTTTTTGCCTGCTTCATTTACTGCATTTTATATTTTCTCCTTTCATCAATTAAATTGAATATTTCCTCTGTTACCCAAGGATTTCTGCTAGCCCTCGTCTTTTTACCTACTTGATTCCCTTATTCCGCCTCAGTTACACTGTGTCGGCGATTGCTGCACAAACACTGTTTCCACATAATCGTACGCCATAATCACTCTACCACATAAATATTTTGGGCTTACACTCGTCTGGTTTGTGATGTCCCCGGGAAGGGGAAGGGGAAGGGGAAGGAGGGGGTCCACTGGAGCCGAACCGCACAGTAACCCTAGGTTCGGTGTGGGGCAGCTGAGGAGTGAGTGGCTTGCGGATTGCTGTGGCCTGTTGTGGGGCTGTGAACCACTGAGGGCTATGGTGGGACGAAGCCTCTCCGTCGTTTCTACGTCCCCGGTGTAATATATACATACACACATACATACAAGGTAGGCGGGTGGTACTGCGTGGACTGCCAGTCTGGCGGTCTAGGAGCATCCCCTTTGCAGTTTAATTCACGCATGTGTCTGTCGAATCCCTTTGTGATCACGGCACAGAAGTGGGCGGAACAAGAGGGCTGAGATAAGCAGGCTTTGCTGCTTCCGATCGCGTTCAGATTTCAGCGAATGGTTTTGAACGGTCCCTAGTAGTTGCACTCCTTACATCCGATCACTGGACTGAAGGAGTAAAATCGCGTTCACTGCGGTTGCTAGCCCACCATATCCTTAGAGTAAGGTTGAATCGTCAAGCTGTGGGTGAGTATGTCGATTTAATCAGATGTCAAACGATTACACAGAACGGACTATCAGATCGTGTTTGGAAAAGACTACTCATGCAATTTTCACATTCCGACGTTAAGGTGAAAGCGGTCAGCAGTGTCAAAGGTTGTCAAGAACGTCTTCATGTCACTCATCAAACTGCGAAAATGTGCAGGAATAAACGCCCCAAGGGAAGGCGTGATTTCACTGACTCCCCTAATGCAACCCCTTTGGTTTTTCAGCTTCGACACTGAGGGACGGTGTGTCTAAAATGCTTTCCTCGCGCCTGATTCCAACGCTGGGTGTCGTGGTTCTGACCTCCATCGCAAGCGCCGTAAGAAGGGATGAAACTACGATAAGAGGGGATATGACGACCTACCCATCGCGTGACGCGTCCACGTAGGCACTGGGCATTGTTGTGGCGCTAATGTAACATCTTTAACCCAGTTTACGCCTCACATGTACTCTGTCATTTTTCCCACATGCGTCGACTCCTTGCTGTTTGTAACGTCGTCGAGCCCGAGGGCGACGTGGAAGGACGTCACGCTTTTGCGTCATTACAGAAGAAGGTTGTAGCAAAATTCCAAACTTGTGCTTCGCAGTGGGAGACAGTTGCAGGTTTTAGAAAAAGTGACACCTTTGCGTCATTACAGAGGAAGTGTGTAGCAAAATCCCAAACTTATGCGTCGCAGTGGGAGACAGTTACAGGTTTTAGGAAAAGTGACCGTTTAATTGTATTGTGCACTGTACTTACCAAATTTACAATTAGCATATACGGTCTTGGCTAACAATTTTTATTTGAAAAAGCGATATTCGTTGAAATAATAGATCGCGTCTCTAGACTGATAGTGTCAGGCAACGAAAATCTGGGAGGCTGTTCAGGGACATTTTCCGAGAACTTTGATGCAGGGGACCAGTGTTCGCCGGTAGCTAGTTACGAATTAACTACATTTGTTTTCTTACCATTATTTACTTTTTTATCTCTACTCAACTGAAAATATCTGCACAACAGTGCAATTGTTATCGATATGCAGTTTGTGTCTTGTTTCGAGACGAACCTTCTCCAGTCACTAGCGCAGAAGGCCCATTGTTATATTCGCTCTCAGGTTTCCATTCATTACTGCTCGTTCTCTCTCGGACTCCTTTTTCAGCAGTGCTAGTTGTACCTTAACAGTGAAACATACAATTTGCATAGGTCAGCTGATGAAGAGTTGGGCGATATCCTTTATCGTATTTGGGTTAACTTGATCAAACTAAGAGCGGCATAACGGTATGCTGAAATGTTACTGCTACGATGGCGACCACTTCACAATACTTGTGCATGTGGGGCTTGTTGGCGTCAATCTGTGATCTGTGTTGTACGCTTGGGTGACTTCCATTGGCTTCCCACCGCTGTGAAACAAATTCTAAGAAACAAAGGCAGCTGTTGTAAGAGACTCTATCGCTCATAATTACGTTTTATTCTGTGATAAGACATGGCATAGCACAGCTCGTTTATACACATACTCAGAAAATGTAGCTGCAGCACCTCCGAACTTGATCTTGTGTCGGTGGATCTCCGTTTCACCCTGCAAAATGGCGAGTTTAAGAAGAGATCGTGAGGAGAGAAAGGAGAAAAAAATAAACAAATAGACGACGTAAACGACATCACACTTTCTACAAAATGCCGAGTAGTAGTGTCTGAAACCAACTTTACAAAAATGGTTCAAATGGCTCTGAGCACTATGGGACTTAACATCTGAGGTCATTAGTCTCCTAGAACTTAGAACTACTTAAACCTAACTAACCTAAGGACATCACACACATTCATGCCCAAGTTAGGATTCGAACCTGCGACCGTAACGGTCGCGCGGTTCCAGACTGAAGCGCCTAGAACCGCTCGGCCACACCGGCCGGCAAACCAACTTTAGTCCACAGTTTCAACTAGTTACATACAGCCCACCTTTTAAAGAAACGGAGCACAAAAGTTCCTTCTCACGCTCTTGTCTTGTCCTCAGTATCGTCACACTCCGCTAATGTCAAACATAAACCATTACTTGAATATTGCACGTTTAAATACTAAAGCTATGTAACTCTCGAACATCACCCAATAACTCAGAGGTGTTTAGCACCAGTCGAAATGGCGAAATATTCCTATTTATTTCAAAAAGAATCCTCTCTAATGGCAGTGGTAGCCGAATTCCAGCAAATATGTTGTCAGGTGCCGCATATATCTCATGTTCACACAAAGTTATTTAGCAAATTGTTTTCTTTTAAAGATTTACAGCATCATGTTACATCAGGATGTGAACTTTAAATTACACAAAATTTGGATTCCTAGCCTCTTGAGTATGTGACTAAACATTATTTGTAGGCACACGGCTGGGCTAAATGAAAAGATATCGAAAATACTTTTTATGATCCTTACCAGTCTCGCTTTACTGACTCTTAAGTCTGTGTTCACCGAAACACACTTGTTTTTTAGCCGCATACGAAACAATTGGCCGATATTTAATTAAATCTATGACCTGTATATCTTTTTAAACGTTTACCAAGCTGTTTGTGCACGTCATCTTCCTCATTTATAAAAGAATTAGAACCAAAATTTATCAAATTTACAAGTGATGAACAAAGATTAACAGATATTTGACATTACACATTTCATTAATGACTCAGTCTTAAATTATGTAAAGAATGTAAATGTTGTTATTTTTATACTTTGAAGAACTGTCTTTGCCTTAAAAGTTCACTTTTGTGAGTTAATAATTTAAAACTCTTCTCTAGAATAGAATTAGCATTCCAAAGAAACAACTCTAAATTTGAAATGTAGATTACTAAGTACTCAACATATTATTTTTGTTGTCAATAAAATCTGCCACACAACTTCAATGCTAACTTACGTCGGTCATTTCGGATCATTGCTCAATCTATCAATCTGCGATGGATCATTCACGACGAATTTTACTAGAAAAACTGTACTATGAATGGCATAGAGAAAGCCTAATTCCTGCAATGGGAGCAATATGATGAATGTGTAAACACCACACGTTATTCTCACTGCTCACCTAATTCGGAACAAAGACCTTCTAAATCATGCATTATTCAGAATGTTATGTCGGAAGACAAGCCTGTATAGAAATATGTTTAAATATTTCCCGTTTATTCCCGAAAACCAGCGAGTGGAAGGGTCAAAGTTGCTGAATTTGGCTATTTGAGAAGGTCAGTAAGACGTTCTTCCAGTTCCAATTTTCATTAATACATACGTCAAAAATATTTTTATTAGTGCGTGAAAGAGGTCATTTGACTCACATGTGCAGCGTTTCTTCGAATAATGCTGATAGTTCACACGAAACATAGTTACGCACGCCATCGTGTGATAACTGGCGATAAACATTTTTTCTGTCATTCAGTATTCATTGCAAATTAGTTAAAATTCATGGTTTTTGCGATCACGCAAACCTAAGTGCACTCAACTCGTTCGCATGTTTCAAAAGGCTATTGACAGGTGGAAACCGGCGATACCGCTTTTTTTTAAATTTAAAGCGTTATTCGACAATGTCTCCGAGTGATAGGAGTACGCAGTATTTCAGGAGTTCTCGGTGAAACTGCTGATTTATGGGATTTTGGGTTTGCTGCAGAGATTTATGTTCCATCTGCACGATATTTCGGTAAATTCCATAATTGCCTCCTGAGGTCCTCGCTAGACTTCAAAAAATGTGAGCGGGGCACACCCTGTGGCACTTTTCTGATTGTTTCTCGGTAGCGTCAACAAATAAAACACTCTCAGAAATTTAAGCTGAACTACAAGTCAATGCCAAACTGTAATAAATGTTATGAGTAAGAAAAATGACGTAACGGTATCGAAAGTAACAATAATAACATTATTATTTACTAAACCACTCATTTTTACACGGTATTATTATAATGGTAATATCACTAAACTAACTGTGTTTTCGAAGAACCCTGTCAACTGTTCTACGGTTTTTCACTACAGTTGACCTCTGCAGCTTCCAGCAGTGTGAGGGCTAAGGTTCTAGGTCATGCAGGCTCTTATCGGCCCGTTGCAGGACAAGATCTGTTCTGAATTATCACAGGGTGATTATTATTATTATTATTAAGACAAGAAACGACACACCACGAAGGAATTATCTGAATGGGGCGGAAATCGGTGTATGTGATGTACATGTACAAACGAACAAATGATTACTGTTTCAAAAAATGGACACTTTATTGAAAGGAAAAAGCTTCCAAATTTGAGAAAGTCAGTAGTGAGTTGCTTCACCTCCGACCCTTATGCAAGCTGTTATTCGGCTTGCCGTTCATTGATAGAGTTGTTGGATGTCGTTCTGATGGACATGGGGCCAAATTCTGTTCAATTGGCACGTTAGATCACCTATAATGCTCCAAGCGTTCTCAGTTGTGGAGAGATCTGGAGACCTTGCTGGCCAAGATATGGTTCGACTAGCATGAAGACAAGCAGTAGAAACTCTTGCCGTATGTTGCTGCGCATTATCTTGCTACATGTAAGCCCAAGATAGCTTGCCAAGAAGGACAACAAAACAGGACGTAGAATATCGTCGACGTACCGCTGTGCTGTAAGACTGTCGCAGGTATGAAAATGAAATGTCGTGTGATGATGGCCTCCCGTCGGGTACACCGTTCGCCTGGTGCAAGTATTTCGATTTGACGCCACTTCGGCGACTTGCGCGTCGATGGGGATGAAATGATGTTGATTAGGACAATACAACACCCAGCCCCTGAGCGGAGAAAATCTCCGACCCAGTCGGACACTGTCGCAGATAATAAGCAAAGAAGTCCTGCTCTAAAATGAAAAGGCACCCCGCAAAACCATTTTCAGCTGTCGGGTGACAGTCAGGTTTATAACCGACGCTGTCCAAGGCGTCTCCAACACATCTTAGCGGATCATGTCTTAGCTGACCTCTCAGTTCGAATCGGAAGTCGTCACTGAAGAAAATTCTACTCCAATCAATGAGCAACAGTGGGGTACCAACCAGACTGTCACCGCCCATACCAGGAGTGATGTTCTGGGCGTCATTTCCTTTTACAGCAGGACTCCTTCGATTGTCCTCCGGGGGACCCGTACAGCACAGCACAATGCCGACGATATTGAGCCGTGCGCGGCTCGTGTTCATGCCGTTTATTGCTTGTCATCTTATCTTTAAGGTACTGTCGCCTCGTTTCTTATTCGATTTACTGGCGTCACTAAGTTGCCGGTTTGCTTGTTCGTGAGTGGCAGCAGCGGCGCTTATCGATAAGAGCACTGTCATACTCTCTCTGGAGCGGCCGCTAGTATTTCTAGGTCGTGGTGTGTGGTGAGTTCGGTCGGGACGCAGCGCCAGTGAGTTCCGGGCAGCCAGTACTCGCCGGCAGCTTGCGACACACGTGCACTGTCCGACGGAAGGAGACTGGAGCGGGAACGACCGTTGGTTGGTCGTTCGTCTCATCGGGCGATGCGTATTTGGTCACCGACCCCTTACGGAAATTCTGTGTGTGTTGACTTGTGATTCGTCCTTGTTGTTCCACAGTGATTGGTTTTAGGATTGTCGAAGTTCTTGGTGTAAGTGTCTACGTGGAACTGTGTGTAGCTTGTGTGATTTCCAATGAGCAGTTATGAATGCTGTCTGCGTACCGGAGTAGGCAATTGGTCGGTTGGGACAGAGCAGCGAATGTATGTTTCATCGCCGTGTTGATGCTGTCCGGCACGGCGTGTAGTTCGACAGCCTTTGGTGTTGTTCATATTTTTGACTGGTTATTGTGCTTTGGCTGTTTTTAGATGCCAATTCTGAAGACGTAGTGCTGCTGGTATCTTCGTCCTCGGCTTATATTTTCCGTTGTCGTGCCGTTGGTCGGCGGAAGGGAATTAATTAGGTTGTTGCTCGGTCCTTCAGCCGTCCCTGGGTCGGGCTGCCATCCGATTATTTAGTCTTGTTCTTGGCTGCCTGTCTCACCTAAACTTATGTTAGAGTTACCTCCTCAGGCCGACCTTTGGAACACTTCTGGTCAACACTGTTCTGTTGTTTTTAGATTGTGATTTCTTGTCTCAAGTACTGTGCGAAGCCTTCAGCCGTCTATTAATGTAGTTGGTTTAGTTTTAAAATGAGGCTTTCAGCCGACTTACACTAATCTTTCAAGATTGATTTGTTTAAAACTAATTTTAAAAAGGAGATTTGGCTGCACTTGAAATCTTTGTTATCCAGACCTTAAGCCTTGAGTCGTTCAATGTTCAGTATATGACCTTCAGGCTAGCTTTTACGTGAAATATTTTTTTAAAATAAGGCCTTCAGTCGCCTTAAATTAAAATTCTGAAGATTATTTGTTTCAACATTTTTTTTAGAAAGGCCTTCAGCCGCGTGTACTCCTTAAAACGATTTTAATAACTTGTGTTCCGGCTTTCAGCCGTGTTGTTTTGAATACTTTTAAGGGCATTTGTGATCAAGTGTTTTTAGGAAAATAAAGTTATGTGTTTTGTGCAGCTAACAGTAACTGATTTCGGCCCCTTTCCACAACCATAACCTGATCCGCTCTGTCCTGCGAAGCCAGATTTCAGGTATTCTGCGCCCCGTTTTGTTGCCCTTCATGTAGAAAGATAGTGCTCGCCCACACACGGAGAGAATTTCTACTGTTTCTTCCGTGTTTGCCAAACCCCACGTTGACTAACAAGGTAGCCGGGGAAGTCCTGAATTGCAAATGTTTGGAGCATTACGAGCAGGGACCTCCTACTACATCGGGATTTTGACGATCTAACGCGTCAGTTGGACAGAATCAGACACAATGTTCCTCATAAGGACATACAACAACTCTGTCAATCAGCGCCTGGCGTTATTGACTTGCTCAGTATGTGAAGATCTTTCTCTTGAGTAAATCAAGGAATATTTTTGAAATTGTAATCATTTATTTGTATATACATGTGTAATACATCTACCGATTTCCGTTCGATTAGGATAGTTTCTTCACCGTGTGCCTTTTTTCTTTTTTGTCTTAGAGTGTATCGTTACCATAGTGACCAGGCAACAAGCGAATTTTATCTAATTTGCAGTAGGGACTGGGGAAGTATAGTCCGCGGCTCATTTTTAGGGTGCTTGCCTCAAGGTATTTGCAAAAACTATGTAACTCACAAATATGAATAGCTAGACGATGTAGAAATTCTGAGGCGAAAATGTTAAGGTATGTCCCAAATTGTGTTTATTTAATTAACACTTGCAGTTAAATGTATCCTAAATATTCATGGAAGGAACACAAGCAGATTCTCAAGAATAAAACCTGCAAGTTGAGTTTCATAATATGAGCGTTACTACTAACAGCTGCAAGCTATTGCGGGATCCTCTTGAAAAATGTTGCAAATCAGCCGTCACGTTTTTGACTCATGTAATGACGTTTTCTTGTAAATATTCTAATAACCTTTAAAGTTACATTGGTCACAGACCAAGATGTTCTTTTGCTGAATGAAAATTCAATTTCAATCCCTTTCAACAGCTTCGAAGTAAGTTATGCAAAATGCATAAAATAAAATTATGATTTAAGGCGGATTTGTTTACACAGAAGTGGTACTTGTTTCTCTCAGAAACAGTGGCGCAAATACTAAATAGCCTACACACCGTAGGAAGTTCGTTTTGTACTTTATGGAAACAAAACATATAGCTTCGAATAATATACAGCGTAAGAATGAAACATGTAGTTTCGAATTATGTACTACGCAAAACTAACACGACTGCAGTCCAGCGTCAGCTTTGTGGATTCACAGTTTTCCATATGCATAGAGTATGCATCAGATGCCACACGTTATACAAACTAAGTAGCGGTATTTCTGAAATTTGCCCGTTCGGTACGAATGGAATTCAGAGAAGCTGTTATTTCTCCGTTTCCACAAAATTAAGCGTTCAGTAATTCTATGCTAGTTTAACCGCTTACTGCTGCTGAAGCCTGTGGTGATAAAATAACTCTGCTCGAAGCTCACTTGTACAACTGAGTTTAGGTTCCAAAAACATACAAAGTTTAAACACAGTCCTTTCCTGTGCCAGTCTAACAGGGCTGACAGTCAGGGTGTGAACAAAAATATGGGAACACTAACAAACACCACGCATTTACATGACTAATGCGGAGTACGAAAAGCGTTAGCATTCAAAACAACATCCAGGTGTCTTGGAATAGATAAACAATGGTCCTATTTGGTTTTTAATGAATTCTTACGCCAATATTCTCGCTAAATAGTGGCAAATTCATATAACGGTAATGGAGATGGCTAGCGATCCCGCACGCTTCTCTCCAAAGTAGTCCATGAAGGCTCAGTAATTTTGAGATCTGCTACGGTCGCAGGTTCGAATCCTGCCTCGGGCATGGATGTGTGTGATGTCCTTAGGTTAGTTAGGTTTAAGTAGTTCTAAGTTCTAGGGGACTGATGACCTTAGATGTTAAGTCCCATAGTGCGCAGAGCCATTTGAATTTTGAGATCTGGTGACTGGTGGTCAGAGGAGATTCCAAAATTCATTCTTCGGCTGACAAAACCAGTCTTGGACGATGCGAGCTGTGTGAGAGAGAGCCCTATCGTCTTGGAACACAGCTCCACCACTGGAGAAAAAACCTTGTACCGTGCCATGCAACCGATCAGCCAAAATTTTCACATAATCCTTGGCAGTAATGCGATCTTGCACATTAACCACGGGCCCGTGGAATACGACGATATGGTTTCCTAAATCATCAACGAACCTCCATCAGTTTCACTCTTGGAATGTAAACGCGGCAAGAAATTGGGAACAGTGTGAAACAAGACTCATCCAACCAAATGACTTGCTTCCATTGATTCATAATCCGGCTTATTGTTTCGGTAACAGGCTGTCCCTTATGAGCATTGGCAATATTGATAAGTGATTCTGGAATTACAGCTCGCCCTGGAATTGCCTTCGTGTCGTTTTGGTGCTGACAGGGGTCGCGAGTGCGACATTCAGTTCACCACTGACTTCTGTCGTTATCGTCATCTTACTTTTCGTCACAATCCTCTTCAATGACCGTACGCTACGATCACTCATTACACGTTTCCGTCCGCTTTGTCAGTTAGCGGATGGCGTTTTCACGGTTTCCGGTCTTCGGTACGGTGCCACTTGAAACACCGAACACTGCGTCTACCTTGGTTACGAAAGCACCGACCATAAGAGCACCACCAATGTACCCACTTTCGAATTCACTTAGCTCCGACGTAATGCACTCACAACTACACAGAAGACTGGTCTGCCCGCGACTGACACTAGCAATGTATTGAGGACACAATACAGACACCAATAGTTCTGAAATGCAGCAGATCGACCTGCAAGCTTTACTAGTATCTCCATTTATGTTCACGCATGCATTTTTCGTAGTGATTCCGTACTGTTGTGCAACCCTTGTACAAAAGAAAGCAAACACGGAGCAACGATGCTGCATCTATTTGCCTACGGAGTCAGTACAAAAATTACCGAAATTAAATGTCATATCTGTTTACCAGCTTCGTTTTGCCAAGACTTGCTCAGTTAATGTACATAACTATAATAAGCAAACATCCAGCGACTCATCCATTCCAATGGCCTGCAACGGCGTAGAGCTCCTTAAAAAATTTTTTTATGGTTTTGACTACAGTAAAACTTAATTAAAGCTTTCTGATCCCTGGTTTCGGATAACTAGCAAACATTGTCAAATTGTGTTCACCAAGGAATCAGTACATAAACAAATAATGTCGACAACACCGTCGTTACTAAATCTAACTCATCATTACCAAAAAGTTTGTCAAAGCGGGACTGTTAACGTATGAAACGAGAAAAACATTGTCGAGTTACACTTAGTAACGATCATATTGTGGCCAGCATTGTAATTAAGTACCGATTGACTAGCAAACATGATGTGATGATTGCTTGTCAACTGAAACTAGTAATCAGAAAGGCGAAGTTATATTTTATTGCGATCAAGGCCATTGAAGTTTTTGACAAGTAATACATATAACCGTGCGTCGACGATGTCACATCTTCCTCACGCAGGTTTTGTCTTTCTATTGGAAATTTCTGACTTACCTCAATGAGTATAGTTAGAACCATGACCTGTACTGAAATGACGTTCTCGTATAATGTGATGCAGCCTGTAAAACCTTTTTAAAGGGCAGGCTGTCGGGATTATATGTTTCAGCACGGTGCATCAGACCTTCTGTTTCCTGCTTCAAAGAGCGTTCTTTATCATACTGAATATAAAAGGTTTATCATTTAGCAGTACACATAACGCTACAGAGCCCGTCCTGACACAGAGTTTTCAATATAAAATCAAGTGTTTGCTTACAGTTTGCACTATCCAATGCGCATGGTATGTTTTCTTACTAATAGCCAACGTAAGTAAAGAACTCTTGATCTATTGCATCATCATCGGACGAGAGTCACAAATTTCTCAGAATTCCCGAAACATCTGAAATCGCTCTTTGCTCTCATTTTCATCATAGTCCGAAAAACTCTGTTTCTTCATTAAAAAATTTTAACGACACTTTTAGAAGTACATAAAAACGTAATTTCACACGATACGCTAGCCGGCTTACAACTCTTCGAGACGATGGCCCGCAAATATCTTTCTTCTCCAGAACGCGCGAACGTACTCTCTTCTGATTGACCGGAACTTACTGCAACCACCTAGAATCATAATTTTTATTAGACAGCCCGATAATTTCCCTCCTTGGCCAATCCCAATTCCAGATTTATTTGAATCCATTCCCGCATTCTTCATTTAAGTTAACTGGCAATAATCTCACTTTTATTTGTGGTAATGACAGAAATGTTCAAAAAGTTTCAAATCCCTGTGAGTTCCTAAGGGACCAAACTGCCGAAATCATCGGTCCCCAGACTTACACACTGCTTAAAATAAGTTATGCTGATAACAATACACACACACATGCCCGAGGAAGGACTCGAACCTCTGGCGGGAGGGGCCGCGAAATCCGAAATACGGCGCCTGTAACCGTACGGCCACTCCACGCGGTAAGACAGAAGTAAAGGTCTCGGTTCCTCGCTCATTAAGCTGGCTACTGCACATTAAACACATCATACAATGTATTTGACTCAGTGTTACATTACACAACAGGGCTTACACGTGCTCATCCTCACTTCGACATCGTAAGAAACGAAAATAAATACCTCAAACAGCTGAAGAAAAAAAAAAAATCATATGGCTCTGAGTACTATGTATGAGACTTAACATCTAAGGTCATCAGTCCCCTAGAACTTAGAACTACTTAACCCTAACTATCCTAAGGACATCACACACATCCATGCCCGAGGCAGGATTCGAACCTGCGACCGTAGCGCCTAGAACCGCTCGGCCACCGCGACCGGCCAGCTGAAGAAAGCCAGTACTATTTGAGACATGAATTATTACACCGCTTACTGCCTTCTAAAGAAAATATTATTTTATTATCCAATTCGGTGATAAATTATTGAATTTAAGTTATCCTCTGATGCCTCTGCGAAAACATATTAAAGCGTCTAAATGTTTACTGTAATGCTAAGGCATAAATCTTAGTTTTTATATAATTTTTAATATTTCCTAAATTTTTTTGAGTGTGGAACAGACTCATACAGTTGTTAACCATTACACTGAAAGACTACACAAAATTTGATACCTAGTGTTGTAGGTGGAATAACTTTATTAATTCACTGATTATGTGTACTTTAGACAATCTGCCAAGCGTAGGTGCGTGATTAGCCCTGCAAAGAGCAAGCGAGTACAGGTACGGCAAAAGGAAAGCTCTAGACTCTAGAATACTGCTTCAGCGTGGTGAACGCACGTGGGCGGTGTTTGTTCCCTATTAGTCGCTTCGTATGCGGTGCCGAAGCACACGGCCGGCAGTTCCCTCATTGGCCATCGCGCAGGCGAGCACTTCATGAGTGCGGACCAACTGGCGAATGACTCTGCCATGTGGCCATGGAAATATGGACTCTATATAGTCCTGCCACAGTGCGTAATAGCTACCAGCAGTGGAGAGTATATAACAGTGCAGTCGTCGTCGTAATGCGGAAAAGGGGCAATTTGTCTGACGTCCAAAAGGGCATGATCATAGGATTTCCGGCCAAGGCTGGTACCGTTTCCGAAAGTTTGTAAACTGTTCGCCTGTTGCTGTGGTTGAAGTATAACGTGCATGGCAAAAGGTGCTATCAAAAAACGGCGCCAAGGCAAGTATGGTAAACCACGGATCATAGGTGACAGGGGCGAACGACCGCTGCGGGGATGACTACGGGCGAGTAGATGTGCAACTGTTGAGCAAAAAACCAGGTGAAACAAGGGGCTACCAACAGTGTCTCTCCAATGAACATCCGGCGAACGTTACTGCATATGGGCCTCCACACCAGGGGCCTGGTTCCTGAACCTAATCGCTAACTGCCGTTCATTGTCGACGAACACTCTAATTTGCACGTCATTATCGCAACTGGAAGTCCATAGAGTGGCTACAGGTGGCATTTTCAGATGAATCAAGTTTTATGATCCATCGCACAGGTGGCCGTTGGTGAACATGGCGTCAAACGTCTGGAAGCAAATACCTTGCAATAATCGTCAGAAGGATCCACGTCGAAAGAGGGAGTTTATGGTGTGGTAAATGTTTTCGAGACATTCCCTGGGTGATCTAGTAATTATGGAACGCGCAACGGATCAACAGCTGAGGGCATTTAACCTTGGATACCATGTCCATTCCCAAGTTCAGCTTACTTTTCTTCGACAGGGTGGCAGCTGCCAACAGAACAATGCAACGCGTCACATGGGTCACAGTATACGCAGGTGGTTCAGAAAGCACCAGGATGATTTTACCGTACTCCCACGGACACCAAACACCCCTGATTGAAACCCAATCGATCGGGATGTACGCACCGAGGACCTTCAACTGAAAAACCTCGCGCAGATGGCCACGGCACATGAGTCGGCAAGGCTCCACATACCTGCCGGTACCTTCCTGAATCTCATTGACCCTCTTTTTGCACTGCACTTCAAAAGGTACTTATTCAAGCTTTTGACAGGTGGTCATATTAATGTGATTATCGTGTGAGAACTAGAAATTCTTGGTAAATGTTGATTTTTTCATATTTTTTGATGGAGAAATTGTACGAATATCTGAGATTCACCATTACCAGAGTGAGTATGACAACGTGTAACAAAAATTAAAAGGACAATTGAATACTGTATATTACAGACGGTGTATTAAAGTGATAATCGTATAATGGATACTACTGAAGGTCTTGATCTTGTTGTGGAGATGTACGAAGGGCATTTGAAAAGTCCGAGAGATGGCACCACCGGCGCATATCGAGGTCATTTTTAGTTAGCAGCATCTTCAGAAAGAACGCAAACCAAGTTTCAGCCATATTGGTCTATTTCTTTGTGTTTGGCATTCGTGTGAATCAAGGACGTCGAGTAACTGTCAAAAAATGGACGAAAAAGAATTTCGTGTGGTGATTAAACATTACTTTATGAAAGGCGAAACGCCTCAGCAGACTGAAGAGAAGCTTGATAAACATTATGCCGACTCTGCACCTTCGATTAGAACAGTTTATAAGTGGTTTTAAAATTTTGAGAGTGGCCATATGGGCACAAGTGATTCTGAACGTTCTGGGCGCCCTGTGGAGGTTATAATTCCAGAAATCATTGATAAAATCCATGATATGGTGATGGATGACAGAAGGCTTAAGGCGCGTGAGACTGCTAGTGCTGTGGGCATCTCGAATGCATAAACATTTGAACAATAGAAAGCTATCCGGAAGATGGGATCAGCGATTCCTCACGCTTGACCAAAAACGGAATCGTGTGAAGTGTTGCAAGGATGGTTTGCAGCTGTTCAGGAAGAACCCGCAGTACTTTAAGCGTCGTTTCATCACTGTGGATGAAACATGGATACATTACTGTACTCCTGAGACCAAAGAGCAATGTAAACAATGGGTTACGAAGGGAGGGAGAATCTGCAGCATAAAAGGCGAAGACTATTCCTTCGGCCGGAAAGGTTATGGCGACTGTCTTTTGGGATTTGCAAGGGATAAACCTCATAGAATATCAGGAAAAGAGTAAAACTATTACAGGTGCATATTATTCATCATTACTGGACCGATTGAAAACCGAGCTGCAAGAAAAACGCCGGCCATTGGACAGCAAAACAGCCCTTTTTCACCACGACAATGCACCAGCACACACCTCAGCAGTTGTGATCGCAAAATTAATGGAAATAGGATTCCAAGTCGTTCCAAATCCCCCCTATTCTCCAGACGTGGCTCCCTCGGACTACTATTTGTTCCCCAATTTGAAGAAATGGCTGTCATGACTAAGATTTTATTCAAACGAGGAGGTGATTGCAGCAACTAATAGCTATTTTACAGACTTGGACAATTCCTATTATTCGGAAGGGATCAACAAATAAGAACAGCACTGGACGAAGTGTATAAGTAGCTTAGTTTCTATTTTTACACGGACTTTTCAAACGCCCCTCGTATGTTTGTGTCAATGAATAACTGATGAAATAATGCTTGCACTCAGTTTTCAGCTTAAAAAGCACTGCCAATAAAACATAACTGGATATAACAAACGAAAAAGATTCACGTTGACGAATGTGATAGCTGTTTAAGTTAACAATAGAAACTTCAATCCAGCCACACGATACACTGTCGTGAGCAAATGAACTAATCATACTCGCCACAGTAGATACTGCTAACTGCACTGACCGGAACGAGGAAGGAAACGACAGGTTCAATGGTAAGGGAAACGCTTCATTAGTGCATACACAGCAAATTTGCAGCCTTTGTGCAAGTGAGCACGAGCGCGTGACATCTGCTCGGCCGTTGACAGCGCTCATTCGCCTGTGTCATTAGGCGAGGCAGCATCTGTCACCTTTGGCAACTTCTGCCAAGCTATGCGAATTTATTGAGGTTCTCTCTCGTGCACTGACACGTGTCGACCACTCGGATGTCCACGCGCATGCAGACCTCTAGCACACTTCCAGGCCTGAGAATGTGGCTGATAGGGCATCATGGACACTGAAACGAATCTTACTGCTTCCTAAGCGTGGAAGCATATTGCTGTGCCACACAACCTAGGTGTATTACTCGGGAGCCACTTGAAAGTGACACCTCTAAAGGGATTTCGGTCACTACGCTTCTGTTTTCGTAAAATATCGTGGTAAGTGTCATGGTATGTAATCAGTTTCAGGTAATCTGGAATCATAAGAACCCTCAGTAAAACGAAAATTTTATACACACAAGATATGCCTGGACTTCGTTATTTTGTTAATAAAAAACTAACCCTTATCAGCATCTCCTAAAACCTTAAACTCCCTTTCATATACCAATCTTGTGGTCATTGATTTATTCATGGCTGGCGGTCCATAGTTTATTTTCATGTCTAAGGTGAAAAAAATTATCCGAAATTTGTTTGTTATAATTCAGTACCAAACAACGCCGTATTACTTGAGTTCCATCTGGTGCGGTCAGTCTTGCCACCATACTACTTTGCAGAATCGAATCATCAGAATCAACCTGCTAGTCACTGACCTAACTCTCCAGAACTGTCCATAACTGCCCACCTTCACCTGTGTCTTTATTCACATGCCTTGTGACGTCATTCCTGTGGCATCAAATAAATCTCCCTTCATCAAAAAGCACCCTATATGTAAAATGAATATTTATCTGATTTGCAGTGGCAATGTACGACAGTTTTCAGGATGAAACAAAACACGAAGAATTTTTTTTTCCAGTGTCCCATCGGTAGCGACATGGAAACCACAGTAAAAATTAAAAATTTTCATTTTCAATAGCTACCTACACCGTCCAGCTGCTTCTATACATAGTCGCCACTCTGACTTAAACATCTGTCTTAACGTCGTACCAACTTTCCAGTACCCATGTCCTAGTAGGCAGCTGCCTCTGATTCCCGTCAAATCTCTATGCTGGTCTGCAGCTCAATACCTGTAACAAAATGATGTCCTCATAGTCAGCGGTCCATGTGAGCTGAGAGATGAAAATCAGAGGAAGCCAAGTCCGGGACGTGAAGTGAAGTATCAAACATCTCTCATCGAAAACGCTGGAGTAACATCTTTGTCGTTGCTGCAATGTGTTACCGAGAATTGCCGTGAAGAAACTGATGACAACACTCCTTCTCACTTGTTCTGAATTAACCTTCGTACACGATTTTCTCAATTCACCTGATTTTCTCTCTGAACAAGTAGATCGGCTGACACTAGCTTTCTTCCTGACCGCCTACGTCATGAACATCTTAACATCTGGCTCCGAAGTTTCTGGTCCACTGCCGCAATTTACTGGCATGCAAGACAGTTATATTATGTAATGTGCATGAAATGATGCGGAAGCCTTCAGCATGAAGATATCGGATGACAGCATGCACTTTACATCTGGCGGGAGGGTCTATTGTTTTAGGTATCTTTACATGCTTAATGTGCGCCCGGAATTGAAACGTGCTACATGACGCAAACAACGGACGTACTAGAGAGACTGAGCAACACATCTGCACAAACCCTCATTGGATTTTCACTGTAGTTTTAATTTCACCACCGATCGGACCTTAAAAAACAAATTGCCCTCATAGTATTCAGAGAATATCCCATCTACATGTACATGCAAATGTGCCTGACGGAGCACTCATAGAACCACTTCCACACAACTCCTCTAACGTTCCACTCTCGTACAATGCGTGTGATGAATTAAGACTTGTATCTTTCCGTGTGATCTCTGATTTTTCTTATTATAGTACGGTGATCATTTCTTCCTGTGCATGTGGACGTCAAAAAATATTTTCACATTTGGAGGACAGTTGATGACTGAAATTTTGCGAATAGATCTCCACGAAAAGAAAAACGCCTTTATTTTAGTGATTACCACCTCAACTTGCGTACCATATCCGTGACACTGTCTAGACTGTTTCGCAATAATAGAAAACAAGCTGCTTGTTTAGAACTTTTTGGATGGCCTCCGTCCGTGCCTTCTGGTATGGATCCCATATCGCACAGCAATGATATAACAGATTCCGATAAGTGTATCGTAGCTAGCCTCTTTAGTGAATTGTTGCATCTTCTGGGAGTCTTCGGTTCGTCTTCTCCACAAAATTATTTGTGTCATCATTCCAGTGTAAGTTGCTTGTAGCTGTTATCCTTACGTATTTAGTCGAATTGACGTCCCTTTAGTTTTACGTGACTTATCTTAAACCAAAATTTTACAAATGTCGTTTAATACTCATGTGGATGACCGAAAACGTTTCATTATTTAGAGTCAACTGCCACTTTCGCAACATGCAGATATCTTGTCTACGTTATTCTGCAATTTGTTTTGACTTTACTACATGGAAAATGAGAGCGTCATCTACAAACAGCCTAATATAGCTGCTCAAACTGTATCTTTTTGCATGCATATGTAAAAGGCAATGTCCTGATTGACTGACTCATCATACCGCAGCACAAGCCGCTTAGGACAGAAACTTGAAATATGAGGACGGTGTTGATCTTATTCTGTACGCCTCGTTTAACAAGGAAATTTTAGATATTCCACCCGTAAGAGGAATATCAACAGGACATGTGGCCTCTTGTTGGTAAAAGTGTCATGATGATCTCTCCGTTGGGAAAAGATTCCAGGCTAATGCGCCATTGGGATCTCCAGGAAGGGACTGCCAAGTGGTAGGTGATCATGAGAAAAAGATTGAATATCCAACAAAAGGATAACGTTCTACGAGTCGGGGCATGATATGTCAGAGGTTCTGACATGGTAGGGAAACTAGAAAATCTGAAAAGTAAAATGCTAAGACTCATCCAGACAAAGTAGGGGTCAATGAAGTGAAATGAAAAGAAGACAAGGATTTCTGGTCAGATGAGTATAGGGTAATGTCAACAGCAGCAGAAACTGGTTTTACGGAAGTAGGATTCATTACAAATAGGAAAGTAGGACAGAGAGTGAGCTCCTGTGAACAGTGCAGTTATAGCGTTTTTCTCATCATAATCGACAACAAACCAACACCGACAACGATACTTCGGGTATACTTGTCGACGACGCAAGTGGAAGACGAAGAGATGAAGAAAGTATATTAGGGTACTGAGCGAGTGATTCAGTACGTAAGGCGAGATGAAAATCTGATAGTCACGGGAAATGGCACGCGGTTCCAGGAGAACGAGAAGAAAGGATTAAGAGGGACTGTGGGCTTGGTACTGGGAATGAGAAAGGAGAAAGACTAATTCATTTCTACAATAAATTTATCTAGTAACAGCGAATACTCTGTTGAAGAATCACAAGTGGAGGAGGTACACATGGAAAAGTCCAGGAGATACAGGAAGATTTCAGTTAGATTACACCACAGTCAGGCAGAGAATCCGAACGTGGGTATTGGATTGCAAGGTGTTCGCAGAAGCAGTGACGCTCCCATTTTTCGTGTAGCAGTGATGATGAGTAGGCTGATGTTTTAGAGACCAGTCAGAAAGAATCTGCGGGCAAAAAAGTGAGATACGGAAGTACTACGGAATGAAGGGATAAGGAATAGCTCAGTAGTCAGAGCAATGGATATATCTAAACAGGTCAATCACAAGAACTGGAAAGGAAAACATATGCGCAATGAAGGTAACTGTGAAGAAACCATGGGTAACAAAAGAAATACTTCAGTTTATCTGTGAAAGAAGAAAGTGAAACAATGTTCATGGAACTTCAAGAATACAGAAATACAAACCACTTAGAATTGAAATAAATAGGATGTGCAGGAAACTACGGCGAAATGGCTTCATGAGATATGTGAAGAAATCGAAAAAGAAAGATTGTCGGAAAGATTAAGTTCGCATATAGAGAAGCCAAAACAACTTTGAAATTACAAGCAAGGATGGTAACGTAATGCAATAGGAATTTCACTCTTAAATGCAGAGGAGAGGTTAGATAGCCCGAAGAGTACTTTGAAGGCCGCTACAAAGGGAAAGATTTATCTGATGACATGATGGAGGAAGAAAAGGACTCTATTTAGAAGAGATAGGTGATTCAGTATTAGAATCAGAATTTAAAATGTATTTGGAAGACTTAAGATCAAATAAGGCAAGAGGGATACATAACCCTCCATGAGAATTTGTAAAATCATTGGGGGAAGTGGCAAAAACACGACTGTTCACGTTGGTATGTAGACTATATGAGTCAGGCGATATACCATCTGACTTTCGAAAAAAAATATTTCAGGCAATTCCCAACACTGCAGGAGCTGACAAGTGCAAGAATTATCGCACAATCAGCTTAACAGCTCACACAACCAAGCTGCTGAAAAGAATAATACACAGATAAATAAATGTCGTGTGACTAGGGTCTCCCGTCGGGTAAACAGTTCGCCGGGTGCATGTCTTCCGATTTGACGCCAATTCGGCGAGTTGCGTGTCGATGGGGATAAAATGATGATTATTAAGACGACACAACACCCAGTCCCTGAGCAGAGAAAACTTCCGACCCAGCCGGGAATCGAACCCGGGCTCTTAGGATTGACATTCTGTAGCGCTGATCACTCAGCTACCCGGGGGTGGACAATACATAGATGAATGAAAAAGAAAATTGAGGATGTGTTAGATAACAATCGGTTCGGCTTTAGGCAAGGTAAAGGCAACAGAGAGGGAGTTCTGACGTTGCGATTCATAATGGACGCAAGACTGATGAAAAATCAAGATATGTTCATAAAATTTGTCGATCTGGAAGAAGCAATCGAGAAATAAATTGTGCAAGAAGTTCTCAGAATGACAGGGTAAGCTGTCGTGGAAGGTGGGTAATATACAATATGTGCAAGAGCCAGGTGGGAATAACGAGAGCGGAGACCAAGAACAAAGTGCTCGGATGAAAAAGGGTGTAAGACAGAATTGCAATCTTTCGCTCCAGTATTCAACCTACACATCGAAGAATCTGTGACGGAAATAAAAGAAAGAACCAAGAATGGAACTAAAATTAAAGGTGAGAGGATGTCAATGATAAGATTCGCTGAAGAGTGTGTTAAGGGAAGAAGAATGACAGAAAACGCTGAATGGAATGAACCGTCTAATGAATGCAGAATATGGACTGCGAGTAAATCTAAGAAAGACGAAAGTAATGAGAAGTAGTAGAAATGAGACGAGCGAGAAACTTAACATCAGGATTGGTGATCAGTAAGTCGATGAAGTTAAGGACTTCTGCTATCTAGGCAGCAAAATAACCCCCAATAGACGGTGCAACGAAGACATCGAAATCAGAGTAGCACTGGCAAAAAGGGTATTCCTGGCCAAGAGAATCTATTAGTATCAAACATGGCATTAATTTGAGTAAGAAATTTCTGAGAATGTACATCTGCAGCACGGTATTGTATGGTAGTGAAACATGGACTTTTGGAAAACAGGAAAATAAAAGAAACGAAACATTTGAAATGTGATGCTGCTGGGAGGCTCTCGGCAGGACCGGCGAGCAAAGGAATACGCGGAAAAAGCTAGACGTCAGTGAGTAACTTCCATGGTACTAGAGAGCTGTAGAGGGTATAAACTATTGAGGGAGACGGAAATTGGAATACAAGCCGCAAATAATTGAGGACGTAGGTTGCAAGAACTACCCTGAGATAAAGAGGCTGTCACAGGAGAGGAATTCGTAGCAGTCCGCATCAAACCAGTCAGAACATTGATGACTCAATAAAACGGGGGTGAAATAAGGGATGAAAGGTTCTTTCTTTACAAATATCACTATAAAATCAATTTTGAAGCTAGACCTACGAAAACTGGTATTTGGTTTCTCGTTCAGAAATAAAGAAGCACATATTTCAGAAATTTTGTGACTTCAGCCACTAAGTGGGTAATTTTTTTTTAATAATTCATTATTACTGAGCTACTACAGCCTTTTTAAAGCTACATTTGTGAAATTAGTGTCAGATGTCTCACTAAGAAACAAAAAAAAATACGTGTTCCATTGTGTTTGGAAATTCATCCCGCTAAGGGAGTGAAAGAGGCGATAAAAGTTCTATTACATTATTGCATTATGAAAGCAGTTTCAAAGCTAAATCTATGGCTTTTTTGTTACAAATGAAAATACACAGGACAAAAACTGTTAAGAAAGTATATCGTTATATTTAAAAAATTGTGAAGTTTAACGTATGGAAATTGGCATTTCTCCTCTCGCTTGGATATAAAAAATAAATATGTGTTAGGGGCTGAAAGTTTGTATGGGAATATCATCACAAGGATGCAAAAGGCATGATTAACCAAAACCATGGACTCCAGCTAAAAGAATAGCTTTTTGGTCAGAAGTAAACTCGGGAAAGACCCTGCTTTTATGGCCTTCATCAGCATGGAAAGTTTGTGAACTACATGAAAATCCCATTAAAAGATATAAAAAACAAAAACAAAAATTGTGCAGACCAAACGGGCAGCTAAGCTAGTCATGTATATTATATCATTATATCAATTGAAACATGTAGACGAGGGGCAGTAGAGATGAAAAAGTGCAAAAACGAAAATTAGTCAGAATCAAAATTACACAGAAAGTGGTTCATATATTGCTAGAAAGAAAAATTATTACACCTAGAAGACGGTCTCGACTTTGATGCAATAATGGCATTTGCCAAAGGGGAGAGTGGGGGGTACAGGGACACAGTACACAGACACATTAGTAGATGTATTGATAATGGTTTCAATAATAGTGGCATAGCTACCAGGGTGCCATCTATATCAGTCCATTAAAACGGAACGGAGTTCAGTGTGGTGCAAACATGTAAAGGAAGTAGGCAACCACGCCACAGAGACGCATTCGCGCTTCCTACAGCCAAATGAGAGACTTTAAAAGCGGTCAGATGGTGGCTTTCTGAGAGGCGGGATTGTCCTTCCGGAGATCTACCACACAGTTTGTATGTGCTGCGTCTGTTGTGCAATGATGCTGTGGTCAGAGGTGAGATAAGCTACAACACTTGTTGACCTTTGAAGTTTCTGGAAGGGGATGCTAACCAGCGCTCGACACGTGCAAAATCTTGTCATACACGATCCTTTGCCATTATTGCAGCAGGAAATTGTTGTGTTGTTCCAACAGGATAATGCTCACAGAATGAAATTTTCACCCTGCAGCGAAGTTTCAGGATAATGCACGCCCACACGCTGCCCGTGAAATTCAACGTGCTCTGCAAGACGTGCAGCAACTTCCCTGGCCAACCGGACTCGTCTCCAATGGAACTCTTGTGGGGAATATGATGGGACGAGAAAAGACATGTCAACCAACATCTCTTACAGAACTAACTACTACCTGAGCAGGTCAAAAAGGCGTGGCGTAACATATCCCAGGACAGAATTCACCATCTGCACTATCTACTGGACGCCAGAGAGAGAGCGCCTGTATTACCACACATGGAGGCTACATACAAATATGGCTGTTTTATCATGGATCGATACCTGGTACCTCAGAACCACTTGTGCTACCGATTTGTAATTGTAATCATTTCATGTACTCCTTATGCACTGTTGCAACATAAATTTTGATTGAAATGGAAACCTCTAAAAGGGGATACCAATTTTTTCGAGTATTTTCCGGCAGTGTACACATCAGAATATCATATTTTAATGACAGACAACAACTCTGGCTTGAATTTTCCTAAGGCTAAATATGTCACAAGTTATCGATGCATTTTTATTAATGTGTTAATTGACTGTTTTCAATTTGATCATTGTCGTTTCGGCGAAGCAGTTTACCTATATCGATGTATTTCGACCTTGTACATCCACTGTGATATTTCAATTACTTTAGAAGAACAATGCTGGGACATTAGATTAGGTTAGGTTAGTGTTTTTTAACGTCCCGTCGACAAAGAGGTCATTAGAGACGGAGCACAAGCTCGGGTTAGGGAAGGATGGGGAAGGAAATCGCCCGTGCCCTTTCAAAGGAACCATCCCGGCATTTGCCTGAAACGATTTAGGGAAATCACGGAAAACCTAAATCGGAATGGCTGGAGACGGGATTGAACCGTCGTCCTCCCGAATGCGAGTCCAGTGTGCTAACCACTGCGCCACCTCGCTCGGTGCTGGGGCATTAGAATTGGCAGGATTGGCTCATGGGAGACATAGCCGAGAAAGCCCATTCTGTCGATGCGAATAAGAGGTGGCTCTGACTTGAAGTAATTCTGAGGATAATTGGCCGGCCGGTGTGGCTGAGCGGTTCTAGGCGCTTCAGTCTGGAACCGCGCGACCGCTACGGTCGCAGGTTCGAATCCTGCCTTGGACATGGATGTGTGTGATGTCCTTAGGTTGGTTAGGTTTAAGTAGTTCTAAGTTCTAGGGGACTGATGACCTCAAATGTTAGGTCCCATAGTGCTCAGAGCCATTTGAAACATTTTTTGAGGATAATTTGTAAAACAGGAACTAAGTACGAAAACTTGAACCACACTCAAAAGCTGATGATCGTAAATGGAAGACCATTTCTATCCTCAGCAGGCATAAGTGGCAGGAATGTTATAGGATAATGTAAACGATTACAAGATGCTGTTGCAGGCCAATCGTAGTCAGTAAAATTGTCAGCAATATAAGAAATGTACAAAGAGATTCTCACCAGAATGCTTATTGACACTGAAGGCCTTTAAGCTTGCTCTGTAGAATTATTATGTTGCCGACAGTTTTATTGACTATGACTGGCCTGCAACAGCAAGCTGTTATTGCTTTCGTAGTGGTATAACATTCCTGTCATTTATGCCTGCTAAGCTTGAAAATGGTACATGACCGAAACTAGTAACACTGTGGAAAATAAAAGAAAACTGAAGGTTTTCTTCGTGATGTTCAAGGTTCGCAGGTGGTACTACGTTTTAATTGGGTTTTAGTTTTTAATACTAAGTTATGATTGGAGGAAAGCAGATAAATCTCGAACACTATGTAATGTGTAAGCGCCAAAGGTAAACGTTTTGCGGAAATAATGAATATCTCTCACTCTACTCTGTTACCTAATCTTTACTGCATTTTTATACTACTCTCTGATTGGTTGGAGGTTGGAAAGGGGGAAGTGTACGTCAGAAATAATGTAATTTGACACCATTGTAGTCATAATTTAAATACTACATTCAGTCTGGATGGGAAGAGAAGAGAGCGTGGGATATTACGCACACAAGTGGTCATTTCCATCAAGGGGAGGCTAGGATTTCTACTAATAAGGGTGATGACATCACTGATGACGTCATAAGTTCGAAGTCATAGATTACTTCATACATGAATTCACTGATATGGTTAATGACATCACTCTTCAAGGTCGTGGGGAGTCTGGACAGCGCAAAATGTGCCACATAGTCACTACACGTATTCCTGATTTGTCTCCAGTCGAACACATGTGGAGCATGATGGAAAGACAAGTGATACATGCGACGCATTCGCCCACAATTCGTACTTCTTATAGAGCTATGCGAATACATCGATGAGGTATGGAATAACTCATCTCAAAACATCATTAGCCATTTATGATTGACTGCATGTTCGTGACTTCTTTCCTGCACACTAACATGGGTTTTCCTGTGCTACTACATACCTGGTAACTCAGAACAGCTCGAGTTACTGACTTGTAAACGTAATAAGTCCTTGTACTAGGTATGTATTGTTTCTGAAATTAATTCTGAATAAATTGTAAAACTGTAAGTTGGTGTTCTGGTTTCTTCCGTTTGTGTGATAGCGAGGAGGTGCTATTTAATCCAGCTCAAGTTTAAAGCCATATTTAAAAATGTAGATGGTTTTACTGGCAAAAAATCGTTCAGAGACTTAGTTTTGTCTCTGTGGTTTGAAAATTACCTGCATTGAACATTTATTTACACACATGGATCATGTAGTTGGAATAAGAGACTTGGTATTTTCACAATGCTGGACTGAAATCCTGTTTTTAAATTACTGAGTGAGTTGACTTCTTTTCGCCTTGGGATCACACTTTTTCTGTTTCCATTCTTCTTCTTTGTTGCTTCTGTAACGTTCCAGTGCAACGACAGTTTACGAGATGCTGTTTTGTATTTTAATTTTAACTTGTCCTCCCCTGTATTTCCCAATGAGTTCAGAAATGTTCAAATGTGTATGAATTCCTAAGGGACCAAACTGCTGAGGTCATGGGTCCCTAGACTTAGACACTACTTAAACTAACTTATGCTAAGAACAACACACACACCTCTGTCCGAGGGAGTACTCGAACCTCAAGCGGGAGGGGCCACGAAATCGGTGACATGGCACCTCAAACTGTATGGCCACTCCGCGCGGTGAAAGAGTTCCCTAGTGCATTCCTTGAGTTATGGAATTCGAGAGTCATTATTGACTCTGATTCCATATGCAGTTCGTCATGTTTAAGTTACTTTATCTGTTTTGTTGGGTGTCTACCTAACACAGTTTCAATCTTCATCGAACATTTTCCAAGCAAAGTCCTTGTGTTGTAGACTGGCAAGACAGCCAATCCACAGTGACGGGTAACCGAAAGGCACACGTTTAAACTCATGCAGGCTGGCGTAAGGTCTGAAACAGGATACGTAATGAATGCTATAAAGAAAAGTACGTAGCTTCTGGAATACTTAACTTTAATCCACAATTGGTGAACATTGGTCTTGTTACTGTACATGCTTCATTAGATACATAGCAAAGGATAAATGGCGCCTTGCTAGGTGGTAGCAATTGACTTAGCTGAAGGCTATGCTAACTATCGTCTCGGCAAATGAGAGCGTAATTCTCAGCGAACCTTTCCTAGCAAAGTCGGCTGTACAACTGGGGCGAGTGCTAGTACGTCTCTCTAGACCTGCCGTGTGATGGCGCTCGGTCTGCAATCACTGATAGTGGCGACACGCGGGTCCGTCGTATACTAGCGGACCGCGGCCGATTTAAAGGCTACCACCTAGCAAGTGTGGTGCCTGGCGGTGACACCACACCTTGCACTTTCCTTCTCAATACAGATCGTTAATTTACGTGCACCTACTATTGTTTTGTGCTTAATTTCTTTCCAAGCTATCTTTCAAATGGGTTTATAGGTTCGTTATCGTCTTACAGCAATAAATTTCGCAAATTTGTTGTTCATTAGGGTATTGTTTTGGATCATTACCTTTATCGTTTAAGATTCCAATTAATAGCGCTCCATAATCGTTATTTACTGACAAAACCCTGTGTTAAGTAAACGAGATGAAATTTAAGCTCCATTACGATGTACCCAGCCGCCTGACGGAAATTGGCAGTCGATTCGCTTTGGTATTCCGTTAATTAGGACTCTGCTATGCTTTTGATGCCCAAATGTCAGAATGATAAACCGGACATTTGTTGTTGTACAAACTTTCCTTCAAACATTGTGATAGGTAAGAAGCATTCCACGGACAATTGGGGACATGGTCTGTGTTGCAATTACGTTAATTAGAATGACCAAAATGCAAAATTGTAAATCGCAATTGCCCACGGCAGCATACTGGTGTCAGACGGCAGGGACAAGCGATTCAGCATCGGTAATGCTAACTAAATAACAGCTCTTCATCACTGAAACTGTCCAAACTCGAATTTGAATAACTACTTCACATGGAAAAGTGTGACATGCATATCGCTACTGCCCTTTATTAGAAGGAACAATATTACACAACGGAAACCAAAATAAAATGTTCAGATTCTTGTTAATTAAAAGCACTTGCTTGAAAAAGAACGGAAAACTCAAATTTTTATACGAAAAAGCCTGTTCATGTTACTGCCAACTCTAACGAAAAAACGCCTTTCGTGACATTAAGCAAACATCGCTATTTTAGTCACGACAAATTGGTTCCGGAACTATTATAGTACTTCTGCTGAAAAACAAAGTTGGTATACAACTTTTTCTGTAGGTTTGAAATAAGATATGTCTGCATAAAGTCTTTTCCCGAATATTTTTTTACGTAAATGATGAAGAAAAGATTTCTAACCAAAAAGGCACACAGCAAGACATTGGAGCTGTTAAGAAAAGTGACAGGGTGTTACGAGGCATCCAACACAATATAGGTTTTTGTTGGTAACAAACAAATTACTCTATTTATGTATCAAAATTACAAATTAATGGAAAACATTTGGTAAGAAACGTTTGAACTTGCGGTCGACTGAAGAATACAGAATGCAGTAGCAAACTTGTGGACTGAGGTTTTCTGTGAGAGTTATAAGTATTTCTTCAACAGTTTTGACAGAAATCTCTACCTGACAATTCTTTTTCTCTCCTAAATCTATGAGGCTGCTTCAATTTTTCTGCCAAATTGCAAGCCAACTTTCGCAACACAATTATAGTTCGCGCTAGTAACATGGAATTTAATTTTCTCAGGGGTGCTACTAGTTTTTCTTCGCAATTTCCTTCAAATGAGGTGCCGTAGATGTCTGTTGATTCCCAGCAGCCGAGTTTAACCTCCTTTGCAATATACTTTCAAGAACATTAAGAAGATCGGCAGCAGACTTCCGGTCATTTCGCTCTCCAAAACACTTCAAACCGCTTGCTTCACTGCAGTCTCGGCCCATCCCTCGATCCTCACCCGCAGGCTTCTTGTCTAGCCTTGGCACAGTGCCGCAAAAGAAAACAAAAAAATACTTATATGGCCCATGACACCCGACTTCTGTATGACCCATACTACCCGACTAACATCACACATTGAAAGATGGTGGCAATAAAAAACGGCTTGCGTGAAATGACTACTTAAATATTGAAACCAGTAGGATAATATGACTTCTTACCTTGAAGGTATAAACCAACGCTGAAAACTACACCATTCACCAGCTGCAACACTCAAAAACTAGTAAAATTTACAATCACTAAAATTCTTCTGGGTCTGTGACCGCACCGACAGCGTGCAAAACTTGTGAAATTTCGGCCTGTATTGCAAGTGGCCTTCCTGATCGTGTTTCTTTTACTACGGAAACACTTTGAGGAAAGTCACTTGCAATAGTTTCCGAAACGTCGGAAGGTTTACACTCTGACAATGGGGTTACAGACCCAGAAGAATTTTATTGACTGTGAAAATGGCGAGGAAAGTATCGCAGGTAGCGTAAAAAACACAGTGTTGCGTGGTGTCGATTAATAAGAGCAGAGGTAATTCATTGTTAATAGAAATATGTTATGTGTTAGTAACAGAATTTCATCAAAATTTAGAAATAATTATGTTGACTCAATGTGTTTGCCGAGCCACTAAATAGCTGGACGATAAATAATAATTAAAAGGTTTTAAGTGTATCACGTTAGATTTATAGGTATAATATATGTAGGAACTGAGCAGGTGGCTGGAGTGTAGGCTGTTTTTCACTCAGCGTAGGCAAAACCCGAAGATGCACTGAAGTAGCTAAATCTCGAAGGTTAGCTAGTCAAATTTACAACCCATGCATTTCAGTTATATGGTGTCTTTCCTAAATATACAGGTTGACACAAATTTCTTGTAGAAAATTGTACAGACAGTGGAGGCTATTAAACCTATAATTTTGAGAACTAGAACGAAATATCGGAACTGAACATTGCGTACGATGCGTGTGATGGATATATTAATATGTAAACTGCTTACGTTTAATGAGAATTTGTTGTCTGCAGAAACGGCATTAGTCACGAAAACTTGACAAAAGAAGTCTAGTATCAACGGCAGAGTTTACCGTTGTTTACAATAACGTTAATGATTGGTTTCGGAGGTGCAGTATTGCTCTTAACATAAGCTTCCAGACACGTATTTCATGAGTGCTGCAACGAAAGTAGATCTAGAAAAGATGGTAGAGCACTTGGCCGTGTAAGGGAGAGGTCCCGAGTTCGAGTCTCAGTCCGGCACACAGTTTTAATCTGCCAGCATGATTCAGATCTAGAAAACATTATTGTAAGAAATATAGGAGTCACTGAATATATTTGCTGCAGGTATCGAAAGTACAATACCACGAAGCGCCAGGCCGAAATCTGTCAAACTTTGTGGTGAAGTTCGTCATGCTGTTATGTCTTCCTCTGCACACTGTGCGGTTTTTTAGTGGACACGAGAGCGAGGAGCAGATGATGTTGTAAGTAGGCTGTTTATGTTTTCTTTATGTAAGTAGGCTGTTTAGGTTCTTATATAAGTAGGCTGTTTAGGATTTCTTATTGGTAACGCCACCTCTATATGAAAATCACTGGCTGTGCTGTGTGCAGTCTGTGGCTGCTTTGCATTGTTGTAATACTCGCCATTGTAGTGTTAGGCAGCGGCAGCTGGATGCGAACAGCGCGTAGCGTTGCGCAGTTGGAGGTGAGCCGCCAGCAGTGGTGGATGTGGGGAGAGAGATGGCGGAGATTTGTAATTTGTCATGAACTGATATATATATTATGGCTTGTGATGATATTAAGGTAAATACATTGTTTGTTCTCTATTAATATCTTTCATTTGCTAACTATCCCTATCAGTAGTTAGTGCCTTCAGTAGTTTGAATCTTTTATTTAGCTGGCAGTAGTGGCGCATGCTGTATTGCAGTAGCATGAGCAGCGAAGATTTTGTGAGGTAAGTGATTTGTGAAAGGTATAGTTTAATGTTAGTCAGGGCCATTCTTTTGTAGAGATTTTTGAATGTCAGATTGCGTTGCGCTAACAAAATATTGTGTGTCAGGTTAAGCACAGTCTTGTATAAATTGTTCAAAGGGGACTTTCATATGGCGACCCTGCCAGGATACCTCACTGGAATCTTCTGACTTTTTCTTGTAGTTTGTGTAATTAGTGTAGATTTTGTTTATTGCTAGTGCGTAATTGTAGAGAGAATCTCCTTTGTAGTTGTAGCCTTTCATTGTTGTACAGTAAAACAGTTGTGGCATGCATGTAGATTTGCACCAAGTATTTCGCAGCTGCGCTTGCAATTAACTAGATATTATTTTCAGTGCTATGTTAATGTGTTCTCTAATTTTTGATCTTCAAATTGTGTTTTTCTGTGTTGTCGTGTGAAATACTGTGACAATAATGGCGTGTGAAAAACGTAACACTAGGCTCCAAACTAAACTGAGAAATAATAGTGATGACGAGCGTAGCTTATCAGCGCCGCCGAGTAATGAATTTACTAATGTTCAAAGTAGTAATTTGACAATTGTGCATAGGGAAATGGAGCGGGCGGCAAACAATGGCGTGGACAGTGAAACAATTAGTGAAGAGGGAAGCATTATCGATCGATCGGTCGGCAATAGCTCGCCTCAGGAAGCCGAAATGACAGGACACAATTTTGCAAATACTGTAGATTCAGGTTTTGCGTCCTCACCGTTTTCTCAAATGAGTCAAGACACATTTTCTGCTTGTCAAAATGTGAATGTTGCCGGTGCAAATTCACTGCCGAAAAGCACTGAGGAACATGTTCCAGACACCAGTGCATTGTTATTACAGTTAATGCAACAAATGGGACAAAAGCTACAAAAGTTAGACACAACACTTGAACAAAATCAGAAACAAATGGGACAAAATCTTAAAAAGTTAGATACAGTGGAACAAAATCTCAAAAAGTTAGACACAATGGAACAAAATCAGAGACAAACACAGCAACAGCTTCAAAAGTTAGACTCATTGGAACAAACTCTTGAACAAACGCTTGAAGATTTAACTACTGAGTTACATAACATTGAATCGAAATGTCAAAAAGTCTGTAATGACGTAAAAACACAAATTTGTGAGCATTTTCAACCTATTTTTTCGCGGCATGAAAATGCATTACAGAATCACGAAGCAGCCATAAAAGAACTGCAAACCATTGTTCATGAAAATCATGAGACCTTGTGGGCTAAATTTGACTCAGTTGCATCTACCGATTCGGTTACGCAACTTGCAAAAGCTCACGAAAACTTAAAGGACAAAGTAGATACTCTGAAACTTGGTTCAGAAAAACATGCTGAGGAAATAAGTACACTATCGGAGAAAGTAGCCGAACTTTCGGATCAATTCACTAACTTATCTACAAAGGTAGATGATGATCTGAATGACACAAGACCCGTAGCCTTCACTGACACGGAAGAGTATGAACAAATAAGAAAATTCAAACAAAATCAGAATCAAATTAATACACAACACCAAAGAGAAATCCGGGAAGTACAAGATCAGCTGACACAGGTAATACAAGAATTACGTATTTCAGAAGACACTCGCGCTCCAACACGGGAAGAGGGACTTAGAAACACGGAAAAGCTGCAAAATAATAACACAGGGCATTTCGGAAGTTATGAAAGAAACTGGCAATGTGCACCGAATTTCGAGATGGAACGGCCGACACGACCTAAAAATGACCGATATGCGACTCGCCGACATGATGATTTTGACTATAAGCTGTTCATTACTACACGTAAATTCAAAACATTTAAGAATTCTGGCAACGACATTCATCCACAAGCATGGCTCCATCAATTCTCGCATTGTTTTCCTCCCAACTGGTCGTTAGAACACAGATTAGAATTTATGTGTGGCTACTTGGAGAATGAACCAGCTGTAAGAATGCGATCGGTAATTCACTATTGCCACAGTGAAGGAGAATTTTACCATGCCTTCCTCGCAGCATATTGGTCTCAAGCCACCACGTAAAACATGGCATCATAATGATGAAACATTTCGAACAATCTGAATTCTCCAGTCTTGTGAAATATTTTGAAGACATGTTGCACAAGAATCAGTACCTGTCAAACCCATACAGCCCCTCAGAACTCATCCGCATTTGCTTACTCAAATTGCCTGAACATTTACGACATATTATTTTGGCAGGACGTTGCAAAGACGACATTGAAGCATTTCAGGGACTCTTACAAGAATTAGAAATTGATACTGACAGTCGCCGGATGCGAAAACAGGAAAACAATCACTACAGGTCACATACGTCACAATTCCGTGACGACAGAAACAATAACTGGACACGACAAGGCTATTCTCACAACACAAATCGTGACCAAAACAGACACCACCCATATGACAACCGTTGGCAGAGTAGTAATAACTACAGGGAAAGATCACCTCTCCGTGGTAATGACTATCACAGTGACAATAAGAGAAACAGACAATATGGGAACCAAAATAAATACTATCAAGGGAGACAGAATAACTTTAGACGCAACAGTTCAGCGCGCAGTTACGATTCCGGGAGAAATTCTCCACCACATGACCGACAAGAAAGAAACTACAGGAATTACCGACATGACGACAGACGATATGATCGTAACGACAGACCTGAATTGCATCAGAACTGGCGGGATTCAAACAGAGCAGGGCCCTCTCGTCACGGTGAATTTGTAGAAGTTAGGTCTCCTAATCCCAATAACGACGCGCGCCAACAAAGAGACAGACAATGACTCACACCGCAGGCAGCCGCTTCCGCCGGCTGGCTCAGAGAAAAATAACATTGACGCTAACCTTGAGCAAGATTCCAGTATTCTTTACGGACGAATACCGCATGATAATTGCATTCAAGTTGAAATTCTGCGTACTAGGAAGAGTAAAGGTTTACACCATATTTCACATGTAAAACCGTTTATTGAAAGATAATCTGCTTTTTAACTTAGTCTTTGTCATAAAATTTTTCGCTTCACATTACTAATATGCTTTGTCAGACTTAGAATCTGTTAACATACAACAATGTTTGAAGTTAAATATCCAATCAAGAACCAAGATAACTTATTTAAACAGAAATGACTAATGCATTGTTATAGTGAACAGACGTCACAGTGTTATTGTGTGTGTACATTCTTGCTTGTTTGTTGCACGATTATGGAGCGACTATAAGGCTTACATACTTAGAACATTTACCAGTACTGCTAATGAGATTTTAATGCAACATTTTGGTTTACTTGAAAATATATTCTGGATTTAAAGTACTTTCAGTGAGATACCAGATGGCACAGTGGTTAGTTTATATGACAGCTACACGATTTTATCACGACGCTACTAATGAGTGACAATTTACAATGTTGCTTTTGCGGTGTATCTGTTTTATATCTGCACAGTTTTTCTGAATTCTTCTGGAAAGTAAAACAGGTTTTAGTAGTAACTTTTGTGGAATAGCAACAATGAGACAGCCTTTTTTGTGGCACAACAATACGTTACTGTACAGTACTTTCTTCATCACGCCAATAACCATAATAACTATGATATCTATACGCAAAGCATTTCACTTTTGTTTATCATGAGGTAAGTACATTGACTTCTGCAGAACTTAGCTTTCGGAGGACGATAACTACGACACTTCCACAGAGATTATGTTACAAGACGCACAGTTTAGCGCTACAGTACACGTATTTGAGTGATCAATTTTATACTTAAAACATTTATTTTTAAAGATTTTTGAATTACAAAGAAAGTTTTCCGTGATACATTTCATTCCATTGCTGTAATCTGTAACACCTGAGGGTATAATTACATTAATCCTCAGGGGGGTACACGCCTACTTTGTGTACCATGTGTTTGGCAAGCACAAGGAACCCTAGCTAATATGGTATTTGCTTATACAACTTTACACATCGGTACCATATTTCTCTAACACACAAATTACACAGCTATCTGATCATTTAACTGAGAGAGACAAACATTTATTTTACTACATCAGTGACACATGTTTATGCAATTACACAGTTGGATAACTTCACACTTATGAAACTGTATTTTGTCTGTACTTTGTAAACTGTTCATATTTTTCGGAACCATTGTGATACTATGAGAGCTTTGAATGATGTATTTGGTATGAGATCATGATTTTTAAAGTACGTTTGAGGTAGATGACACTATTTAAATGAGCAGAGAATTCTTTTTAGGCTTAGAAATTATTGGAGGAAGTTACGACGATTTTGAGATTTGACTGAAGTTTTATGATGTTATTATTACGACGACGATGTGTATTATGTTGTTGAGGAATGTTTATTATGCTACGTATTTCTCACGATGAAATGTATAATGAGGTAAGGAATAATGAGTAGTGTTTAGGGACTCTGATTTATGAAAAGGATGTTGGAAACCAAGAAACATACTTTAAGAGTTATGAAATGTGTGACTGTATCACAATGCTGACCTATATTTTTTTTGGACACTTATATTTATAGGATTTTGTTTCTACAGATTTGCAACGCTAATTCTTGACCTGTGAAATATTTTTATATGAGACTGCCACGGTAGCAGAAACTGCTGTCGTAAATATTTCCATACGAAAGTTAAGTGACCACCTGCACGTAATGCGTCGCGGGCACCCAGCTGTGTCAGACGCCTGGAGAAAAAGCCATTATTGCGAGCCCTTTTCAGCGGCACAGGTAGAACAAAAAAAAAGGGGAGGCCATTATCCTTGGAAATATTCTTACATCTGCAAACCTGATAATGACAAGTGTCTTTCTATGAGAATTGAGAGCTACTGACTTACGAAATGCCACATAGCTATTGAATGATGTTTTTATGCTTTGGTTTGCGTAGTTGCTTATTTCACTTGATATCTGGTTTCCAGCTGTGTTGCAGCATTGCTTTTATAAAATGAAATGCATTTGCTAATGTGAACACTTTCTGTCAACAGATCTATTAAATAATTATTTTATGATCCACATTCTTTAAAAAAGGAGCACTTGGAAAGGAAAGAACAATAAGAAGGAACTAGTAACAGTAACACATAATTTTCTTTTCAAGTACATGGTAATATTTCTTTTTACAATCAGTTGTTGTGGTGCACCACTTTAATTACATAGATATTAAGATGTGAATATACATTTCCCTTATCTGCATTGTTGTTTTTACTGTAATATTTTTTTCTGCTTGAGCTATGTCATGTTTAGGTATAAGTTACTGCTGTTTGCCAGGCATAGTGCTACTGAATCTTAAATTGTGTTACTCTGTTAAGCTAGTTTTACTACTGACTTATTTTTCTTGTTACTGTACATTGGCTCATATTAGTTGTAATGTTGCATTGCTTGGTAATTTATATTTACTGGAGCTTGCTTTGCAATTTTCCATTTTTTTGCATTGCTGTTTATATTAATTGTTTTATGTGCTGCTGCATTGCCTCGTCCCTTAGTTTAGCATCTGAGCTCAGTAGATTTAAGTTAGCTTAAGAGGGGGTAGACTATAGAAGAGAATGAGTTGCGATGAATTGGAAGAAATGCATTGAGAATCTATACGAAAAAACGTACAGAAAGCAGGTATAGGTAGGATTTTCTTGGAAATAAATAATGAGGTAAGAAATATGTGAAATAAATACAGAAAGCATGCTTGGATAGGATTTTTTTGGTGGAAACAAAGGATGAAATAAGAGGAAAGATATATGAAGTTTTGGGTTGGACTGCAGTACCAAATGTTACACTGAAAACAAACCCTGTCGTTTCCTTTTGTGTTATCCCACTATGTGTTTGTGTACCCTTGAGTATTTGTTTTCTTCCTGTCTCTGTGTAATTTCATAGAATTTTTTCTTCTTTTAATATTAAGCTACATTCACTATGATGAGGAATACTGTTATCCTCAAATATAATTGGCATTAATAATATGTTATTTACCTTATAAATATGCTTACACATTATTTATTCTGTTTAATGCTCATGTGTGAAGTTGATGTTTCAAAAGTTATTGTGATCTTTTATGTATGTACTCATGTCATAATTCCACTGATGTATATGTCTATTTCTATTCTTTTGTAAAGCCTGTACTACAAATGTTATCTGTATTGTTATGTTTTTAATGATGTATTTTGTATTTTGTTATTGTATTCTTATGTTATAAAATTGTAATTGTCACCAGTTCATGATATTATTAACTTGTAAGTTACATTTCACTGCACACGTTTCTGTTGGTCATAGTATATGGACAATATGTGAGAAGTAGGGACTGTCAGTGTTTGCAAGTGTATTAATAATTCAGCAAGGGACTGGATAACAGCATTGCTGGTTCTAAGGACAATTCCAGAAACTTTGTGAGTGCACAAGTGGTGGTTTATGGACGTGCTACATTATCCGCAAGACTCTTCAGTGGTGATTGTGCACCTGCACAGTCAAAACAGATGGCTGCTGGCCATCTCTTCAAGGACTACAGTGGGTCTACATCTTTGATGATCCATCAATACCATTATTTCTACAAGGACTGCAAGGACTGCACCTCTGGTGACCCACCAATACCACAATCTCTACCAGGACTACAGTGGGTCTGCTCTGTGATGACCTACCTACCAATATTCTTCCAAACTACGACTGACTCTGCTGTGGGTTTGCTCTGTTGTGGCCCATTATCTGTCAGCATGTTGCTATTCTGCTGTTATGTACGATTAGGACTGTCTTTATGGACTGTGAGAAAATTTGAGCTTTTGACCAACGTTGTATCAATAAGTGTGTGCATTTTATATCTTTGTTACTGTAATTGTGAAAAATTTTTGTCAAATCTGTATTGGCCAGTGCCCAACACCATTTGTAAAAATTTGTTGTGGGGAGCATGGGGGCTATGTAAGTAGGCTGTTTATGTTTTCTTTATGTAAGTAGGCTGTTTAGGTTCTTATGTAAGTAGGCTGTTTAGGATTTCTTATTAGTAACGCCACCTCTATATGAAAATCACTGGCTGTGCTGTGTGCAGTCTGTGGCTGCTTTGCATTGTTGTAATACTCGCCATTGTAGTCTTGGGCAGCGGCAGCTGGATGCGAACAGCGCGTAGCGTTGCGCAGTTGGAGGTGAGCCGCCAGCAGTGGTGGATGTGGGGAGAGAGATGGCGGAGATTTGTAATTTGTCATGAACTGATATATATATTATGGCTTGTGATGATATTAAGGTAAATACATTGTTTGTTCTCTATTAATATCTTTCATTTGCTAACTATCCCTATCAGTAGTTAGTGCCTTCAGTAGTTTGAATCTTTTATTTAGCTGGCAGTAGTGGCGCTCGCTGTATTGCAGTAGCTTGAGCAGCGAAGATTTTGTGAGGTAAGTGATTTGTGAAAGGTATAGTTTAATGTTAGTCAGGGCCATTCTTTTGTAGAGATTTTTGAAAGTCAGATTGCGTTGCGCTAACAAAATATTGTGTGTCAGGTTAAGCACAGTCTTGTATAAATTGTTCAAAGGGGACTTTCAATGTACATAAACAGAGAATTCTGATATTAATTTATTCTACATCTGATATCAAATACTAAAAATAATACAAACATTGTTACTGCAGCTTTAGTTGCTAACAGTAGATCTGACAGTCGAAATATGTACAGATACAAAAGATTTATATGTCACTCTTCAATACAATGTCTATTCAGAAGATGTCGAGCACTGGTCACTAAAGGTGTGCAAATGTTATTCAACTGGCAAAAACACACAAAAAGATCGCAGTACGTAAATGTCTAACTTAAGTATACCCGCCTCTTGAGCTCCGGAAAGGAGCTGCCTGCACCTCATTGGCAGCGGCGTAACTGTTCGTGGCAGCGCCCTCGTGCCTCGGTGGCTGCTATAAGACACGCGGCGGCCTAACTGGTGGCGGGCGTATTTGAAAGTGTGGCCGACCGGATAGCTAGAGACGCCGCAACGCTCCCCGCCCAACTAGGAATGTACGGAGGGAGGCCTATGCCGTGGATGGTGATGAGTCGTTCCTTGGCTGGAGAAGAGCAGACCAACCCGCGTACCGACATTGTGAACGCCACGGAAACTGCCCTGGAAAACCGGGAGCAGGTAGGAGGAGGATGGTACTGCATGGGGTGCCGGCGACTAGCCGACGACGGCGCCGTCGATATTCATAGGAGACGCAACGTGCAGCGTGGGCAGGTGTGCAGGCGGAGACTTCTATCGGTGAGACGGACGCGGGTGGAGTCACCCGCCCGGTGAACGGCGTAGCAGGCTGCGCTGCTGCGGACAGATGTGGCGGAGTCACGGCGACCGGACATCATGCAGTGAACAAACAGTTTGACCTATGGCAGGAGCACTGAATTCACGGAGCCATAGCTGGTTTAGATGGCGCTGATGCATGCCAGAGGTGCCGCGAATAGTATATTGCGCTCTGACATCTCATCTGAGAACAACGCTGGCTTCGCATAAATGTGGCTTGTTGTACACCAGCTATTGAACTCTGACGTCTGGGTGAAACTTAGTGGTGATGCCTGAATCTGGAGCAGACCGGTAAGGACAAAGAAAATGCAACAATGTCCGATGGCGGCTCCCATGCAAACATTCTGTCGCCGAAATGTCAGGAGCAGGCAAACTGCGATATGAAGCCACGAACAACAGTAACGCATTTTCACGTGAATGTGAAGCTCGAAGATTGGACGTCTGCGTTTTGTACGTTGGAACGAAACGTTCAGACTCGGCGTTAGACTAGCGAGAATGGTGCTGCCTTTACATACTGTATACCATTGTATCTCAAATTCTTGTCGGGTTTCCAGCCGGATCAATCTGTCATCTGGGCACAATATTTCAGCAGTACAACTGGACGCCATCATCAGGTGAGAAAAGCTACGATGCTCTCGCCGATAACTGATTCCACTCTCAAATGACTGTACCTTACATGCAGCTGAAGTACAACAGCGCGTGAGCTAGATACAGTGCGCACGCGCTCAATCATTCCTGCTGCCACTGGCGCAAAAAGAGTTGCAGCGCCTCCGGTGGTGAATACTGCTGAAAACGATATATCGTTAAAAACGATTATTCATAGCCGGCGGATTCAGATCCTGTTGTTTCTTCATGTCTGCTACAACAGGTTTCCACGTTTTACTTAGTGTGTATCCATTATCATGATTAATGATATTCTCTGCTAGTCTGATTTCGACAGATTCTTTTAAAACACAATCCCAGTACCGAGAAGCATTAGCAACTACTTGCGTCTCCTTGTATAGCATCCTGTGTCCATCTGTAAGGCAATGCTAAGCCACCGCAGATTTATCTGGTTGTAATAATCGCGTATGGCGATGATGTTCAATACACCTGTCGTTGACGGTACGGATAGTTTGGCCAATGTAAATTTTCCCGCATTCACAGGGTATTTTCCTAACGCCAGACTTCCTCAAACCTAAATCATCTTTGACAGAGCCAAGAAGTGCTCGAATCTTGCCGGCCGGAGTGGCCGAGCGGTTCTAGGCGCTACAGTCTGGAACCGCACGACCGCTACGGTCGCAGGTTCTAATCCTGCCTCGGGCATGGATGTGTGTGATGTCCTTAGGTTAGTTGGGTTTAAGGAGTTCTAAGTTCTAGGGGACTGATGACCTCAGAAGTTAAGTCCCATAGTGCTCAGAGCCATTTTTTGCTCGAATCTTAGCTGGCGGACGAAAAACACATCTGATCTCATATTTCTTCAAAAGTCTACCTATCTTCGTGGACCCACTCCCAGCATACGGAAGAAAAGTCACCGACCTAAAGGTGTCTTCAGGAGGTTGAGGTAGAGGTTCAAACTCAAAAGCAGGACTTTGAGGATATAGCCCTTAAAACATCTTTTTTGAGGCCTTCGTGTTTTCTGAGATATGTTGGAGATATGTTTCTTTGTTTGGCCATACGCGATTATTTGCACGTGTTATTGGACCATTTTAACTGTCTTCATCCGAACATCAAATTCACGATGGAAACTGAAAAGGAGGGAAAGTTACCTTTTTTGGATGTACTAGTTTATAGAAAAGAAGACGGAACTCTTGGAAACAGTGATTACAGGAAACCGACTCATACCAACAGGTACCTACATGCTACCGGTTGCCATCCACCTTTTCAACGTACAGGAGTCCTTCGGACCTTGGTTAAACGAGCATATGCTGTCTCGGATGCTAAAAATTTACCACAGGAGCTGCAACATCTTAAGGACGTGTTCCATTATAACGGCTATACGGACCGACAAATTCAACGTGCTTTCGAATTTTGACCTCTACCTGAAAATACCTTTAGGTCTGTGGCTTTTCTTGCGTATTCTGGGAATGGGTCCGCCAAAATAGGTAGACTTTTGAAGAAATATGAGATCAGATGTGTTTTTCGTCCGCCAGCTAAGATTCGAGCTCTTCTTGGCTCGCCGGCCGCGGTGGTCTAGCGGTTCTGGCGCTGCAGTCCGGAACCGCGGGACTGCTACGGTCGCAGGTTCGAATCCTGCCTCGGGCATGGGTGTGTGTGATGTCCTTAGGTTAGTTAGGTTTAAGTAGTTCTAAGTTCTAGGGGACTTATGACCTAAGATGTTGAGTCCCATAGTGCTCAGAGCCATTTGAACCATCTTCTTGGGTCTGTCAAAGATGGTTTAGGTTTGAGGAAGACTGGCGTTTACAAAATACCGTGTGAGTGCGAGAAAAGTAGTTGCTAATGCTTCCCGGTACTGGGATTGTGTTTTAAAAGAATCTATCGAAATCAGACTAGCAGATAGCATCATTAACCGAGATAATGGATACTCGCTAAGTAAAACGTGGAATCCTGTTGTATCAGACATGAAGAAACAACGGCATCTGAATCGGTCGGCTATGAATAATCGTTTGTAACGATATATCGTTTTCAACAGTATTCATCACCGGAGGCGCTGCAACTCTTTTTGCGCCAAGGGCAGTGTGAATGATTGAGCGCGTGCGCACTGTATCTAGCTCATGCGCTGTTGTGCGTCAGATACATATAAAGTTGCAGTCATTTGAGAGTGGAACCTGTTATCGGCGAGAGCAGCGTAGCTTTCTTCACCTGATAATGGCGACCAGGTGGACCGCTGAAGAAAAGTGCTCAGATGACAGTTTGATCCGGCTGGAAACCCGTCAAGAATCTGATATACTAATACACCGGGGAAGTCTGTGTCTGAAAAATTTTGCCAATTCCTTGGAAGGAAATGGAGGTCCATCGTCAGAAGCAACCCTTTGAGAGAAAATATAGAACAGAGATGCTTGATGGTGCTGGTGGCATTCGCAGAGTGGAGTGGCATAACAAAAGGGTTTTTGCTGTAGGCATCGACGACAATCAACCAAGGCGTTTGCCAAAAGGAACAAAAAAAAAGAAAAAGCCTATATGGAGGCGTTGGCAGGGCGTACACAATGGGCCAGGAGAAAGATTCCTGGCACGGAGCTGCCTCACAGTCCACGCAAGCGCGACATTGTGCCGTCACATGTTCTATTTTCTTATCTAAATCAAGGCACGCACGATGTTGGCGCGCCAGCAACTTAATGCGAACTATTCCCCAATTACCTCTTTGTAGAAGACTTAACACTAGCTGTTGCAACGAGGCAGGGATTAAAACTTTTGTCTGTTCGTTACGTTTGTGAAGCAGAATCACATCATCGGAAGAGATAAACAGTTGCGATGCAGAAAATGTCTTCCTGCTGAGGAATCGGGACCACATTTCTGAGAGTGCGGCCAACATATGCGAATGCAACTTTTTAGTAATCGCAGTGAATGATCATATTCCATAAATTGTGCGATCCACCGTGAATCAACAGGAAAAGAATCCAGTGCTTGCGATTCAGAAGAATCAGTATGTAAACAAGTAGCTTCCGAGGCGTCGATGCTGCATATGTGCAGATAGGTAAACGACACAATATATCGACGTTTTCGTGTTGCACCTTCAGCCGATAAAGAATTTCGTACTGGTAACTTGGCAGTAACAGCGACCAGTGTCGAACCTTCGGCGCCATGGGGGCGGGAACTTGTTTTGATGGGTGAAACAGTGTAGTCGAAGGCTTACAGTTGGTGATCAGGAAAAATTTTCTGCCATACAGGAAATGATGAAATTTGGTGACACCATATAGCCAGGCCTTCCTTCTCCAGCTGACTGTAACTGATATGGTAGATGTTAAATGTGTTGGAAGCAAATGGAACAGGGCGTTCTGTTTGCCAATTTTGTGGGATAAAACAGCCCCGACAAAATGGGATTAGGCATTGACTGTAAGCACAACTGGTTTGAGCGGATCATAGTGCACAAGTCAAGGTTGACGAAGCAATGCGTTTTTCAGTACTTAAAAAGCTTGCTCACATTCTTTTGCCCAACGTCTGAGGCTCTTCAGTTTGCGCCGCGTTGGGGATGAAATTTACGTAGTAAGTCAATTTTCCAAGAACAGCTCGTAGTTCACGTAAGTTCTTAGGGAATCGCAATTTCTGAATTGCTTGCATATATTTCGTCGAAGGGCGAGTGCCATTGGCGTCGATGACTTGCCCTACGTATTCTGTCGTTGTATTGAAAACAGAACATTCCTCCAAGATACATATGAGAACAGCCTCCGTTAAATCTTTAAAAAAAACACTTCACTTTTTAGGGTGTGTTCTTATATTTATCCGGGGGCGATTATGTCGTCAAGATAATCAAACCAGAAGGCACCTTCGACGTTACTTGTTCGAGAAATTTTTGAAATAACGCAGGTGCGGAAGCACTTCCGAAAGGTAGGCACTGATATTCAAAGAAACCAATATGAATACTCACAACAAAATTTTCTTTGTCTCTTCGTCCACTGTTGATTGAAGATAGGCTTCTGCAAGATCAGTTTTTACTAGAGTCTATCTTCACGCTAGCTGATCCAAAATTTACTCTATACGTGGGAGCGGGAAGGATTCAATTACTGTCTGTGAACTTACAGTGCGTTTCAAATCCGCACAATAGGTTTCAGTCTCAGAATTTCTGAAGCCATGTCGTCGCGCATGCATGTGGCACAAGCCGTGTGCGGCAAAATTTGGGTTGTGCGTTAGCTTTCAGAGTAATGAGAGTGTGAAAATCCTAAGTGTCATCGAACAAATGTCGATACTTGCCGCAGAGTTGTTGACTGCGGCATGGGAAACTTTTGGGTCAGTGTTATGCACATTGTCCTGTACGTCTAATCCGAGGACATTAAACGCATCCATGCCGAAAATATTTGGGCTCTTGCGTGAGCGGATTGCAATGAAAGAGACTTCCTTAGTCATGTTTTTGTACCTTGCAGATAAGCGGCACTTTCCAAGCACTGAAATGCTGTCGCCGTTAGAGTCGGTGAGATGCAGATTTGATGTTTTCAAAGGCGGTTGGCCAATTTTTTCATCTGTGTCTAGGTTGAGCAACGTGACAGAAGCCCCGGTATCTAATTGAAAAGGTACTGACTGGCTACAAATTTGCAATGTAATCCACAGGTTGCGGTGCATTCTCTGGATACAATTGTCCGTTTCGTGTTGTGAAAAATTGTTCTTTTTTTCCACCTGAGCACTAGAGTGCAGTTGTGAATTTCGAGATTGGATGAGCTTTATTCAAGTATGTGGTATCCTCATTAAACGCGTGTGTGTGCGTTTTCTGTGTCTTGGCTTGTCTGATTTTTGAGCAGGAGGAAGCACAGAATCTAATTATGAAATGACATTAATTTCCTACTTTGCATTATTCCCGTGTGAAACAAAGAAGGGATTTCTCGTCTTTTACAGGCATACCGGTTTTGTATGGTCCGTGCGATAGCAAAATTTGCATTCAGCTTGTCTCGGCTTGTCTGAAGAAGCAATTCTTCCTATCATGGATGACATAGCGGTTCACAAATGAGTTCGTTCTGCGCGCAGCTGGGGCAGCGTAATTAGCATTGCGCCAGCGCCGCCAACGCTGTATGTAGAGCGTCCGGCCTTGTTTTTGCACCCAGGCTTACGAGTGCTGGAGCACGGGTTGTTTGTCTCAAGTGAAGCGATAAATGGTATACAGAAGTCTTGTTCGGTTAAATCTTGAACTTCGCGTGCATCGATTAATGTGAGCACTTCACCGAGGCTAGGGTAGCGATGCATTAAAATTTCGGTCGTCAATCTCTGACCTTGTAGATTCTGAATAATAACATCGTGAAGCATTTCGTCCTGATAAATTACGGCAGACGCAATTGAATTTACAGTCTGTAGTCTTACCCTGCAATTTCGCAATCAATTATTTGTAGCTGAAATTCCCAGAAATAGGACAAGGATTGGAACTCCTTGTGGAAATATAAGCCCCTCTTATGACATCATTCGTCATTTCTCACATCTTGAATTTATTTTTTTATCGAGAATATCACAGTTTAAAAAGGGCTAATTTCTCCCAAAGATTTCGAAAAGTTGTAACCTGGTTAATGACATTACTAGTTCAAATAAAGTGCTTCACAATATAATTATTTTGAAAAAGAAGAGAGCGCCAAAACTTTAAATTCTTAGTTGAGGTAGTTCCAAATGACAATCAGAAGAACTACAGAACTGACGTATAAGGTGTTGGGCAAATATTCATTACTGAATAACTTGCGAATTCTACAAAATCAAACAGGTAAAAGAAACTAACAATTGTATTTAAAGCAATATGAAGGTAGCAGTGGGCCCCGAAACAGTTTCAGAACGACAATCTTTAAGAACGGTTCTTTCTAAGAGAATGAATTAATTAACAAAAATACAACTGAATAACATGTCTTTTAGTCAAGGACAGTAAGTCCTTGGTAGCGCAGGATTGCATTTGCAGTAACGATCAAGGAGCTAGACAGAAAGTGAGGCACTGGGGCAATGAGGAACAAGTGGCTAAGGTTACAGAAGGAAAAGCAAACTCAACTTGGGAGCCGACGAAGCGGCGTGAAAGATGCCAGCAGAGGTAAGTGACGGTGTCAGGTCTCGCCCTCCCTACAAACAACATGCTGCAATCTCGCCTCGCAGAGCACGCGCAGGCGGTAATACACAGCCACCCAGTGGCGGGTCGCTCGAACAGGTCCCTTACTCAAGGCGAGAAGCTCTGACCGGTAGGAAACAGCGCGGCGAAGGAACTGCCTAAGCAAGACGTGTCCAAATCAAACAGTAATACAGTCATAATAGCCCTTCACCAAAGGAAGCACAAGATAAACAGACACCTAAGCCCCTTCAGTTAGATGCAAATCAACGACAAATTCTGAAAACCTAATTGTGTCAACTTACTGTCCATTAAGTTACAATTTGAGTATCAATTAAATTATGTACTAAACAAATTCGTTTGGTAAAAGCTCTAAATGAGACCAATCAATTTTATACAATTTGCAACATCCATTAATTACATTGAAAATAGTGGCCCTGAGGGCTAGTGAGAAGGGTCAAATAGTACCACCAAAGTTTCTGGGTGTTTAATCATGAACGTAAGGCTCGAGACGGATGCAGTCATATAGAAAAAGCCAAACAAGACCTTACCACAGCATCAGAAATGGCGAGGGCGAGCAGCTAACCCATTTCTGCTTATTAACGTCCTCAATAAAGACCTTGAGGACCCCGTCACGGCCACCCATCTAACACACAACTAAAACCAACGCATTTTAAATCATGAGCATACATTAAATGAATAACCAGGATTAAGCACAAATGTGAAGAAACGTGTGATGCTGGCACCCAGGAAGGATGAATATTAAACAACAGTGTCGTGTCCCGAAGCCTTTAGCTCAGCTTAACAACCTTAGGCACTTTATGAGGTCACAATGAAGGTCACAGACCACGACGAATATTTACAAATTGTTTGACTGGAGTGACAGAGACCTTAACAGAGTAACAATTACAAACGGCTATATATTGAAACAAATGCACTCAAAGTAACATGCCGGACAGCAAAACGACGCAAGAGGAAGGCAGAGAAGGCCCCGCTCCAAAACAACTCGTGTCCTCAGCAACCATGCGATTGAGCGTCTTGCCAAATGCACAAGGAAACTATTGAACCTCGCTGAATGGTCACGGTGTACAAATTAATGCAGCATAAACGGCCAGGAATGCGGTGGTCTGATCCAATTAGCTCATGAATGGAATCACCAGAAAACATCTTTCCAAACACCTACCGTTCTATGTTCCCCATAGATCTACATTACATCATAATGTTTCCCGCATACATGGCAACACACTCTTTCAACGCAGACACCGCCTCGTGTCCCAAAAGCCGTCTCTTCCATTTTGCCTCTCCCTGGAGAGTCTGGTCTTGCACTTTACGCAGATAATACTGCAAAACTCACAAGGACGCGCAAACACGCCATCTAGCGGCGAGCGAGAATGATGAAGTCACGCCAGTAGGCCGCGAAGCAGATATCGATACTAGATATCGATACCATCACGTTGCGTACTAAAAAAATTATACCTCGCAATATAAAGGTGTCGTTGACTCTCAAAAAATTCGCCAAACCTCGCAGTTATAACCCATTATGGCTGTGTTTGGGGCTCACTGAGGGGAAACAATGTCACTTGGAGGCAGTAGGTGTACACTACCACACATAAAAAGGAAAGTGCAAGATGGGATTCATTTGTGATTTTGCAGGCGTCAGATGTTGATGCAGCTATGCTACGTATTCTTTCCATGTTTTCTTCGTCTCATCCAACTGTCGGAAGAGTAGAGCGTCAGCTGAATTCCTACTTGAAACTCTGGGGCCTTTTGCTGCTGGGCTGGTTGCGCCTGTACGAGGCAAGAAACTGCTGACAGCAGTTCAGTAAATTGTTGAACCTAAATATGAACAAAAGCTCAGCAATTAGATGTTGACATAATTCGCTAAATATCTCATCTTAAATATTTCAACTTACGTATATTAAACTAATAGACGCACACACTTAAAAAAGAATTCAGTAGGAATCATTTACGTTTTCCTTTGCACGATGTATGGTTCTTTAGTGGATACAGGAGCGAGGGACAGACGCCGTTCGTGAACAGAGCATCCAGATATTAATTTATTATAAATCTAATAACAAATACTAAAAGTAATACATAACTTTTTGCTGAAGCGTCAGGTGCTAAGAGTAGATTTGAAAGTACAAATATGTACATACACACGAGATGTACACTACTGGCCATTAAAATTGCTACACCAAGAAATGCAGGTCATAAACAGGTATTCACTGGACAAATATATTATACTAGAACTGAAATGTGATTACATTTTCACGCCATTTTGGGTGTATAGATCCTGAGAAATCAATACCTAGAACAACCACTTCTGGCCGTAATAACGGCCTTGATACGCCTGGGCATTGATTCAAACAGAGCTTGAATAGCGTGTACAGGTACAGCTGCCCATGCAGCTTCAACACGATACCACAGTTCATCAAGAGTAGTGACTACCGTATTGTGCTCGGCCACCACTGACCAGACGTTTTGCATTGGTGAGGGATCTGGAGAATGTGCTGGCCAGGGCAGCAGTCGAACATTTTCTGTATCCAGAAAGGCCCATACAGCACCTGAATTATCCTGCTGAAATGTAGGGTTTCGCAGGGATCGAATGAAGGGTAGAGCCACGGGTCGTAACACGTTTGAAATGTTACGTCCACTGTTGAAAGTGCCGTCAATGCGAACAAGAGGTGACCGAGAAGTGTAACCAATGGCACCCCATACCATCACGCCGGATGATACGCCAGTATGGTGATGACTTATACACGCTTCCAATGTGCGTTCACCGCGATGTCGCTAGACACGGATGCGACCATTATGATGCTGTAAACAGAACCTGGATTCATCCGAAAAAATGACGTTTTGCCATTCGTGCACGCAGGTTCGTCGTTGAGTGCACCATCGCAGGCGCTCCTGTCTGTGATGTAGCGTCAAAAGTAACCGCAGCCATGGTCTCCGAGCTGATAGTCCATGCTGCTGCAAACGTCGTCGAACTGTTCGTGCAGATGGTTGTTGTCTTGCAAACGTCTCCTTATGTTGACTCAGGGATCGAGACGGGGCTGCACGATCCGTTACAGTCATGCGGATAAGATGCCTGTCATCTCGAGTGCTTGTGATGCGAGGCCGTTGGGATCCAGCACGGCGTTCCGTATTACCCTCCTGAACCCACAGATTCCATATTCTGCTAACAGTCATTGGATCTCGACCAACGCGAGCAGCGATGTCGCGATACGATAAACCGCAATCGCGATAGGCTACAATCCCACCTTCATAAAAGTCGGAAACGTGATAGTACGCATTTCTCCTCCTTACACGAGGCATCAGAACAACGTTTCACCAGGCAACGCCGTTCAACTGTTGTTTGTGTACAAGAAATCGGTTGGAAACATTCCTCATGTCAGAACGTTGTGAATGTTCTGAAAAGCTAATCATTTGCATATCACGGCATCTTCTTGCTGTCGGTTAAATTTCGCGTCTGTCGCACGTCATCTTCGTGGAGTAGCAATTTTAAAGGCCAGTAGTGTACAAATCTGTCATGTTCGATACAACGTTTGTTCATAAGACGTCGAGTCTGGCCACTGTGAAAATCTGTAAATGTTGTTCAAGTGGCGAAACACGCAAAAAGATCTCAGTGCCTAGATGTCGAACTTCAGTACATCCGCCGCTGGAGCTCCGGAGAGGGGATGCTTGCATTTCATTGGCAGTGGCGTAGTCGTTCGTGGAACCGTCTCGTGCCGCGGTGGCGGCTGTAGGAAACGCAGCTGCGTAACCGGCGGCATGCGAAGTTGAAAGTGTGGCCGACGGGATAGCGGCCGATGCCACACGTACACCGGGTATTAAACCATTAAAGTTTCATTCCCTTCTGAAAAGCTGTCGTCAACATAAGCATCAGGTCGTCCCACGGCAACGATTGCACTCTTGTATTCGTTGTGGCGTGGGAGAAAACAATCCCCGACTATCATATTGAGGAATTTCTTGCCATGCTTGAAGTAGACGTTAGTTCATGAACATTGCGTATTGGAATTTGGTATTAATATACATATACAGGGTGCCCTTTTATCTTGACCACCCTAAATAACTCTTTGTCCGGATGCAAATTACAAAATGTGTCAAGGAAATGTTCTTTAGCCGTCAAGGGGGCATCAATCAGCATGATTGCCTACGTTGTAGCTTTCTTTCTTACAAAAATATGAGCAGCGGTTTGACTTTTTTAAACGGCACACTGTGTTTTTATTCGGTAATTAATTTCTTCTCCTAAAGAGTTATTCAAAAATATATCACGGTGTACCATTCACTGAAGCACAACGTTATTATTAACATAACACAACATTGACTTTGAGCCCGGGATCACAAACTCGTCCACTTGCTGGAGTTGTCAGAAAACAAATGAAAACCAAGTAAAAACATAATGAAAAATTGACTTTGACTCTCCTCTACCATTGCCCGGGAGTAGAACATTCGAAGGTGCCCAGAGTGGTGACCCTGGACAGCGATACACTGGTGCACTCGTGCGATGAAACAATTATTTACTTCTTTCAGTGTTGCCTGCTGAAGAGAATTACAAGCAAGCACGATACGTTCCATCATGTCCTCTGGAGTTGTTGGAATATCACGATAGACAACGTCTTTAATGCAGCCTCAAAGAAAAAAGTCCAGAGGATTTAAATCAGGAGATTTAGCAGGCCGAGTAATTGTTCCTCCTCGACCAATCCATCTGGCAGGATACCTTCGGTTCAGAACACGACGTGCACGCAAGGCATTATGTGCTGGACATCCATCGTGTTGATACCACGTAAGCATGCTGGTTCTTAGCAACACTTCATCCAGAAGAGGAGGATGAATTCGTCTGAGGAAGTTGGCATATGCTGTGTCGTTTAGACTACCATTCATAAAATAAGGGCCAACAATCGTAGTACCAAGCATACCACACCAGACGTTAACTCTCCATTGACGCTATTGTTCGACCAGTCCAAGCCATCGTGGGTTGTCGCTGGGCCAATAATGCATGTTCCTTTTATTTATCTGTTCTTTGTTTCAGAAGGAACATTCATCGGTAAATAGAACATTCGAGAAGAAGTTCGGGTTCACGAAGATTTGCTGCTGTGCCCACTGACAGAACTGTACGCGAGTCTGGAAATCATTTCCATGCAATTCTTGATGTCGGTAAAGATGGAACCGGTGACTTGTAAGAATACGACGTACACTGGTTTTAGGAATGCCAATCTCTGCGTTGTCGTGGGTTGAAACTTGCCGTTTCCTGAGGCGTCGCAACAAGACGATAAAACATCCTCGGGAAGATGGGTTCTTCTCAGTATATCGCTTTCTGTACAGTTCCGCTGCCTGCGGAGCAACAACAATAAAAGAAACGTTATGTCTATGCAGTTTGTAGGAAGGACAGCCTTTGCAGCATGCCTACTCTACACAACAGTATTTAAAGCGACTTAACTACTATGCTAAATGTACCCGTACATAAGAAAACAGTATTGCAATTACTGTTCTGCTAACTAACATTCGCCATAGAAGAGTAGGATTTCTACGTTCTCTTCGTTGGTGTACTTTTTACTCACACAACTCTTCAACTGACGATGGTTGACGGAACGACGGGTGTGCATTCTACTTATGTTTACATCTGACCTCTGTCAACATCAGCACGTGGAGGTGTTCCATTACCCCGAATACCTGCACTAAGCACTGGGAGCGTCAACGTCAATGTTGTATCGTGTAATTAATAATGTTGTGTTTCAGTGAATGGTACACTGTGATACATTTTTGAATAGATCTTTAGGAGAAGAAATGAAGTACCGAATAAAAAATACAGGGGGCCTTTTAAAAGAGTCACACCAGTGTTTATATCTTTGTAAAAAACAAAACTACAACGAGGGCAATCATGCTGATTGATGTCCCCCTGAAGGCTAAAGAAAATGTGCTTGAAACATTTTGTAATTTGCATCTGGACAAACAGTTATTTAGGGTGGTCAAGAGAAATGGGTCACCATATACATACGATATACAGGACATAAAATCCCGTCTGAGGCCTGCAATCATTTTTATTTTAATAATTGGCTACCAATGCTGTACAATCGCACAATCGCACAACTGCGATTGTACAGATTGTCTGCCAATTATTACTATATACATAATCCTTATGGAGTTTGTGATATGAACTGCAGTGTGGGATCTTACATTATCCTGCTGGAGTATGTCTTTTTGTGCCCTGGTCGTGAAGAGTGTGACAACATGGTTAGCCATTCCTGCCACATAATGGCGACCACTCAGTCTGCCTTCAACATTTATGAAATCAGTCCTGTTACATTCTATAGTTCTTCACACTATGAGTCCAGAAATAGGAGTGGTATGAGTCTCGACAATCGCTGTCGACAATCTGTGAACTTTCATCACGTCATCTACGTGCACTGTGGCCTCCATGTGACCGCCAAAAACAGATATGAGTCTAATCGCTGGACACTACACAATAGCACTCAATGTCCCACTTGATTCTGGTTCTACACCATGCCAGTCCCTGATCTCGGAGCTATAGTACCAGTAGTAAACGACAAATGGCAATCCGATGCCTCAATCCTGCTCTCAGTAATATGAACCACACAGTTCGTAGTGGCACACTGCCTTTAACCTCTGCTCGGATTTCAACTGTTGTTATCCATCTATTCGCCAGAGCCCGTGGAACAGTCGTACGATGTTCTCGTGGCGTGTAGTTCTGGAAGGAGTCGTATCTATAGGTATTGTGAGTCCGTCTCATACCCACTTGCTCTTCAGCAATTACCCTACAGCCAACAGTCTACATGACCTGTAGGAATGAGCTTCCATACTATTCATGACAATCGTATGGGTTTTCTTAAAGACGGAAAGATGATAACACGTGTACGAGCTCCACCTGAAAAGTTCCAGTAACATTAGACACACCACCAGCTCTCAAGTGAAACTTCCTGGCAGATTGAAATTGTGTGTTGGGCCGAGACTCTCTTTCGCGGGCAACAGAAAATCGAGCATTCAGGCAGAGTCGAGATGGTTTTCACGGAAGTCAATCAGTTGCCTACCTGCAGGCGACTACGGGTATTTAACAGGCTGCTTCTGATTGCGACCATTTCTAAAATTCTCAAGAAAGATGGGCAGATGTCATTGAGGGTTTTGCCGAACTGAGAGGTGTTAGAGAGATCTTTTGTCGCATTATTCACTCCCTCCCTCCTAACTATTCACACCGCAGGATTACGTAAAATAGAAAGTACGAAAATTTGTAGGTATCCTTTCCTGCCATGGAACACATTAAAATTCCGTAGAATGGTTTCTGACGGTCCCTGTTGGTTTCTACCTTGGACGAGAGCAAATATTGCGGTCGCGTTTGGTTCCAAATGCGGATACAGTCCCACAGTATCCTTACAGAAGGGCTGAAACTTCCGAGGGTGTCAGGAATATCAAAACTTGTCAAGAACGTGTTCCTGTTGCTCATCTACCACACACTCGTTTTTGACCATGAAGTGTGAGGTAATCAACGCCCCAAGGAAATGGCTGCTTTCATTGACGAACTTCGTGCCACCCCGTGTGGCCCATTTGCGCTAATTCTAAGCGGCGGTGTGTCTGGAATGTTTTCCCCGATCACTCATGAGAAAACCGCGTGATTTCGACGCAACCATCATGTGACGCCCGAAGTGGCGTTGGGCAAAATTGTCGTGACATCATTAACCCCCTTTACAAATCAACTGAACTTCTGAAGTGTAACCGTTTTTTTCGCAACTGTGGACACCTCGGAGCTTGAAACATCGTAGACCTCAAGTGTGACAAGCTTTCGTACCATTAGAGACGAAGTTTATAGGCACCTTTGGGTCAAACTGCACACTTATGCGTTGCAGTGGGTGGGAATTATGCAGTTTCGAAAAAATGATACGTTTATTTCATTGTACAGTGTATTTTTCTAGAAAGGATAATATAAGATATACGGTTTATTCTCTTCCTGTGGCTAAAATTTAAGATCTCCATGAGCAAATGTCGTATATATGTCATGTCTTGACGTGTAGCTCTGGCAACCGCCTGAAGATTTTCGTTGTCAACGTAACACAGCCCAGGTGTTCTTTTTTCAACATTTTCATATACAATCATGAAACACTAACGATATAATTTTCTGTGCTGTGGCAACTACGTTCTATGAACATAAGGAAACAGATAGAGCCTAAGTTTCATTTGTGCAAAAATTGGATGTCATTAGTCACACTCTCAAATGCTTCATTTATTCACAGGCAGCTCTGTTGCAAATCGCCGCTTTATATTCAGAACGGGTCAGTCTCAGAGTGCGATCCAGGGGTTACGTGATCAATGACCAGCATTTACATACCGAAATTGTAGGAAAAATTGAATAGTTCGCGCTACGGTTCCACGTCGAACGTTCGCACACAACAACAAATTCCCACTGGGCAGCAACGTGCGTCAGTTAATAGCAGATTGCAATGAAATGTTCACTAGAAACCCAAGCGTCCGGTCAGATCAAAAGCGAGAGTTTTTCTCCGCAGAGATACTCAACCTCACAACACTGACAAACCGTTGTGGGAATTCCGGCAGAATTTTTATTTCATTCTGGGTGCAATATTCCGTCTACCGGTAACTACAGACTGTAGATATTTTTTTAACAACGAAGTTACACGGCAGTCGGATGTTAAGTGTAAAATATCGGAAACGCATTTCGCGGAACACTGAAATATTTGTTTCTCCTTTTCAGCTATGGAAATACAAAATGTACTTCATAACTTTTGAACAACTGCAAATCTAACGCGATGAACAACGTGTGCAACACAATATTAAAACATGATTTTACGTAATAGACTCCTGCTACGATTTATATTTATTTACTAAATGTGTTTTCCTTTATTTGGTTCTTGTGTGTGAAAGAAGGTTACAGCAAAGCCATTTTCAGTACTCATTTCTTGCTGCGCTTCTTATACTTCTTTCTTGTCTTAGGGACTACTTCTAGGTTAGCTCTAGTGAATTGCAAGGCGTTTTGAAAGAAGTGGGCGTATTCCACTTTCAAAAAGAACACTATAACATCTACCCGTGCAAAAAATGCCACACATACTATCTCAGGCAAAGTAACCGGTACGAATGCCGCTTGCAGCATTTTACAAGTACTTCATAACGCCCCACTCAAATTGTTGAAAGTGCCCATCCTCGTCTTGAATGCAGACTTCAGCTTGCCTCTAAACACAATCTAAGAAACATGGCCTAGTACAGCCACAGCTCAAAAAGAAAGAGACATCTTATCATTAACAAGAGCTACGTAAACCTATAGCTTTACATGACTGCAAAGAATAGGACGCCCAGCGCTTGATGAACGTGGAGGATAGAGAATTAGTCCTCCTCTTCTATGTGTTCATCGGGATAACGTGTTCTAAGGTACGCTAGAACATGTGCTCTAAGATGCGGAGAAGAGTCATCGAGTATGGAATACCGTGGATCCTTCGAGAAGCAGCTCGTACTATTCTTCAAATTAATCAGGCTGTTACAACAGTTTGCGAATTGGCCCCTTAGTTAAGAAAACGAGGGATCTGGTCGCCTCAGATACTGGTACTGTTACGCGAGAGTCAATACAGATAAAAGTGCCAGAAATCCTCATGAATCATGACAGTGGATCCGAACATAGCGCAGCATATGGTTCTGTAGTGAAGTCTCTAAAAACGCAATAGTGGAGCAGCAGAAAACAAAAAGAAGGACTGAGAATGTGGAGATGTGAACGAACCCCTGACAGAGCACCGGGTGCACCGAACTGAGAACAGAACCCCAGATCGCTGTCAGGTGCAGGTGATCTAAAATGAATGCCAGTTCGCTGCAAGGTACACCGTACCAAATACTGAACGTCTCAGGACGTTTCTAGTGGAAACGAAGACAGACGGAATGCTTAGAAATGATCTTGGAGGCGCCACTCACCGGAAACGGAATATCAGCTCGGACCAGGCGCACTGGATCTACAAGGAACGTTTCCGAACGATTCTAGTGGGAATGGGCCACAGACAAATACCGAGAACAGACTATAGGACAACGTATGCAGTAGGTATAAATGATGGACCCGCTCTACACGACTATCAGTCTCAAGTAGGACTTGTTGGACGAGTCACGTTGTCGAAATACTGTGCGTGGATGAGGCTAATATTCGATAGGCACCTCAACATGAAACTAAAAATAGATTGGAACAGACAGTAGCTAAATTGAAGGTACCGTAGTCTGTTCGAAAGGGCACGTCATTGCATATCCATTGAAACAAAATCTGCCCTGAGTAATAGTAGTGGACTGCTTCAGCGTCTGTGAGGCGACATTTTAGGATCATCCACAAGGAAGCGAGACGTTACTGCTCAAGCCTGTCCCACACGTCGGCATCAACCTTCCTGAGGCGATCCATTGTGTAAGAAGTGTGTCTGCTACGACTCCTGCAAGTGTCAACTGACCCTATATGTGGTCAGACAGGTTCAAGTCAGCAGACAACGCAGTCTGTTACATTTGTTTGGTTCCTATCTCCTGCAGGAAGGCGTTCACGACGTCAGAACGGTAGGTTCATCGACTGTTGTTAGTGCGATAAACACATCGTCGAAATGTTGACAGGAGGTCTGGACAATAGCGTGGGCTGCTCAGCCCCGATAACGCACAGCCTTCAAAATACGCTTGATAGCGATGATAGGCATTCAGCATTGTTTCATGGTACTAAACTAACTTTAAACTTCCTAGCAGATCAAAACTGTAAGCCTAACCGATACGCGAACTTGTGACCTTTCTTTTGGCGGGCAAGTGCTTCAGCGCCGGAGGTACCCAAGCATGCCTCACGATCCGGCTTCAGAGTTCTTCTTCCAACAGTACCTCGTCTCCAACTTTGCAGAACTAGCACTCTTGAAACAACACATGTTGCGGATACATGGCTTAGCAACAGCCTGGGGGATGTTTCCAGAGTGAAATTTCTACTCTGCAGCGGCGTGTGCGCGGATATGAAATTGGTCTAGGTCCGGCACGTAGTTTTAACCTACCAGGAAGTTTAGATAGTAATAACGAATACTCTGTCCAATAATCACAAGAGGAGGAGGTATACCTGGAAAAGGCCAGGAAATACAGAGAGGTATCAGTTACATTACGTCATAGTCAGGCAGAGATTCCGATAAAAGATACTGGGTTGTAAGGCGTTCCCAGCAGTAGATATAAACTCAGATCACAATCTAGTGATGATGAAGGCTGAAGTTTGAAAGACCGATCAGAAAAAATCAGTACGAAAAGAAGATGGATATGGAAAAACTAAGTAATAAATACGTTTGAAGTTCTGTGAGGTTATAGATGCAGTTCAATTTGAGAATGGACATCTGTCAAAATGGAAGTCACAGAATTTGGAGAGGAAAAAATGTACAAGGATGGAAACTGCAAAGAAACCATAGGTAACAGAAGATATGCTTCAGTTGATCGACAAAAGAAGTACGAAACTGTTATTGGAAATTTAGGAACACAGAAATGAAGTAAATAAGAAGTGCAGGGAAACTAATGGGCAATGGCTACACGAAAAAACGTGAAGAAACCTGAAAGGAAATTATTGTCTGAAAGACTGACTCAGTATACAGAAAAGTCAAAACAGCCTTCGGTGGAATTAAAAGTAAAGGCTGTAACATTAACACTGCAATGCTGATTCCACTGCAAAATGCAGAGGAAAGAGTGGATAAGTGGAAAGAGTACATTTAGGACCTCTATGAAGGCGAGGACTTACGAGATGACGTGATAGAAGTAGAAACAGGAGTCGGTAGGGAAGCGATAGGGGATCCTGTATTAGAATAAAAATTTAAAAGTGCTTTAGAGAAGATCTAATAAGGCAGAAGGGATAGATAACAGACCACCAGAATTTCTAAAATCATTGAGAGAAGTGGCAACAAAAACGACTATTCACGTTGGTATGTAGAATGTATCAGTCTGGAGACATACCATCTGAATTTTGGAAAAATATCATCCACACAACTCCGAAAACTGCAAGAGCTGACAAGTGCGAGGATTACCGCACAATCTGCTTAACAGCTCATGCATCCAAGTTACTGACAAGAATAACATACAGATGAATGGAAATGAAGACTGAGGATGTGCTATATGATGAAAAATTGGGCTTTAGAAAAGGTGAAGGCACCAGAGAGGCAATCTGACGTTGCTGTTACTAATGGAAGCAAAACTAAAGATAAATCGAGAGAATTTGATAGGACTTGTCGTCCTGGAAAAAGCGTTCGAGAATATGAAATGGTGCAAAATGTTCGAAATTCTGAGAAAAATAGAGGTAAGCTATAGGGAGAGACGAGCAATATACAATATGTACAACAGCCAAGAGGGGATAATAAGACTGGACGACCAAGAAAGTAACGCTCGGATTGAAAAGTGTGTAAGACAGGGATGTAGTCTTTCGCCCCTTCTGTTCAATCTGTACATCCATGAAGGAATGATGGAAATTAAAAAAAGGTTCCGGAGAGAAATTAAAATTCAAGGTGAAAGGATATCAATGATACGATTCGCTTATGACAATGCCATCCTGAGTGAAAGTAAAGAAGATTTACATGATTTACTGAATGGTATGAACAGTCTAATGAGTACAGAAAATCGATTGAGGTTGGTTGGTTGGTTGGTTTGGGGAAGGAGACCAGACAGAGAGGTCATCGGCCTCATCGGATTAGGGAACGACGCGGAAGGAAGTCGGCCATGCCCTTTGAAAAGAACCATCCCGGCATTTGCCTGGAGCGATTTAGGGAAATCACGGAAAACCTAAATCAGGATGGCCGGACGCGGGATTGAACCGTCGTCCTCCCGAATGCAATCGATTGAGAGTAAATCGAAGAAAGTCTAAAGTAACGAGGAGTAGCTGAAACGAGAACAGCGAGAAACTTATCGGGATCGATGGTCACGAAGTAGATGAAGTTAAGGGATTCTGCTACCAAGGCAGTAAAATAACCAATGACGGACGGAGCAAGGAGGACATAAAAATCAGACTGATACTGGAAGGAGGACATTCCTGGCCAAGAGAAGGATACTAGAATAAAACAGAGGCCTTAATCTGAGGAAGATCTCTCTGAGAATGTACGTTTACATCACAGCATTGTATATCAGTGTGACATCGACTCTGGGAAAACCGAAACGGAAGAGAGTAGAAGCATTTGAGATGTGTTGCTACAGAAGAATGCTGAAAAGTGGGTGGACTGATACGGTAAGGTATGAAGACGTACTTCGCGGAATCGGCAAGGAAAGAAGTATATGGAAAACACTGGCAAGAAGAAGGGACAAGATGACAGGATATGTGTTAAGACATCACGGAATAGCTTCAATGGCTCTAGAGGGAACTGTAGAGGGTAAAATCTGTAGAGGGAGACAGCACTGGGATATAGCCAGCGAATAATTGAAGGACGTAGGTTGCAAGTGCTAGTTTCTGAGATGTGTGATGAAAAGGTTGGCACAGGTGAGGATTTCGTGGCGGACCGTATTAATCCAGTGAGAAGACTGCTGACAAAAAAGTATTAAGATCCATATAGCATGAAGCTATATACTGATCCACTACTACTTCCATCACGCAGTACCCAATACAACACGCTGTCATCAGTGTTCTACCAAATTACCTACGCATGCATCTCACTAAACTCGTGTACAATAACACATACAAAGTGATCACTTTCACAGAAAAAATAACAAGTCGATTTTCTTAGTAGAATTTACGACAGCATATCAAATACACTCACAGTGTAGTTCAGACAAAATGACGTTCTGTATCATACAATGAACACACTCATAGTGTGTAATGTAACAGATAAAATGGATGTCACTCACAGAGAAGATATCTGCGCGTCCACTATGCCATCAATCAATAATCAAAATTTGTTACATGATAACCACGAATACCTATGTTAATTGTCTTTGTTTGTCAATGCACCCAATACATCCCACGTACACAACACAGTGAATTACTCGATTACTTTAGCATATAATAGTCGTATTCTGGTGATTTAGCACTTTTATGTACATGGTGTTCGTAAATTCCCGTTACAGCCTTATAGTACTTGTAGAGAGAGTGCGTACATATTATTTTGAATAAGAAGCAATGACGCTTTCAGTTCAGAAGTTTAAATCTTCTACTTGTGCTTGAGGGACTGAATTAGGCGTGACGCAGAACATTCATTAATAAGAGTTCGAAAGGAAACATAACAAAACAATGATCTATCAACTAAGTATATTTGTTTGTATTAACACTTAAAAATTTCGTGTTACATTTTTCCACCCCAGCATGCCCAACGTACGGAACAATACTGGTGCATTACAACAGCGACTCGATGTGGCGACAGCCAACGTTGTTACATTCTACCTACGAACATGTTTTGGTACACACTCCCCATCCCACCTGGTGTCTCTTCGATTTCTACTGCATCAGCCAAAACGTGCCAGCCGATTTTCCTCTGTCTCTACAGGAGTCTCGTAAATTAACCTCTGCAAGGCGGACGTTAAGTGGCATTATGTGACAGTCTGACATAATACGCTATCACGTCTACCCTATTGCATAATGGAACAAAAAACTCTGAGGCTTTCCTCTTTCCCTCGACAGGACTGTCATAAAACGGAAACGGTACGTTTCCGGACATGGGTTCCTATTCAGAATATTATATACTCACAAACCCTAGAAGTCAGAAAAGGGAATTTACGAGGACCCTGTGTATCAAGGTACTCAAAAAAAAATTGTTCAAATGTGTGTGAAATCTTATGCGGCCTAACTGCTAAGGTCATCAGTCCATAAGCTTACACACTACGTAACCTAAATTATCCTAAGGACAAACACACACACCCATGCCCGAGGGAGGACTCTACCATCCGCTGGGACCAGCCGCACAGTCCATGACTGCAGCGCCTTAGACCGCTTGGCTAATCCCGCGTGGCTATCAAGGTACTAAATCACTAGAGTACAGCCATCAGCGGCTAAATCACTAATAATAGCCTTCTTAACAAGAAGAAACCCATTTGTTTGCTTGCACAGGAGTCTGTCTTCTCGGGCTGGGAAAAGATACCGACTTCCCCACCAGGTCGTTTTGTCCATACAGCGGCCGTGCCCCACACTGACCATTAGTGACGTCCAGTCGACAGCACTGCAGATTACCAGCTTGTCGAGGCTCTCACGCTTGTCTCTCCCGAAACAGGTTCCTCTCCGTCAGCAAGTGACCACCGTCGTCCGTAACTTCTCCTTCCGGCTCGTGTGCTTCCCAGTCCAGGGCCGGCCGGGGTGGTCGTGCGGTTCTAGGAGCTACAGTCTGGAACCGCGAGACCGCTACGGTCGCAGGTTCGAATCCTGCCTCGGACATGGACGTGTGTGATGTCCGTAGGTTAGTTAGGTTTAAGTAGTTCTAAGTTCTAGGGGACTGATGACCTCGGAAGTTAAGTCCCATAGTGCTCAGAGCCATTTGAACCATTTTGAACCCAGTCCAGGACTTCCACTCCTCTACCCACCTGCAAGAGCAGCCCGAACCATTAACACCGTCCGCCGCCCCCGAGCAAATGTTAATGCAAGCACGCCTCAGCTTATCCAGCTACCCCACTCTTCACCCAACTGGCATCTGCGAGGCTCCAGCGTGCTAACCACTGCGCCACCTCACTCGGTGTCATGTACGAAAATATATGATCGATTTCGTACTGCATTTAAGAACAATGTCATTTTTATATTCTTCATTTCTTAATAAGAAGAAACCCATTTCTCTGCCTGCACAGGAATGTCCGTCCTCTCAGCTGGGAAAAGACACCGACTTCTCCACCACGTCGTTTTGTCCATACAGCGGCCGCGCCCCACACTGACCATGTGAAGTGTAACGTTGTCCTGGAGGAACAGATTACATTAAGCAAATAATTGGATGATATTTGGCCCACATTGAAATTAAGAGACACCATGTTTGCATTTCACTTTCATTTAATATTTTTCATCATTTATTTTTTATTCTCAGATACTAGTTATACATTCATATCATCCTTGTAAATACCATATCGTAAGGTAATTCACTTTAAGTTACAGTTACTTCTGTTTCATTCATAATACACGCTTATTATCAGAGTAGCATCTATAAACATTTAAATTATACCTTACGACCTCTTCTTCTTTCAGCGGTTCTATGAGTAACTAATATGCAACGTTAACATGTTCCATATTACATCCGATTGGTCGGAGCTTGTTGCAGACCTGCCGGAGGAACTTAAGGACGGAGGGCGGGACTATTTTTATTTATTTATTTATCTATTATTTCTGGTCTTGGGCAGCAAAGACCATACAGCCAACAGTAGTTACAAAAGCGCCATGCTGACATAGCTGCATTTGCCTCATTAGGAGAATAAAAAAGTCAGATGTTGAGAAATATTGTTCTTAATGTGAAATAAAAGCACTGAAAGACGAACACCATACAGCCAGCAGTAGTTACAAATCACGTTAATTTTAGTGCAATTTTCACAATATAACAGTGATACGATGCTGAAGTACAAAGATAAGTTTTTTATGGAAACTGATATACCCAAAATTATATGCAGCGTTTGTCCACAGCTCGTGGTCTACCGGTAGCGTTCTCGCTTCCCGAGCACGGGGTCCCGGGTTCGATTCCCAACGGGATCAGGAATTTTCACCTGGCTCAAGATGACTGGGTGTTGTTGTGTCGTTTTCATTGTCATCATTCATCCCCATTACGGTCGGGGGAAGGCAATGGCAAACCACCTCCACTAGGACCTTACCTAGTACCGAGGTATGGGACTTCATCATATCTAGCGTTTAACTGGTCCAGTTACAGAGGAGAATGACATCCATAGCATCTTAGAATTGAAAGATGGACAACAGTTTCGTTTACGAAGATAAGTTCTTAAGGCAAAGTCAGAACACAAAATTCCAGATTTTGAATGGAGCAGGTTCCATGGAAGGACAAGGTCTACACAACGTCTAAGCTGGATTCCGGCGTCTTTTAAATAGTTCTCAAACAAATAATACCTATTCATATTGTGAGCATGTGGGTGCTATTCTGTCATTCTACGCAACGGATTAATCTGAGATGTACCCTTTACCCTGTGGCTCCTGCAAGATGCAATTTCCACCCCCACACTACTACAGAAGTCAGACAGACGCTCCTAACGTTCTAGAGAGAAATGCCTGAAAAACTTTCAGCAATAAATATCTTCTGGAGTCATCTGCTGCAAGGAAATGACACAAAAATTCACAAAATTTCTTACGTAACTAGTGAGATACTTGGGTACTGGAGTAGTGCTAGTTAGTGTAAGAAAAATATGAAACTAACGAAAATTATTTATTTAGCAAAAATTTTGAGAAATCACAATGGCACTTTTAGTTATGAACTGAACAAGCTATTTCCGGGTTCTTTTCGGAGTGTGAAGTTACCTCTTAAGGATAGGATTCGCTTATGAAATTTCTATACAAAGTTTAAGATTGTTATTGACTTGGCCGAATGGCTGAGAGCCGCGACTACTCAACTTGAATAATTATCCGTTAGAATGTTGCTAGGTATGGTCGAGGCTGTCGTGTGTGAAATGCAGTGAAGTGTTGTGGAGGAAATATGGATCTCGCTAGAGCTGTAGCGAACAATACCGTAAGCTGTGATGACTGCTGTCTGCGCCGCTCGCTGCTGGCAGATAAGATAACTCTCATTCTATCTGGATTGACCTTTGCCAATTAAACTCTCCCCACACCCAGATGAAGTCAAGGACTCCCATTCGCCCCTAGCCTGACTATTGGCGTGGTACACAAGTCAGATAACCAGTCCACAGCAATGCCACTCAAAAATTCGTTCGCAGGCATTTAACTATAACTCTGTCCGTTCACACGGCACAATAAGTGTGGCGGCCAACACATTGAACAACACTTTATCACAAGGACTCAGTATAGAGTCGCACTCTGATTTGCTCTCGGCAGAGGTGCTCTCCCAGTGAAATACTGAGGAGAGACTTGTTCCTCGCTCTTTGAGTACACGTACGAGCGCACACCCTCTCGTTAAGTGTTCTCGCTCCAAGAGCGACAACAGAATGGCCCCTCTTCTCACCAGACGTGAAGGGGTATATCTTTCGGGCTCTTCCATTACTCCTTCAGCTCAAGGCGTCAGGATTTGCTCTCGGCAGAGGTGCTCTCCCAGTGAAATACTGAGGAGAGACTTGTTCCTCGCTCTTTGAGTACACGTACGAGCGCACACCCTCTCGTTAAGTGTTCTCGCTCCAAGAGCGACAACAGAATGGCCCCTCTTCTCACCAGACGTGAAGGGGTATATCTTTCGGGCTCTTCCATTACTCCTTCAGCACAAGGCGTCAGGAATATCGTCTGCCAATCAGCATTGCTCTACTAAAACGGGAGAATGACGTTTTGTTTACGGCGACCAATCCAGAAATCTGTAGCATCGGCATTTGGCGTTTTCTGTCTCCCTGTGAAAATCTCTGAAACTGTGTTCTATGTTTGTGAAGAATGTGTAGGCTGGGCGCTCCCATACACTGTAGTGGAATTTTAAGCCGAACAAGGGGTCGCTCTCCCTTTCACTTGGGGAAACGCTGTCTGCTCTATGGGCTGTCGCCAGCCGATATAGGTAGGTTGACTCACCCTCTGAAGGGACTGGCCCCCCAATGTTCAGTTTGCCTCTCCCGAACTAAAAGCCCCTGCGACCGTCGTGTCTTGAATGTGTGTGTGTATGCCAGCCTCCAGTATTTCAATCTTAGTGCGCACTTGCGATTTACTAGTTATTTGTATATCGTTTACACGAATTCATACAACATTGACTTTATCTTATCTAGTTTGGGTTCGAATGAAGCGTCTTGATGTGCGGAATATGATTGTGAGGGCTTAATATGTAATCAGTGAAGGTCAGGAGACCACAACGTCTAACAATATTGAACAGGTGAAGTAAAGAGTTACACTTGTAGGCCACAGTAGCCACTCGCAACCAGTTTTTTGTACAAGACCGCCTGTGCGGTCAAGCATTTGGTACACACGAATATGATGTGGTTCGTATCTGACACCGTGGCTGTGTTACATCCTGATCACATTGCTCAGACGATTGGGTCACATGAAAGAACCACGACCAATGAGAGACTTTCGGCTGTACCGCCGCCAGTTGGCCCCCCTTGTTGTGCTGAGATATGTGCCATTCACATTAACAGTCGTGATGAACAGGTTTCTTGACCATCGAGTTGAGCTCCATATATGGGATTGGTGTTGGATGGAACTGTCCTTCCGTAATGCTCCTCTTTGCGAAGCTCTCAACAGTTTCGTTAGGGAGAATGTCTCGATGCAATTTTATCCAAAGTAAGCCGACTCAGTGCACAACATCGGCCATCAAAACATCCGAGACATACGTGCTTGTTTATTAAACGCCAGATGTTGTAGTTTCTGCAGCACACTTTGTGAGTCTGTGGGCATCAGAAAAAGCCGGAAGTTTGCGCGCGTGGGACTACTTCACACTAAACTTCGGAGCAGTGAAGGTTTGGAGTTCATGTCGTCACGAGCTCTATGCGCACTGGGCTCACTGCTGACGAACCGCCGCACACTATGCATGCCACTGCGTTCACGGCGCTGGCCTCCGGGAGATGCACCAATAGCACGATGTTCGAAGTGGAGCAGACCATCGCTGCACTGTCATCTCACGCTGTTCCACAAAGACCCGTAACGGCTCCAGCAGCACCGATAACGCCGCCTACTGCTGATGCGGCATGCCGAGTAGGACCAGATGTGCCGTGAATTACAAATTAATGGCACAATATTGCTTATAAAGGCTGCTCTGTAATGCAAAATGCATAGATCATCTCAATAGAGCACGACACTTGGTGATGCATCGTCTCCAAAAAGGACGCCGAATGAGCCTCCCATTACATCTTTCTAAACATATCGGTCTTTTTATTTAAAACAATGTTGGTGAGAGATTTCATCCTTCCCAGACTCCGGTATCTGTGAGTACCTTTTCTGCGTTATTTTCATTACATATTTAATGAAAATTCTGTTTCATCATAGATAGTATTACAAAGAAAAACATAGATACGAAGAAGGTAACTGCAAAAAAGAAACCATGGGTAACAGAAGAAAAACTTCAGTTGACCGGTGAAAGAAGGAAGTACAGAAATGGTTCAGAGAAGTTCAGGGATACGGAAATACAAGTGGCTGAGGAATGAAGTAAATACGAAGTGCAGGGAAGCTAAGACGAAATGGCTGCATGAAAAATGTGAAGAAATCGAAAGGCTTGTCAGAAGGAATGACTCAGGATATAGTAAAAAAAAAAAAAAAAAAAAAAAAAACCTTCAATGAAATTAAAAGCAAGGGTGGTAAGATTACGAGTGCAACAGGAATTACAGCAGATAGGTGGAAAAAGTACATTGAAGGCCTCAATGAAGGGAAAGATTTGTCTGATGTGCTAGAACAAGAAACAGGAGTCGATTTAGAAGAGATAGGGGATCCAACATTAGAATCATAATTGAAGAGAGCTCTGGATGACTTAAGATCAAATAAGGCAGAAGGGATAGATAATATTCCAACAGAATTTCCAAAATAATTGGGAGGAAGTGACAATAAAACTACTATTCAAGTTGATGTGTAGATTCTATGAGTCTGGCGACATTACATCTGCCTTTCGGAAATATATCATCCACACAATTCTGAAGACTGCAAGAGCTGACAAATGCGAAAATTGTCATACAATGAGATTAGCAGATCATGCATCCAAGTTGCTGACAAGAATAATATACAGCAGAATGGAAAACTGAAGACGTGCTAGATGAGGATCAGTTTGGCTTTAGCAAAGGCAAAGGCACCAGAGAGGCAGTTCTGACGTTGCGGTTGATAATGGAAGCAAGACTGAAGAAAAATCAAGACACGTTCATCGGTATTGAAGACCTGGAAAAAGCATTCGATAGTCTAAAATGGTGTAAGATGTTCGGAATTCGGAGAAAAATAGCTGGCACCAGCTCGCATCTTAGCGCTTGTGGTGCTTTTGTCCTGGCTGTGTCATGTTCGGACGACAAGATGCTGATGTGTAAAATCCTCCTGGAAGAGGATGCAAACCTGCTTGTTTGTGTCCATATTGCCTGTCTCCTGGTACATCAGACAACAGGTATCTTTGAAAAAGTGCAACAGAATTTAATATGCCTTTTGGCATGCCTCCATTGAGACTAGTGGTCATAACTTCGAACTATTACTCTGAGGTACATTGTTGTTAAACGGTGTACGATGTGTAGGTCGTTAAGAGAATAAATATGCATTTCTGATCTTTGGTTCGCTGTCTGAATGTAAACAGTTGTGGACCCACTATCAGCTGATTCAATCTGACGTTCAATCTGACGCCAATAGAGATTCCCTGTACTATCAGGAACGTTATTCTCACATGTATTAACTAACGTTTCTTCGCTACATAGCGGATATCTGTTTTGAGTTACTCATGTTGACAGTTGTCCATGGTTAGAATCAGGAATATTTTTCGCGTCTTCTTTGATGAAGGGATTTCGGTCTTAGTGGCGCCGGAATCTACGTTTACATGGCTGATCTGTATATCACACTTAAGAGCTTGCAGTGGGTTCATCGAACGACTTGCACACTTGTTGCTGTATCCGGATCCCGCTCCAGCTACTGCCGGGTCTGAGTTGTTTCTATGGATTTGTGGCAACGTTAGTTTCAAAGGGTGGCCGGATGCCCTTCCTGTCGCCACCCCGTGCCCCCAGGACGCAAGTAGTGTACCCCAGCTGCCTGCGCCTAGTGGAAACCGTGAAACAGTGGGAAAGTTTTTTCAAATGTACTTGCACACTAATTCTCTGTTATTCCATTCTCAAACAGTGCGTGGAAAAGACGAACACCTATGTCTTTCCGTGAGAGCTCTGCTTTCACTTACTTTATTTTGATGGTCGCTTCTCCTTATGTAGGTCCGTGTAAAAAAAAATACGAAAATTAATCTGAAAATAAGTTCTGATCGGTGGCGAAATGGAAATCACTGTGAAAATCCTGTGAAGTTTTGCACAGATGCGTGGGGTAGTGTTGCTAATATGTCTGTCGATCGCTTCACGTCGCTCTTTTCAATTCTGAGCGTACAGTGAGCACTATAATTAGAAAATAGTGTCTTCCACCAAGTGAGAGATATCGCCTGATGCCGTGCAACCCACATAACATAACTGTCATATGTTTTGTGCTTCATACCTCTTCTCGGTCGCACTCTGCACGGCAATGAGAACGCTCCAGCATCGTTTTCGATGGAGAGTGCTTAATCATTCACAGCACAGCCTATAATTGGCTCGTCCTGAGTCTCATCTCTGCTCGCGTGAACCGCTGCCTATGGAGACAACATTTTGGTACAGACAATGAGCTGCAGACGTTTTTTAGGGATTTCGCGGAAAGCACCGGTGGCAGCCTTCCATGCCGAATTAACTGGAAAGCTTGTACATCGCTATGACGGATGTCTATGTCTGAGTGGCGACTATGTAGAGAAGTAGCTGTAAGGTGTAGCTAACTATTGTAAATACCACATTTTTTATTTTCACAGTGGTTTCCATTTCGCGCCAGATCGGAACGTACTTTCCGAATAGTCCCCGTAATTTCGCATCTGGAGGAGAAAGTTGGTAATTGAAATTTCGTGAGTAAATCCCATCGCAACGAGAAATACCTTTGTTTCAATGATATCAGCGCCAACTGCTGTCTCATTTCCATGAAAATCTTTCCCCTACCTCTCGGTAATACAAAACGTGTTCTCTTCTTTGAACTTTCTGGATGTCCTCCGTTAATCCTACCTGGTAAGGATCCCACACCGCGCAGAAGTAGTCCGAAAGAGGAGGTACAAGCGTAGTGTAGACATCTCTAATAGTGTAGGCATCACTAACATTAGCATGCTATCGTTCGATGAAGGCATTCACTGTGTTTTGCCAACCAGAATCTTTTTGGATTTTCTGCAATATTTTGCTGCCGACGGCAGTACTACACTACTGGTCACTAAATTTGCTACACCACGAAGATGACGTGCGACAGACGCGAAATTTAACCGACAGGAAGAAGATGCTGTGATACGCAAATGATTGGCTTATCAGAGCACTCACACAAGGTTGGCGCCGGTGGCGACACCTACAACGTGCTGACATGAGGAAAGTTTCCAACCGATTTCTCATAAACAAACAGCAGTTGACCGGCGTTGCCTGGTGAAACGTTGTTGTGATGCCTCGTTTTAGGAGGAGAAATGCGTACCATCAAGTGTCCGACTTTGATAATGGTCGGATTGTAGCCTCTCGCGATTGCGGTTTATCGTATCGCGACATTGCTGCTCGTGTTGGTCGAGATCCAATGACTGCTAGCAGAATATGGAATCGGTAGGTTCAGGAGGGTAATACGGAACGCCGTGCTGGATCCCAACGGCCTCGTATCACTTGCAGTCGAGATGACTTATCCGCATGGCTGTAACGGATCGTGCAGCCATGTCTCGATCCCTGAGTCATCATATGGGGACGTTTGCAAGACAACAACCATCTGCACGAACATTACAACGACGTTTGGAGCAGCATGGACTACCAGCTCGGAGACCATGGCTGCGTTTACCCTCGACGTTGCGTCACAGACAGGAGCGCCTGCGCTGGTGTACTCAACGATGAACCTGGGTGCACGAATGGCAAAACGTCATTTTTTCGGATGAATCCAGGTTCTGTTTACAGCATCATGATGGTCACATCCGTGTTTGGCTACATCGCGGCGAACGCACATTGGAAGCGTGTATTCGTCATCGCCATACTGGCACATCACCCGGCGTGATGGTCTGCCATTGGTTACACGTCTCGGTCACCTCTTGTTCGCATTGACGGCACTTTGAACAGTGAACGTTTCATTTCAGTTGTGTTACGACCCGTGGCTTTACCCTTCATTCGATCCCCGCGAAACACTACATAATGCACGACCGGATGTTGCAGGTCCTGTATGGGCCTTTCTGGATACAGAAAATGTTCGACTGCCGCCCTGGGCAGCACATTCTCCAGATCTCTCACCAAATGAAATGTCTGGTCAATAGTGGCCGAGCAACTGCATCGTCACAATACGCCAGTCACTACTCTTGATGAGCTGTAGTATCGTGTTGAAGCTGCATGGGCAACTGTACCTGTAAACGCCATCCAAGATCTGTTTGACTCAATACCCAGGCGTATCAAGGCCGTTATTACGGCCAGAGGTGGTTGTTCTGGGTACTGATTTCTCAGGATGTATGCACCCAAATTGCGTGAAAATCTAATCACATGTCAGTTCTAGTATAATATATTTGTCTAATGAATACCCGTTTATCATTTGCATTTCTTCTTGGTGTAGAAATTTTAATGGGCAGTAGTGTATTAGGCTCGCGGTTGTTCGGCGGTTCAAGCGGCGTGTCCGTTGTGCAGGTGGAGGCTGGTGGCCGCCATGGACGAGGAGGACGACCTGGAGGCGGCGGCGGCGGCGGCTGTGCGAGAAGGCGGCAACGCCACGGCGCTGGCGGTGGAGCCGCAGCCGCAGCAGGTACAGCACGTGTTCGAGGTGCCCTGGGTTCGAGACTCGCTCATCGCGCTGCACGCCCTCGTTTTCTGTGGCTGCTTTTTTGGTGAGTACAGGCGACGGGCCAGAAGCAATCTTGCCACGCTACTGTGAGACACCTGTATGAAGTGACATTGTGTACAGCGAAATAATATGAAAAAGTATTACCACGATAGCCAATGAACTTGGCTTATGGGTGTTTTTATTTGTCAGCGCTCAAAGTAACTATGGGCTTAGAATCGCCTCATTACCTATAGACAAACACTACTGCCACCTTCAGAATTTAATAACTGGATTACAGTCCACAATAGGATGACGTTCACATTGCAGAACGTTTGCCTGTGGTGCCGTGTGGTCGCCTAATATCAAAGCCCATCGAAAAGGCCTTTCACAACTACACGTTACATACGTAGAGTGGTTACCGCGGTCGTGAATGGTCAATGAGCTGCGGCACGGCGTGGAGGGGGCGCCTTGCAGCGCCGCCGATAATCCCAGCGTACACGTCGTCACTGCTCGGACAAACATGAAACTGAAGATGCGCCAAAGATCGTCAACTGACGGTTGCAAAGCAACACTTAGCTAAAGTATGTCACTATCCATTCTGGACCCTTGACTTCTTTTCAATAAAAATTAATTTTGTACTTGTAATATGTAACGCTTTATTACAACGACACTTGTTTAATGTAAACATTCGTGTTCAGAGCAATGTTTTATAGTGGTGTAAATTTTATATAATGGTAAAATACAAACTTCGCTAAATACATTAGCGATTTTCCTTTTAATCTTTTATTACAGTGGGTGCTATTTTGTAGCGTAATCTCTTATTTTCAAATTTTATGCTTTTTTTCTAAAAGGTAAAGTAATAATAATAACAATAATAAATAAATAAAATACCCTCTGTATATGAGGACACTCTTTATCACTGCTGGCCGCAGCTGGCGTCTACTTAAGGCTCAACATTGACCTTTTCTGTAAGAATTTGACACACCTACTTGGACAGCGGACGTAATGACTGCGTCTCAGGGATAAAAAGCTACCTATACATTTTAAGGTTCACTATATACCATGAGTTTGCAGTCACAAACGATAGTATTTCGTAATTTGCTCTTGCTCTAATGTTCTAACTATGTAATGATATATTTTGATCATAGGATGGCCTGAGGTTAGTACTGTTGCTGAAATCTATAGTCGGAAGGCAAAAGAAATAAATTGTGACTGTAGACACAAACACACACTTTTTCAGTACTGTGTCAGTTGCTGTTCCACGAACAATATATCAGAAAAATGGAATAATGTAAGGCAGTGTAAGCTTACACATGACCTACGCGGCAGACTCACTGGTCACGCAGTCGCAAACTTACTGCATACACTGGAAGAGAACTTTTATATAACTATGTGCAACGCACATGGCTCATTCTGTTATAAAAGATATGGGACCTATATCACGGGGAAGATAGGCCGGGGTTGGTGAAGATTTTGGAGAAGGCGTGTAAAACCAGTGACAACAACTTCGATTAAATCTATATTTAGTCGAAAATAGCAAAACAGTGTAAGCATACACGTGGACAAATACTAAAGGCACACAGAGCGTTGTCATGTGTTATCAGAAGTGTAGGCCTCGCTAACTCTTACAATAATTATGGTTAGAAAAGCATACCTCCAACATGCTTCGACTGAATAAAAGTCTATTTTATTTGCAACTCTGGCTATTCTTTTTTTTGCATCATGATTATACATAGGTATTAAAAACCTATTGTGGATAGTCATAAGAGAATGCAAAGGAATAATGTGGGAAACAAGAAGATCCACTTGACGAATCACAAATTGGTTGTTCTGGACTTGAAGATTCGCAGAAACCAAGTAATTGAGATATGCGCCCATAATACTCCTAGAACCTTGCTTTATAGTGTCTCATGCACAGAAAAGAGGGATGATGAAAAGTCTTTAAGGAATCATATATAAAACTAATGGAAGAATTTCTCGTGTAACATAATCTGAGGGCTCAATAAACTGCATGAAATGCATGCTACTGTAATATTAATGTACCAGAGCTGTTTTTAACATGTTTTATTTACTGCTACTGGTTTCGAGTGCTAGCTCATTCTCAAGCGCAATATAGATACAACCAAGCTATTATAAATACCTTAATACTTTCTACATACGATTTTTATTAACTTTCTGCAAACTCAGCTGTAGAGGACGAGGACATGAAGACAGTTTCCAATTCATTCCCGACCACCGTCATTTAGGATATCTGTCGTTTCCGTAAATAATTGCGCATTGAATTTACACTATTTAAATATCGGAATATTTTGGTACCAAGAAGCGTTTTGAATAATGATTTGAAAGTTCCTAAGGTTTTGTAGTTATCCTTTATAAAGAATAGAAGGGTGAAGGAAAATTTGTACAGCGCGTGGCCCAGGGAAAGAGAACATGAGATAAAAAATTAAAAATGTATGTGATGTTAGATGTAAAGTGACTAACCATAGAAACTATGTGACCAAGATTATATGATTATTGCGTAGTGATTTTTATAGATGATTATTGTACACTGACTGACAAAAAAGGTGAAGTGTCCACAAGAAGGGTATCAACGTACAGTTACACCCGGTCGGCGACAATATAATTTATTATACACTCCTGGAAATTGAAATAAGAACACCGTGAATTCATTGTCCCAGGAAGGGGAAACTTTATTGACGCATTCCTGGGGTCAGATACATCACATGATCACACTGACAGAACCACAGGCACATAGACACAGGCAACAGAGCATGCACAATGTCGGCACTAGTACAGTGTATATCCTCCTTTCGCAGCAATGCAGGCTGCTATTCTCCCATGGAGACGATCGTAGAGATGCTGGATGTAGTCCTGTGGAACGGCTTGCCATGCCATTTCCACCTGGCGCCTCAGTTGGACCAGCGTTCGTGCTGGACGTGCAGACCATGTGAGACGACGCTTCATCCAGTCCCAAACATGCTCAATGGGGGACAGATCCGGAGATCTTGCTGGCCAGGGTAGTTGACTTACACCTTCTAGAGCACGTTGGGTGGCACGGGATACATGCGGACGTGCATTGTCCTGTTGGAACAGCAAGTTCCCTTGCCGGTCTAGGAATGGTAGAACGATGGGTTCGATGACGGTTTGGATGTACCGTGCACTATTCAGTGTCCCCTCGACGATCACCAGTGGTGTACGGCCAGTGTAGGAGATCGCTCCCCACACCATGATGTCGGGTGTTGGCCCTGTGTGCCTCGGTCGTATGCAGTCCTGATTGTGGCGCTCACCTGCACGGCGCCAAACACGCATACGACCATCATTGGCACCAAGGCAGAAGCGACTCTCATCGCTGAAGACGACACGTCTCCATTCGTCCCTCCATCCACGCCTGTCGCGACACCACTGGAGGCGGGCTGCACGATGTTGGGGCGTGAGCGGAAGACGGCCTAACGGTGTGCGGGACCGTAGCCCAGCTTCATGGAGACGGTTGCGAATGGTCCTCGCCGATACCCCAGGAGCAACAGTGTCCCTAATTTGCTGGGAAGTGGCGGTGCGGTCCCCTACGGCACTGCGTACGATCCTACGGTCTTGGCGTGCATCCGTGCGTCGCTGCGGTCCGGTCCCAGGTCGACGGGCACGTGCACCTTCCGCCGACCACTGGCGACAACATCGATGTACTGTGGAGACCTCACGCCCCACGTGTTGAGCAATTCGGCGGTACGTCCACCCGGCCTCCCGCATGCCCACTATAAGCCCTCGCTCAAAGTCCGTCAACTGCACATACGGTTCACGTCCACGCTGTCGCGGCATGCTACCAGTGTTAAAGACTGCGATGGAGCTCCGTATGCCACGGCAAACTGGCTGACACTGACGGCGGCGGTGCACAAATGCTGCGCAGCTAGCGCCATTCGACGGCCAACACCGCGGTTCCTGGTGTGTCCGCTGTGCCATGCGTGTGATCATTGCTTGTACAGCCCTCTCGCAGTGTCCGGAGCAAGTATGGTGGGTCGGACACACCGGTGTCAATGTGTTCTTTTTTCCATTTTCAGGAGTGTAGTTGCAATTTTCTGTGACAGGTAGAATGACCAACACTGTACATTAGTGTCGTTCGTGTTTGTGTTGCTACTAGACCTGCTGGAGTACACAAGGGGTGCTAACAGCGTCAAATGTTGAGTAATAACTGTGGATGACATGGAGATGTCGCATACTCGCGTATGGCAGTTTTGTCTTCGGCTCACAGACTTTGAAAGCGGGTTCATTGTGGGTCTCCATGTGGCCAGGTGGTCTAAATGTGCAACATTCAGTCTGGTGGGGCATTTGGATGTGGCAGTGGCCCGACTGTACTGCAGGGGAATGTGAGATGAGCAATAAGATTGTCAAGTTTCCGGTCGACCGTGACCACCACAGGCTTACCAAGCACATCGAACCTCCACACTCTGATCTCTGTATGTCCATCTTTTCAGAGATGGTTGCGGGATTCATCTGTTCGATACAGGATGTTTTATTTGGCTATCAGTCCCGGCGATTCACTACGCCATCTTAAGGCCCCTGACCGACGTGTAGGAAGATTCCACTTCGGTTCCGGTCAAAACAGGGACCAGCAATATTGATCTTAGCAGATTTCTGCTTGCTATAGCGATCACCCCAACTATCATCTGCTGACGAAGATGGTGGCGTGGTAAATCGCAGAAACTGATAGCCAAATAAAATATGATTAGAAACTAGACGGCTGAAACGTGTCTGATTTGACATTCTCCTCGCTATGTCGTTGTCTCTTTCAGATGACGTCACGGATTGGGCAGAGCCCTAGCTAGCTCTACACTATTTTGACCTCAGTGTGAGGACGCTGCTATGCTTAGAGGGGACCTGTGGTTTTCAGGAACGCCTCCCATACGTAGTTGCTGATAGCAGTGAGCCGCCCCTAATGTCGTATCGATTAGCGTTGCCAACACTGGTGTGGAAACGCGATTTCTGTATGATACCACTGGCTCCATACAAAATTCTGTGTCATCCAACACCACTGGTCTGACACTTGCAGCAGACAGACTAGATAATTATGTTCTCTAGCGTAGTCTGCCGTTAGCTACACAACACAAAGAGCTAGGTTTGGAATGGTGGCGTGACTGTGAAGCAAGAACTGCTGGAGAATGGCGTGGTATTGCGTTCACCGATGAAGCGCCACTGTTGGCCATCGTCGGCGAATATAGTGAGAGATTCCATACTTTCAGTGTTTTGGAGAGGTACAGCTGCGTTACTCTGGTGTCATGGTATGGGGAGCCATTGGGAATGACATCGCGTCACAGCTTGCTGTTCCTGAAGGAACGCAGACTGCGAAACGGTACGTCTCGGACATCTTGCATCCTAATGGTTTACCTGCCATGCAACATCAACGTGTTGCAGTTTTTGAACAGACAATGCTCATTCACAAATGGCACATGTCTCGTCGAAGTGAGTGCATGATTTCAGGTATTCTTGAGGTCAGCAATATTTTCAGAGCTGTCTTCGATAGAATCTGTCTGTGAGCAGTTCGGACGTCAACTCCGTCCCGGTGCCACTATTCACGATATCCAGGACCAGTTACAGGAGCTGTGGGCCAACCGAATCAATGCACGCATCCATGACATAGGGGTGCAACGTCGTATTGATAACTGGGCTCGTACAGACGAGATATTTGTATACTTGACTAGATTTTGTAGTAACTTAAATTATATCACTTTCTATCTATACGCATGAAGTTTCATTTCGTTTCCTCATCTCCTTCTGTATGCTTCCACATTTTTTCGGACACTGTATATGAGCAAGATAACGAGTTAGAAACCTGATTTTAGTTATCACATATTAAGTTTAATACACAAGGTGCAACCCAAGTGCACTTACAAAATTTCAGAGGTTGTTCATGGACCTGTGGTCTCCGGGAGACCGTAACACAGTTTGTTTCCCCAAACTCTTACTTTTGTATCTGTATTGCCATGAGAACATTTGTACAGCAGTACAGATGTCGACGTTACACGCTGGATAGCTTGTTTGGAAACGAATCTTTTCCGTGAATTTTTGTTTTTCAGTAATAGATGCAATGCCCGCTTTGCGCTTCGCCCTCAAAGTTTCATTCAGTACTGCTCGATTTGTCGCGGCTTTGTTTTTACGGCAGTTTTAGTTGTGTGCTAACAGTATACTCAACATTATAGATCAGTTTACTGATGAAGATTATAATGGAACTGGTCAGGGAACTTCTTTCCATCACAAATTGTAGCACTCGATACAGCCTGAATCTGTACTACACAAAGCATAAAAAGACTAGTAATAACATTACTGTTTAATTGAAGCAGCTATCAAAGCAAGTATGTTACTAGCACTTATCTATAATTTGATACGCCACTCGCCCAGTTGGCGCTAGCAAGGCGATCGTACATACTTGCCTTCTCCGAGTTGATTCATGTTGACAGTGTATGTATAGCATGGACAGGACTTCAACTTATGTAAAGAGAAACGCGCAACCCTGAACTGTTTTCGGGAACATCGAGTTTGAAAGTTTTAGGTATGCATATATGTATATATATATATAACAGTGTGTGGTTGACACTGGGCAAGGTGTCCAGAGCCAAGTAATTAACTGCCAAGTCTCATAAGTGCAAGATCTCTGGTTCGAATCTCGCCGGTGGTGCTTTTTTTAAAAATTCCCATGTAACTCTAACAATACATTTACTACGACAATCCAAATGATCTATATTTAGTGAATCGGTTATTATTTGTATAAGATTTATCCTGAAAACAGGAAAACTACATATTTTTCTAAGGACATTGGAAATAAGAAAAGGATACACTATTATTTTGGAGCAAATCAGTAGAGTCACTTTATGGACATTATTTTACCTATATTTGTGACACGGATGGAACACTGCACAAGTCAGTAGATACTATTCGTAGAAACATGTAAAACAATAATTATTGTGGCATACAGCACACGTAATGAACGCCGAGTTTTGCGTGAATATGGTTTTCAATATTTGTGCTGGAAAACAAACTTCGCTTACGTTCGTAAACGGTTCACAGCCATCACACAGTTTCTTGGCATACACACATATGTGATCATATCAGCGAATATTGGAGCAGACAACTGACGGTGTACAATTGACTACTTTCATGCGATCTTCTCTCAAAGATATCTCTCTATGATGTTCGAAGATGTAAGAGACATTTTGTAGTCGCTTTATAAAGTTTCTCACCTCCCTGTAAAAATAAACGTCACAGGCCTGCACCAAGTAAGTACATTTTGGATGAATTACTGTAATACTGCACGTTGGCAAACTCCCTCTGTCTTGAAAAATACCATTGTGGAAATCTGGGTTCGTTTTGCCCTATCCATCAATCTAGGAACAAAAGAAATTGTTCTTCTCTCACATGTGGTTTCACGACGTCATTCGGAAATTGCGTGTGTATTACTGTTGTTAGTTTGCCGGACTTTGAAGATATCATCACGTTGTTGTATGTATGTGCGTACTCGTCGACTGCTTTTTGACCCCTTGGCCCGAATGGGCCAGTGGTCCCTTCCAAGTAAATGGAGACCGTTGGTAGTAATTTTCTAGATAAAGTGACAGCATATTATGCAGTGTACAAATGTGTCACCTTTCGCTGCGCAAGAACCACCTTTGTTCAGCGTTCGGTGAGAGGGCGGTAGAGGTTAGAAATGAGGGCTCGTCTGGGATGGAAATAAACGTGTAAATATGTGCTCAAATGTTGTACTTGTTGCTGGATCAAAAGTACTATTTTAAACACGTGGAAAAATAGTAACTCCAAATTAAGGGAAAATCAAAACATCGTGACCTCAAGCAAAGTTACTGGAAAATTGGGGGAGAATGGACATGGAAAAGCTGATTAACAAATGAAAATCTTTTCTTTCTTTAAATTTTCTTTGATTTTGCGTGAGAAAAATCTGCTAGTAAACATGACTGTCGTATGACTATGGTAGAATCTAAACTTGAATCCGAAACAGTGGGGGATAGTGATGAAGTGTCTAAAAGGAAAAAGGGAGACTCAAAAACTATTATATAAATGGAAAAGTAAATTTCTGATCCAACAGCAAGTCGGTTACCAACAGCTGACAATGTATTAGTTGGAGTATGAAAGCTTTTGGAACGAAATGATAATATTTTACAAGCAATGGAAAAGAATTTGAATGCGACGGGAAAAAATAAGAATGCATTGGGAGAGAATATTAACCAGGCTTCAATACACATGGATGAGGAGGTATAAGTCTGGACAAAGGCAAATGATGAAACGTTAGATGCTTTAAAATATATCTAGAAACAAAAATTTCCAATGTGGGACTGTAAAAAGAAGCAATGTACAGTGAAGAACATGAGCTCAGCAATAAAATCAGCATCTTCGAAACTAAAGTCACCGCAGTAGAAACAAAATTGGGAGAAACTGAAAATAATTTTGGTAGCGAACTGAACGAGACCAAAGACGTGATTGTTACTGACAGAAAACAGAACAAAACAGCTTTCGCGAATATTCGCGAAGCTACTAAAAACGTCCCGAATTTCGAAACTCCCATTGAAAATATGGAAACAGACTTTAGTGCAAAATTAATAGCTGTTGAAAGCTATTTTGATGAAAAATTACGAGCAGTTAGTCAGAATGTAAGTGCAACTGAAACTTTCAGCAAAACCAATGTCATTATTTAGTTTGCCTTATGAGCATCTGTCTTACAGTATTAAGGTTACTGTTCAATGGTTATTTTATTCATAACTAATAATTTAAGTGTATTTACAACATGATGCATAATGAACCTTGCTGGAATACAGCCTTTGCATAAAATTTCTAAGGATGTAGCGTTTGCAGTTTTAGATGATGTACCACATTCCGTTATACTATGTGTCAATTTTCATACATATATTTGTTGTCTTTCTTGCCAATGAGTAGAATATAAACGAATTTAGAAAGTTTCATAAATATATAGATTTAAAAGAGTTTTCTTGGAAATCAGGATCACTTTTGATGATTAATTTCAGCTATAACAACTTAATGAGTAGCATTTACTGAAAAATATTGTTAATTAATGCATATATATTTGTATAAGATAAACATCAGGAAAAAGCGTTTACAACTTTGTGGATATGGGTCAGAATTGGTAGTCAGTGTTGTCACAATGTAGTGGACACTGTAATATTAATATGCCCGACTGTATGTTCAACATGATGATATTAACTATCAGTGAACTCTAGCATTTCTCGGTACACATCGTTAGTTCCAATATATTTCTCAAAACAATTTGATTTATATTTGTGATTTGTGCTATTGATCATGTCTTATAAACGTCTAATCTTTGACTTGTTCTTTCTGGCTACTCTGTCAGTTGTAAAAGATTTATTTCCCTCTAATCAACAACTGACACCCATTTTATATGTTGCACTGGTAATATAATCAGTAGTTAATCCAACTTAATGTTTTATAGAATCTGACCACAATTTTGAATGTAAAGAAAAGTGGTCACATGGAATGTATCAAACAGAAGACATCAAATCAAGTGAAAAGAAACTAAAGACTAAACCAGAACACTATTAAAAGCAATAAAGAGTGTATGGCTCTCTGATGAGGAGCAATAGACTTATGTTATTTGGAAAGAACACTTTTCATACGTACCTCGTGTGAAATGTTTGATGAGAAAACAAAAATAAAATTTGTAATATGATCTAATTGTAAAAATTTTTATTATCTTGTTTTTAACCATTGTTGTCAACACACAACTAAAATGGAGCCTGATTGGTTCTGCTAATGTAAGTACTGAGAGATTTTGGCTATGTTTATTAATATGCTCACGTAGTGTGAAACGTAGAAGGTTGTTGTTATTCATTCATGTTTCATGCAGTTTTTTAACTTAAAACTTTATTATTTCTTGCTGTTATTTGATTTATTACTGAAATATTTAATACCCGTGACAGTAGGGCAAAAGAGCTATATAGAAATAGTGAAATCAGCAGAATTTGTATCCAAAATTCTACTATATTTATTTACATGTTCATATATCAGCAATTACGTTCCAGAAAATTAATTGAGTATATGTTTGGTTTAAAACTAAACGCTGAAGTAGTCAATTACTATGGTATCAGAATTTTGTTCACATCTGCGTGCTTACAAAATTCTAGGGGTAGTGCGTAATGGAACTAATCAGGCGAACTTCTTTCTATTACATATTGTAATAATCGATAAAGCTTGAATATACAATATATAAAACACTATTAATAATATCACACTTTAACTGAAGCACTGTGTGTGCCTATAGTTGCTATCAGAACGAATATATTATCAGCATTAAAGCTGCACAAATTCTAATGACACTACCATATTTGCGGCATTTTCTTGATTTAAATGTCGTAATTTCGTTTATAGGTAATTAATGTTACAGATGATTAATTAAAATGTTTCCTTTTCTTTCCGTAACAGAATTTGTAAATTTATTAGCAACATAAAAGCGCAACTTGCAACAGACTGTAACAATCGATAGTTGCACGCTATCATCTTTGCATCCAATATGTCGTTGGTAGTGTGAACGTATGTAGTTGCGCTAATCGCCCAGCTTCCACTAAGTATGAAACGTGAAAGTTGAGAAAGCATGGTTATTCATCATGCATTATTTGAATAAGGGGAGTTTTTTGTGTTTTAAACGTATTAAAAGTAAAGGCGAAGAAGATAAATCACCTGCATTTATGTATTTATTTCACGGCACATATTGACAGCCTGCAAGCTTAGGACCTCGAGAAAAGCAGAATATACCTACTATACAGAGGAACGAGCGTACAACGATAAGAAGAAATCAGAAGTTAAGTATTTCTACCTGCACTCACACATGTGCACTTATCTACCACAAACCTAGCACTGAATATCTTAAATAAAGTTTCTAGGTTAACAAACAGTTGCTTTTTTTGAACTGTAGACACGTGATACTTCCGGCAGATTAAAACTGTGTGCCGGGCCGAGGCTCGAACTGGGGATCATTGCCTTTCACGGGTAATACGAGGTACTGGCGGAATTAGGGCTCTGAGGAGGGGGCGTTAGACATGCTTGGGTAGCTCAGACGATAGAGCAGTTGCCCGCGAAAGGCAAAGGTCGCGATTTCGAGTCTCGGTCCGGCACACAGTTTTAATCTGCCAGAAAGTCTCATATTAGCGCACAATCCACTGCACAGTGAAAATTTCATTATCTATACTCGTGGTTTACATACCAGAAGGAGGGTGAACGTTACAAGAGGCACCTCAGGCGTAGGCTAACTGAATGCAGAGACGAGTGATAAAACGACGATAAGATCACGAGGCAGCCGTATGTACGAGGGTTGGAACTTAAATACGGGCGGCTATTTATCGACAACCGATACAAAAGAGTTTCATGATTTCACCTGTTACTGTCCATCTAAGTAGCCATCAACGTTGTGTAGAATCCGTTGCCAGCGATGTGGAACGCGTAGTATACCGTTAGCAGAACCTGTTCTGTTGATGGTGCGAATGGAGCGGCCTAAAGTTATGGTTATTCTCGTGTACGACTGTGATGGTGTTATCTTAACGCATTACGTTTCTCCACGATAGACCGTCAATGCACAGTATTACTGTTCGTTTTTGGAGCATCATCTGCAATCAGCTTTGCGCAAGAAGCGGTTACACTTTCTGCGCAACCCAGCCATCCTTTTGGACGACAATGCGCTGCTTCATACAACGCCACCTGTGGCTGATCTGGTCGGTCGATGGGACTGGGAAGTACTTTACCATCCACCATACTTCGCGGACTTAAGTCCTTGTGACTTTGATTTGATTGTGAAGATGAAGGAACCACTTCGTGGCATTCGCTGTTCCAGAGATTCGACAGGCAGTAGACCGCTCCATTTGCACCATAAACACACAACGCTGGTGACTACTTTAAAGGACAGTAACAGGTGCAAACATGTAACTCTTTTGTATCGGTTGTGAATAAATAGTTGGCACTATTTAAGTTCCAACCCTTGTACTTCTGCTCTAACGATTTGATTTATACTGACTGGGGCCCGATTAGGACTTAAACATGTGTAAACAGGGAGGGCAACACTCAACCGTTTTCGAGAAATTCTAATTTGAAACTTTTAGGGGTGCTTATATACTTGCATGGTTTCCAGTTTTCAAGGACTCCGCAGATGAGCAAGTAAGTACTTATCTCGGAAGTGCGAGACCTCTGGTTCGAATTTCACAGCCGGTACACTTTTTTCTCTTTCCGACGTAATTCCGAGGACATATTTGTTAATACTGAGCAAATAATCGTTACTTCATAAATTTATTATTATTTTCATAATCTTTAACTTGAAGAATCGGATTTTTCTCTACAAATTTGGAAGTAATTTCCATTATTCCAGCAAGCACTTTCCAATTCACTATGAGTCCGTTTCCCGGTATCTATACGTGAAAGAACTATTTTGTCTGGTACTCGATTAACGGGTAGGGCAAACGGGTTTGTACGACGGGATTTTTTATGCAGAGGGTCTGCCAACGTGCATTGTTAAAGTAACTTCTCCAAAATATATTCTGCTTGTGCCACCAGCGACGTTTATTTTTACAGGCAGGCGAAGGATATATAAAACGGTTAAAAATTATGCGTACATCATCGATCAGAACACAGAAATGGCGTCTATAGAAGGTCGCATAAAAACTCAGTCAATCGTACTCCATCAGTTGTCTGCTCCAATTGATATGTTCCGATATGCGTGGTATGTCGTGATATTATGTTGACGGAGAACCATTAATGACTGTAAATCACGTTTCTTTTACGACAGACACATTAAAAAAAACGATGTACATGGAAAAATGAGGAGTTGTTACCCATACTAATGATTCCTTCGATCAGTATCATCCTGATTCGTAGAGCAATCCTTGGTGATACATTATATGTGACACAAATGTAGATACAATAATGTAAGTAAAATAACTGTGCTGATTTAATTGGAAGTTCTCGTTTACCCTTTTCTTTATAATCAATCTCTTTACAAAGAAGGTGTTTTCCCCTTTTTTCAGGCTAAAGATTATGAAAATAATAAGTGTATATTAAGTAACCTGCGGTTAGAAATACATGGGAATGAAGAAATATACCGAAAGGGGGATCTAATCAAGATAACTCTTGATTGTGGAATTACGCGCTTACTCACTTTTTCTGCTATTATTTTCCATCGTCTTCATTTATGTAATAATCGAAATAAAGTGGTCCTTTAAGTATGAAAGAGGTGTCACGTCATTTCTTCACGTTTCGATAAAAGTAACAATAACAGATAAAAATATACAAGATACCGCACTGTGGAGGTGTAAGATGGATAGAATTTGAAGCTTAAACTCAGAAAAAAGTTGAGGGCAAACGCGAGTTTTTTACGGTTTTATTCATAAAATAAAGTAAAAAATTTGTTGAAAAAGTAAATGAATACGTCAACAACACTTTTGTTTAATAATGGTTGCTGTGAGTTTGAGGGGCAGAGTAGGCAGGTGTCGGAGCTCGAGGCCTGGCCACGATGTCCCCCGCACCAGCCACTGAACGGGAGTTGTCGTCTACTGGGGAGATATCGTCTGCACAGAGCGTTGTGGAAGCATTTTCTAGGTAATTTGATAAGAAATGCTCGTACCATTGTCTAGATCATTTGATAAGAACTACTGGTACTTGCGTGTGCGTACAACCTTGGTATGCTTATAGCAAGTACTCCAGAAGTGCAAGAGGTCTTTGGCATCATTCCTAAATATAGTGAAGAGCCAAAGAAACTTGTCCGCGTGCCTAATATCGTGTAGGGCCCCAGCTAGCACGCAAAAGTGGAGCAACACGACGTGGCTTGGATTCAACTAATGTCTAAAGTAGTGCTGGAGGGAACTGACACCATGAATTCTGAACAGCACGTTGCAAGGCATCCCGGATATACTCAATAATGTTGATGTCTGTGGTGTTTGATGGCCTGCGGTAGTGTTTAAACTCAGAAAAAAATACCAAGGCCCATACTGTAGCAATTCTACACGTGCGGAGTGTCGCATTGTTCTTTTAGAATTGCCCAAGTCCGTCGGAATGCACTATGGACATGTCTGGATGCAAGTGATCAGACTGGATGCTTACCTATGTGTCACCTGTCAGAGTCGTATGTAGATGAATCTGGGTTCGCATATCACTCCAAGAGCACACGGCCCACACCATTACAGAGCCTCCACCATCTTGAAGAGTTCCCTACTGTCATGCAGGATCCATGGATTCTTGAGGCTGTCTCCATAACCGTGCACGACCATCCGCTCGATACAATTTGAAACGAGACTCATCCGATCAGGCAACATGTTTCTAGTCATCAACAGTCCAATGTCAGGTGACGTGTAAATATTTGTGTTGCACGGTCATCAAGGGTACACGAGTGGGCCTTCGCCTCCGAAAGCCCATATTGATGATGTTTTGTTGAATGTTTTCAGGGTGACACTTGTTGATGTCGCAGCATCAAAATCTGCAGCAATTTGCGGAAAGGATGGACTTCTGTCACACTGAACGGTTTCCTTCAATCGTCGTTGTTCCCCTTCTTGCAGGATCCTTTTCCGGCCTCATCGATGTCGGAGATCTGATGTTTTAGCGGATTCCTACATCTACATCTACATTTATACTCCGCAAGCCACCCAACGGTGTGTGGCGGAGGGCACTTTACGTGCCACTGTCATTACCTCCCTTTTCTGATCCAGTCGCGTATAGTTCGCGGGAAGAACGACTGTCTGAAAGCCTCCGTGCGCGCTCGAATCTCTCTAATTTTACATTCTCTTGCAGAGTCTGCCACTTAAGTTTGCTAAACATCTCCGTAACACTGTCACGGTTACCAAATAACCCTGTGACGAAACGCGCCGCTCTTCTTTGGATCTTCTCTACCTCCTCCGTCAACCAGATCTGGTACGGATCCCACACTGATGAGCAATACTCAAGTATAGGTCGAACGAGTGTTTTGTAAGCCACCTCCTTTGTTGATGGACTACATTTTCTTAGGACTCTCCCAATGAATCTCAACCTGGTACCCGCCTTACAAACAATTAATTTTATATGATCATTCCACTTCAAATCGTTACCCACGCATACTCCCAGATATTTTGCAGAAGTAGCTGCTACCAGTGTTTGTTCCGCTATCATGTAATCATACAATAAAGGATCCTTCTTTCTATGTATTCGCAATACATTACATTTGTCTATGTTAAGGGTCAGTTGCCACTCCCTGCACCAAGTGCCTATCCGCTGCAGATCTTCCTGCATTTCGCTACAATTTTGTAATGCTGCAACTTCTCTGTATACTACAGCATCATCCGCGAAAAGCCGCATGGAACTTCCGACACTACCTACTAGGTCATTTATATATATTATGAAAAGCAAAGGTCCCATAACACTCCCCTGTGGCACGCCAGAGGTTACTTTAACGTCTGTAGACGTCTGTCCATTGATAACAACAGGCTGTGTTCTGTTTGCTAAAAATTCTTCAATCCAGCCACACAGCTGGTCTGATATTCCGTAGGCTCTTACTTTGTTTATCAGGCGACAGTGCGGCACTGTATCGAACGCCTTCCGGAAATCAAGGGAAATAGCATCTACCTGGGAGCCTGTATCTAATATTTTCTGGGTCTCATGAACAAATAAAGCGAGTTGGGACTCACACGATCGCTGTTTCCAGAATCCATGTTGATTCCTACAGAGTAGATGCTGGGTTTCCAAAAACAACATGATACTCGAGCAAAAAACATGCTCCAAAATTCTACAACAGATCGACGTCAGATATATAGGTCTATAGTTTTGCGCATCTGCTCGACGACCCTTCTTGAAGACTGGGACTACCTGTGCTCTTTTCCAATCATTTGGAACCTTCCGTTCCTCTAGAGACTTGCGGTACACGGCTGTTAGAAGGGGGGCAAGTTCTTTCGCGTACTCTGTGTAGAGTCGAATTGGTATCCCGTCAGGTCCAGTGGACTTTCCTCTGTTGAGCGATTCCAGTTGCTTTTCTATTCCTTGGACACTTATTTCGATGTCAGCCATTTCTTCGTTTGAGTAAGGATTTAGAGAAGGAACTGCAGTGCGGTCTTCCTCTGTGAAACAGCTTTGGAAAAAGGTGTTTAGTGTTGTGACTTGGCAAGGAAGCCAAGTCACTATGAGAGGAAGCCGAAAGGCACGCGCTTAAGCTCACGCAGGCTGGCGCGAGGTCTGGAACAGGACAATGTCTTGAGAATCGCAATAAAGTACGAGAATCTTGTAAGACTTAACTTTAATCCATAATTGGAGAACATCGCTCTTGATGATACAAAAGTATATATAAATTGGTAATGGCGCCTTGCTAGGTCGTAGCAAATGACGTAGCTGAAGGCTATGTTAACTATCGTCTCGGCAAATGAGAGCGTATTTGTCAGTGAACCATTGCTATTAACGTCGGCTGTACAACTGGGGCGAGTGCTAGGAAGTCTCTCTAGACCTGCCGTGTGGTGGCGCTCGGTCTGCAATCACTGACAGTGGCGACACGCGGGTCCAACGTATACTAGTGGACCGCGGGCGATTTAAAGGCTACCACCTAGCAAGTGTGGTGTCTGGCGGTGACACCACATTTAGTATTTCAGCTTTACGCGTGTTATCATCTGGTTCAATGCCATCATCATCCCGGAATGTCTGGATATGCTGTTTCGAGCCACTTACTGATTTAACGTAAGACCAGAACTTCCTAGGATTTTATGTCAAGTCGGTACATAGAATTTTACTTTCGAATTCACGCATAGCCCTCCTTACGCTAACTTTGACATGGTTTAGCTTCTGTTTGTCTGAGAGGTTTTGGCTGCGTTTAAACTTGGAGTGAAGCTCTCTTTGCTTTCGCAGTAGTTTCCTAACTTTGTTGTTGAACCACGGTGGGTTTTTCCCGTCCCTCACAGTTTTGCTCGTCACGTACCTGTCTAAAGCGCATTTTACGATTGCCTTGAACTTTTTCCATAAACACTCAACATTGTCAGTGTTGGAACAGAAATTTTTGTTTTGATCTGTTAGGTAGTCTGAAATCTGCCTTCTATTACTCTTGCTAAACAGATCAACCTTCCTCCCTTTTTTTATATTCCTATTAACTTCCATATTCAGGGATGCTGCAACGGCCTTATGATCACTGATTCCCTGTTCTACACTTACAGAGTCGAAAAGTTCGGGTCTGTTTGTTATCAGTAGGACCAAGATGTTGTCTCCACGAGTCGGTTCCCTGTTTAATTGCTCGAGGTAATTTTCGGATAGTGGACTCAGTATAATGTCACTAGATGCTCTGTCCCTACCACCCGTCCTAAACATCTGAGTGTCCCAGTCTATATCTGGTAAAATGAAACCTCCACCTAACACTATAACATGCTGAGAAAATTTATGTGAAATGTATTCCAAATTTTCTCTCAGTTGTTCTGCCACTAATGCTGGTGAGTCGGGAGGTCAGTAAAAGGAGCCAATTATTAACCTAGCTCGGTTGCTGAGTGTAATCTCCACCCATAATAATTCACAGGAACTATCCACTTTTACTTCACTACAGGATAAACTACTATTAACAGCGACAAACACGCCACCACCGGTCGCTTGCAATCTATCCTTTCTAAACACCGTCTGTGCCTTTGTAAAAATTTCGGCAGAATTTATCTCTGGCTTGAGCCAGCTTTCTGTACCTATAACGATTTCAGCTTCGGTGCTTTCTATCAGCGCTTGAAGTTCCAGTACTTTACCAACGCAGCTTCGACAGTTTACAATTACAATATCGATTGTTGGGTCCCCGCATGTCCTGACTTTGCCCTGCACCCTTTGAGACTGTTGCAATTTCTGTACTTGCCCGAGTCCATCTAACCTCAAAAAAACCGCCCAGTCCACGCCACACAACCCCTGCTACCCGTGTAGCCGCTTGCTGCGTGTAGTGGATTCCTGATACTCACGTTCCACTCGTGAAATGGTCATACGGGAAAATTCCCACTTCATCGCTACCTGGGAGATGCTGTGTCCCATCGCTCGTGCGCCGACTATAATACAATGTTCAGACTCACTTAAATCTTCATAACTTGTCATTGTAGCAGCAGTAACCGATCTAACAACTGCGCCACACACTTGTTGTCTTATACAGGTGTTGCCGACCGCAGCGTCGTATTCTGCCTGTTTACGTATCTCTCTATATGAATACTCATGCCTGTATCAGTTTCTTTAGCGCTTCAGCGTAGCTAACGAACCGTGTGCATTTTGATCCACGTGATTTCGTTGGTTGTAGATGAATATCTACCGGTGCCACTCTGAGGAAGTGAGTCGTCTGTCGAACCAGACGCCAGATGCCACCGCAGGCAGTGAAATTGAGTGTGTCTGGTATGTTGATCTGGTGAAGACTTGATTGTGTCACCTGTTAGCAAATGACAGTTCGGATGTCGATCTCTTTCGAGGACGCGACAAACATCTCGTGTCGTCGTATGATGCGTTGCAGTACGGTGGGACGAACATAGTAAATTTCGACGTAAAAGAGGCTTAGATGGTAGAACGAGGGGAAACGTTCCGTGTCATCACCGATCCCGGGGACAGAATTACTGAAATGTGGCGGTCATAGAAATTATATAAACACGTCAAAACTTTTCTTACTCGATTTTCTCGAAAACGATTGAGAGTTGTGCCTTCCTGTTTACGTATATTGAAGTTTTCGTTGTGCTCAATACAACTTGTCAGTATGAAATCAAATCGGTGCTGGACGTTCGTACTGCCCCACTGTGAGCTGTTACCGCAGTAACGGCAACCACTATGATAAATTTGTACGAGTTTCGTCAGAGAATTGTTGCATTCAGTTTTTGGTGATAGCATACTACAGGCTTTTTCACTAGTCTGAGATATTTTCCTCATGAGCAAAGGTAACTGGCATGAGAAACCGAATAAATCATTATTAAATTATTACTATGTAACCAGCCATCGGAGACCACGGACGCTTCACTCCAGAACACTCAAACAATTTTACTGAGAATCCCTCGAAATTTTATCGATGGAGAGCGGGCTCACCCTGTGTAATGTGCTACTATATATGACTGACTCCTTCAAAAATAGCCTTCAAGGAACAAAATACGTTCATGTTTGTAAAAAATTGATCCTTCTGTCTCATTTGTTGATTTTAGTGGCATAAAAAGGAGGACGTCGCTAATTTTCACGTAAGTATAAGGAAATGTGACGTGACATTATACGTACAGTTAACAGCAAGTACCTCTAATGGATGTGAAATAAAGTTCGATTGCACTACTTACCAGAATGTGTCACAAAAAAACCCATTAGCAGCTTAGGTTGTTTCCTAAATTTTGTTAAAATACTAAGATACGAAGGCTTTGATTTGATTACTACAGTTACCTCAACTTGTGCTAACGGGATATTGCCCTGATTAACACATATTTCAGTTAGTGTCGGTGGAAATGTTTCTCCAGTCTGGCAGTCGTGGAGTACACATGTAATCCAGGGAAATGGGAGGTCGTTATGTAGAAGAGGCCTGTAAATCAAATACAGGTTCGTTACTTTAGTAAGTTCAGAAGCATCCGCGATGCAGTCATTGAATTCTGGACTGAACTCAGATGGCAGTACTGCGAATTTCGGAGAGTTGTCTCTCCCGAAGTTAGAGAAGCCGAACTCACAAAGCCTTGGGATACAGAAATGATGACTCCTCCAGAGACCAAACCTACTGACGGAAAGTCCCTGACATTAGTCATGATATATTCGGGATAAATATGGTTCTCCACAATATCCATTGCACGTGGCGTCATCCCATTCACTATTCTCATAACTCAGAATGAATCAGTGTCTCCGAACGATCAAATCTATCAAACACCTCAGACAATCGTAAAACTGAAAAGGCAAACCGAGTTTACATAACCTCGAATATTACACAAAAGGTATGTACTCTTTGTTAGTCGCATAAGCCTATACGAGCAGCTAGTAAAAGTAACAAACGCCATTTCAGAAAATCGACAGGTGTAATCAGTTTCCAGAGTGTGAAATATTGTATGACAACGTTAATTAAACTTTTCTATAACACTTTCGCCTTCTAGTTAACTGGGCGCTTCCACTACTAATTTACACTCGTACACAGCTGACGAAAATTATTTTCACTAACGAACTCATTACTGTTTGTGGTGTTTATTATTAGCCGTAGGCTGCAGCTACCCAGACACCAACAGGTAGGGGCAAAACGAGGGCAGTGAACGTTCAGTGTTTTTATAGGGCTACTCAATTGCGTTCCGTTGACTCCCACAATTACGCTTTAATGTTGTGTGTCAAACGTCACTTGTACAAATTTGCAAAATAATTGAAATGCGTTAGCAATCCCCAGGTCCCATTACGTCCAACCCACTCGTCGCGTGCAAACAAATGAATTACGTATATGTTATACTTCAAATTAGCTAAACAGTTACCTTTGTGCGACAGTTTCGCACTTTGATTCTGCAAGTGTCAACAGTGTCATAAAAGGTAATGCTCGCTAGTGCTCCTGAGAGTGAAATAAATGAAGCATTCATCCCATTAATGACACTCTAACTTTCTCTTGTGCACTACCTGCTCCCTGCGAATACGCGCATCAACTTAGATAATTGTAATACTCAAAAGGAAAATTTTTTCATCGGCTTGATCCTTGCAGTCACTTGCTTTCTACACCAATTTCATATTTAGAAACAGATATAGCTGCCAATTTTTTTACAATTTTAGTTCATATTTTTTGGTCAGTGGGACGTTTTGAGTGTGAAAAATAGAAAATAGCAGCATAGTTCCGATATACAGGGAGTTGTGGGGCTACGATGTAACTGCTGCACCACTACCAAACTCATATATCCAGTTCAAGAACAGGTTATAACTTTTATTGGACTTAGATATTGTCTACAAACGGAAACTGTAAGAAATGTGCTCGAAAGAAAACAGCAAACAAAACCAGGCTATGTTCGGTGGAGCAATGTAAACAAAATACCGAAAATAACTCGGTCTCAGCCAGTTCTTCAAGGAGTGCAGTGACTTCGTCCAGTTTACGTTATTTTACTGTTTTAGCTTAGTTAAAAGAAGAGAGATAAAACATAAAAAAACGAACGGAAAATTTGTAGAAACTTGGAAATTAAGATTCCTATTTAACATGTTGCTGATGGTGATATAGCACGGGGTATTACTTACAGATAATCAGGTGCTCGTGTCTGAGGCTGACAAGTCAGTGCTTTGATGCATGGAAAGAAAGATAGAATGAGATGAGGGAATCAGAAGCGGTTACAGTAAGATTGTAACGAAGGTGTGCCAAGTTTGTTAAAAGAGCTTCGGAAGTGAGGGGAGGAAGACAGTAAAAAGAGACCAAATATTTTAATTAGGAGAGGAATGATGAAGAAAAAGAAGATACCTTCTAGAAAAGACATAATTTTCCACATTCTTCTGTAGCGCAACATCTTAAATACTTCGATTAATTCTTGTTCCGGTTTTCCTGCAGTCCATGTTTCGGTACCAAACAATACTGCGCCCCAAACGTATATTCTCATAAATTTCTTCCTCAGATTAAGACCTGTGTTTGACACTAGTAGACTTCTCTTGGCCAGTTCCAGTCTGCTTTTCATGTCCTCCTCGATCCGTCCTTCACGGATTATTTTGCTGCATAGGTAGCACAATTCTTCAACTTCATGTACTTCGAGATCACCAATTGCGACTTTAAGTTTTTCGCTGTTCTTATTTCCTCTACTTCTCATTATTTTCATCTTTCTTCGATTTACTCTCACTTCATATTATGTACTCAGTACACTGTTTATTCCATTCAGCATATCTGGTAATTGTTCTTCACTTTCACTTACGATAGCAATGTCATCAACGAACCTTATCATTGATGTCGTTTTCACTTGAATTTTCATCCCGCTCTCGAAACTTCCTTTCACTTCCATCATTACTTCGTCGAAGTATCGTTTGAACAATATGGACGAAAGGTTGAATCACTCTCTTACACCTTTTTTAATCCAAGGACTTCGTTCTTGGTCTTCCCGTCTTATTGTCCCTCTCGGTTCTTGTCCATACTGTATATTACCCGTTTTCCCTATAGCTTACCGTAACCTTACTCAGAATTTCCAACATCTTGCACCATTTTCCATTGTAGAATATTATTTCCAGGTAGACAGATCCAATGAACGTGTCTTGATTTTTCTTCAGTCTGGTTTCCATTATCAACCGAAACGTCAGAAAGGGCCCTCTGGTGTTTTTATTTTTCCTGATGCCAAACTGATCGCCATCTAGCAGTGTTGTGTATGTGGGATGAAGGAGTTGTTAAGCAGAGTTGTGAGTTGTTAAGAAGGCTGTGTAATAATTCTCGCACTTGCCGGCTCTTGTTCTCTTTAAAATTGTGTGAATGATTTTTTCCCGAAAGTCTGATAGTACATCGCCAGTCTCATATACTCTACACACCAACGCAATAGACTATTTGTTGTCACTTACTGCATCGGTTTCAAATATTCCGATTTAACGTTATGTTTTCCTTCTGCCTTATCTGATCTTAAGTCTTCCAAAGTTCTTTTAAATTCCGATTCCCTTACTGAATCTCCTACATCTTCCGTATCGACGCCTCTTTCTTCTTCTATCATGTCATCAGACAAGTTCTCCCCGCCATAGATGCCTTCAATGATCTCTTTCCACCTATCCACTCTTTCCTATGAATTTAACAGTGGATTTCCCATTGTACTCTTAGTATTTCCGCTCCTGCCTTTAATTTCACTGAAGGTTGTTTTGACTTTTCCACAAGCTGTGTCAGTCCTGCCGACAGAGGTTATTTTTCGACTTCTTCACGTTTCTCATGCAGCCACTTCGTCTTAGCTTCCATGCACTTTCTATTTCATTGATTCCTAGGTGACTTATAGTTGTGTATTCCTGAACTTCCCTGAGCATTCGTGTGCTTTTTTCTTGCTTCTTGAAGTATTTCTTCAGTTACCTGTTGTTTCTTCCCAGTTACCTTCTTTGTAACTATATGTTTCATTTCAAATTATGTCATTTTTAGAGGCGTCCATTCCTCTTCAACTAAACTGTCGACGGAGCTGTTTGTTATCGTAAGTGTGCTAAAGTTCATCCTTCTCTTCATAATTACTAAATTATGAACGGAGTCTATATCTGCTCCTGGGTACGCTTTACAAGCGAATACCTGATTTCTGCCTGGCCGTAATGTAATCTAGCCGAAATCTTCCAATATCTGCCGGTTTTCCTCCTCCTCTTGTAATTCTTGAACAGAGTATTCGCTGTTACCATCTAAAACTTACTGTAGAACTCAGACTCTCTCCTCTCTCATTCCTGCCGGCCGGAGTAGCCATGCGGTTCTGGGCGCTACAGTCTGGAGCCGAGCGACCGCTAAGGTCGCAGGTTCGAATCCTGCCTCGGGCATGGATGTGTGTGATGTCCTTAGGTTAGTTAGGTTTAATTAGTTCTAAGTTCTAGGCGACTGATGACCTCAGAAGTTAAGTCGCATAGTGCTCAGAGCCATTTTTTTTTCATTCCTACTACCAAGCCCACAGTCTCTCGCCATAGAATCGCATTTCAGTCCCCCATAATTATTTGGCTTTCGTCTCCCTTTATCTACTGACTTACCCGTACTGTATCCTCATACACTTTATCCATCTCATCTGCTGCTTGTGACGTCGGACTGTATAGCTGTACGATTGTTGTCGGTATCGGTTTGACTATACTCGTCTGACCAGAAATCCTTGTTTTCTTTATATTTCATTTCATTGACCTCCCACTGTAGATTGAGCTTTAGCATTTCCGATTTCAGATTTTCTAGCTTCCCTACCATGTTCAAATTTCTGATATTCCACTCTCCGACTCGCAGACCGTTATCATGTCGTTGGTTACTCAACATTTTTCTCACCTCATCCATGGCCGGCCCCTCCCGGAGGTGTGAATGGGGGAGTAGTCCGGAATCTTTTGGCAATAGAGAGATCATCATGACACTTTTTCAATTACAGGCCACATGTCTTATCGATACATATTATGTGAGCTTAATACAGTGGTTTCCATTGCCCTTGCATCCTTATGGCGTTTACCGTTGCTGATTATTCCGTCTTTCAGAAACATTTCACACCCCAAGGGCAAGGGAGTGCCCTGAACCTCTGTCTCTCCTGCGCCCTCTTTGACAATTCTGCTGGCAGAACGGAGGTGACTTCTTATGCCGGATGTTTTCGGCCGCCATTGCTGATGACGTTTACTCAAAATATATGCTGTGGCACGGCCAGAACGTGGGACGAGGACGTTTTGATTACTAGTCAAAGACGCTATTCCCTTATTTTCTTCATCACTTGCTCCGGGCGCATGTCACATAACACACCTTCTAGTTATTTATTTATTTATTTTACAGAGGGCGGCCACATCTCACAGAGCACGCTGAGCTCCCATGCCTGCCCCTAGAATCGGGAATAGATTAAACGTGCTCTGGAGCTGTATGCTGAAAGTATGGTCGGAGGAGGTGATATGTATGTTGCTTCATGAACTAATATTGTTTCTGCTATTCTTCTTCTTCTCCTTTTTTGTTCTATTCTTGGTATTATAACCCTCTAAAACTAGTTTCTTGTTCTGTTCTCTTCAGGTCGATTTTCGCCATCCTCTAAGGGTTCTTGTATCCTCTTCCACATCGTCTATCCACCACTTCCGTGGTCTTTCTCCCTACAGCTTTAATTCGAAATCGTTAATGACCTTCTTCCAGCATTTATCTATAGCCAGGTTACTCCTTATCAGTTTGTTGACCAGCTCCTTACATTTGGCGGCCCTACTCAACACATATTCTAGATTTCTTATCCATCGAGCAGACCTTGCGCAGCACCCTGCGTTCAAATTATCTGAACTGCTGCGAATGGTCAGAGATGTACTAATAAACTATCGAATTTAGTCAAGCCATAAATAGTGCATACATTGTTCAAGTGGTGTACACCTCTTCACTTTATCAGGAGCCGAACGTGAAAAATGTGATCTTCAAACAACTGTGCGAATACCTCCGGAACATCTCTACGCAATGCATATCAACTTTCTCTTCTTCTTACTGAATGATTTATTTAGTTGTCATCTAGGAAAGGACCTAAGAAAAATGATCTTTTTAAAAAGTATATTCTTAATTCATTCTCCGTTTCAAGCTGATGTTCACATATGTCGTAGGCCGGCACAGGTAAGTTGGACGTGGTGTTTCAGACACTTCATACACTTCCTCATGATGTAAGAAGATATAAACATTGAATGGACACAAAAGATTCGTTCAGTAAAGCTCTTTGTGAAGTAAAAATCTCCCATCTCGAATTCCAATGAACCGTATGAGTCAGCCATAGCGGAACTCGTGAGGCACTTTGAGCATGGGGAGTTGGTTGCCCATGTTTGACTCTTGAAGCAAAGAGAAAAGAATTTTCACTAAAATATTTGTAATGCCGTACAACACTCTCTCCAAAGATAAGGTTAATGTAAAGTCGCATTCCATATGCACTTATCTAAACTTGTTCCTCGCGGTGATCACCATGTACTGTTCCGCCCGTGGAAATGCGATTACTCTTTCCTAGCGCCTCCTGTACACAGAACGAACATTGCGCTGACATTTTGTGTGGATATCGAATTATATGTATTGTTTCTCAGAGCGTAGCTGGGACACCATTCGATGTTTCTGTTAATGGTACAGTGCACAGTGTAATACAAAGATACGTTCTTTCTTTTAAAAAAATGGCACTAAACCGAAGATACTATAATATTATCTATTTAGCACTTAAAAAGTGTCAGCCTCCACTGCAAATAGCAGCTCATCCTGGCTTCCAGTACACTTACCAAATCGACACAAGTGGTCCATATTCTGGAGAGGCTAGGACAACCAGATACCTCAAAACCGGCAATTCCCCGGCGAGAGAAAGAGGGACGTTTGTGTCACATTGTAGAATTTACACTATTTAGAGCTGCATACCGAAAATAGAGCGCATTTATCGATGCAGTGATCAAATGCTCGATTGCAGTGGAGTTAGAGAAACAAAAGAAAAGGACGCTGTGGACCATTACAATTGTGACACGAGAAAGGATAGCTGGAAACGAAATCTTACTGTGTATCGAGGTGGGTCAGGACTTCGTAACATGCGGACTTGTTGACAGACATCACTGTAACCTTGAAGATAAAGCACAGTTACAGGTCTATGAGAGGTGAAGGTACTGCATTCCCAATGGCGCCCCATGCCTCAAAATTGGGTGAATACAAACCATGGGGTGAATAGTAACTTCCAAAACAGTTCTACGTTGTCGTTTTGGAAGACAAATGTTAATATCATTCAAAGTTTTGTTTACCTATGTTGACAATAAATCAATATAACAGATAATTATGAATTTCAAAGTCGGTGACATTATCAGTTGCCGTTCTCTCGGTTCTACGACAAACGCTAGATATGGTTATCAACTTACTTACTACGGGCTTTATTTGTAAGTGCCCGACTAAACTGTGTTTTTTAATCCGTAATTTGTCATGTGAAGTCCCTCATACAGGTCAATGATTCTAAAGTTGTATGTTGTTTTGTGTTCGTTGCCCCAACGTCTGTCTACACTCTACAGCGTGCACTGATGTTCTTGAGCATCGTTGAGATTTCAGTTTATCTCAAGCTGTTAATAAGTTAGAAATGCAGCGTTAAAACACGAGAGGGCCAAAGATATTCGTATAGGCCTGCGTATTCAAATGTGTAAACAGGCAGAAAACGGCGCTGCGGTCGGCAACACCTATGTAAGAAAAGTGTCTGCCGCAGTTGTTAGATTGGTTACTGCTGCTACAGTGGCGGGTTAGCAAGATATAATAAGTTTATACGTGGTGTTATAGTCGGCGCACGAGCGATGGGACACAGCATCCCCGAAGCAGCGATGAAATGGGGATTTTCCCGTACGACCATTTCGCGAGCGTACCGTGAGTATCAGGAATCCGGTAAAACATCAAAGCTCTGAAATCACTGCGGCCGGAACAAATCCAGCAAGAACAGGACCAGCAACGACTGACGAGAATCGTTCAACGTGACAGAAGTGGCAGAGTGCGAACCATTCAACTAAACGTCGTCGATATGGGCTTTCGGAGGCGAAGGCCTTGATGACCGCACAACACAAAGATTTACGCCTCGCCTGGGCCCATAAAGACCTGGATTGGAATGTTGATGACTGGAAACACGTGCCTGGTCGGTAGAGTCTCGTTTCAAATGGTATCCATCGGATGGACTGTACGGGTATAGAGATAACCTCATAAATCCATGGACCCTATGTCAGCAGAGGACTCTTCAAGGTGGAAGAAGCTCTGTAATAGGGTGGGGCGTGTGCAGTTGGAGCTCGTATTCTTCTGTAGAGATTGTGGATATCATGGAGATCAAGAAATACACTTATGTTGGGACAATGAGATGAAATAAAAGAGAGATACCAAGTGAATTCCTTCCCCTCCTTGTCTATGTGGGTTTACAAAGGAAAAGATTGTGATTATTTTTTCATCTATGCTTCATGAGATTTCTGTTGACACCACTACTCTAACCGCAGATGATAGATTTTTATGACCTTACCAACGGAGAAGTAGATTCTCTCCAAGAGAAATGCACAAACTATAGTAGTTCAAATGGTTCAACAGGCTCTGAGCAGTATGGGACTTAATATCTGAGGTCATCAGTCCCCTAGAACTTAGAACTACTTAAACCTAACTAACCTAAGGACATCACACACATCAATGCCCGAGGCAGGATTCGAACCTGCGACCGTAGCGGTCGCGCTGTTCCAGATTGAAGCGCCTAGAACCGCTCGGCCACACCGGCCGGCAAACTACAGTAGTGATCGAAGTCAAAGCTCTCGTCAGACCTCAATTAGGAAAAAGATTGAATGACAATACAATAAGTCGTAAACGGGGGGTGAATTCAGACAGTCCTGGGGGGGTCCCAGAAGAGATGGTTGCTTGTACACTATAAAAAAAGCTTCAGAAAGGGAAAACCTTCTCGTTGTGCAAGCCTCGAAAAAAGAGGAAGACATTTATTTTCTCAGTAAAAATCCAATGTATCTTGAATGCACACAACAGTTTTGCAAACAATGTGCAGAACAATTGTGAAGGGCAGTGGTTTTCATTTCGCAAAAATATATGTTATGTTTGTTAAAAGGTAATAGCATTTTTCCTTTGAGTTGTTTGCCACATGTGTTGACAACTGAATATTTATATTTTCTTTATAACAGATGATAGCTGTGAATAATGGCAGTAATTATAGTTTACATGTCTGCCAAAAAGTAAGTATTCTACAGTTGCACATATTTTTCTTGATCTGTTTTTGTTGTTCTTAATATCTTAGGAATGTAAGGAAGTGTTCCATATAAAATTACTTATAATATCTTTGCTAGTTTATTAGTAAGCATCATAAATATTTGCTTGTTCGGAAATGGCAACATCAGGCACTTATGGCTCTTTGTTAATCAAAAAAGTCACAAGTTTGCCATTTTTGACGAAGACGAAGACTTTTCATGGGAAAATACATGCTTTGATCTTCCGGATGGTTGGAGACAGAAAAAGATAGTGATGCTCAAGAAACACGCGGTACTGCTGACTATTTGTTTCGTTGACAGCTCTCAACATCAGATGAAGCCAAAGTCATCATACGGGACAGAGCAGAGCATATGGGCAGAACTACATCGCCTGAACCAGAACTTTATTCTAATAAACATGAAAGTAGTACTAAACAAACCTCAAGGGATCGCTCATCGCCTTATGATTGAGTTAAAACTGTCATTACCCTCAATTTCGATCAGTTTACTCTATTGCAAGCAAAAAATATCCTCTCAAATCCTGCTGAGTCCTTTGAACTCTTTTCTTTTTCGATGGTGTATTGAATCATCTTCGAGAAATGTTTATCCTATATGCTTTCCAGAAAGGTGATAACAGTTTACATTTTCATTCGACTAACTGAGATGTTTCTTGTCGGTTTGGATTCTATCAGGATGCCTAACCTTTCCTAGACACTGTGAGAAGTCGACACCTACAATGCCGTTGTCAGTACAGCGATGCGACGCAACAGATTTGAAACAATATAACAGTTTGTCCACTATGCTGATAACTGCAAAACACAATCAGGTGACCGATTTGACAAATTATCACTCCTTGATAAAGGTTCTGAAAGATCGCTTTTTGTTTCATGCGCGGTTAGGGGACCATCTATCAGTTGACGATAGAGTGGTATTGTATCATGGCAAGCATGGAGCATAGCAGTTACCGAGGTTAAGCCCACAAGATCTGGGTTCAAGACCTGGTGCCTATGCGAGCCATTTGGAAGCTACGTACGATTTTTTCTTTACAGCGGAAAAGATATTTATCAGCTGAAAAACATTAGCTTAGGCGAGCATGTTGTTCTGAAACTAGTCACTTGCCAACAGTTCCATACAAATTCTCCGCAGAACGCTTTTTTTCCGCAATTTATTTGGCCTAAATCCGTGATAAAGTGTAATGTGATTCACGGGTATAGTAACCGAAGAGTAGAATACGGAAGTGCGCTATAGATAAATAAAACAAAACAGCGAACTGCCTCGCGGTTGCTTCCCCCTTTTGTGTGTGTGTGTGTGTGTGTGTGTGTGTGTGTTTGTGTCGGCAGTGTCGGTGTGAAGCGGCGCGCTACGAATTACACTCCTGTGCCAATCTCTTCACCTCAGAGTAGCACTTGCAACCTACGTCCTCAATTATTTGCTGGATGTATTCCAATCTCTGTCTTCCTGTACAGTTTTTGCCTTCTACAGCTCCCTCTAGTACCATGAAAGTCATTCTCTCATGTTTTAACAGATGTCCTATCACCCTTGTCAGCGTTTACTACATATTCCTTCCCTCTCCGATTCTGCGCAGATCCTCTCGTTCCTCACCCTAACAGTCCACCTAATTTTCAACATTCGTCTGTAGAACCACATCTCAAATGCTTCGATTCTCTTCTGTTCCGGTTTTCCAACAGTCCATGTTCACTACTATGCAAATGCTGTGCTCCAAACATACATTCTCAGAAATTTCTTCACCAATTAATGCCTATGTGTGATACTAGTAGACTTCTGTTGGCCAGCAATGCCCTTTTTTGCCGTTGCTAGTCTGCTTTTAATGCCCTCCTTGCTCCATCCGTCGTGGGTTATTTTGCTGCCTAGGCAGTATAATTCCTTAAATTCATCTACTCTGTGACCATCAGTCCTGATGTTAAGTTTTTCGCTGTTCTCATTTCTGATACCTCTCATTACTTTCGTCTTTCTTCGATTTACTCTCCATACATATTTTGTACTCAGTGGCGTTTTCAGTCCATTCAGCAAATCCTGTAATTCTTCTTCACATTCACTAAGGATAGCAATGTCATCAGTGAATTTTATCATTGATATCATTTTCCTTGAATTTTAATTCCACTCTTGGACCTTTGTTTTACTAACGTAATTGTATCTTCGATGTGTAGATTGAGTAGTAGAATCGAAAGACTACACCTGTGTCTTACACTCTTTTTAATCAAAGTAGTTCGTATTTGGTCTTCCACTCTCATTATTCCCTCTTGGTTCTTGTACATACTTGTATCACCTGTATCTCCCTATAGTTTAATCCTATTTTCTCAGAATTTCTAAGATCTTGCAGCATTTTACATTGTCGACCGCTTTTCCCAGGACAATAAATCCTATGAACGAGGTTTGATTTTTCTTTAGTATTGCTTCCATTACGAACTCCAACGTCAGAATTGCCTCTCTTGTGCCTTCACCTTTCTTAAAGCCAAACTTCAGCTACAGAAGAGAAAAAAATCTGGATGAGTGATAGGAATTTGGAAACGACAATCGACCATTTCACGTCATATCAACGTGCGACCTCGTTCACCATATTAGAGAAGCCTGTAGATGGTCCTAGGCCGGAAAAAAAATGTTAGTGCCACAGGCGAACATAGCCCAAGTACATAAAGGTTTTATGGGCCACCTAGGTCAGACAGACGAAAATGTGTTGTATTATTGGACACCTGTAGAATCAAAACAATTGTGTTAGGCTATATTTATTTTCTATATGGATGTGTGAATGAAAACCACATGAAAACTTTACAGAAAAATATAAATAATCATAATCTTGACAGGCTTTCATTTAGAAGGAACGAAGTGCAAACATATTTACAAAAATACGGTAGACCACCAACTTCGCGATGAAGGACGAAGACATAAAAAAAACTGTATACAGTACGCTTTGATAAAAGTATTGGCCTCTGGTTTTCAAACGCACTAAACTAGCGAAGATGTGCTCTTCGTAATAAAAAATAAGTAAATAAAACTAGAAAATAAAAACTCTTCATGAGGATTGTTTCAAGGATTACCGTTCTAAGAATTAACTATTGGTTGGATGTATTAAATAAATAAGTACAGTAAAGCTATTGCTTTACTAAATAAATAGGAACAATGCTGTTTCGTCGAATCCATTGGTACTAAATGAGAAATTATGGAAAGGGTATGAGGATATCTGGAACCAATTATTTTAAGTACGTTTTGTTTGCCCAAAACAGAACAGAACCGAAAAGGAATAAGGAAACTGGGTTAATAGGAGTTACGAAACTTAGCGGTGGTATAACAGGCTTACACAATGACTCCAAGCAGTCTAACAGTCACCACCGTGTAACTTCTCCACCACAATCATGCAGTTAAGTCGCGGAAGTATTGCCAGTATCGAGGGCTTGATGATTACGCTACTACGCAAATCTTTGTCCCCAGGTTCACTAGGGCTTCAAAACGGTTACAAGATTACTTTTTTTCACATACAAAACATTCTCTTATCAGACAAATGTCGCACAAGATTTAGAAACCGGTATTGGCCACTTGTCATCCAGAAGAAGTCTTGGACAGAAAGGCAGAACGGGAAGGCTGGTGGTGCACCCTCCTCTACAGCCACGATATCAACGTGCATTCACAACACTCGCCAACACAAAGCCCGCAACTAACAGCTGCACAGCGCGTCTCCCCGGCTCGGCACACCCGACCTCCAACTTTGGCAGACACTCCAGAAATCTCTGCCTTCACAGCGCAGAGCTCCATCCATCTGCCAGCGTCCTCACTTGCTTCGCCGCTTTCGTGAACAAGCCGGCGAGTGCTACCTCCAGTCGAACGCCAGGCCTCACGCTTAAGCGTGACAATCGTCTGTTCGCATACTAATTTAAGAGCTGCACCTCAGATTTGCTGCCCTCAAAAAGTCGAACAGCAAGAGACCATTTACCCTGGTTATGCATGTGGAGGAAGGTAGACGATAATTAACACTGATCAGCGCAGCTAACTGATCGCTCGCCACAGGAGCGCTTCCCTTTACTAAGAATGAAATGCTACTTCCTGTCGCACAATTGGACGTTCCGTGGTGAAGGAACTGAATGAACATGAATGAGACCAGGTCAACAGACTTTGATAAGCAGTTAGTCCATTGACGGGTAAATGTAGATTCGCCATTGAACGAACCATTTATACGAGGCATATGTTCAGTATTGCTTCAATAAGTTGCGGGAGGGAGACAGGAGCTGTAGCACTCGAAGAGAGGTTAATCTCATTAGTGCGAAGATGCTTATCATATAAGGCTTACTATATGGCGGTAAATGGGAGGCGCTATGTTCGCTAAATTGGCAGCGCACCTTTTGAATGAGAACAAAATCTAATTAAGGTGGCTTCTATGCATGCTACACGGCAGGTTCGAAATGAGAGGACCTGACACAAAGACGCAGCAGCAGTCGGTATTTTCTGTGACCCATCCACTCCATTTGACAGTAGAAATAACAATGTTTTTTTTTAGCTTATATGGAAGTAATAAAAGGTGGCTCACGTCATACTTATCAAAAAGAATGGAAAAAACTTTGTTTCATACGAGGGTGAGTCAAATGAAAACCTTAAATTTATGATAACAAATCGAAATTTCGAGCCGTTATTCTGTAAGTTGATAAGCGTGCTACAAACAGCATGCAGAATGGCCCGTAGGTGGCAGCATAGTACAGATCCACACATACCGTCGCAGTATCAGTATAAAGATGGCCGCCCCACTTGCGACTTGCACCAGCAAAGAACAGCGTTCTGTTATTCAGTTTTTGCGTAGTGAAGGTGTGGAACCTATTGAAATTCATCGACGAATGAAGGTTCAGTATGGTGATGCATGTTTGTCACAGCAGCAAGTCTACGAATGGAGCTGGAAGTTCGCAAATGGTGTGACTTCAGTGGAAGACGCTCTTCGTCCAGGTCAGGCACAACCAGTTGTGATTCCAAAGAACACTGCAGTAGTTGAAGCCATAGTGAAGGAAACTGCTGGGTGACACTGAATGCCATTGCAGCATGTTTACAGATTAGTCATGGGTCAGCACACCACATTATGCATGATGTGCTCCAGTTTCACAAAGTGTCTGCAAGATGGCTGCCACGGCAGCTAACTCCTGAAATGAGAAAACGACGTGTTGATACTTGAGAAGAACTTCTTCGGTGCTTTGAACGAGAAGGTGACGGCTTCCTTGTAAGAATGGTTACTGGTAAGAAACCTGGGATCACTTCCACCAACCGGAAACGAAGAGAGCGAACAAGGAATGGCGCCATTCCTCATCACCAAATCCAAAGAAGTTTCGAACAGAACCGTCAGCAGGGAAGATTATGCTGACTCTCTTTTGGGACAAAAAACACGTCATTTTGGAGCATTACATGCCTAGAGGGACCTCAATCACCAGTGCATCATACTCAGACCTAATAAACCATCTGCAGCCTGCAATCAAATCAAAGCGACGTGGATTGCTGTCAGCAGGTGTCCTTTTGCAACATGAAAATTCAAGGCCCCGCACAGACCGTAAAACAGTTGCAACAATCACAGATCCGCATTTTGAGCGCCTTCTTCATTCACCATACTCACCAGACCTTACCCAAGTAATTTCCATATATTTGGACCACTCAAAGGCGCAATGGGAGGAAAGTAGTTCCGTTCTGATGAAGAGGCACGCTACGCGGTGCATGAGTGGTTTCGCGGACTACCAAAAGAATTTATGCACTTTGTAAGCGCTGGAGGACTTGCACTGAGCGTGGGGAGATGCTGCTGAAAAGTGATACAGCGTTGTACCACTTCTACATAACAAATAATATTCAAAAAAATATTTAAGGTCTTCATTTGAGTCACCGTTCGTAATTCGTCTACATACTTTGGACTAGGGATTCTCTATTTCTGGGGGTTCTCGGGTCTGGGGCATAGCTCATAAATGAGGGTCTTTCGGGTTCATCCTTCCTGTCTTATCCGTTTATTTTAATGACATTTGGTTTAATATATGAAATTCAAAGTAGTTCCATACTCAGAGAATGGACGTACCACCGCCGTTCTTGACAAGGTCTTAGTGGAGGTATTGAAGTGTCGATTCGTTTCTGTGTCGTGTGGATGACCATGACGTGTGCTCGTACAGTGTCGTGTTGGGTTTGTGTTGTTATGGACGAAGGCAAGATGGAGAATCCCGGCGCCCGCACATGTCCTGTTCCTCTCTAATAGAGCTTGACATCCCCATCCTACAGGCGGATCACCATCAACAGTGCGACTTGTCCGCACTTCATGAGACAATGAGGAGAGCCCTGCAGTTTAATTCAGGATATTAGAGCAAAGACTGTTGTAATAGCCCAGTCAATGAACACCAGCAAAATATGGGAAATAATTCGTCTAGTTGCAAATTTTTGTACAGTGGTATGACGAATTGTAACGAACAACATACTAAAATTCCTGGCCGTTGGGGGGGGGGGGGGGTTTGTTGGAAAGATGGAGTATGGGGGAGGAAAGTTCATTTGAAGTACAAAATTATCCAGTAATTTAAAACGCATTACATTTCCTGCAATAAAAGAACCTATTCATATTTTCTTTAGGATTAAAAGTTTATACGAAGAAAGCGAGAGAATACTGAAACTCTAACGCGACTCGCATGCACAGTAGCTGAGGTGATTTTTGAAGGCCAGTTTGAGACTGTTTTTGACTTGACAGAAAAGGAGTGCCCTATATCAAATTCTTCGTCTTGACTAACTCTCCAGCACAGTTGTACGTTGTAAACGGTTATCGTCATTTACACCCTGTGTGGCATTTCCCAGTTCGCTCGAATTCTGATTGAATGACGAGGTCTTGACATTGCAACACAGTAGGCCATCAACTGCTTTCTATTAACTGAATTTTAGCACATGAACAATATTGCAAAAATACTGTAGTTCCGTAAAAAGCTCTGTGTCACAACATAAAAAATGCCAGAAACTAGACTGATCATTGTCTTAATTAAGTTGGGCTTAATTAGTCTGCTGGATAAAAGGTACAAAGGCTCTCAGAATAGGATGTGATTTTCATAGGAATTTTTGCTTTGAGAATTTCCTGTACTTCCACCTAACTGAGTTGCGTGCGTATTCCGCCTTATAATAAACCCGTTGAACTCATCACGCGAACGACAGCTGAATTTAATGTGGAAGCAGCTCTATTAGTTTGTGGACAAAACAAACACTTTTCGTGCTGACTGCAGCTTCTTTCATCACGAAAATTTTCTCTTATAAGCCAGGCAACGTTGGCGCTCATATATCAGATTTCTGGTTTTTCCGTGGCTTGCAGGAAGTTTTAGACTGGTATGATAGACCACTGTACATGCAAAATACTAACACCAATCCATTACACAAGAATGGAGAAACTGGTAGAAGCCGATCTCGGGGAAGATTAGTTTGGATATGGTGAAATGTACGAACACACAAAGCAATACCGATCGTACGATTATATTGTAGGTAGGTTAAAGTAGGGCAGACGTACGTTTGTAGCATTTGTAGACATAGAGAAGGTTTCTGACAATATTGACTGGAAAACTCTTTGGAATTCTGAACGTAGAAAGGGTAAAATACAGGGAGCGAAAGGCGATTTGCAGCTTTTATAGAAACCAGATATCAGTCTTTACTCGGGGAAAAAAGGGAAGCAACGAATGAGTATGCAGTGAGTGTTATTGAATCTGTACATTGAGCACATAACCATATCCAGTCAATGATCCGTTCAGTTGGCCCAGAGGACCCAACCAGTTCTCTATAAAGACAACCCGCAACTTAATGGAGTCACCACGAGCTTGCACAGCGCCTTGTTGACAACTTAGGTCCATGGCTTCGTGAGATCTGCGCCACATTCGAATCCTACCATGAGGTCTTAGCAACTAATCTGATCAGGCCACTGTTGTCGTGTCGACTAGGGTCCAACCGACATGGTCACGAGCCCAGAAGAGGAATTGAAGGCGATGTCTGGTTACAAGCACAGTTGATTGTCTGTTAGCATTGACAACTACCCGCAAACGCCGCTGCTCTGAGACGTTAAGTGAAGGTCGCCGGAAACTGCTTGGTCTGTGGTGAAAGATGACTCCTGGAACTTGATATTCTCGGCACACTCTTGACACTGTTATCTCGTAATGTTGAATGCTCTAATAATTTCCGAAATGGAATGTCCGATTTGTTTAACTCCAACTACCATTACGTATTCAGAGACTGTTTTTCCTGTCTTGCGGCCAGAACCACGTCGGTAACCCGTTCACATGAATCACTTGAGAACAAACGACAGCTCCGCCAATGCACTGGCCTATGTCTTGAGTACGCGATACTACCACCATCTGTATTAGTGCGTATGCCTATTCCATGACTATTGTCACCTCAGTGTAATAGAAGCGCTGAAGCATGATGCTATATAAAAATGCTAATGATTATCAGGGTAGATTACGCAACTAATGAGTAGGTACTGAACAGATTTTGGGATACAAGAAATGCGTAGCACAAACTGACTAAAAGAATGGGATCGGTTGAAAGGATATATTTTGAGAAATAATCTTCGAGAGAGGTGTCGGGGGGACTGGGGGGGGGGCGGGGGAGGGGGGGGGGGAATCATAGCACAGACGGAGGCCAAGAGAAGATGTAGGGTGGAGTAGTTATTGGAAGATGAAGACGTTTGCATAGGATAGATTACCATGGAGAGCTGTATCTTCCGACTGAAAACAACAACAGAAAACGTACACATTCTTCATACGCGACCTGAGTTAAATTGTGTTAGATTACAAAGAGTTATTTCGTGGTCGAGAATCTCTATCATCCGCTGGAGGCTTGGCTCAGTGGAACTTGTATTAGCGGTTCGGGCATCAAAACATCGACCTGCCAGTATCTCGATACTTCTTAAAATACATGATCTGCAGTATCGACAAACATTGATCCAACAGGCTCTATAAAGGGAAGACTTCAACCACGATGAGCTGTAAGTCGAAGGAAGGATACTATCGTAGACTACCGATTATAAGTGAATGGCTAGGCCCTGCAGAATCCCACTTCCAGTCCCTGAACATCAAATAGCTCATGTGGCCATTAGATGTTCTTATGGAAGATGCTCTATCCTAACACAACAGGCGATGTGTGTACATGAAAGCGCGACTGAGCAGACTATATCCTTGACATATTGTGCTCCTGTACCTCATTAGCAGCATGTACAACGCATTCTAAAATATATTTTTAGAAGGGACTGGGTAGAAAATTTCTTTTGGAGAATGTATCTGCAAACTGTCGGTTAACACATCAAGGACAATAAAAGCATCTCGCGTTTTCACAAGTTGTACCACTATTACTCCTTGCGGTGCCTTCCCGTATAATAAAATACCACAATGTGTGCCTACATGATGTGCTCTCCTGATGTTCCTTGATATGTCCTCTTTCTGAGCAACCTCGCGATTTCTATTGTCACTTACCATAAAGTCGCATACCAAAGTATTTCTGGTCTACAGTTAGTATGAATAAAGAGAGGTGATCGAAACACATTGTCATTTAATTACTTTACGGCCAAGAATTATTGCATTTCCGTGGCCTATTTCTTTCCCCAGCCTTTTTAGTTTTATTTTTCTATTTTGCTTTTTAATCCTGATGGAGAAACGTTAGAAGAATAATTAAAGGATCGTTGAAAGATAAGAAGTTGAGCTCAATCGAGAAACACTTCAATAATCGATTACCATTCCTGTATCGATAACGAAAGAACAGAAACTGACTTCCATTTGAGTACAGGAAATTATTTTTTCAAAATTACTTCTCCAAAGGGCTGTCGATGGAATGTCTAGAAATTCCCCACGCGGACACATGAGCGGGAGAGACTGGTTTTAGTACTTGGATGGAAGCGTGGCATGAAACAGCATTGGAAGACAATGGTAGTTCCCTTAGAAACTATGTACTTAAAACAGTGTTGTAATTTAAATTTGGTTACCTCGCTTTCGATGACGATAGTGTGGTTCAGAATAGATTAGAGTATTTTTTGTGTTAGTCATATGACAAAGTATTCTGAGTCATCAGTCCAGCAATTAACATAGTACACACATATACGTTCATTTGATAAAATATCTCACTCTCTGGTTTCCCCTTAACGAGAGACGGACGAAGATCAGTCGTCAAAATATTGTACGTGATTACGGATTAGTTCAGCCGAGTGGGAACTCTAATGCTTCTTCCCTTACTTTGAGTTTTACTCGTAGTCTAAGTATGAACGGCTAAACATTCCACGTCAATCGTTTAAATGTATCGCAATAACAATATGACTTGCATCAAACCGATGTACCTTTTTCTTTCGATACATTATTTCGTAAGAGAGCTTAGTAATCTGTGAATGACTTCCTTTTAAGCGTAAAAACAAGTAAATTATGTATAAAATCCTGTGACCAGAATAATTTTAGTTTTTTTAGAAAAGTCTCATTGTAGTGAAGTCATCGGTATTTTTTGTGGTTGCGGACTGAAAAGATAAAGCTCAGAGCCCGAGTCATAAATCAACTGCTCGATAATGGAGATTATAGTCTTTTATCGATCTTACTAATACAGCAAAATGAGCTCATTCGCATTCTTTGTGCCATCTGAGTCTCCTAGACAAATCTAAATCATAAATCAGCTGTGCCCACTTTGATGATGAGACTGTGTAGCACTGCACGTCTGTCTCATAGATATGACACCTGTTAGTTGTATTTATGGTCTTCAGTTTCGTGAAAGCTGCACCGGACAGAGCATAAGACTTAATAGGAAGGAGTTTCCTCTTACGGTTAACGGAAAACGATATTTGGAGATTGCACATATTCCTTTGATGCCGAAACGTGTTCCGGATGATCCAACGAAGAGCGATAAATCTCTGCGAGTAAACATCGTGACTGGTTTCCACCTCTGTGGTACTCATTTCAAAGAATTCGGTGCTGTGATGTGACAGTTGTAAGATATATGTTTTGCAACAGAATCCGAAGAGAAATAAACTCATTCTCGGATTATTCACTCCCTGCGACGAAACATACGCGTCGTGCGTAGTAGTTGCTATTTTAAAACAAAGTGTTATGGCAGCAGAGAGCGAAGCGGAATACCAGGCTTACTCGCACATGCAGGAAGGTAAACACTCAGCGGTGGAGGGAGAGTATTCACATAGCACTGTCTACAGTTCTTTGTGTCGGAAGTTGAAGCATTTAATGTTTTACGTACAATGCATAGCTCCATGACTGCGTAATAGTTTCATATAACTCGTTGTTTAACCCTAGCAATACCAACGTATTTTCCACAAAGTGTGACATCAAGTGGGGGAGGGGCCTACATTATGTTCAACACAAAAAAATCATTAACTGCTCTCAGATTTTATCATCGACTTACCTTTTAAATAGGTACTGATATATAAGTAGGGTTCAGAACCTCAAAATATCTTTTACCACAATTTCAGCGTGTACACCGAGTGGATGGATACTTTATAATAATCACAATTTTAAAAAAATCGTTAATTTTCACTAACTTTTATTCACATCATACTTTTTAAACATATATAGATGTGCAAAAAGGCTTCTGAAACTGAGAATATGAATATGATACTTATTGCAAAAAGTGACATACAGTACTAAGACTTAAATTTTAGGGATAAGTTTTAATGAAAAGTTGAAAACAGCTATGTAATCTGGTATAAGAGAACATTAAAAGCAACAAAAAAAAATCATGATTTTAAAATATAATTTATATGACTAGATGACAATATTTTCGAAAGGTGGGTATAAAGTAACCAGCCCTCATCTTGGTATTTCGAGGGTTAATGGACGGTAGCCAATGAGATGGTTGATTATTAATTCCCTGCTGCAAGATAAGTTACCTCTGTCATCCCAATTGTGAACTTATTCTACCTTCATTGGATGGTGCTACCTATGTCTTTTCATTAATTGACTCATAGATAGTGTGGTTTAGATCAGATGGAACTCGTTTGTTTTAAATCACCTGTCTTCAGATGGTTTAATATAGTCGATATTTTCCTTTTTTGTGCTAATAGCTATTTATTTAAATTTATACACGCAATGAAAAATTACTTAAAGAAAATGCACTAAATTTTATTATATAAACTGCATAGGAAGCAAGAAGACCCGGGGTCGAGTCCCGGCCGCAGCACAAATTTTAATTCATTTCGTCTGCTTCGATCATCATCGTAGATAATAAAAAGAGACTTAAATGTCTCAGGGAAACATTTAATTACAATAGAAGGAACTTTGGGCTTGATTACGCGTATCAGTGTGAGTTACAGAGGTGAGCAGTCACTGCAGAAGGCCATGCGGATGCACGATTTATGGCAGCTATCAGCATTCCTAGAAAACGTACCTAACATCCGAAAGAAAAAGGCTGACCAGAAGAGTTACTGGTAGTCATTTCGTCAACGGAAGCTTACACACTAATCAGCCAAAACATTATGACCACCTATTTATTAGCGTACTGATCCATCTTTGGAACACAATAAAGCAGCGATTCTGGATAACATAGATTAGACAAGTGTCAAAACTCGGTTTCCCAGAAACTTCGCTCAGTGGAAAAGAGCCAAAATAGTTGAACACGTGTCTCAGCTTATCCGTAGATACTTTTCTGAGAAATGGACTGTTAATGTTTTCGAAGTAACTTAGACGGCTTTCAGAAAACGTACGAAAGCTAAGGCCACCTGATACCATAGTAGCTTGCGTGGCAGCTTCTTACTGATCCGTCCCATGTTCGAGACCCGATTTCTTTATTTTTTATTTTATTTTCCTTTTTTCACTTATCTACCCCTGAACGTCGAACGTTAGTACACGAATGTTTCTGATCATTGTAGGGGATACAAGGGCGATAACTGCAAAATTACAACTGGGTGTCACAATAAGTATCATGTACGTATTATACAATACATTTGTGTACGGTATTTTCGTGGCTACAATCGTTTTAAATTCTCATATTCCTTTATTTCATTATTAAATCATTTCTTAACCCTCATATTTTATTCTTATGTTCATTACCGAGGAAGATTTGATGCTTTCCCTTGGGAGATTCCGATCGTAGAAACATTTGCAGCACAAATATTCCGGACACCAGGAGCATCACCCAAAGGCAGTTTCGCCGCAGCGAAATATCTGTGCATGAATCTCACTCGGGAGAGAATCGTCGTTAACGCCGCTAAAGATTTTACGCTTTGGTAATAACATAGCGGAAAACTACGTAAACGATTCACCTTTCCGGAAACTGGAGCTTGAGTTGTTTATGAATCAAGATACTGCAGAGGACGCGTTTGATTGCGTGGCCATACCCCGCAGCAAGAACAGAAATATTTGTTTTATAAATAAGAAAAGCTTTCTCTTGCAGCATTGTATTTTGTGCAGTAAGGATACAACGTAGCAAGAGAAGGCGTTCTTTATTTGCAAAACAAACACTCTACCGCAATTTCACCGAAAATAATTTCAAATCATTTTAGCACTCAATTCTTTTTTTTTTTTTTTTTAATTCAGTCACCAGACATACGGTTAGTAGACGAATAACGGCAACATTATTTCAATATACACCTGAAAACATTCGCGTAGTTATCTTCTACGGAAATGGGTAGATTAATGAAACACAGAAATAAAAATATTAATTGGCTTTCGAACACAGGGCGCAAAAATTGTGATGTGCTACCGCTTCTGATGAACAATTTACTCAGCAAAAGGCACATGAAGAACATCGAAAACCGTGGACGCTTTTTTCTTAGAAACAGCAGGATATCTTCCTATAAGCCGAGACATGTGCTTGCTTATTTTGATCTCTCCTCCTCTGAGCGAAGTTTCTAGGAAACTTTGTTATGGAGCTTGCCTCGTTCTCCCCATTAGCAAGTTTCTGAAGGATTCCCTTTTATAGGGCGGACATAGATGGCGCTCTGGTAGTTAAATCACTACTCCATATTACAGATGACATTGAAGCCATTATCTGTACAGCTACCATTCCCCGGGTGGCATCTCCTGTCATCGGATCAAAATCTACATCGTCTTTTTAGATATTCTAATTTTTTCCGACAGTGTAAGAGTATTTTAATTTCCCTGCTTTATGCTAGCAAGGGGATCATCAGATCTTTAAATCGTGGATTTTGAATAATCTTAAAACCACTCCATCTTCAGGCCGCAAGTGGCCCATCGGGACCATCCGACCGCCGTATCATCCTCAGTGGAGGAGGCGGATAGGAGGGGCGTGTGGTCAGCACACCGCTCTCCCGGTCGTTATGATGGTTTTCTTTGACGGGAGCCATTACTATTCGGTCGAGTAGCTCCTCAATTGGCATCACGAGGCTGAGTGCACCCCGAAAAACGGCAACAGCGCTTGGCAGCTGCATGGTCCCCCATCCAAGTGCCGACCACGCCCGACAGCGCTTAACTTCGGAGAGCTCACGGGAACCGGTGTATCCACTGCGGCAAGGCCGTTGCCCTTGATGAGTTTTAAGTATGCTGTAGAAGCACTCGTGTTGAATGCTTGGCTGGCGGCTTTTCTTGTGACATCCCGATGTTTCTGGAGGAACTGACGCTAAAGATTTATTCGTTCCTTCTATAACTGGTAGTGATATTTCAACCAAACGAGTGTAGCGCAGCAGATAAGGTTCACTTTTATGACGCTGGGTGCTGTTCAATTCATGCCCGCATATAATATTTTATGTTCGTTTGTATGCCCACCCGTGGTCTAGGGGTAGCTCTTTAATTCATAATCAAAATGTCTTCGGTCCCGGGTTCGATCCCCGCCACTGCCTAAATTTTGATAAATAATCAGCATTGGCGGCCGAAGACTTCCGGCATAAGAAGTCAGCCTCATTCTGCCAACGGCCTTGTCAAAGAGGGCGGAGGAGCGGATAGAGGTTCAGGGCACTCTCTTGTCCTAGGGGTGGGAAATTGCCCCTAAAGGCGGAAGAATCAGCAATGATCAACGACATGAGGATGCAGAAGGCAAGGAAACCACTGCATTAAAGACAGGTAACGTGTATCCACAGGACATGTGGCCTGTAATAGAAGAAGTGTCATGATGATCTCTCCATTGGCAAAAGATTCCGGAATAGTCCCCCATTCGGATGTACGGGAGGGGACTGCCAAGGGGGAGGTTACCATGAGAAAAAGATTGACTACTCAACGAAAGGACAACGTTCTACGAGTCGGGGAGTGAAATGTTAGAAGCTTGAACGTGGTAGGGAAACTAGAAAATCTGGAAAGGGAAATGCAAAGGCTCAATCTAGATATAGTAGGGGTCAGTGAAGTGAAGTGGAAGGAAGACAAGGATTTCTGGTCAGATGAGTATCGGGTAATATCAACAGCAGCAGCAAATGGTATAACAGGTGTAGGATTCGTTGTGAATAGGAAGGTAGGGCAGTGGGTGTGTTACTGTGAACAGTTCAGTGACCAGGTTGTTCTAATCAGAATCGACAGCGAACCAACACCGACAACGATAGTTCAGGTATACATGCCGACGTCGCAAGCTGAAGATGAACAGATAGAGAAAGTGTATGAGGATATTGAAAGGGTAATGCAGTATGTAAAGAGGGACGAAAATCTAATAGTCATGGGCGACTGGAATGCTGTTGTAGGGGAAGGAGTAGAAGAAAAGGTTACAGGAGAAAATGGGATTGGGACAAGGAATGAAAGAGGAGAAAGATTAATTCAGTTCTGTAACAAGTTTCAGCTAGTAATAGCGAATACCCTGTTCAAAAATCACAAGAGGAGGAGGTATACTTGGAAAAGGCCGGGAGATACGGAAAGATTTCAATTAGATTACATCATGGTCAGACAGAGATTCCGAAATCAGATACTGGATTGTAAGGCATACCCAGGAGCAGATGTAGACTCAGATCACAATATAGTAGCGATGAAGAGTAGGCTGAAGTTCAAGACATTAGTCAGGATGAATCAATATGCAAAGAAGTGGGATACGGAAGTACTAAGGAATGACGAGATACGTTTGAAGTTCTCTAATGCTATAGATACAGCAATAAGGAATAGCGCAGTAGGCAGTACAGTTGAAGAGGAATGGACATCTCTAAAAAGGGCCATCACAGAAGTTGGGAAGGAAAACATAGGTACAAAGAAGGTAGATGCGAAGAAACCATGGGTAACAGAAGAAATACTTCAGTTGATTGATGAAAAGAGGAAGAACAAACATGTTCCGGGAAAATCAGGAATACAGAAATACAAGTCGCTGAGGAATGAAATAAATAGGAAGTGCAGGGAAGCTAAGACGAAATGGCTGCAGGAAAAATGTGAAGACATCGAAAAAGATATGATTGTCGGAAGGACAGACTAGCATACAGGAAAGTCAAAACAACCTTTGGTGACATTAAAAGCAATGGTGCCGGCCGCGGTGGTCTAGCGGTTCTAGGCGCTCAGTCCGGAACCGCGCGACTGCTACGGTCGCAGGTTCGAATCCTGCCTCGGGCATGGATGTGTGTGATGTTCTTAGGTTAGTTAGGTTTAGGAAGTTCTAAGTTCTAGGGGACTGATGACCACAGATGTTAAGTCCCATAGTGCTCAGAGCCATTTGAACCAAAAGCAATGGTGGTAACATTAAGAGTGCAACGGGAATTCCACCGTTAAATGCAGAGGAGAGAGCAGATAGGTGGAAAGAATACATTGAAAGCCTCTATGAGGGTGAAGATTTGTCTGATGTGATATAAGAAGAAACAGTAGTCGATTTAGAAGAGATAGGAGATCCAGTATTAGAATCGGAATTTAAAAGAGCTTTGGAGGACTTACGGTCAAATAAGGCAGAAGGGATAGATAACATTCCATCAGAATTTCTAAAATCATTGGGGGAAGTGGCAACAAAACGACTATTCACGTTGGTGTGTAGAATATATGAGTCTGGCGACATACCATCTGATTTTCGGAAAAGCATCATCCACACAATTCCGAAGACGGCAAGAGCTGACAAGTGCGAGAATTGACGCACATTCGGCTTAACAGCTCATGCATCGAAGCTGCTTACAAGAATAATATACAGAAGAATGGAAAAGAAAATTGAGAATGCGCTAGGTGACGATCAGTTTGGCTTTAGGGAAAGTAAAGGGGCGAGAGAGGCAATTCTGACGTTACGGCTAATAATGGAAGCAAGGCTAAAGAAAAATCAAGACACTTCCATAGGATTTGTCGACCTGGAAAAAGCGTTGGACAATATAAAATGGTGCAAGCTGTTCGAGATTCTGAAAAAAAGTAGGGGTAAACTATAGGGAGAGACGGGTCATATACAATATGTACAACAACCAAGAGGGTATAATAAGAGTGGACGATCAAGAACGAAGTACTCGTATTAAGATGGGTGTAAGACCAGGCTGTAGCCTTTCGCCCCTACTCTTCAATCTGTACATCGAGGAAGCAATGATGGAAATAAAAGAAAGGTTCAGGAGTGGAATTAAAATACAAGGTGAAAGGATATCAATGATACGATTCGGTGATGACATTGCTATCCTGAGTGAAAGTGAAGAAGAATTAAATGATCTGCTGAACGGAATGAACAGTCTAATGAGTACACAGTATGGTTTGTGAGTAAATCGGAGAAAGACGAAGGTAATGAGAAGTAGTAGAAATGAGAACAGCGAGAAACTTAACATCAGGATAGATGGTCACGAAGTCAATGAAGTTAAGGAATTCTGCTACCTAGGCAGTAAAATAACCAATGGCGGACGGAGCAAGGAGGATATCAAAAGCAGACTCGCTATGGCAAAAAAGGCATTTCTGGCCAAGAGAAGTCTATTAATATCAAATACCGGCCTTAATTTGAGGAAGAAATTTCTGAGGATGTACGTTTGGAGTACCGCATTGTATGGTAGTGAAACACGGACTGTGGGAAAACCGGAACAGAAGAGAATCGAAGCATTTGAGTTGTGGTGCTATAGACGAATGTTGATAATTAGGTGGACTGATAAGGTAAGGAATGAGGAGGTTCTACGCAGAATCGGAGAGGAAAGGAATATGTGGAAAACACTGATAAGGAGAAGGGACAGGATGATAGGACGTCTGCTAAGACATGAGGGAATGACTTCCATGGTACTAGAGGGAGCTGTAGAGGGCAAAAACTGTAGAGGAAGACAGAGATTGGAATACGTCAAGCAAATAATTGAGGAGGTAGGTTGCAAATGCTACTCTGAGAAGAAGAGGTTAGCACGGGAAAGGAATTCGTGGCGGGCCGCATCAAACCAGTCAGTAGACTGATGACAAAAAAAAAAAGTCCACCTACTGACAGTTTACCTCTTATCCAAATGATTTCCTCGTCCTTTAACACCCTCTTTCAGTCAACAGGTAATTGCTTTGTGTTTCAGTGGAGAGATTCCATAGGAATTGTGGAATAATTTTAAATGGCAGATATTATTCATTTATATATTGTACGATGACATTAAAAAGTATATGTATACACCGACAGAAATTAAGCCCATTTTGCCAGCGTGGCAGCTGTAAACCTCAGTCTCTGCGTTACGCGCAGAGGGTCGAAACAGGGTTAACGTTATCGATATAGGAGGCACGCATAAAAGGTACATATCGATTTTCTCCGAAACTAGGAGCCGTTGCATGAAAAGCCGCTAGCCAGGTATTCAGGAGAGGTTCCTCTACAACATACCGAAGACTCAACTCATTCCGTGACTAATAGAACCGATGGTCCTCTTGTATGGTATTTCGGACATTGGAGTTTCTGTGTGTTACATATGTTTATTATATAATTTAATGGATTAAGTTGCTGTGCCAGTCAAAATTTACACAGGTTTTTACCGGTGCAGAACATGAATATTTCATGGCAAAATGGTGGTGATAAACTGCATCACATGATATGCAAAATAAAAATGTAAATAATCCTTGGAAATTAAGCTGTAGTTGCGAACGACGTTGGACTGAATATGGAAAGTAAAATATTGTGACTAGAGACTGTGTATTACGTTGTATGGAAAAGAAAGAAAGAAATAAAAGTGAAGCGCGGAGAAGAACGTCAGTAAACGAAATGAAACATCAGCGCTTGAGAGAGTATGAGAAGTCGTTTCAGTGATTACAAAATTAAGATAAATTGACAAAGAACCTGGCAGTATGAGACCACTTATAAGCATAGCGTTGAATCCAATTCGGGCTGAATGCATGCACTGATTCGGTTGGGAATGGTGTCACAAAGGTTGTCCTCTGTAGCGCAGCGGCCGACAACTCTCATAATTCGTCCTTGATATCCTGCCACTGGATCGTAGTTCATGTCTGAACGAGTCTCACAAGGATTCTGCCAAAGAGAAATCTGGAGATCTTGCTGGATGTGGAAGTACATCAACATGACGCAGACAATTCATACTGAACAAAAAAACTTTTTGCAGAGGCAACCACAGCTCAGAGTCATTGTGAATAACAACACTCAACACTCAATAACCTTTCAAATTATCATAAAATTAGAACAAGTAAAAAAGTCCAGAATGATGTGGTGCTTCCTAAAGCCGCGTAGCTGTATAAGTGTGTTTTACTCGCAACTACCAGTTGCATCTTCCGTTTGATAATGGTCATATATCCAGTATGTAGAAGGATAATACCTCGCCTGTCTCCTTCAGCAGTCATCCTTTGTACATATTTTTGGTGTACTTAATTTTAATGTGACAACCCACCAATATGGTTTCACTCTTAACGCGGATAACTTATCGAAAGCTAGGTCTCTGCAGTTGTCCATTTGCATTACGAACGTATAATCATTGTATACCTGGAGATGTACGTTTAGTAACGTGAAACCGATAGTTTCGAGTAAAGCAGCTTAATACGGCTATGCGGCTTTTGGAAACACCACATCATTCTTAACAGTTTGCTTCTTGTGATAATTCCAATCGTTATTGAATGTTGAGTGTTGTTGTCATTCACAATTCACGGAGATACGTGCCATGAGTGGACGAGAACAAGTGAATGTAGGATGTCCGTGATGTACCGTTTTGTTGTCAGAATTCCCTCGATCGCTACCCACCGTGACATGAAGTCACACGCGACGACTTCCTATACCATGACACCAGGAGTAATACTGCTCCGCCTATCCAAAACACCGGAAGAATGGTATCCCTCCTAGGCCGTCGCCACACTCGTGACGATGGTCTTACAGGGTAGTGCAGAGCTGCGATTCATTTCTGAACACAGTACCATTCCATTCATCTGGGATAGCAGGCGCAAATGTGAAGGAGTTACGATGTGCTTAGTGCACAGCACAACGATCGTCCTTAGTGATAATGAGACGTGATGGACCAGAAGTTTGACGATTGGTACGCCTCCCACAAATTTGCCTTCCTGCAGAATATTGGGCAACTGTCACATCCAAATTCTTCATAACTCTGGATACTGCACTATTCGTCCGTGTGGCAACTTATAGTCCCACAATGAGGCCTCTCTCCAAATCCGTCAGTATTTCATAACACTGTTTCAAAAGAGTGTGTGGTTCCTCTATGTCCTTCAGTCTGATCTCTCATCATCCGACGCTGTTCACTCTCTTTATACACTGCTGGCCATTAAAATTGCTACACCAAGAAGAAATGCAGATGATAAACGGGTATTCATTGGTCAAATATATTGTACTAGAACTGACATGTGATTAGATTTTCACGCAATTTGGGTGCATAGATCCTGAGATATCAGTATCCAGAACAACCACCTCTGTCCGTAATAACGGCCTTGATACGCCTGGGTATTGAGTCAAACAGAGCTCGGATGGCGTGTACAGGTACAGATGCCCGTGCAGCTTCAACACGATACGACAGTTCATCAAGAGTAGTGACTGGCGTATTGTGACGAGCCAGTTGCCCGGCCACCTTTGACCAAACGTTTTCAGTTGGTGAGAGATCTGGAGAATGTGCTGGCCAGGGTAGCAGTCGAACATTTTCTGTATCCAGAAAGGCCCGTACAGGACCTGCAACATGCGGTCGTGCGTTATACTGCTGAAATGTAGGGTTTCGCAGGGATCGAATGAAGGGTAGAGCCACGGGTCGTAACACATCTGAAATGTAACGTCCACTGTTCGAAGTGCCGTCAATGCGAACAAGAGGTGACCGAGACGTGTAACCAATGACACCCCATACCATCACGTAGGGTGATACGCCAGTTTGGCGATGGCGAATACACGCTTCCAATGTGCGTTCACCGCGATGTCGCCAAACACGGATGCGACCATCATGATGCTGTAAACAGGACCTGGATTCATCCGAGAAAAGGACGTTTTGCCATTCGTGCACTCAGATTCATCGTTGATTACACCATCGCAGGCGCTCCTGTCTGTGATGCAGCGTCAAGAGCAGCCGCAGCCGTGGTCTCCGAGCTGATAGTCCATGCTGCTGGAAACGTCTTCGAACTGTTCGTGCACATGGTTGTTGTCTTGAAAACGTCTCCATCTGTTGATTTACGGATCGAGATATGGTTACACGATCCGTCACAGCCATGCGGATAAGATGTCTGTCATCTCGACTGCTAGTGATACGAGGCCGTTGGGATCGAGCACGGCGTTCCGTATTACCCTTCTGAACCCACCGATTCCATATTCCACTAACAGTCATTGGATCTCGACCAACGCGAGCAGCAATGCCGCGATACGATAAACCGCAATCGCGATAGGCTACAATTCGACCTTAACGCATTTCTCCTCCTTATACGAGGCATCACAACAACGTTTCACCGGGCAACGCCGGTCAACTGCTGTTTGTGTATGAGAAATCGGTTGGAAGCTTTCCTCATGTCAGCACGTTGTAGGTGTCGCCATCGACGCCAACCTTGTGTGAATGGTCTGAAAAGCTAATCAGTTGCATATCACAGCATCTTCTTCCTGTCGGTCAAATTTGGCGTCTGTAGCACGTCATCTTCGTGGTGTAGCAATTTTAATGGCCAGTAGTGTATATTTTACCAGGCATAGTAACAGCACTAAACAAGAACAACAATTATTTGCTCTGGTGGGCGTCTCAGAGAATAGCAACACTCATCATTTACATACCAACAGATGGCGCGTACGCTGATGTGCAACTCCATATAATTTATTTGCTGATGATTTAGTGACAGGGAATTGCCTAGAACTCATTTATTAATGTCCATGAAAATTTCGTTAGCCGAGTACTTCAGTTTTCTGTCTTTTTTTTGCCAGGCAGTGTACGAAAAAAAGAAAGATATTCCTCCCCTAGTGAGATGAGAGGGCAATATTTGGGTCCGCAATGCAAAACAAGACCCTGCCAGTCAGGTTTACTGTTGTGGGAGTGTATCATCGCAGCTGACAATAATATAGCACGAATTCTTTCGTAGTAGTTGGTTTGGCTGAAACGCGATTTGATTGCTGAATAAATAGCTGTGTGTGATACAGCGGAAATTGATTGGTCGCTTCTCATTGCGAGGTGGCACGGCCGGCCGCCCCGTACACCAGCCAGACCCCGCCGGACAAACTCCTGCTCATTTATGCGCGGGATGTACTCAGTCGCCTGGCAACGGCAGCCACTGACGCACGGGCACGTGTGTCTCTCGGCTACGGCACGTGACACTTCTGTAGCTGTAATTGTTTTGGGTTCGTCAGGCTCAGTAGATGCTACCATGGGACATCTCACACCAGTCACTACAAATAACTACATTAAAATGAGTATTGCCCTCACAACATCAGTAGAAGCAATATCCACCATAAAGTCCTTGAAACCACAATATTCTGTTGGCTATGTTAATATATCAACGAAGTTGGTTAAGCAGTGTGCCTCTGATTTTAGTGATATTAAGTTATTTGCGTAAACAGTGTTTTATCAGTGGCACGTTACCCGAGTGGTTGAAATATGCTGAATTCAAGCTGTTATATAAGAAAGCAAACAAAGCAATACCAGTTTCACTTTTCCCCGAATTCTCAGAAATTTTTGAAAAGATAATATACAGTCTTTTTCTCAACCATTTGACCACAAATAAAGTATTATCCACGTCACAATTCGGATTTTTATAGGGTTCTGATATTGAGATGACTATCTACACTTACAGTGGGAAGGTACTTAATTAATTAGACAATAAATTATAGACTACTTGTATATTTCGTTATCTGTGTAAAGGAATTTGACTGTGTAAATCACAGTATCCTTTGACTAAATTAGAATATTACGGTGTAACAAGAAATGCAGCAAAATGGTTCAAATCCTATATTTCTGACAGAAAAAAATGGTGTCAATAGGAAAGAGACGTGTATTAAGCCCCAGGCATTACCAACTTTGAACTAATAACATGTGGTGTCCTCCAAGGTTCCCTCTTACTGTCCCACTTTTTCTTGTGCATATCAATGACCTTTTATCAGTAACGTTACCAGACGCCAAGTTTGTTTTGTTTGCAGGTGACACAAACATTGCAGTAAACAATGAATCAGGTATGGGTTAGTAAGGTCAGCTGGTAAAATTTCCATGGACGTTAATACAAAATTTCTAGCCATTCTTTGTCACTAAGCCTTGAACAAACGTGCTGCATGTAGTTCATAACTTGTAAAATATTTCCTGTCAGTATATGCCTAAATATGGCGCCAAGCAAATAGAAGAAGTTGACAGTGTAACATTCTTGGTATTGCAGCTTGACAATAAATTTAACTAGGGGGAGCTCATTAGAGAACTGCTGAAGATCCTAAAAAAATTCTATTGGTTTGCGAATATTGCCAGACATAGATAATATAAAAATAAAAATGCTAGCGTACTGTTTTCATTCCATAATGTAATACGGGATTATTTTCTAGGGTAACCCAACAAACCAAGGTAAATTTTTCCGAACCGAAAACGTGTAATACGAATTACTTGTGGTGTGAACTCTAGAATGTCTCGTCCAGGGCTTTTTAAGGAAATGGGGATACTAACTGCTGCTCCCCAATACATTTACACATAAAACAAATTTGTCGTAGAAAATAAATCTTTTTTTTTTTTTTCAAACAAACAGTTCAGTTCATGGAATCAAAACTAGAAGCAAGAATAACTTTCACGGAGATTTAAAGTCACTTACTTTGGTTCAGAAAGGTGTCCACTGTACAGCAGTACACGCTTTCAGTAACATGCCAATAGCCATAGAAAGATTGAGAGAGTCTACAGGATTTATTGGTGGCCAACTCCTTCTTCTCCATTGATGAATTTCTCAGCAGAACCAATTGATGCGCTTATGTTATTAATAAAATCTCATAATGTGAATACTGCGTCCAATCTGACTGCAGTACATATTTTTTCCATTAATACGATTGTTGTGAATAAGTACTGAAAATTTTTTCCTTTTATTCTTTTTTTCTTTTGATGATGTGTGGTTTCAGTAGCCTAATAATTATAAAATGCACCTAAGTGTATTAAGCATTTAATATTTGCTGACACGTTTTATATACTTTTAAATGCAAATATGCTTTTTTTTTGACCGATTTCACATTCACAAGAGCAATTTCATTTAGGATCTGTGGAAGGTACGTTAGCATAATCTGCTCTTATTTTGTAAATATTTATTGTGTAGTCTTGTTTGCTGACATGTTCCACATCCCAGAGGATCTCCTCACTATAGATTACTTGGAACGAAAACTACATCTAATCTAATCTAAAGTGACTTTTTACTCTGATTCTTTCACTGTTGCATCGCGCAAAAGCCGAAAAACAGCCCTTGCCTATGCTACACTGATATACAATATTGAATATTCTTTCTAAATAAATCGTAGATCACAAACTCGTCAACCTCACTGCGGCCACCTTCCGATATACTAACTCTAGAGTAAGGTTTAGAAATGAATTCCAGAACAGTTTGAGATTCTAACTGGCCTTCGACAAGGTGATGGATTGTCTCCATTACTATGTGCTGGAGAAAATCATGCGTGATTGGAACAAGATATGTCCACCATCTGTTGAGTTTGCTAGAAAGTTTCGATTTATCAGTCCTGCAGATGATTTGGTGTTATCAGCAAACAGTGTCGATGAAGCGAAGTTTCAGATAGAAGAACTAGAGCGTCGTTAAAACGGTGGTAACAGATGCACGTGAAACACTGTTTAAATTAAATAAACTAAACACTTAAGCAACAACTGATAAAAGGCAGAAAGTCGATAGAAGAAGACTCCGACTGATCATCAATAAAAAACCACAAATTGATGATTAGTAAAGACTCTTAACCAATTCGGTGGTTTTCCAAGAAAATAAATCCATTGTTGATACGATGCGAAAAAGAAGGATTGCATTTTTTGGCCACGTTTCTCGCTTATCGAATACTAGACTCCTGAAACATCTTTTCGACTACTTTTGAAACAATGAGATAAAACATAGTTGTTTTAAAGAAGTACAAATATCTCTAAATGAACAGAACATCACCAAACACCAAACTGAACGTAGAGAAGAGACGAAACTGCTTCTGAACAAAAAATACGTACGAATGACATCCAAGATGTCACAACGGAGAAAGTATGTCATAGAATGACAGGAGAGCTTCTGTAAAGTTTGGAAGGTAGGAGTCGAGGTACTGGCAGAACTAAAGCTGTCAGGACGGGGCGTGAGTCGTGCTTGGGTAGCTCAGTTGGTAGAGCACTTGCCCGCGAAAAGCAAAGGTCCCGAGTTCGATTCTCGGTCCGGCACACAGTTTTAATCTGCCAGGAAGTTTCAAAGTATGTCATATCTGCCGCAGAGCGAGGGGCCACTTCGCTCTGAATAAAGATTTCTAGAAAAGGAAGAAACTATTGACTGCTAAGATTTAAACTCATTCATTGCAGATTTGGTTGTATAATGTTTGATTTTAGTGCTCAAGTGTAGGCGTAAACTATGTAAACAATTAAATAAATAAAATCGTAGGATTTAGTCTCAGTTAGATTTTATTTTATTTGCACAGATAACCAGCTTCGACTCTACAACCATCATCATAATATTCAGCTCCTCTGTCGTTACGTAGCATTTATGCCTTGCACTTGTTCCTAGCTCATAGAAGAAACTAAACTCGCTGAGCTTCATGATTCAGTCTTATGTTTTACGACACGCGCTATCTGTGCAACTCTTGTTTTCAGTTCTACATGTTCCCTATAGGCGGCAGCATCTGCTTGAAGCAAGCTATTTATCGCGCTCAAAACATATCTTCGAGAAATAAAGTTAATTTCTTTTTTTAGTAATTTTGGACTAGAGTGCGCTCAGAATGTCCTGTAATGTTCTAACATACTCTACTGTACCGAATAAGTAATCAAAATACTGAGATACATTTATTCATTGTGGCAGCAGATCTACATTCAACGACGACCTGTATTTTCATATTGTAGCATCATTGCTTCCATAATTTTTAAGACTCTGACAGTGTTTTCAGGAAATTGCACATAATTCAGTTATTTTCCGATATAGGTAGTATTCATCTTGAATAGCTCCTAAAACTTTGTGAAACATACGAGTTGCTTCAGTTTTCTAGTTGAGTCTTATATTGTCCCAGAGCAATGCATTAACCACGAATACCGTGGTTTAACAACGACATTCGGAAAGTGCTGAGAAAGCAAAGAATGTTGCGCTCTCGGTTCTAAAGAGAACGCACAAATGACTATAGGCAAAAATTAGTAGAGATTCGTGCGTCTGTAAAAAAATTTATGGGCGAGACATCCAACCACTACAACCGTCAAACATTAACAAAACGTCTTGCCGACAACTTGAGAAAATTCTGATAATACGTAAAATCGCTAACAGGACCAAAGGCTCCAGACACTGATTGACCAGTCTAATGTGGCAATAAAAGATAGCAAAGGAAAGCCAAAGTTTTAAATTTCGCGTTTAAGAAATCGTTCACCCAAGAGAATCGCACAAACAAGTCTCAAGCGACTAGAAGAAGTCACAGGTGGATCCTGTACATTTAAAGGGTAAATGAATGGACGTGCGCACTTACAGACAAATGTCATCAACATCGGTTTGCTGCAGATTTCTTGAGAATATTCTCAGGTTCGGATATAGTAAATTACCTAGAGACGGAAAGCTTCTGTCCACAAATCAGCACTGTTTTAGAAAGCATTGCTCGTGCGAAATTCAGCTTGCCCTTTTCTCACGTGATATCCTGCGAACCATGGATGAAGGTCACCAGGCTGATTCCACATTCCTGCATTTCCGAAAAGCGTTTGATACGGTGCCACAATGGAGTCTATCGACGGAGGCATGGGAGTGCGGAACAGGTTCCCATGTATGTGAACTGTTCGAAGACTTCGTAGGTAATAGAACCTAGTATATTGTCCTCAAGGGCATGTGTTCATCAGAGACAAGAGCACCGTAAGTAGTGCCTCAGGACAGCAGTTATTCTCTACAGTGTGTACGTAAAAGATATAACGAACAGGGAGAGCAGCAATCTTCGGCTGTTTGCCGTTGAGTGACTGTAAGAAGAAACTAAATGTGTTAGACAACGTTTGTAGTTGGTGTAATAAATGGTTGTTGTTGTTGTTGTGGTCTTCAGTCCTGAGACTGGTTTGATGCAGCTCTCCATGCTACTCTATCCTGTGCAAACTTTTTCATCTCCCAGTACCTACTGCAGCCTACATCCTTCTGAATCTGCTTAGTATATTCATCTCTTGGTTTCCCTCTACGATTTTTATCCTCCACGCTGCCCTCCAATACTAAATTGGTGATCCCTTGATGCCTAAGAACATGTCCTGCCAACCGATCCCTTCTTCTGGTCAAGTTGTGCCACAAACTTCTCTTCTCCCCAATCCTACCAATACTTCCTCATTAGTTATGTGATCTACCCATCTAATCTTCAGCATTCTTCTGTAGCACCACATTTCGAAAGCTTCTATTCTCTTCTTGTCCAAACTATTTATCGTCCATGTTTCACTTCCATACATAGCTACACTCCATACAAATACTTTCAGAAACGACTTCCTGACACTTAAATCAATACTGGATGTTAACAAATTTCTCTTCTTCAGAAACGCTTTCCTTGCCATTGCCAGCCTACATTTTATATCCTCTCTACTTCGACCATCATCAGTTATTTTGCTCCCCAAGTAGCAAAACTCCTTTACTACTTTAAGTGCCTCATTTCGTAATCTAATTCCCTCAGCATCACCCGACTTAATTAGACTACATTCCATTATCCTTGTTTTGCTTTTGTTGATGTTCATCTTATATCCTCCTTTCAAGACACTGTCCATTCCATTCAACTGCTCTTCCAAGTCCTTTGCTGTCTCTGACAGAATTACAATGTCATCGGCGAACCTCAAAGTTTTTATTTCTTCTCCATGAATTTTAATACCTACTCCGAATTTTTCTTTTGTTTCCTTTACTGCTTGCTCAATATACAGATTGAACAACATCGGGGAGAGGCTACAACCCTATCTTACTCCCTTCCCAACCACTGCTTCCCTTTCATGTCCCTGGACTCTTATAACTGCCATCTGGTTTCTGTACAAATTGTAAATAGCCTTTCGCTCCCTGTATTTTACCCCTGCCACCTTTAGAATTTGAAAGAGAGTATTCCAGTCAACATTGTCAAAAGCTTTCTCTAAGTCTACATATGCTAGAAACGTAGGTTTGCCTTTCCTTAATCTTTCTTCTAAGATATGTCGTAAGGTAAGTATTACCTCATGTGTTCCAGTGTTTCTACGGAATCCAAACTGATCGTCCACGAGGTTGGCTTCTACTAGTTTTTCCATTCGTCTGTAAGGAATTCGTGTTAGTATTTTGCAGCTATGACTTATTAAACTGATAGTTCGGCAATTTTCACATCTGTCAACACCTGCTTTCTTTGGGATTGGAATTATTATATTCTTCTTGAAGTCTGAGGGTATTTCGCCTGTTTCATACATCTTGCTCACTAGATGGTAGAGTTTTGTCAGGACTGGCTCTCCCAAGGCCGTCAGTAGTTCCAATGGAATGTTGTCTACTCCGGGGGCCTTGTTTCGAGTCAGGTCTTTCAGTGCTCTGTCAAACTCTTCACGCAGTATCATATCTCCCATTTCATCTTCATCTACATCCTCTTCCATTTCCATAATATTGTCCTGAAGTACATCGCCCTTGTATAGACCCTCTATATACTCCTTCCTCCTTTCTGCTCTCCCTTCTTTGCTTAGAACTGGGTTTCCATCTGAGCTCTTGATATTCATACAAGTCGTTCTCTTATCTCCAAAGGTCTCTTTAATTTTCCTGTAGGCAGTATCTATCTTACCCCTAGTGAGATAGGCCTCTACATCCTTACATTTGTCCTCTAGCCATCCCTGCTTAGCCATTTTGCACTTCCTGTCGATCTCATTTTTGAGACGTTTGTATTCCTTTTTGCCTGCTTCATTTACTGCATTTTTATATTTTCTCCTTTCATCAATTAAATTCAATATTTCCTTTGTTACCCAAGGATTTCTACTAGCCCTCGACTTTTTACCTAGCGGTAAACATGGAAAAGCGTAAGTTAATGCAGACGAGTAGGATAAACAATCCCATAATGTTCAGGTCCAGAAGTGTGCAACTTAACACAGTCACGTCGATTAAATATCTAAGTGTAACGTTGCAAATCAATATGAAACGCAAGAAGCACGAGTGGGGAAGGCGAATGGTCAACTTTGGTTTATTGTACGAATTTTAGGGAAATGTCTTTTATCCGCAAAGAAGACCACGTGTAGGGCACTAGTGGGACCCATCCTCGAGTTCTGGTGCCGTGTTTGGGATTCCCAGGCATCGAAGCAGTTCAGAGGGGAGCTCCTGCATTTGTCACCGGTAGGTTCAAGTAACATGCGAATATTACGAGGATGCGTATGGGAACTAGAATGGGAATCCCTGAAGGGAAGGCGACGTTCTTTTCTAGGAACATCATCAAGAAAACTTACTGAATTCGCATTTGATGCTAAGAGCGGAACGATTCTACTGCAACCTACGTACATTTCGCATAAGGACCTCGAAGATAAGAGAAATTTCGATCATACTGAGACATATAGATATCGGTTTTTTCGTCTCTCTACATGCGAGTGGAGCAGGATAGGAAATGACTAATTGTGACACAAGGTATTCTCCGCCACGCACCTCACGGTAGCTCGTGGAGTATGTACGTAGATTTGGATGCAGGATATAGACTCTTCATTCCTAAAAGTAAAGGCCAGGAGAGAGAAAGTTAAGCAGCGACACAGAGAACGTGTAATAGCTATAAACTACTAGCCCTAAGTATTGCTGCCTTATAAAATAAATATGACCAAGCCTGGCAGTTCTACGATTTAATCAGACATCAATTAGACCAGTCACCTTCAAAGTTCAGATTGACATCGTTTCGTGTCATTTCTTTCAGTACTTTGTAGGCTCCTGACTTAGTTTGTTATTTAATGAGAAACTAATTTCGCCGATGTCCTCCAGAGTTCAGGGAGATGTCATTTCGTGATATTTCTTTCAGTGGTTTATCAGCTCGTGACCTGTTACCCTGTCTCTGGGTATTATTTTGATCCTCGTCGTTACGTGGGGGCTGGGAGCAGCATAGAGACCGATTCACAAACTTTCTTTTGTTTTATTTTGGTAGGATCCTGTGCTATCGAGTTCAGGAACATTGTGCGACGGTCAGTAAGTTAACACATAAATCGACGAACACTGAACACAGACGTTGTATATTTTATCGGTTCCAAAAAACATCTTTTAAGACGGTTATAAATCTGTACGACGATAATGTCCAACTAACATAAATGCAGCCGTACACGTAATACAAATCACAGTACCCACTAAACGCACCAGACCAGTGCGGAATTCGGGACCCGATTCCACACAGCGACTTCCTCTCACGCATGCTAATGCGAAACGCGTGCTGCACGCTGGCGCGCGGCAAATCAGGCGCATTCTTGAGACTAAAAACAAACAGTAGTGTGCGCTCTCATTCACACGACAGCACATAATTCAGAAATCCCCTACACACATTACATCATTCAGTAAAGTGACAGAAAACCAGGATACGCAAAATACGCATATATCACACAACTGTCCGCAGCTCGTGGTCGTGCGGTAGCGTTCTTGCTTCCCACGCCCGGGTTCCCGGGTTCGATTCCCGGCGGGGTCAGGGATTTTCTCTGCCTCGTGATGACTGGGTATTGTGTGATGTCCTTAGGTTAGTTAGGTTTGAGTAGTTCTAAGTTCTAGGGGACTGATGACCATAGATGTTAAGTCCCATAGTGCTCAGAGCCATATCTCACAACTTGATATAATAATTATTGATTTCTACACTCTGCGTATGTACCCGTGGTCTAGGCGTTGCGTCCTCGGTCCCAGGTTCGAATCACTCCACTGTACAAAAGGTGAATAATAATTGTCAGTAAAGGCTGCATATGATTTTCGGTATAAGAAGTCATCCTTTACCCTCATCCTGCCAACGGTCTTGTCAAAGAGAGTGGATGTATGGACAGAGGTTCATGGCACTCTCTTATCCTTTAGGCTTTAGGTGGGGAATTGCCCCTAAAAGGAGGCGAAGAGGGCGTGAGGGTTCTGAAGGCTTTAAAAACACATAATGCATATCCACAGGACATGTAGCCTGTAGCTAGAAGAGAGTCAAGGTTATCTCTAAATGTGATTTGAGACTTTCTCGGCGTATTCCATTCGTGAAATCTTCTCGGGTGATCAGCCGAGTAAAGGCGTCGTCTTCTCGCAACGTTTCGAAGGGTTTCGTACCCATCATCTTCAAGCTTGAAGATGATGGGTACGAAACCCTTCGAAACGTTGCGAGAAGACGACGCCTTTACTCGGCTGATCACCCGAGAAGATTTCACGGAAGGTTATCTCTCAATTAGCGAAAGACTCCGGACTAGTCCTCCATTCGCATCTCCGGGAGGTTTGCCAAGGAGAAGTGAGCGTGGGAAAAAGATCTGATAACGTTCTATGAGTCGGGGTGTGGAATATCAGTGGTCTGAACGTTGTAGGGAAGCTAGAAAATCTGAAAAGATAAGTGGTGTCATGAAGAGAAATGGAAAGAAGACAAGAATTTCTGGTCAGACAAGTATAGGGTAGTATCAGTAGCAGCAGAAAATTGTAAACCGGGAGTAGGATTCACAATGAATGGGAAGCAGTGCAGAGAGCATGTTGCTGTGAACAGTGCAGTGATAGGGTAGTTTTCATTATAACGACAGCAAACCAACACCGCCAAAAACAGTTCATGTATACACGCCGACGTCGCAAGCAAAACGTGAAGAGTATGCGATGATATTGAATGGGTGGATCGGTATGTATATGGGATTAAAATCTAATATTCATGGGACCTGGAATGCGGTTGTAGGGGAAAGAGTGGAAGAAAGGGTTACGGGAGAGTATGAGTTTGCTAATAGGAAGAGAGAGGAGAAAGGTTAACTGCGTTCTGAAATAAACTGCAGTTAGTGGTACCGAATAATGTGTTCAAGACACGCAAGAGAACGTGGTCTACATGGAAAAGGCCTGTGAATACAGAAAGATTACAGTCATTACATCAAGTTCAGGTTACATCACGTTCAGGCACAGATTTCGAAATCAGATATTGGACTGCAGGACACGCACAGGAGCAGATACAGACTCAGATCATAATTTGGTAATAATGAACAGTAGGCTGAAACTGAAGAGACTGGTCAAGAAGAACCAATTCACAAGGAAGTTGGGTACGGAAGAAGTAATGAGTAAAGAGATACGCTTTAAGTTCTCTGAGTTTACAGATACTGCGGTAATGAATAGCGCAGTAGGCACTTCAGTTGACGAGAAATAGACATGTCTAAGAATAGGAATCACAAGAGTTCGAAAGAAAAACATAGATGCAAGGAAGTTAACTGTGAAGAAATCGTGGGTAACACAAGAAATTTCTGTTGATCGACGAAAGAAGGAAGTACTAAGGCGTTCAGGGAAATTCAGGACAACAGAAATACAAGTCACTTAGGAGTGATATAAATAGGGAGTACAGTGAAACTAAGGCGGAATGGCTGCAAGGAAAATGTGAAGAAATCGAAAAACAAATGATTGTCAGAAGGACTGGCTCAACATGCAGAAGCATCAAAACAACCTCCGGTGAAATTAACAGCAAGAGCGGTAACTTTAAGAGTGCAATGGGAATTCCACCGTTACATACAGAGGACAGAGCGAATCGGTTGAAAGAGTACACTGAAAACCTCTTTGAGGGGGAGGACTTCTCTGATGGCGTGATAGAAGTAGGAACAGTACTCAACGGGTGAGGGATACGGGATACGGGATCCCGTATTAGCCAGTAAAAGAGCTTTGGAAAACCTAAGATCAAATAAGGCAGAAGGCATCATCCATACAATTCCGCAGACTGCAAGAGCCGACAGGTGTGATAATTTTCGCACAGTCAGCTTAACAGATCAAGCGTCTAATAATAATATACATAAGAATGGAAAAGACAATTGATGATCCGTTAAATGACGATCAGTTTAGCTTTAGGAAAGTTAATGGCACCAGTTAGGCAGTTCCGATTTGCAGCTAATAATGGAAGCAAGTGTTAAGAAAAATCAAGATACGTTCATGGGATTTATCGACATACATAAAAGGTTTCGACAGTGAAAATAGCGCAAGATGTTCGAAATTATGACAAAAGAAGGGTTAAGCTATAGGGAAAAACAGGTAATATACAATCCGTACAAGCAACAAGAGGGAACTAGAGGAGTATTAAATAGGATATAAGACAAGGATGTAGTCTTTCGCTCCTACTGTTCAGTTAATACATCGAAATGTAATGACGGAAATATAAGGAAGGTTCATGAGTGTAATTAAAATTCAACGTTTAAGGATATCATAATAAGTTTCACTGATGACATTGCTATCCTGATTAAAAGTGAAGAATGAACTGATCAGTCTAACGAGTACAGACTGTGGATTGAGAGTGACTCAAAGGGAGATGAAAGTAATGGGAAGTAACAGAAAAGAGAAAACCTAGAATCTTAACATCAGAATTGGTTATCACAAAGTAGACGAAGTTATGGAATTCTGCTTTGTAGGCAGCAAAATAGCTCATGACGAACACAGCAAGAAGAGCATAAGAAAAAGACAGCACGGCCAAAAGGGCATTCCTGGTTAAGAGAAGTGTACTAGTATAAAAACATTGGCCTTAAGTTGAGGAAGAGATTTCCGTTTGGCGCCCAGTATTGAATAATAGTGCAACATTGATTTTGGGAAAACCAGCACAGAAGAGATTCGAAGCATTTGGGATGTGGTGCAACTGAAGAATATTGAAAATTAGGTGGACTGATAGGTAAGGAATGAGGAGGTCCTCCACAGAATCTGCGAAGAACGGAATAAATAGAAAACACTTACAAGAAGGTACTGGATGATAATTACGCATGTTAAGAAAAAAATGGCTCTGAGCACTATGCGACTTAACTTCTGAGGTCATCAGTCGCCTAGAACTTAGAACTAATTAAACCTAAATAACTTAAGGACATCACACATATCCTTGCCCGAGGCAGGATTCGAAACTGCGACCGTAGCGGTCGCTCGGTTCCAGACCGTAGTGCCTAGAAACGCACGGCCACTCCGGCCGGGTCATGTTAAGACACTGGGGAATAACTTCCATGGTACTAGAAGAAGATAGAGGTTAGAATAGATCTGCAAATAATTTAGGGCGTAGGTTGCAAGTTCTACTCTAAGATGATCAGGATGGCACAGGAGAGGAGATCATGGCGGGCAGCATTAGTCCGTCCAGAAAATTGATGACACCTACACACAAAAAAGGGGTAGCATTTTCGACTAGTAATCAAACAGCCACTAAATGTTGAGCGAAAATGGTCAGTAATGGCTGCTGAAGACTTCCGGCATAAGTTACGCTCGTTTTGTCAACGACTTAGCCAGAGTAGGCGGAGGAGCGGACAAAGTTTCATGGCATTCTCTTGCTCCTGTGGTGGGGATCTTCCACGAAAAGGCGGAAGAATCAGAAATGATCAATGACACGAGGATGCAGAAGGCAGTGGAAACCACTGCTTTAAAAGCAGGACATGTGGCCTGTAATTGAAAAAGTGTCATCATTATCTCTCAGTCTTCAAAAGATTCCGGATTAGTCTCCCATTCAGATATGCAGAAGGGGACTGTCAAGGAGGATGCGACTATGAGAAAAAAATGAAATAACTAACGAAAGGATAACTTTATACGAGTCACAGCATGGAATTACAAAAGTTTGAGAGTGGCAGGAAACCACGAAAATATCAAAAGGGAAACGCAAAAGCTTAATATAGACATGGTGGGGTTTCAGTGAAGTGAAACAAAAGAAAGACAAGGATTTCTGGTCAGAAACATATCAGTCAGGTTAATACCAACAGCAGTGGCACAACGGGAGTAGGATTCGATATGAATAGGAAAGTAGAGCAGAAAGTGAGCAACTGTCAGCAGTTCAATGATAAGTTTGTTCTCATCATAATCGACAGCAATCCAATGCCGACAGCGATAGTTCCGGTACATACGCCGACGTCGCAAGCTGATGATGAAAAAACAAAGGAACCGTAAGGTCTAAAACTTGTTTCCGATGTTTTCTTCTCGACCTTCAAGGCTGTATTCTGTAAACATACAAAACATTTACGTTTTAGAGTATTGGCCATTGCTGGCCTCTGCTTTCTTCAATGTTTTGCGCAGCATAGACATGCCGCGGTGGAAGAACTAGGGGGTCTGTCGAGGTGATTAATGAATCGATATAAATTTCCACTTTCTTTTTAATTTATTGTACATCTTCCTATGACCCGGCGTCAGTGATGAAAATTGATGGTAATCAGAGACAGCAATATCTGCAGAATATCGCGAGTGCGGTGGGACTTCTCATTTCAACGTTCCTAAGTATTTTTTGATAGATTTTGCAACATGTGGTTGAGCACTGTCATACCGCAAAATCGCCAATTTTGTCTATCGCTGTATTGAGCCCGTATGTCTTTCAGCGCTCGGCTCAAACGCATCGACTGCCTTCGATAACGATCTCCTGCCATTGTTTCTGTCGGATTCTGTAGCTTCTAAATCCTTTTCACTTTCACCGACATGCCGATCGTCGACGTCAAACCCACAATAATAGCCGCCTCACCATTGGTCTTACTCAGCATTTTATAAGTCTCAGCCGAAGATTTCGTCATTTTGATGCAGTAAATTAAAAATTCCCACAAATGACAAGAATTTGGCTCATAAGTTGACATAATAAATGGAAAATATCTTTATAATGCAATCACAGATCGACAAATATTTTGATGCCGTTATGTTTACAAATGCCTAAGCTTATTCTATGATGACAGGTGCAATAGACGGCCAACCAGTTGCAATAAATGGTGATTTTTTGCTAACCTTTATCATGGTTTGAACGGATTCCTCAGAAGGACAAGAAACAAATTTCACATTAGCAAACAGTTAGTAAAGTTATCTCCACATATTTAAAATTTAGGGCCCAGAGAAACAAGGGCTTGTCACATCAGTAAAAACAATCACGTAAAAAACCAAACTGTGTTAAGAGCACATGCCGTTTCTACATTGATTCTAGGGGGCTTAGCTTTTACATATAGATTTACAGGTCGTTGACGGCACATTTCATGTGGAGATAGCTTTACTGACTGTTTGCTAATGTGATGTATGTTTCTTGTCCTCCTAAGGAGAGCGGTTTTAAATCCGTTGAAATCAAGGTAGAGATTGATTGAAAAATCTCCGTATATTGCAATTATATGGCTGTCTATTTCATCTGCTATTCGTAACCATTGCTGAACTACAGCCATGTTCAAAATACTTATGGTATGGCACTGACTCCCTACCAACTGCACCACAACTTGCCGCTATTGCCATCTATTGCAATACGACGGAAGCAATGTACCAGTATATGATTATATTGAACGGGTGAGTCAGTATGTACAAGGAGATAAAAATCTAGTAATCGTGGATTACTTGAATGCGGTTCTACTCGAAGATACAGAAGAAAGGGTTAAGGGAAAATATTATCTACGCAGTAGGGATGAAAAAGAAGAGAGAGTATTTGAGTTCTGAAATAAATTTCAGGCGTTAATCACAAGAATCACAAGATGAGCAGATTTACCTGGAAAAGGTCAAGAAACATGATAAGATTCTAAGATTCCAACTGGGTTACATCACGGTGAGACAGAGACTCCGAAATCAGATACTGGATAGTAAGCCGAGCCCCAGATTAGATATAGACTCAGATCACAATTTAGTAATGATGAGGGGAAGACTAAAGTTTAAGAGAATCTACGGAAATATCAGTGTGAAAATAAGTGGAAAACTAAAGTACTGAGGAATGACGACACGCGTTTGAAGTTCGTTAAGGATGTGGATACTGCGCTAAGGAATACCCAAAAAGGCAGTGCAACTGAAGAGGAGTGGACTTCTATGAAAAGGGCAATCGCAAATGTTGTACAGCCAGATGAGGGACAAGGAAGGTAAGTACGAAGAAACTCTGAGTAGTAGAAGAAATACTGAAATTGAACGACGAAAAGAGAAGTACAAAAATGTTCAGGGAAAAACAGAAATACAGCAATACAAATCACTTATAAATGAAATAAACAGGAACTGCAGGGAAGCTAAAGCGAAATGGCTGCTGGAGAAATGTGAAGAAATCATAAAAGATGTGATCATCTTAAAGACTAACTCACTTTATTGGAAAGTAAAAACAATCTTCAGTGAAATTAAAATGAGAGGTTATAGCATTGGGAGGGCAGTGGAGTAAATGGATAAACTTCATTGAAGGCCTGTTTGAGGGCGGGGACTTGTCTGATGATTTGGCAGAAGAAGAAGCTGGATTCGATAAGGAAGTCATAGACTATCCAATAAGAGACAGAATTTAAAAGAGCTATGGAAGACTTGGGATCAAATAAAGCAGAAGGGATAGATAATATATCAACGATATATAGGGGGAATGACAACCTACTGACCATTGAAGCAAGTGTGTAGAATCTATGAGACTGTCGACGTACAGCTAGATTTTCAGAAAAATATCATCGATACAGTTCACAATATGACAACGGTAGATAGACTCGGAAACTATCGCACAATCAGCTTAACAACTCATTCATCCAACCTGCTGACATGAAAAATATACAGAAAAGTGGAAAAGAAAATTGAAGTTCAGTTAGCTGACCATCACTCAGCTTTAGGAAAGGTAGAGCCACCAAAGAAGCAGTTCTGACTTCACACTTGAAAACGTAAGCTAGGCTGAAGAAAAAATGCACTGATATGGTTATCGCTCTAGAAAGAACTTTCGACAATGTAAAATATGCAAAATGTGCGTAATTCTGGGATAGGTAGAAGCCAGCTACAGGAAAAGGTAGGTGATATAAAATATGTACAAGAATCATTAGGGAAAAATATGACTGGAACACCAAGAACGAACTGCCCAGATTAAAAAGGGTGTAACATAGGGACGCAGTCTTTCACCCCCACTGTTCAGTCTACAGATCGGAGAAACAATGGTGGAAATAAAGAAACAGTTCAACAGTGTGATAAAATGCAGGGTGAGAGGATATTTGTGGTAAGATTCACTGACGACATTGATGTCCTCAATGAAACTGTAGTCGAATGAATTCAGGATATTTAACTGATACTAAACAGGAAAATGCCGGCCGAAGTGGCCGAGCGGTTAAAGGCGCTACAGTCTGGAACCGCACGACCGCTACGGTCGCAGGGTCGAATCCTGCCTCGGGCATGGATGTGTGTGATGTCCTTAGGTTAGTTAGGTTTAAGTAGTTCTAAGTTCTAGGGGACTTATGACCACAGCAGTTGAGTCCGATAGTGCTCAGAGCCATTTGAACCAAACAGGAAAATAAAAAGTAATGAGAAGTAGCAGAAATTGAGAAGAGCGAGAAACTTAACATCAATAGTTTTGATCACGATGTAGATGAAGCTTAGAAATTCTGCAACCTTGAAAGCGAAACAAGCAATGACGGGCGAAGCAAGAAGGACATAAAAAGCAGACTACAACAAGCAAAGGGGGCATTCCTTGCCAAGAAAATTCTACTAATTTTAAACATAGGCTTTAATTTGAGGAAGAAATTTCTGAAAATGTGCTTTTTGAGCACTGCCTTGCATGGTAGTGAATCAGGGACAGTAGAACAACCTGAACAGAAGGTAATCGAGGCGTTTGAGACGTGGGACTACAGAGCAAAGCTGAAAAACAGGTGGACTGATAAGATAAGGAATGAGAAGGTTCTCCGCAGAATCGACGAAAGACGAACACATGGAGAGCACTGACAAGGAGATCGGACAGGCTTGTAGTACATGTGTTAAGGAAGCAGGAAATACCTCCATGGTACTAGAGCGAACTCTAGAGGGTAAAAACTGTCGGGAAGACAGAGACTGGAATACATCCAGCAAATAATTGATGACGGAAGGTGCAAGTGCTACTCTGAGATGAAACTGTTGGCACAGTAGAGTAATTCGTGGCGGGCCGCATCGAGCAGTCAGAAAACTGATGACTCGATGAAATAAAATCATTCAATTGATACGAGGCCTTCAATAAATAATGTGATATACGTACAAGCTGCTTATACTTTTTCGTAAGCCATTCATGGTACTTAGTGTTGCAACAATAGAAAACTATCCGAAGATCGTATTGCACCTGGAGCTCCCCATATGCAATTTTTTTGTTTTTCCCTGAAGGGTTACACTAAGCTTCAGAGTGTGCAATTGCACGAGAAACTGAAGAGAAGCTGTTTTACAGTGTTCTGTCTTTTGCAACTTGTATCTGAAGTTTGAGAGGAAGTGGAAGAATTTTTAAGCACGCAGCCTTACAAAGCTTTCATAAGCCGGCGATGTGTAAAATATTTTCTTTTGTATGGTAAAATGGCTAAGACGCTGAAATCGGAATGAAAAGGTAGAAAACTGTAAAGTAGAAGTTATCATGGAGGAGCCGTTGTGTAGGTAGTCTCAGTGGTCTAGGACTAGCGCGTCTTGCTAATTATCAATACGTACTGACTTCGATTTCAACCGCTACTTATCTTTATAAGACGAATTATTATTAATTGTGGCCGTAAAATTCTGGCTATCCTTGTTCTGCCAACGACATAGTAAAAAAAAAGTCTGAGAAGCGAACACTATTTTGCTGTGGGGTGGGAAACTTCCCCTAAAAGCTGTAAGAATCAGCAATAATGAAAGGGATGAGGAAAGCGAAAGCAGCGGAAAACGCTGCATCATAGAAGGTGTGGCTAGTAACTGGGAAAGTGAAATAATGGACTCTCCAGTGGCAGAAGATTACGAATTAGTCATCTGATCTCTGAGAGCGGATTGCCAAGATGGAGGAGACACTGAGAAAAGGAATGAATAACGAACGAAAGGATTACATTCTACTAGTCGAACGCGGGGTGTTATTGAGTCCGAAAATGGCAGAGAACCTAGAAAATTCGAGAAGGAAATTGCGTAGCCTCAGTCTACATACAATGGGTGCTAGTGAGGTGAAATAGGAATTTTCCTGTCGGGAGAATACAGGGTATTATCACCAACAGAAGAAAATGGCGCAACCGGAGTAAAATACGACATATATATAAGTTTAGGGGACAAGTTAGGTATCTAAAGGAAGGGTACTAGCTTTTCGAGTTATCTGGTAGCTTCAAAGACATTTTAGTTAAAATATCTTGACGTATTTGGGCTTTTTTACTTGTTGGTTTTAGTACCCCTGTCATATAATATAAAGCATCGTGTCAAATACAGTAACATTACGTATGATATCATGTCGTATAATGTAAATAATGCTATCATGTAATCCAGCACGGCATTTGCCATGTCGTTCGATATGAGACAACGTTTCATTTAAGTGTAGGTTGCCTACATCCCCATTGTGGGTACTTTCTATCATAGGTGCACACCCACTCTGGGCTATTTCCTACTGTAGATGCATCCCACTCTTTAGAAACACAGAAATTTGTTTGTTCTCACGCTCCTAACCATAGATGTAACACGTGGTGAGTTTTGGGGAAGAAGTGGTCCCCTCTGGAAAACATTAATCCGTCTCACCCAGAAATCAAACAATTGTTTCAGCGTCCCCCGTCCCCCAAGGATGAAATGCACCCCAGAAATTTTAATCCCCCAGGAACAACTTTTAAAATTTTTTAGCTATATGATGGTGGTTGGCGAATCCTCTGCATTTTGGGCACAGTATCAAGGACTTTTCTCTATGAATTCCAAGGTGCAGGTGTGCCAATACCTTGCAGCTAAGAGAGCTCATTGCGCTGGGAAAATAGCTTTAACTCGTAAAAGCTTACGAATATATCATTTTGATTTAATTGTCTTAGCAACTGCCAGATTAGTCAATAAGCTAGTTAACTCCTTTTACACCTTTAGCATCGTCCAGTAAGTAATCGCCTTTTCGTGCCGTGATAGGAGCATTTTTCATTCTATTCCCAACTTTTACTCTACGATAATTTTGACCTTAGAATGCCCTATCTGGGCAACCGATGAAGATATTTGTTGACACGGGTGGCGGCTGATCCGGTATAGGTACATCTTATTATTCGTTGGCCTATGTTGCTTGAGACAGCTGGCTCCTCCATGGTTCCCTGCTTGGTGTCGTTCAACCTGTCCAGTACACCCTACTTTGACTTCAGAGCACACAAGCCTTATTGTAACACTTCTGACACTAAATGTAACTGGGTTTTCTCTTTTGATGCTAGTCAATTGTCAGGATGATCATTACTGCAAAGGGCATTTGATTCTAAAACCATTATGTCAGGGTGAAAAACACTAAATAAATTACTTTTTCTCTCTTAACAACATGTGAGCATGGTGGGTTCTTCCTTGGCTCGGGTATGAGGTAGAATGAAACAGAATTTTTACGTAAGATAAATTTTATTGAAAGTTTTGTACAACTGTTTCCTTACTGTATGTTCTGGCGGGGAGAGCGGCAGATGTGTCGTTTGCCAAGCCTTCTGCTGCGGTAGCGGCGGCGTCTGATTACGACTGGCAGTGTGTATCTCGTGTCACCGTCTCGCCCAGTTGACTGGAGACGCGCATCGGGGTGGCCCGTTTAATTATTGAGAACGAAGTCGTGAAACGGATGGTGATACCTTGGATATGGCGTCCCAGTGTTTCTCTTCTCTAAGCGGCCGCGTGTATTGTGCGTCGGCCAGCGGGGCGGCGCATCGGGGGGAGGCCAGTGTCCTGGACTCGAACAACGGACTCCAGCTTGCCAGTCTTCGGCTGTCAGATCTTCATCATCAGCTCACAGGTGACTGCTGATGTGAAGCCGTCTCCTTCCCGTCCTCACGAGTCACCCAGGTACGTAAAAATCAGTCTTCAAATACGTTCTAACATCTGTCTTCTGGCGGCGAGGTTGCTGCTTGCTATTTGACAGTGTGTAATTCTTCTAAACTAAACCAAGTTTTTCATTTATTTTCTAATTTCCACTTCACATTCATTTCACTAATTCATTTACCTATCTTAAGTACCACTCAACATTATCGCCACGTCAAGATCACAAGGCCCCGGGAGGTTTTTTGTTATTTTTATTATTTTGATGTTTCGTTTCATATTTTTAATTTTTTAAATATTTTATTTAGCGTATTTATTTTATAGTTACACGTATTTTATTCATATATTCACGGTACTGTATGTACAAACATCTGAGAACTAACCATAAATAATTAATACACGTCAGAAAATAACATCAACACAAATGCGATGCCAGAAGATACACTGAATATTATGCAAAGTTTATAATGATAATGAATGTAAATAGTTTACATTAGGAGCTTACTATATCGCAAAGTGAACAGTTCGTGCAACGAACAATTATTGAAAGGCATCCGTTTTGTAATTATCTCTTATCTTGAAATTCTTGCCATTGTTTCTATAAAGCATGCAATAATAAAAACTGAAAAATAAGAAACCCCCGCAAGAAAAATTCACTTGAATAATTTTGACACGAAATGTTGCTACGATCAATCCGAATTAAGTATGAGTATGACTTGCTGAAAGAAGAGGAAGAACTACGAAAAAATGTATGCACGACAAAATGTTATCAGCTTATCTATCCTGTACGAAATCTAACGCACTTAAGCTTGTTTTATCACAAAAAAATTTCTACGAGATAGCATAGTAATATTAGAAAACGTAGTAAAATTTCTCTATTGGCTAGGAGTAATGTGCCCTTTTTCTTAAGAATTACTTTTATAATATTTTTATGATAGTTTAATTTTCTGTGTGGTCATCGATAAAGCTTTACATGCTCGAACAAACAATACTTCATTTTGTACAGGGCTGGGAATAATTTTGGTTTGGTACATGCACTGTTTTATGATGGCTTTTAAACCATTTGTTTAGTAAAATCTATAACAATTAAATAACAAAACCAAAATCAGCTGTAATAAGCAGTTCTCTTAATTATATTCAAATACAGAACATAAAATGCAACGCACCTCTACGAAACACAGTTTCATGTGCAAGCATGTAATTTTTCGCACGTAACACCCAGTCAATGGAATAGTTTTGCAAACGCTTATTACTTGAAGAATATGTTTTTTATTATCAGTTGTCCCACTTCAAACTGACTCAGTACGTGGTAATCTTGCAGGACCGAAATTTATGTGCAACTTTAGAACGCTGTATTTTGGCGACGGGTAAAACTCTCACAAAACACCAGGACAACCGCAATTAGATGAATCTGTCTACCTCCTTACAAAATTTGACAGGATTCGCTCTAATTTGAAACACTGAAATGGCGCACATAGGAAAATACACGATAAACGTGTTTGTGCCACGTAAAATCCAATGAAGCCAGGTTTTTGAAAGAAAGTTTTCAAATTTATTGTAAGAATGCATTTTTATTTGATTTGCTTTAAACTCTTTCCCCTCATTCAAATGAGGTAAGTTCGAATTTTAAGTACTACATTTAGCTCGAATGTAAACCATCGTATCTCGACATGGAATAAACATTATTAGATAAAAAAACTCTCTTTTACTTTATCTGTGTACCTATCGTCATGAAAAGTTCGAACCGATTCGTACGAGTTTAAAATGTGGACGTGCGACGTTTCAAAACCGCAAAGGAAACCGTGGTTTTTACGCATAAAATCTAAACGATGCAATATTTTTTCAAACGGGTAGAACTTATCTTAGAGTAATGTCCGATACACCGGTGGGCCAAATTTGAACCATTAGTCTCTCTGAAGTTCGGAGTTGCTTAAGGGCGACTCTTTTCGCTCGTAAAATCCGAATGAGAGTGACTGTTTTCTCACGTGGAATCCGAACGGTGAACACTCGAATGGTGTCATCAGCTGAGCTTTAATTTCAGCTGAATTAAAATCTTTTGCAGAATTAGTCGATATGTACAATTTTCTAGGGCGTCAGCTCCGGTTGCTCGTTCGAACCGTGCCGAAAATATCGTAATATAGCTGCAGTAAGACGGGTGTTCGAATGGCTATAAAAATGGGCGCTGGTTAGGGCTAAATCAAAAATTTTTTACTCCATGTTTCGAGCTCGCAATACTTAAAAATTTTTCGCTGATCCTTTAAATGTTTTCGGTTTGGTAAGATTTACTCTGGAAAAAAATTCATCTCAATAGGGTAACGTTAAGCCTTGCTGACTAGAGCGACAAATTTTATTATTAGGTTTTCTAGTTTTCAGTCAATGTAAATGTTATTGGTGCCTGAATATCATCAAAATGAAATATCATCTTCATTTTAGGACGTGTTTAGAATTCTAAAGAGTGCTTTCTCTTTCTTGCAATCTGGGTACAGTCCAGGATGTTCTTGAACACAACACGAATTCATTTTGCTCCTCACCTACTGTCAGTAGGTCACGAAAATCTTCCATTAATTTAACACACCTTTGAGCAGACTTATTACCAGTTTTTAATAGCTTAAGCACCCTTTAGCATCTAAATATGAAGTTATGGTCGCCCTTGTCGAAAGGTATTCTCGAACAGAACTCGTGTTCATAATCTTCAGGCGAGAGAACAGTTCAATGCTTGTGCTTAACACGAAGTCGACAAATGTTTTCTTTGAAACGAATATGAGATTGAAATAGGGGATGTGAATTAACAAATTAAATATTAATAACAAATGATGATTAGAATAACATTAAAAACAGAATAATATTAAACTTACCATATAATGGTCCACCCAATTCTCCACAAAAATGAAATAATATCTTTTAAACTTGTAATGTTCCCTCTGTTCAAATTTGCTACCATTTTGACTGTTGCATGTACCTCTATTTAAACATGAAAGAGCGATAAGAGAGATAGCTGTACAGATAAGTACTGCAATTGATGACTAAATTTACTTATAGCTTCTTCTGAAATCATGAAGCCTATGTTCTTATATGATTTCAGATCTTTATGAAGCAGAGAAACAGAGGAGTAGCTTTTACAACTCCACTGATTTGAAGCCACAGCTTGACACAAACACTTACAATGTTGAGAGAGACACGTAGGGAGAGACACTTCTCACTGCATTTTCATTTTCAATGGTCAGCTCAGGTTTTGATCTAGAAAGAAACATTTCCTAGCATTAAATTGCTCTTGCCATCCACCTTGCTTGATGCATTGCTTCAGATGGCTTCAGGACGGTATAATTTCTACAATTTAATTTCTGACTCATTAAAAACAAATCCACAATCATTTTCTAGTGTGAAAATTACTGATAGTGACACTTCTTCAGTTTTCTCTAAGATGTTTAAAAACGACTTGTCAGAAATACTTCTTATGCCATGGTATTTCACATTCGGATACAAAGCTGTAGAAATTGAAGCTGGGAACTTTCCTCTCTCTCTTGTCTTTACTCAATTTTTTCTGTATGGCCCTTACTTCTTCATCCGCAATTGTTCGGTCTACTCCTGCAAGATAGCCTTTAATCCTTTCTCACTAAGTAAAACCTCTTGTCTTTTTTCAACTTGAATGTTAGTAGAGCACTGGCATGTGCAATATCAAATCAATTATCCAAATTTTTTATAAACTTCTCTTCACGGCTATTAAACGAATCTTATTTTTTTTTCGATTTTTGCCATTTTCTTCACTCAGAGTGCGAGTGAGTAACTTTTTATGAACAATGATGAATAGCTCTCATCGGAGTTCTTGCTTTCTTCCAAAAGATAATGCACTCAAGAATCACAAGAATAATACTTTCACTAACGGTTAATTTTACTTCCAGTATGTTATAAAATAAAACTTCCAGAACTTCTCTATTTTATGGTAATTTGTGTGCAGCTGTTTGGTGTTTTATATCTCCCACTAAAAACACACGTTCGTTGCCACTGTCTTAGATACCCTGTCTTAGATATCCTGTCTTAGATACCGTCTGGAAAATACATGCGACACGATCGGTAACAAATGAGTAACAGACTGCAGTGCACGTGCACGTACTGAAAAGATTAGGTGACGTCAGCGCAACGTCTGCGAACATTCGCGCTTATGTCGGCACGGGTTACAATATTTTGTACTTGCACGCTTAACGATTCTCGTCTGAATGGACAGCAAACCAATTGCAAAAATAATAATTGAAATATTCTCATCAGACTCGACAGTAAACCAATGGCAAAAACAATAGTTTAGGTATGCATGTGTACGTGAAAAGCCAAAGTTGCAGAGATGGCGAAATTACAATAGTGCATCGAAAGCGTAATTCAGTGTGTAAAAAGAGATGAGTATATAACAATTGTGGATGAGTGGAACACTCTAGTGGGGATGGGAATAAAAGAGTTATGGGAAAATATGGGCTCGGTAGAAGGAATGACAGAGGAGAAAGAATAATTACGTTCTTCAGTAAATTTCAGCTAGTAATAAAAAGTTAACTGCTGCTTGCGCGTGCTCACTATCTGCCTTGTTTTGTGAAAGCCACTGCCTACGACCGAGCGTTTTCAATACCTATTTCTCATTACCCTTTCACGTTTTCTGTTCCTAATGCAATTTAATTATGATCAAATATCTATTCACTAGGCCTGTCACGCGGGTCCGTGGTACAAGTGTGCGCAAAAGGATAACTCTGGGATGCAAATACGAATGGGAAACGTGGCATTCCGGACGGAAGCGCAAGCTTTAAGCACAGTAATTTCTTTCCACTTTTATCTTTTACTGACAGAAAATATCTCACCTTATATTTTTTTAATTATTAAGAAGTTATAAATTACACCAAAGGATATGGTACGTGATCTTAATTCAAAGGAATTTGTGAAATTTGGAACACAATTTCATTAGGTCATTGATGCATATAATGGTTAGCTTGATAAAAGCGCACACCAGATACACAGTAATGTGAACTGGCCTTTACTCGTGATAATGATCAATATATGTGATTCATGGATCCAAGAAAAAAGTAATACCTTATTTTCTCAAGCGCCCACTGTTTGGGACAGCATCACGTGTAGCAGGAGAGACGTGGGAATATGTGAGAAAATGTGGAGGTTGACGAAAGAAATCATTCATGCATCAGTTGACACAATAAGAGTAAAACGTCATTCTTGATCCTGATAGTAACTATACACCTATAGTAAGCCCAGATGAGTATGTCCTGATTCCATGTTCAGCCATGAGTCTAGAAAAAAAAATTAAATGTTTTAATTGGGATTTTGAGCTGATGGCGGAAACTCCTGCACTGGCGTGTAAAACTTAACGATGAAAGTAATTTTCGCCTGATGTGTCACCGTTAATTAACAAAGCTTGATGAAACTTACATAGAGGGAACTGTTATGTGCAGTACAGAAGGTAGCTGGAAATAACACACAGTGAGACGAACAGAAATGACACTTGGTTCAAAGACAATAATCACACCGTATTCATCGCTACTTATGATGGTCCCACAGACACTAGAATGAGTGGGACACTGTTCTTAATAGGGTGTGTGATCGCCATGGAAGGCAGTGCATCTCTGCAACGTGATACCCAGCTGATCACAAGTTTGCTATGGAGTTTTGTGATAGGGCGTTCCAGTTCCACCAGGAGCGCGGTGGATAACTGTTGCTGGAACACGTGGACCTGCTGCAGTACATCTTCCCATACGTGCTTGATGGGAATTAAGTTGGAGAAATGGGCAAGAAAGCCAGCTGTCGTACCAAGAGATCTCCACCTGAGCTGTTCGATGCGGCTGCGCTTTGTCATACACAAAGATGAAGTCTGTGCCGAATGCACCCCTGAAAAGACGGAGTATCACAATAACGTTAATCGGTTCCTTATCGTGTCCAAAGACTTGGACGTCAGTTGGTCTGGTACCGCGCGCCGCGGAATTTGAATCCGCGCCAGACGTCATGGACGTCGAAGACCCACAGAGGTCTCTGCACCATCGCGACGTAAGCTGTGGCGGCGCGCGCTTCCTGGCCTGCTTTTAGTGTGAGGGCGCCACAGTGGAACACGTGGTTCCAGCGGCCAATAGCGGCGCCCCCGATAGCGTACTTAAGTGCCTGCCTTCCGCTCAGACAGCCACCACTTGGTGTAACCAGTGGTTCCTCCGTCTAACCCCTCCAAAACCCAGGCAATCATCATCGGCTGTACCACCCGCTCCTTTCGTCTCCATGATTTCTACCTCACCCTTTATGGTCGTCCCATCCAGCTCAGCCCCCCCCCCCCCTTGGCCTCACCCTCGACTGACACCTCACCTGGACCCCTCACCTGCCGATCATCCAGCGGAAAGCTCATTCCCACCTCCGCCTTCTGAAAATCCTGTCTGGCCGGACATGGGGATTCCATCCTTCTACCATCCTCCACACCTACAAATCCCTCATTCGTCCTATCCTCTGTTATGCCAGCATTGCCTGCATCTCCGCACCCTCCCTCTTTTACAAGGTCCTCCAAATCCTCAAACGCCTTGCGCTCCACCTTGCCTTCCGTGTCCGCCTTCCTTCCCCCACACGGCTCCTGTATGAACTCATCCTCTTGCCCCACCTCCTCCTGTTTCTCCACCATTTCTGCATCCTTTACTTTGCCTGCAGGCTTGATTCCCACCATCCTCTGGTTTCCTCCTTCCTCTCCACCCCCTGCCCGTTGCCGTGCCTCTATCGCTGTATCCCTCCCTCTCTCCACCTCCACACCCTCCATCAGGGCAATTTTCAGTGCCTCCTCCTCCCGTATGATGAACTTCACCGTGACATCTACCCTTTGTTCCAGCTATACCCTGGCCTTGTTCCCCATGGCCCCTTTTCCTCTCACCTCCTTCAACCAGAGCAGATTGTCCTCCTTCCCCCCCCCCCCCCCCGAGACCCTGCACCCCATCCTTGCCTCTTTCCTTCCCGCATCCATCCCTACCTGGCCCTCTTCAGCGCGCCCCCCGCCCATCTTGCACCCTCTCTTCCCCTCCCTCCCTCCCTCCTTCCGGTCTCCTTCATCTCCTTGCTCCTGCAATATCGTCTGTTTTGATCATTGTCTGTGTGCTACGTCAGTGTTGTGTTTAGTGCTGTTTCTCCTGTGTGTCAAGAGGTGTGATTTTAATTGTGTGCTGGCCTTGTACTTAGTGTCACTGTCAGTGTTTGTTATGTGCTACGCCATCCGGCGATACTTCTATGCTCCGATCATACTGTGCCTTGTGTTCTTTTAATTTTCCCAATGTGTGGTTTTTTGTATGCGCTACTTTTTTACGGTTTTTATCTCCATTTTACACTCACCCCTTTTGTTGTCTATTGCCTTCCATGATGTTCCCCCTTTTTTTATATCTATGTTCACCATGTTTTCTCCTTTGTGTATTTCTAAATGTCTTCTGTTGTTTGTTCTATGTCTTTCGGCTGAAGAGCAGCGCATATGCTGCTGCTAGCCCGCCCCGATGGGGAATTGAAATACAATAAAGGAATAGGAAAAAGATCAGCCAGCCAGTCTAATCTCGCGTACGCCTGTTGACATATTGCCTCGCGTTAGACAGCTTACTTACTTGTTCTGTGTACGAGTGGATGTGTTTGTTAGGTTTCCTTGTGACTCCGTTGTTTGATCTTGTTGTTGATCGTTCTGTCCATCGTTGGTCGTGTCCGTCCTCACCCGTTGTGTTGTTGTTCGTGGGCCTCCCCGCTGGTCCCGCCGTGCTTTCCGTCAGTTTTAGCCCGCGACCGTCCCAGTCGCAGTTACAACAGTTGGCCCACGCAACATCATGAATACCCACACCATAACGCCTGCAGCAGCAAAACCATCATGTTCACAACGTTCCTGAGTGTATTACATGTTCCCACCTCCCGCCAGATGATGGTACGTCCTGCATTGTCGAACGCGATCGTTTTGTTGGTCCACGTAATACAGGCTCATAGTTTCTGGTGCGAGAACTTCTGATAACTTCGGTATATATTGGAGTCACCCAGTATACGGAATGCTATCTCAGGCAAAGAATGCGCTCATGACGATTTCATACGTACACATTGTAATGCAACTTTAACAGGTCTGAAGCTAGCATATCAATAGCTTTGAAACTAGTAATGGCATAATATACTATAGAATAAAAAGGAAGAATGAGTCTATCATCATCATTCCTCTATGTACTTTAAATTTTCAGAAGATATAGGGACGTGAAAATTTCAACATTGTAGTATACATGTTGGTTAAAAATACCAAGGACATCATTTCGATCGGCTCTACAGTAGCACGTTGGCTACAATCTTATTGTTTCTTCAAGTATTACACATCTCTCACACCCTCTTCTTCAGTGCCTCTGTAGTTGTTTGATTAGTTTCAATTTGATCTCTTCACCTCTTTCTTAGTCTGCCTGTTGATTATTTCCATATTGATCAATAATTATTTTGTGCAGTCTATTTTCATTTCTGCTTCTGCCAGGATCTCTCCATTTATTTCTATACTCACTGACGTGTTCAGTTATGCTTTTAAATCTTAGTTTTTGTCTGGTTATTGTATTCCTCATCATATCTTATGCTGTATAGATAGCTGCTCTTCATAATTACAGTATTTTCGTAGCTTATATCCTTCGTTATGCGTCAACTATCATTTTCCATGTCTCACTGCCACAAAGCATAGATGGTATTCCAACTGTATTAGGGTTTCTTTCCTCAACTTTATTTTCAGTTCACTGAGTATGGCCTTGTTAATATAATTGAACCTTTCAATGAATTTCGGATGTCTTTTTCGTTTATTAAGATGCTATTTTCTAAGAAGCTGAATTAATCCACTCTCTCTATGTACTGGTAATTTATCACAATTTTAGTTGAGACCTTTTGTTGAACATTAAAAGCCATGATTTAAATTATTTGAGTCGAGCTCTTGGAGAGTCATATTTAATTTATAAGTGGAAATCTGAAACGGGCCTTCCTTTTCAGTTATAAGAAATTGGTCATCAGCAAAGAGCGCCGTCATTAGGTAATATTGTTGTTAAGGTTGCGGGCGTAAAATGATTTATCCAGCTACTATCTCAACATATCATTAACACTCTTATTAAAAAGTATCACAGACAACAAAACTTGCCGAAATTTTGGAATTTTGATGGAAGCTAATGCAGTAAGCGTGCTGATATGTAATTTATTCTTTAATGAGCCGGTGGTTTTGAGTTCAGATCAATTTAGATCAGCAAGCTTCATTCGCGATACATTTACCGTGCCTGACAAAAGAAGCGAAGCAAACGGAACTGGAGACTGTAACAGAATGAAACTTAACGGGCTGTTAAGATATGTCATGTTATTACACAGAGTACGAAATCGAGTCAAATTTACAAAGACCTCGTCAGTATGAGTACTCTTACCCATCTGATGTTGCGCCCCCTCTGGCCGGGATGCAAGAACTGACTCCGTTGGAAAGGTTGTCTTAACGCCGTTGTACTGTATTCTGATGCAAGCTGGTCCACATCTGATTCGTCTGCTCCTTGATATCCTGGATAGTGCCAGTGGGACGGTATTGTCCGAGCTAGTCCGTCATGTTGTGTAGCCGACATATCACGAGAGTATCTCAACATCACACACACGGATCATAGAGGCTCGTCCCATGTGTGCCTGGCACTTTCCTGTTGAAAAATAGCCGGCCGCTGTGGCGGCATCTCCCTGTGTAGAGGAAGAACAGGGGTGAAGACGAACCCGTTGTGCAGATACGTTTAGATGATGACGCCAGCAAGGTGTGTGTGAGGCAGTACTGCGACTCGGGGCTCAAATTTGACCAGAGCTTCGTACTAAACATGCTTCGCGAGCAGTCGCTGAGCGCTGGTCTGCAAGCAAAAAGTAGTGTACGCTCTCCATCGTTTTTGGAAATTGGGGGAGGAGCCGTTGAAGACTTGTGTCAACGAAGAATCGATCCGGAGGGAAACGCTTGGCTAAATTTAGGCTGTTCTTGTATTTGCTGTCGCACTGTAGATCAGTCGCTTCAAGCTTTAGAGTAGCACGAATTGGTTGCTGGAAGATTTTTCAATTTCCCATTCGGTTGCGCTACGACTCCTGATTTAATTTCAAACATGACCGGCCTCCGTTTGTAGACATACAAACTAAAAAGGGGGGCGTTAGCTGCAGTTCGTGTATACATGAGCCACTGATTCTGGACATGAGGCCAATCATGTCACGTAGTATGAAACGCTCTTCTTCGAGCATGAACGCTATGAGAATGACACGCAAAAGTACACGCCAATGAAATTGCTAGAGGAACTGATGTGTGATGTCACCAATGGAAAGCGTTCGCAGACATGCGGCATCATTGTGAGACTAAAAAGTAAGATGTATCAATATGACTGCCCTTAAGAAATTCGCAACGGCTGCAGGCCCTTGTGTACAATGGACTGTTGAGCCATTACATCGTGAGGTATTGGGTAAGGTGCTCAAGTACTGAATACGAAAACCTAAAATACAGCCTACGAAAAAACAAAGAAGACCTCCGTCAAGAAATTCACTTCGGCTGTGAACCCTTGTATACAAAAGGCTACTATTGCTTCCCGCAGCGTAGTGGATAAAGTCCGATGTTCCACGAATTTTTCGCGGATAATGCTGTTGTAAACGGAGAAGTCGTAACGCTAGAAAATTGTAGCGAAATGTAGGAAGGCTTCCGAAGGGAGGACGCTTGGGGAAGGATTGGCAGTTGGCAGCCAACATAACCAAATGTAGCGTATTGCACATAAATAGGTAGACAGATCCATTACTGTACGCTCACGAGATTGCAAAACAATCACTGGAAGCACTCGGACCCACTGATCCTCAGTTGTAAGCATAACGTAGAATGTAATGGCTCTTTCTATGGAAAATAAATAAATTCTACCGTCTCGTACTCCACGCCGGGAAGTAAGGCGTCACTGAAACGCCAGTAACACGAAATTCTGTAGTGGGGTGTAATTGCTCCAGACACTTAATTATCCAGTAACCTTTCAGTTACCACGTTATAGAGCCAGTAGCTAACGTCTTAATGAGGTAGGTTGAAGGATCTTTCTTCCTTCTTTTTACTGTAGTTAAACTAGCGGTTGACGTTTCTCCTGTTTGGGAAATCAGGAGGAGCGATCTGTTTTAGTTGGTAAAAACTTTCCAAAGCCAGGATAGCATAAATATTTCTTTACTTACAGCTACTGGTTCCGACATATTTTGGTGCCACCCTCACGTCTTCATAAATATTTGTTATAAAACATGTTCATTTTGTATTGGAGTATCTCATCAAGTTGTCATGTCAGTAGACAAACGTGCTACATTTTATCCACGGACATGACGATTTTCAACTCAAAATTAGCATGTTTGATAACAATTTGTAATGACAGCAAAATCTGTCGAAACCGGTTGTTGTAAATAGAGAAATTTTATGCTGTTTTAATTTTAGAAAGTTTTTAGCACTTGATCTGGCTGCTACTCATATAAGATTTAGCAATAAGACATTGCCGCCATAGGTACCAAAGAGTACAGTTCATTGTAAAACTATATGATATAAATATGTTAGCTGGTAGTGCTAAATCCCGTGTCGCTACAAGTTTACAGAATGAAGATTTTATTCTGAGTGCTGTTATAGTTCAAAGAGATCCTGTCGTGTTTCAAAATACTAAACACGCAGTAGCATAAATGAATCTGTGTGTCATGTTAACTCGCTCCGTAGGAATATTTACTGTGGATAGAAAGAGTCAGAGTTAGATGTCTCGATCCAGCGCACATCACTTTTACAATTATTGTATTATTCCATCACATTCGTAAAAATCAGTAGTAACATAGCTTGTCGCTCTTAAATTCACATTTTATTGGTTTTGTGAACAGATTTTTTAAATTAATGTATCATGATATTTCAAATAGGAATTGGGAGTTTTTGTTGAAATATATGTTATTTTCAGTACTTAATCGAAGCAACAACTCGTCCTGATCGGAAATTCTAATGTGGTGTCACTAGTTGGACCTTTTCCGGTAAAATATGAGAGACAATGACTGGAACAGTGGGACTAATTTCCGTCACTCGCGGTATTGCTGCACACACGTTGACGTAACAACTGCTGTCCGCAGGTTAATGCATGCACCTCACCCACACGTTTCCGAACGTCAGAGGAGATAATTCACACATATGTCAGGGCGCTGCCGCTTTCAGAGCAATGTTTACATAACAGTAGGACGCTGCCTGATATACCGTGACACTCGCCCTCCGGCTGCGTGGTCAGCATACAGGCCGCTTCATCAGCCAGGCTGCCCTCGAAATGTGAAGGAGCGTCGTGCTAAAGCGAGGGTTGTTCACAAAGACTCTTTTATGGAACCAGTAAGCATTTCATAGTGCTCCTTCGTTATGTGCAAGTAAAAAACGACTTTTCTTTCCGTGTGGGTCGTAACATACAGTACAGCACCGATAAAGGCACATCTACGTTCGAATCAGTGAGCGCATGTTACACACATGGTGTCCCAGAAATGTGACAAACTACAAGGAGATGTAGCGTCAAAGTCATAGTCGCCGGCACCTGACGCTAGGTCACCCCTTCGGCAGCAAACGTGATTTTGTACGATGACGGGCCGTAGGCGGAACGTCTCACAATGCTGTTTCTTATTCAGTGATCGCGACTGATTGCCAAGATCGCCAGTGAATAAGACGAAGCTAGCCGCTGCGGAGACAGGCCTTGTCTCCGACGAGTGCAATGCTCTGTTACCTCGGTGGATGATGGTTTCGGACACGGGTTTCCACAACCGTTTACTTTTCTGTTGAAACCCTCTAAGATCTACAATGTTTTTAGGTATACATGAGAAAACTGAATTGCAGATGGAAACCCATGTCTGAAACCGTCATTCACCGAGGCAACAGAGCGTCGCTTTAATAGGAGACAAGGCCAATCTACGCAGCAGCTACCTTCACCTTCTTCACTGGCGACGGTGGCAATCAGTCGCGATCACTGAATAACAAACAATGTCGCGAGACATTCCGCCTACCGCCCGTCAGCGTACAAAGTCACGTTTTCTGCTGAAGGAGTGGCCTGGTGGTTGGCACCGGCGCCTGTAACTGTTTGTCACGATATTTCTGGAACACCCTGTATATAAAGGGTGTCCGGAAATTCTCATTGCGAACTTCTATGACTTGGGAGTGAGTACACAATATTTAAAATTGGAACCCTGTGATGTAGCCGTGTTTAAGCTTGTTTGCTAAGTAGCTATGCAACAGAATAGCCATGTTGGTGGGGAGTGCTTACGTCTATCCTACCAGGTGCCTGTGAGTGTTAGAGCGAGATGGTTGATAAAAAGTTTGCCTAATACATTGACATGATCCTTCTGTATGGCAAAGCTCACAGTAATGGGAGAGCTACTCGTCACCCGTATCAAGCTCGTTCTACACAGCGTCCGACTTCATCGCATAGTCTTTTCGCCGCAGTTACGCGACGGCATCGAGAAATGGGTAACTTCACCGTCACCAGGTGTGACTGTGGTACTCCAAGGAGATGCCGCACACCCGAATTGGAAGATATCGCACTGCACCCTGTTGCAGAGAAGCCGTCAACGAGTAACGAGCAATTGCGTGTCCAATGAACGTTGCTCCCAGCATCATCTGTTATATTGTCGATGACCGACAACTACATCCATACCACATCCAACATTCCGTATCAAATCTAACACTCACAGATACGAGAACGAGATTCGAACCAGGCGAGAGAGGTAGGACAGATGTGAAATTGGTTGGGAGATACAAAGATCAGGGAAGTGACATGGAAGGACTAGGCCCTTTTATCTGACATCATTTATACTTTTTCAAAGTGACAACAGGTCCCCTTTAGGAAAACGGTTGGAAAATTCCAACTTAATTTGCCACGTTTACAAGCTTGAAAAGCATTCAGAATGCTGAATAACACAGTTGGACTTTTACTGGCCTTAAACAAAATGCAAGAAGAGAAGACTTCATCAAGATTGACCTTTAAAAAAATTTAAATGAAAAAATATTTTAAATAGAAATCACTTAAAACTGAGTTGGATAAATTTTTGCAAGCGAGCTCAAAACAAAGACATTAGGCAGACCCTCAAAAGACAAATATGAAGTAGTTAACAAGACATAACAGTTCACATTTATGGCGTACCCATAAGGTTTACACTAAATAATTTAAAATGAAATTTAGAACAAGGCTACAATATGTATTAAACAGAACAATTTCGTTAACGGGAAAATTCCCTGTACGAAGCCAATTAATCAGATAAAGGCCTCTTAGCCGACAGTAAAATTTCAGATAACAGAGTACTAAGCTTGAGCATAGACAGTGAGAACACGCGACTGCAAACAAACAGCAAGCCGCGCTAGGAAATACTCGAGAGCCATCCACACGGCCGCAGGCAAGCCAGACCATTACAGCAAGAATCCGCCGACATGGAAAGCTCTCCTGGCGACATAGTTGGTTCCGTTAACAAACACCAAGTATAAATGTCTCACTGGATTATACTACAACTGAACGATATTGTTTAACCACGACAGCTCTTATACATAGAACTTTTCCAGTAAGGTCATACAGCCTAGGAAATAACCTTCGCTAAAAATGTAATGTGTGAAAGAGAATTACTCAAAGCAAGGAGTAAATTCCAAGGACATCAGACACATCCATACCCGACACAAGATTCGAACCTGCGGCCGTACCAGCAGCGCGGTTTAGGACTGATGCGCCTAGAGCCGCTCGGCTACAGCGGCCGGGTTCTAAAACATAGTGAAAACAAATATCAAAATTCAAAAACAGTTTTTTCTCTCGCCTAAGACAATTTAAAACAAACGCAAAATTTTAAGAATTAGATAATTCATAGGCCCCTGATATAATTTGCGTGAACGCTGGGAACTTTACACAAATCGCCAAATCGCCAGCAGCTTAATACATGTCACTTTAGAAAAAAAGGCATACATAGTTGACATGGCAATAAATGTGTCATACAGTCACAGAGTCAAATAACAATGGCATGCATAGACGACTAAATGAATATAAATACAAACATCTGCTCAAACAGTTCGGGGAAACTGTCCACAGAGTTGAACAACCAGATGCACGGTACTGGCCAACCAAACCTTTTGCTTTCCATACAGTCCTGGCGAAGAAGAGAAAAGACGTCGTGCCAACCCTCATCGTGTGTCCGTTTCTCCAACCACTGCCACTGGCCCCAGTTCCATACGCGCGAAGACTACATGTAAACTGCCTGCACTGCACTGTTCGAAGGCGCCTCTCCATGCCGCTATAGCAGCCACTTTTGAAGCCTAGCCGGGCAGCGGTAACCGCACAAGGAAGTATTACGCGCCATCTGCTGAGTTACCAGCTAGACGCTACCGACAGTGGGAACGTGAAACGAGCCGCTACGGCGCACAAATGACATCAGCGAATACGACGTAAGTATCTCCCCCCACCATCACTATGCTGTTTTAAACCTACCTAGCAAACATTTTTGCAAACAACTGTAGCACGGAAACGGTACGTTTCTGGACGTGAGAAGCTATTCAGAATACTATGTACTCACTCCTATCTACAAGTCCTAGAACACCCTGTATTCATTCATAATCCCCCCTGCACCTCACATGTACTTCCTTTTCTGCTGACGGAGTAAGTCTTTTCCATTCAAAAATCACTAACCACATTAATAACCCATTGCAGGTTGCCTGTCTAAAGGTTTCAAGGGGCAACAAAAGTTTGATTTCCAGTACCTCAGACATTTATTGACCGAATTAAAAAGTGTAAAACCCTGTCATAATCTACTCATTAAGAGAAATATTTCGAAACTAATAAAACCAAAATAGTTAAGGATCTGTGTCTTCACACATCAAGATTTGAAATGGTTAATGCCAATTATTTAACTCGTTTAAAGCATGAAGCTGTTTTATTCGTGGAGGTTATTGGTTTTAAGTGGGCGTTTCCATCTTATTCGTAGCATTGCCAGCTACTGAACAGATTGCGTAATGTTTTTTGTCAGTTGTGTTATTTATGTGTGTATTTATTACAGAGAACATTAGTACCCAACAGACTCCAATTCCTCCTTATCTTCTTTCAGTTTTATAGAATTAAATCTGAATTTATTGTTGCACTCCATAGTTTGTGAGTGTGTGTAAGTGAGTCGGTGAATGTGTTTTATATTTTAGAGTCTTTCGTTGAACCTAGGAATGACCTCCGTATGTGTAAGGTTACCTCCATTATTAAATGTTGTACGTTACGTTTCTTTCGGAAATACGCACGAAACTTTGCAGGAGGCTCTACAACTGCTACATCGACAATATGCAGGTGTGTAGGAAAATTTTTTTCTCCTCCCCTGTGGTATTTCATTCGCGGATGATGGTTGGTTCTTTGATTAGTTTAGGGGAGGGGACCAAACAGCGAGGTCATCGGTCTCATCGGATGAGGGAAGGATAGGGATGTAAGTTGGCCGTGCTTTTTCGAAGAAACCATCCCTGCACCTGACGGATGGGCTTTAGGGAAAACATGGAAAACCTAAATCAAGATGGGAGGACGCAGGTTTGAACTGTCGTCCTCCCGAATGCGAGTCCAACGTGCTAACCACTGCGCCACCTCTCTCGGTCGCGGATAGTGCCCAGCGAAAAGTATTTTGCTAATTCTCTGTGTACGACCCACTTTTCTCGTGTTCCCTTCGTTATCTTTAAGGGATACAAGTGTTTGACAAATATTCAAATGTTTGTGAATTCCTAAGGGGCCAACCTGCTTAGGTCATCGGTCCCTAGATTTATACACTACTTAAACTAACTTATACTAAGAACAACACACACACCCATGCCCGAGGGAGGATTCGAACCTCCTGCGGGAGGGACCGCGCATTCCGATACATGATGCCTTAGACGGCGCGGCCACTCCGCGTGGCAGTGTTTGACAATTTAATACGTTTCTTGATGCGTGAAGGAACATGGTCTCCAGTATTTATTTATTTTTTTTTTTTTTTTGTCATCAGTCTACTGACTGGTTTGATGTAGCCCGCCAGGAATTCCTTTCCTGTGCTAACCTCTTCATCTCAGAGTAGCACTTGCAACCTACGGCCTCAATTATTTGCTTGACGTATTCCAATCTCTGTCTTCCTCTACAGTTTTTGCCCTCTACAGCTCCCTCTAGTACCATGGAAATCATTTCCTCATGTCTTAGCAGATGTCCTATCATCATGTCCCTTCTCCTGACGGCCGCTGTGGTCTAACGGTTCTAGGCGCTCAGTCCGGAACCGCGCGACTGCTACGGTCGCAGGTTCGAATCCTGCCTCGGGCATGGATGTGTGTGATGTCCTTAGGTTAGTTAGGGGACTGATGACCACAGAAGTCCCATAGTGCTTATTATGTTCGTCTTTCTCCGATTTACTCTCAAACCATACTGTGCACTCATTATACTGATCATTCCGTTCAGCAGATCATTTAATTCTTCTTCACTTTCACTCAGGATAGCAATGTCATCAGCGAATCGTATCATTGATATCCTTTCACCTTGTATTTTAATTCCACTCCTGAACCTTTCTTTTATTTCCATCATTGCTTCCTCGATGTACAGATTGAAGAGTAGGGGTGAAAGGCTACAGCCTTGTCTTACACCCTTCTTAATACGAGCACTTCGTTCTTGATCGTCCACTCTTATTATTCCCTCTTGGTTGTTGTACATATTGTATATGACCCGTCTCTCCCTATAGCTTACCCCTACTTTTTTTCAGAATCTCGAACAGCTTGCACCATTTTATATTGTCGAACGCTTTTTCCAGGTCGACAAATCCTATGAAAGTGTCTTGATTTTTCTTTAGCCTTGCTTCCATTATTAGCCGTAACGTCAGAATTGCCTCTCTCGTCCCTTTACTTTTCCTAAAGCCAAACTGATCGTCACCTAGCGCGTTCTCAATTTTCTTTTCCATTCTTCTGTGTATTATTCTTGTAAGCAGCTTCGATGCATGAGCTGTTAAGCTGATTGTGCGATAATTCACGCACTTGTCAGCTCTTGCCGTCTTCGGAATTGTGTGGATGATGCTTTTCCGAAAGCCAGATGGTATGTCGCCAGACTCATATATTCTACACACCAACGTGAATAGTCGTTTTGTTGCCACTTCCAGTAATTATGAAGGTAAAATTTGGCAAGATTCTGTGATGCACAACGTAACGTTATCGAGAAATGTTATTCAGTATTTCTCCATTTCTTCTGCACCCACGTGCCAACAAAGCTACATTGATCTCTATACTCGGCAAGATACCTTGCGAAGTGTGGCGGAGGGTACTTCGATTAACACTATGAGTAATCACTCTCCTGTCCTATACAACGATGGAGCTCTAGGTTCTTTAATGTCCATGCGTAATCACTTCGCGGAACATATGTTGAAGGATGTAATATGTTGTCCCACTCTTCTTGGAACGTACAGTATCAGAATTTCAACACAAAACCTCCATGACGCAAAACTCCTCTCCTGTAGCGACTGCCACTTCAGCTTTTGGGCACCACAGAAACTCTCTCATGCTCGTTAAACGATCTTGTGGGGAGACGCGCTGCTCTTCTCTATCTTTAATCAGAGGAATTCAACACGGTTTCCGTAAACGGCAATCTATAAAACTCTATGTATCCATGAGATACAGATACATAGCTATGTCAATACTTATATGATGCCCCTGGTTTTCCAGAATGTTATCGATAAAGTTCTGGGCACTGTCAATTCATGAACACAATATCCTGTGACTCTATGAATGTCTGAGGCTCTGGAAACGTATAATTTCATCGATTGAAGCACCTATGCCTGGGTTTCAGGCAGCATTTCCCGCTTCGTTCGATGGTGAGGTACTATCAAACAGCAGTTGGAAAGCCTCTGCAGTGCTGCTCAAATCTGGAAGAGATACCAAGTGTATTGAGGCCGTGAGGTAACGGGCGAGCTGCGGCGCCCTGACAACGTTCCAAGTTCGGAGTTGGCGTGGCAACACGGGCCACTCGGCAAGCCGGGGCCCGACAGCAACCACGTGGTGCCGAACGTTAGCTGAGCAAGAGGGGTAGCCCCAGCATGTGGTCCAGCCAATGAGTGGCTGGGAATTCAGTGGTGATGCTGTGTCGACGGAGGAGACATGCCGGGAGTGCCAAAGGTGGTGGACTTTGTGAAACCTTAATGGCAGACATTTCACAGCTCTTATAGAACTCAATAGTAGCAAGATGAATCATGATACCTCGAAGAGAAACATGTACATTACCATTTTTTGCACGACGGTGTCATCAGATTTTCAATATCTTTATTAGTTTATAATATCTGACAGTAAATTATACAAGTAACACCCAGCAACGGATTTCCAAAATCTAAACGGTTCGTCCGATTTTTTCGATCGACATGGCTTTAGAAATGTATTAGTGTAAACCTAAATTAGTATAAATCACAGGCATGTAACTTGAATAGTACATGAGTTATAGGAGGTCAAAGTGGCTGATTACTATCGATCGCGTCAGGCCATAAGTACTCCACAGTTACACGAAAAAAACGGTAGCAGCATGCTTATACATTTATTTATTCATCTATGTCTTTGTTTGTATCCGATATATACTATTCTTGAAGAAATGGGTCAATTATTTATTGTGTTTTAGAAAGCACAGAGACATTAGGCAAATGGCTTACTTCTGTTCTATTCCTTTGATATATGTTTACTTATTTTGTTTATGTATTTAAAATGTGTGTTAGAGCATGTTTATGGTCCATCAGTAGGAATATTTATTTAATTTCAAGTTATTTAAATGTAAATCCAATAATTTGAATGTGTTTCATTATGTTTGTGAGTGTGCATTGGCTTGGAGACAGGGCGGGAGCACTCTAGCCAATCACAGCGACCGTTTCCAAAAAGGACACATGGAGAGACTGTATGGAAGTGGGAGAGGGGGAAGTTCTGAAGAGTGCGGCGCGGGGGACAGTACGTGAGAGGACACGAGAGAGTTCTGGACAGTACGGCGCGACGGACGCACGGTCGCGGGAAAGATATGGAGAGTGGAGCAGTTTGCGGGAGATAGAAATGTTGCATAGTGTCGACTTGTGCACTTGTGAGACTTTCATGGCTTCTGCAGTGAAGGCGTAGTGTGCGTTTAGAAGTGAATATCTCGCCAACTATGTTGTTGTTCATAACTAATTACGTGAAGTAGGAATCTACTGTGTACATGTTATTCAACTTTTAATATTTTAATTTATTGCCGGCCGGTGTGGCCATGCGGTTCTAGGCACTTCAGTCTGGAACCGCGCGACCGCTACGGTAGCTGGTTCGAATCCTGCCTCGGGCATGGATGTGTGTGATGTTCTTAGGTTAGTTAGGTTTAAGTAGTTCTAAGTTCTAGGGGACTGATGACCACAGATGTTAAGTCCCATAGTGCTCAGAGCCATTTTTTAGTTTATTCCTGGACCATCGACACCAATAAGTGTTTTACAGTAACAAAGGGCATTCTTAAAGGTACTTCTGCTGTCGTACTACTCATTTAAAGTCGTTAAAATACTACCTGCAGATTTCATGTAATTGCAATCTTTCATTTATAAATTTCTATATAACATTCATAATTCGCAATTGCCGAGTGATAGGAACCTTCGACCATTCGAATCATGTGTGTATTCTTATTGTATACTGTAGACTCAGCAGTATTTGGCTTGTAACGGGGCAACTACGTATCCCAGCCCCTAGACAACGAAACCAGCCAAAACTTTTAATATTTCAACTCTGAGCCAGAGTATACATAGTTGAAGGCCACCGCATCACATCATTTCATTTACTTTTGGAAGCCTACTCTTCATCACTACTACATTGTGATCTGAGTCTATATCTGCTCCTGGGTACGCCTTACAATCCAGTATCTGATTTCGGAATCTCTGTCTGACCATGATGTAATCTAATTGAAATCTTCCCGTATCTCCCGGCCTTTTCCAAGTATACCTCCTCCTCTTGTGATTCTTGAACAGGGTATTCGCTATTACTAGCTGAAACTTGTTACAGAACTCAATTAGTCTTTCTCCTCTATCATTCCTTGTCCCAAGCCCATATTCTCCTGTAACCTCTTCTTCTACTCCTTCCCCTACAACTGCATTCTAGTCGCCCATGACTATTAGATTTTCGTCCCCCTTTACATACTGCATTACCCTTTCAATATCCTCATACACTTTTTCTATCTATTCATCTTCAGCTTGCGACGTCGGCATGTATACCTGAACTATCGTTGTCGGTGTTGGTCTGCTGTCGATTCTGATTAGAACAACCCGGTCACTGAACTGTTCACAGTAACACACCCTCTGCCCTACCTTCCTATTCATAACGAATCCTACACTTGTTATACCATTTTCTGCTGCTGTTGATATTACCCGATACTCATCTGACCAGAAATCCTTGTCTTCCTTCCACTTCACTTCACTGACCCCTACTATATCCAGATTGAGCCTATGCATTTCCTTTTTCAAATTTTCTAGTTTCCCTACCACGTTAAAGCTTCTGACATTCCACGCCCCGACTTGTAGAACGTTATCATGTACCTAAACACCCTGTATAGACCCTATATGTATTCCTTCCTCCTTTCAGCTTCCCCTTCTTCCTTAGTACTGGCTTGCTTTGTGAGCTCTTCATACACTTACAGCTTTTCCCCTTCTCTCCAGATGTCGCTTTAAATTACGTACAACAGGAATCAAAAATTGGTTCAAATGGCTCTAAGCACTATGGGACTTAACATCTGAGGTCATCAGTCCCCTAGATTTAGAACTACTTAAACTTAACTAAACTAAGGACATCACATACATCCATGCCCGAGGCAGGATTCGAACCTGAAACCGTAGCAAAAGCGCGTTTCCGGACTGAAGCGCCTAGAACCTTTCGGCCACAGCGGCCGTCTCAGCCGCGATCTATTCTTTCCCTAGTCATATATGTTTCTATATTATTGTATTTGTCCTCCATCCATTCCTGCTTAGCCATTTTGCATGTCTTATCAATATCATGCTTTAGAATTTTATTCCTCTTCGCCTTTCTCATTTGCTGCATTTTTATGTTTTCTCCTTTCGTCTGTTAAATTCATTATGTCCTCAGTTACTCATGGATTTGTACTAAGACTTGGCATTTTACCTATGTGATCCTCTGCTGCCTTCGGTATCTCATATTTGCAAGCTAGACATTCATCTTGTATTCTTTTTATTTCCCCTCTTTCAGTCTGACGTTTCCTAATACTGCCTGTGGAACTCTACCCAGCCTCAGGTAATTTTGAATTATTCAGGTCCCATCTCCTTAACTTCCCACCTTTCAGCAGTTTCTTCAGCATCTCATAAGCAGCAGATTAAGGTGAGAAATTTCATACTGGGCATGATTCTGGAAATGTCTTGGAGTTTAAAATCTGGAGTAGAAATGTGGTTTTCCCATTGTATAATAGAATCGAAACCGTGTAGCGTCCGTACGTCTGTTTCATGTGTACAGTCGTCCTTCGTGAGTCTTAAACCAAGTATTAGCTTCGATTAAATTATGCGTTGTGCAAAATTCTACGAGGAGGCTTCCACTTTCAATTTTCTCCACACTCTACGTTCTGCTACTACATTTCCTTGTCTTCCTTTTGTTACTGTCGATTTCCAGTCATTCATTGCAACTAAATTATCATCTCTCCTATTTAAATTATTTCATTTACCTCTTCATCCTTTCTTTCCATCTCTTCATCATCTGAGTAACTAGTTGGCATTTAAACTAGTACTGCCGCGGTGGGTGTTGGCTTCGTGTGAATGTTGGCCACGATAATGGGATCACTGTGTTATTCATAGTAGGTTACCCGCTCTTTTATTTTATTAGTCATTACTTGACGTACTCCTGCATTGCCCACAAGCTTCCACCCCCCAATTTCATTTTGTGTTGATAACTCTGGACTAAACTGACCAGAAGCTCTTCCTGCCACCAGTCGTTACTAATTCCCACTGTATGTAACTTCAGACAATCCATTTCAGTTTTTAAAATCCCTTGCCTATATACCCAATTAAGTGATCCAACATTCCACGCTCCGACCCGAAAAATTCGATTTTTATTTTTTCTTGATGACGTCCTAAGTATCAGAGATGCGAATGTGGCAGTATTTTATCTCCGGATTATTTCACACAAGAGAATGCCATCATCATTGAGTCATACAAATACAAAAGAGCTGCATCGGTCGGAAAAAAAAGCAGCTATAGTTTTCCCATACTTTCAATCTTCGTTATAACAACACAGCAACACCACGTTGGCTAATGTTAAGGACAGATAATCAAATCCAGACGGTTGCCCCTGGAGATCTGTGGTATGCTAGCTACCGCCTCTTTCAGGTGAATGATAGATAAGCCTGCTAAAATGCTCATGTGTAAATAGTGACAACATCAGCCCTTTGAAGATCTGGAGGGCCAACACTTACCACCGCACTCAAACTATGTGAAAAACATACGTTACGTTCTCCGTGACTGCACTAGTCTCTGTACCGTAGGCTGCTGACTTTATTTATTCGTTGCAAGGTTGACGTCATTATTTGAGCTGTGTTTGGTGTGTTAATCTGTGGTTCCTCAATGATGAAACTCAGTTCTACACGTGGCTTCTAGGAGTAATTATACGAAATTCAGTTGCTCACAACATACAATTATTTGGTTCTACACCGTAATTAATTTTAATATAACATTACGTTTACGATATTTCTGCCGTGCAGCAGTTCATAGCCTACGATTTAGGATGCTACACCTACATTAATTTGCTGATCACGTTTCAACATTCTACCATTAGCATGCCTCATCGACAAGTGCTAATGGAGACAGTGGGCCCAACTTATCCATTTTGTGGTATTACTCTGAACGCACAATTCAGTAAGAGAACTCGCAATACAACTCGATATTTTCCAGAGACTAACGGATTTTCATTATCCATGGCTGCAGCGTACCTGCGCAATAATGTCCTAGAACATAACTTGGAATGGAAACGAGCGGTCATAGCCTTTTATTCCAACCCATGTTTTCGGGCAAATAATTCCCTCATTCTGAAACGTTGTCGAAGGCTGTACAACCAGGACCATTCTAATTACACTGTTTACGTGTCTCATTGCCGTATTATGTTGGACGTTAACTTTGCTGGAATGGACAGAGAACAGCAACAGTGCTGCCTCATTTATTCACCGTAATCCAGGTCCAGAGCTAGAACCACGTACGGTTAGAGCAGTAGCTTCCCCGCGAGGTTAGCTCTAACCTTGACGCAGTTCCGCTCAGTGCAATTTCTATATACTTGCTCCATTTTAACGACAAGGATTTTTTCTCGTATTAGAAACTTGGCTGAAAGAGGGCAGTAGGTCCTACTCTCTTTAAGACAGTGAGCAACATGTGGCAGAGGTTATAGAATTTTTCTGAAACTTAGATTTTGACCACTAGCCACATGTTGTGTCGTGAATGCGCACGGCACGATCCTATAATCCTAATCGAAGGGTACAGCAAGGTAGAGCTAATGAGCAAGATGGTTACATGCATATATGGATGGTTTCTGCCCATCAGTATCTTTTATATTTTCGTACCTTTGTATGATGTAGTGACAAACCTGCTGGCATACCGACACGCACCACCCTAGTACTCGGCAGTGCTGTCTAGATCCTATGGAACAATGAATGTAGATGAATCGCCGCATGTATCCTTCGCGTATGTCTTGTTCATGAGTCTGACTCTGATCGCTATTTCAGTTCCGAGACCCCAATAAACCGGGCTGCTTTTTATTAAGTTACAATCCAGCTGTTTCTTTTCTAGATATGGAATAATGTTAACTGAATGTCCGATTGACACTGAGTTCTGTATCGAATGGGTTTGATATACTAAGAGGACACTGCAGAGCAGACGTCGTAAATCACCCTTATAGACACGTATCTTTGAAAAAGTAAAGGCACTCTACATTTCACGGCCATTTTCGAGTCATTTATTTACAAAACAACAAAAGATGTTAGTAATAACGATGAGCTACAAAAGTACTGAAAAGTAAAAGAAAGACTAGTCCATAAAAGTCCAACTTTTATTTACAATGCTCACTACGTTATCTTACTCTTGAGCCATTATGCCCATCATATATGTAGTTAAATCCTGAAGTCCTTATCCGCTGCACTGCAGAAATTTATGGCTAACTGTTTCATTAGGCACTCAAGGAATGTATTATGTTAAAATCTTGTCGACTAACACACAAACTAGAGAAGACAGCTCGCGTGAGCAAGACCTATCAAAGCAGGGCATAGCAGGTCCAGATATCAAGCAAGCATCCCTGGGATTAATTTCACATCCAACAACACGAGGGCAGTCTTCATGCTGATTTGTACGAAAGTAACTGACAACAGTCTTTTAGAGTTAAAACACCAACCGGGGAACGAATGAAGTTGTGGAAGCTTCAAGAAGCTTATTTTAATATTCCTTGAAGCACTTTTATCGATTAAACGTGTTATGGTAAACATGTGTGAAGTGTGTGGGTAACAGAATACCTACACAAGTACACAGTCCTTACCGATCCCATTATCTATCATATATTATCGACTATTTTCATAACAGGTTGTGTAATTACCTATTCGCGTCCCATTATTAAATATGAGTAGCACGAACGTTCCAGCCTTTTGCTTCTTGCACTGTTCTGTTGCTCAATACGTTGTTAGTGACTTACTTCAGCTTCTTACAGCGAAGAAGGCGCAGGAAATGAATGAGAAATCTCTCGTACCACACTGGGTTGTGGAACGCTAATGTTAATGTTGAGGAAAGAAAGGAATACGTCACTGGGGTACATTATATTGAGAAAACGTGATTTAGGGTGATCGTACAACGAGAATCTTTTAAAAACATTCATAAAGATACTGTAAACTGGCACCGATATCTTTGAATCGGTAGAAACGTTAATGTAACACGTCTCTTTTCATGTGACTCGAAATTTAATGTAGACAACTGCGTACTCAAAGATGGTTATATACCATACTCTGAATCGAACTAGTTACGTAATGTACCATTTATTGTGATGATGATGTTCGGAAAGATGGACTTGAGATACACACTTCTTGTGAAAATAATTTGCTGAAAATATGAATCTTCTTCAAAAGTGTCAGTGTTATTACCTGCACTTTCCATAGATGTTACCATCTGCTTGTAACAGGGTTCAGATTATAATTTTGTGGACGACGACGTTCACGCAGACCACGTCAGTTGCCTGCTGCCCTAGCCCATTAACACCAAATATCGCCGCACTGTCTTAACTGATACGTTCGTCGTTCTACTGCCATTGATTTATGCGATTATTTCACGCCATGTTGCGTCTCTGTTAGCACTGACAAGACTTTGCAAAATCCGCTGCTCTCGGTCGTTAAGTGGAAGCCGTCGCCACTGCATAGTGCGTGGTGAGACGTGATGCCTGAAATGTTGTATGCTTGGCACACTCTTGACACTGTGGATCTTGCAATATTGAATTCCCTAATGGTTTCCGAAATGGAATAATATCCCATGTGTATAGGCCCACCTATCATTCCGCATTAAAAGTCTGTTAGTTCCCATAATGCGACTCTAATTCCCTAATCACGTCGGAAAACTTTTCACATGAATCATCTGACTGCACTGTCCTATGACTTTTGTCACCTCAGTTTATGTTATCGTAACATCATGCTCTTTTATAACTGATGCAATCCACATTGTCTTGGAGCCTTGTCGGCTCGTGTCGTTTGCTGTCTGTAGATCGAATTTCTGCTCGTTTCCCTCTGATCGCTGGTCGGAGCTCTTAGCCACGTATTCCGGTTTGAATTGCTTGAGAGGCCGATGAGTGCGTAACGGACAGTGACCATTAACGATGAAGTCAGTTGGAGGAAACGTATGTTGTCACGCGCCGGTGGTCGGTGTGTTGATTGATTCGCTCTGAGGGAACCACTGCAGTGGAAACCACTTTGATTATGATCAGCTTATTCCGGTGCACTGAAAGGGCACATCTTTCGTGTTGTTGAGCAGTTTTGTGTGACGCAGTTTGGCGGCGTTAGTGTGCTGCCCTGTGTGATTCGTCTCTGTATTCTGATTTTTACTTTTCGAGAAGTCTGGATCCGTCATTTGTATGGTCTGTGTCGCTTATGTAAACTGTTTGAGTGTGCCCACCTCGGTATTCGCTGAGCGCTCTGTGTTGCTTTCCTGTAGCTGTGATTCCCAGGTATGACAATTGTGGGGATAGATTTTTACTGTTTGGTTTTAAGATACCTCCAGTAGCGGAGCTATTTTCGCCATGCCGACACTTCTCCCTTAATAGAGTTGCTCCTTGTCAAGTGGTGCCTAACATTTGCTGTGCCACAAATAATTACAGGCATGGATTTGAGGAATTCTGATAAATTTTGCGCAGCTAGGGCTGGAACGTAGTAGCTAAGGGAGTGACTGTCACATCGGATCGCAGGAATGGGCGATGTTGAATTTAGTAAACGGTTCTGTCAGGCAGGCTTCCGACACCGCTCGCCGGCGAGAAGGCATGGCCCAGTGGGCACTGTGAGCGAGTACGAAGTAATCAGGGCAGCACAGGGCACTGACGTACTTCGAAGAACCCAAACGTTGCAATTACAACAGCGCCTAGTGACTGTGTAGAAATTGAATCGGGCTGAGGAAAGCTGATGTAATTATTAAACAGCACGCCACTTGTCTCCTCTAGAGGAACTACGTGAGAGGTGTACAGAAAAGACATATAAATAAGTGATCTTGGAGGCACACATTAGACACTTGTGTCGCCATTCTGTCCGCGCCTTGAAACAAAGAGAGCGACGATTGTTTAAGTTGCTGTCGGAGCACGACTATCTCTGGTGATGGATATCGATGGCCAAATGGCCTACTGAAACTGCCACCAACCTTCGCTGCACAATTCGAACCGTAGCTGTGTTGGGGTCGGCCGCACCTTGGACCTGCAGCAGTGCGAATGGCGAGAGGGCAGCTGGCCTCCGCTCTCTGGGTGACCCTGCTACACCTCACTACAGCGACGACAGTCGGCTGTTTCCTTTCGGCGCTCTACATGGGGACCACGACTCGTGCTTGAGGGAGCAGTCAGCCATGTCCCTAGTTATCAGCGCAGAGAACATACGCGGCGGCCACTTACCATGGCGTAAGTGGGACCGTATGTCTGTGAGGCCGGGCTACTGGATGCCAATGCAACATATTCCTGCACTGGCAGTGGCGCCGACTCACGCATGCAAGCACGCTGCGCAGCTGGTTGTGTACCTTCGATGCAACAAAGCAACACACATTTGCTGGTGTTTCTCTTCACGCTTTGGCGTGAGTCGCCCATCTCTCCCAAACCATACCACTCGATCAGTCTGTAGTATTACAAGCCCTGAGCTTTGGGGGTTGTAACACATTATTGCTGTTACCATCTGTGCAAGTGGTGGGAATTTTATAACGGTCGTAGGTGCTACTGGTCCTGTCAAGAACATTTATAATTTATGTTCTCTTTTAATTATGTTTTAGATTCTGATCCAGCCAGATTCATTAGTATACCGTGTGCGCAGCTGGAGAACTGTGAAATTTTCTGTATTGACGCCCTTGGGTGTTGTAAGGCGACAGTCCTCAACTGGTTCTTGGAGCTCGACTGGGTCTGCGGGCTGTCTTGTACTGGAATTTGACCGTAGTGTTATTAACAGAACCAGGGTTTCAACCAGGAAACTATAAATTTTTATTAAAATTTACTTAAACTACGCTTACAGTTTGGTTATATTAATATAATTATTCTTAAATCTCCTTCTTTTAGTCCTTCTTCTTTTAGTCTGTTAAGCACCATTTGCCAACTTTTGTTGTACCTGATAACTCGATTGCTTGTTCTGGAAACAATTTTCTGTTAATTTGTTATCGTTCTAATTGACCTGTTAGTGCTTCTAGACATTTTCATGTCACATGACGCTTATTTTACGAGCAGCCTGCTGCTGCCTAAGGGGGCAGCTACTGTTCCATGCAGTTTGCCTCGCCTGACAATACGAGTGTGTAAGCTGTCAAACAAGTAACACACCTTTCATTGAATTCCTAAAACAATTCCGGTTAACTCGATATGACACATTACATAGTTACGTGAAACTGTAAATTTTTTATTAATATGCAGGTGTAATAAATAAGCCAGCAGTTCACGAATATAAACCACTAACACTCAAACTTGTAGCTGCACGTAAGTAATTTCCCCAACCCGAGCATCGAGATACAGTTCTGAGGGAAATACAATTTACGACAGCACGTCACACCATACTGTGCGAGGGTGAAACCCACACTGGGACATCTAGCGGACACGGCGAGACGCCCAAGCCACTGCGTAGGCTACCAGCAAAAGCCGCTCCTTGCCCCTTCGGAAAGCCTTTCTACAGGCACACGGCGGGAGATGCCAGATAAAACGTCCAGAAATAAAACGTACGGAGAAACCCAACTCAAAACATTGGTGACTCATTGTATCCACCTGCTGTAAACCTTGCATGAAAGAAAAAGCTTTTTACCCCAGTATTACGTAGCAGAAGTTAAACTCTGACCTACAAAAGAAACGACGCATGTGATAGGCTACAAGAACTCTAGTGAGTGGAGGTATAAGAAGTACGAACACCCTGATGGGCCAGAAAGGAAACGCGTGGCCACCAGCTTTGATATAGGCAAATTTCAGACAGGGTAATTGGCTCTGCTCTTGCCAAAGATCATCGAGAGCTGGAGCAAGGCGACTCACGCTGTACTGAGATGACTGCGAGAGTCATTATGTGAAGAGTCATAATGTGAACACTTGTTCACAGGCTCGTCTTAACGCGTAAGGAGTTAAACTGCAAAGTCTCCTAGTACGGAGAATTGCACCGAGCACTGACAGTTAATGCTTGCATGCGAGGGGTACGTCATACGCGCTATTCCAGCCAAACAGGATGTACCATGTCAATAAACTTAGCTAGGGAATGACTAGGAGTGTCGGCTTTACCGAAGACGTAGGAAATGTATGCGACTGGTGGTTAACAGTCGAGAGAGATTTAGAATAGATTCTCGTCATTGCCGCCGCCGACGCAAGGTAAAACACATGCGCGCTCGCGCCATGCAAGCTAGTGACAGTTGACACTCAGAACTGTGGTTGTCTCTGTCTCTCCGTTTTTGGACATTCAACCGTGGCCTGTAGTTAAACATGTTCACGATTTTTGGGTCTAATTGAAGCATAAACGCGAAATGTCCAGCTTAACCAAAACAATTGATCAGCCACTGTAGGATTAAGAATTCTCTTCATTCTGTACTTCTTTTTCATTGCTCTTTACCGACCCCCATTCAATTTTTGGTATGTTCATTGTGCATTTTATCGTAATTCATATCTCTGGCTCCAATTGTATTTAATTTTTTTGTATTTTATGGACCCCCGACACGGCCATCAACCATCTTACCATTGGAGAACCTTATAATAGTTAGGAATTTCGCTTCACAGTTGTGAAAAACCAGTATCAATATTTCACCATCCTGTACGTAATTTTGCTAACATTGCTATGTCATGAGAAGGCCGCGGTGGCCGAGCGCTTCTAGGCGCAGGTTGCAGGTTCTAATCCTGCCTCGGGCGTGGATGTGTGTCGTGTCCTTAGGTTAGTAGTTCTAAGTAGTTTAAGTAGTTCTAGGTTCTAGGGGACTAATGACCTCAGATGTTAAGTCCCAAAGTGGTCAGAGCTATTTGAACTATTTGAGCTATGTCATGAAGTCATACTTAGAGTAAAAACAAACGTTAATAACGAAATGCTAAGATTTTAATTTTTTGCTAATAACATTTAGTTACGCCTGAACCCAAACACTAATTTCTGTTAGCAATAACGTTTCCTTTACACGGAGTGTAGTGAAACTTAGATTGAGATCATTGTCTGATTACATCACTGTCCGTACTGCTGCATTCTTTTGAACTCTGCATGTGTGAGATGGTATCTTCCTACCTTGCAGGCCATAGGTTCAACACCAAAGTCCTAAAATACTCACAGAGCATCCTTGCGCGACTGTGGTGGGAAGATAGATCAGAACCAGTCTCACATATGCTAGAAGCGCACCGGCGGTGCAATATTACTGACTGGCATTTGGGATTCGCCATTGTCGTTACCTTGTGTGAAGCTCCTCTACAGCGTAGTGACTGCCTTAAGTTCTCTCTTCACTGGTTCTCGTGGACCTCAATCATTTCATAGTTCGCGTGTTTTTGCCATTTGGCGTGGATCCCTTTTGGTGCTGTGCGTTTCCGTATCAAGTTTTTTCTTTTCTGTGATGTTTCATGATTGCAGTCGGGTTATGTTGACTTCTTGCCACAATATTGCGGCTAGCAACCGCCCACTCACTTCAGGCGAGTGTCCGCCCCTGCAGACTGTTAGTTCATAGCGTCGGGTTTATAGCAATAATTAGCGCGGAAACGCATACGCACTGGCGGCCATCACAGGAGCGTCCCCTATCGAAATCCGCTCCCTATGCACATACTGCCCCATCTGTGTCCGCCCTCTGTCGGAAAGCGAGCTCACGTCACTGAAAGCAAATTTTAGATGTCGCCAGACATGTCTTTATGAATAAAATGCTTTCTTTCAGAAGAAATAAAGAGATAATCGGGTCACAAGCCTTGTCCAGTTGAAAGCCGCTGTCCCAATATGTAAGATTTTGTTCTAAACTTATTTAAACAGATTCTTTAATTACCAGAACCCGAAAGGATAGCGCCGGGGGCAAGGAATTTGTGACAGAATAATCCATAGAGTTCCGTGTGGTAATACAATGCTCATCTACGGCCGACATACTGGGCTGCGAAAGGCGCGTGTGGCGCTATTGTTCAACGCACCTTTTATGTTCTGTACATATCACCTGACCTAAGTAAGCTTGGCTCATTCCAGAGGAATTTTGTAAATCCCGGCCTTCCGCAGACCCAGATCGTCCTTAACTGAATCGAAATGGCAACAAATTTTCGCCGGCGGCCGGTAGATTGACTTCATTTATCCTTAGGGTCCTACCTTCTTTAGATTAAAGAGTGTGGAAAGAAAAACCTGGAATTGAACAGCTGCTTATTTTCTTGATGTTGTGTGTGGTCGCGTTTCTTCCTCCGTAGCGCTGAACTAATCTGATCTGGAGGGTAACCATTATATCTGAAGACCTACTGTAGATGTTCTAGCTCCTTTGTACGGCTGTCTCCATCGGAAATAACATGATCCTGGTGCACGAACGTTTTAAGGAAGCCGGTTATTGGTTATTCTGAGGGTGATGACAGCTCGACGCTTGAAAATAAAGGTTCGTATGTGTGGGCTTACGACAGACAGAATACCATAATCACCCATCCACTTTTCTAGTAACGAAGACGTCCAAAAATGGTAAGGAACCAACCTTCTCTACTTCCATCGTAGACTGGATGTTCTTGTAGACTGAATTCGGATGTTTCAAGAAACGTGACAGTTCTTCTTCACTAAGGGGCCTCCCTACAAAAGTGTCATCCACATATTACCAAAAGAATCTAGGTTTAAGTTCTACTGAAAAAAGTGCCCTCTCATAAAGGTCTTAAAGTTTGCTACCAGAAGGGAGAGAGGACTGAACATGACAACACCGTCAGTCTGCTCAAAATATTCGTTGTTAAACAAAAAGTGGGTTCAAGAAAGGTACGGTCATATCAACCGTGAACTTATTGCTGATGACAAAGAGTCCATATGAGGAACCTTAGCGAAAAGTGAAATGACATCGATGCCCACTAGTCAGTCAGGTTCACTGAGTTGAAGTGACTTCTGTCTTGTGATAAAGTCAGCAGAGTTGCGAACATGATCCGCGCATTTCCCCACAAAAGGTCTCAATAGAGGGGCAAGATGTATAGCCAAAGCATATGTGGGGGCGTCGTTACTACTGAAGATCGGCCGTAATGGAACCTCTTTTTTGCGAATATTCGGAAGACCATGTAACCTGGATTGCACGGAGTTATGAGGTCTTAATCTTTTGGCCGCTTCTTACCGAATAGAGAAAGAATTCAGTAGTGCTGGCATTTTCCTTTCCAGTTTCCCTGTGGGATCCTTGTCAATCTTTTGATACAATAGTTCACTCAGCAAGTTATAAATGGTTCAAATGGCTCTGAGCACTATGGGACTTAACATCTGAGGTTATCAGTCCACTAGAACTTAGAACTACTTAAACCTAACTAACCTAAGGACATCACACACATCCATGCCCGAGGCAGGATTCGAACCTGCGACCGTAGCGGTTGCGTGGTTCCAGACTGAAGCGCCTAGACCCGCTCGGCCACACCGGCCGGCAAGTTGTAAATCTTTTGTTCATAAACTTCACGTGGCGATAGCAAGATGGCGTTTCTCTTATTCGCTGATAAGACCACCGTATGAAAATCTGCTCATAACTTTCGTAGTGCGACCCTTTCCATGGCATAAACATTGCTTTCCTGTGGCGGGACTTTTGCAAGTGCACGACATGTTTCTCGTTTTATCTCTTATGCGGCAGGAAGAGGTCTAACAGCTTCATCTACAGCACTAATAAAAATCAGTCAAAGAGATGGTTCCAGTGGTAGGAGCGAAGATAAAACTTTTCCCGAGCACAGACCGTTACGTTGTCCAAAACCTTATCCGTTAAATTGATCACGGAGCGTCGAAAAGTATCTTGCGGTAACAATACCGATAGCCGGCCGAACATCGAAAACTGTCTCGAAGTAGACTCCTTATGGACGCATTCCGACATTGTCCAGGCCACGCCGTCGACCCATGCCCGTGAAAGTGATCGCAGGCTGGGTGGAGACTCATATCCAGATGAAACAGCTGTTTCGATATGGCGAGTAAAACGAATCCTCTCGTTCGCTAGTGGTAGACTCGTCTTTCATGTAATGAATTTAGCAGCGGCGGTCTGGATAAAATGTCTCAATGTGGCAAACTTGTGAATAAGGCTATTGTCCCTACACTTGAGCAAAAAACGCAAAGAACTTAACAATATGGATATCTTATTGCGTAGCTTGTCTATCCATTGGATTTCTCATGTCATCGCCTCCCCGAAGAGGTATCTAATGTGATTATTGAATGTTTCGCAGCGTACTGAATACTCTGCTAGTATGAGGTTCCGGAAATGAAACCGGATCATGTTGACTTCTTGTCATCATATTTCGGCTGCATCCGTCCAGCAATCTTCAGGTGAGTGTCCGCCACTGACGACTGCTAGTTCATGGTGTCGGCTTTACAGAACTGCGCGAAACCGCACGCACCCTCTGCAAATAGTGTTCCATTTGTGGCGCGCAGGTGTATTCGTGAAGCTGTAACTCCAATGTCCGCCCTTTGTCGGAACGTGCGATCGCGTAGCTAACAACATACGTCAGATGTCGCTGGACATGTCAGAAACAAAACGTTTTCTTTCAAAAGAAAGTAAAGAGATCACCAGGTCCAGAGTCTTGTCCAGTTGAAAGCCGCCGTCCCGATTTATTAGATTTTGTGCAAGACATATTTCCATAGATTCTTTAATAACTGGACTCCAAAAGGATGTCACCGGGTCCAAGATTGTTGTGGCAGAATAGTCCATACAGTGTCCTCTGGTAACACAGTGCTCAGCTATGGCCGACTTACAGGGCTGCGAAAGGGAGTGTGGCGTTCCTGTTCGATGCACCTTTCATGCATCATACGTATCGCCTGACCTATGTAAGTTTTGCCAAACTCGCAAGGAATTTGCTAACCTTTTTGGACGTCTTGGTTACTAGAAGAGTGGATGGGTCATTACGGCACTCTGTCTACCGTAAGCCTACACATACGAACCTTTATCTGCAAGCGTCGAGCTGGCATCACACTTCACAAATAACCGGCGTCCTTAGAACATTGATGCACCGGACTCATGTTGTTTCTGATGGACACAGTCTTGCAAAGGAGCTAGAACGTCTACTGTCGGTGTTCAAAAGTTATGGTTACCCTCCAGATCAGATTAGTTCAACGCTAAGAACGAAGGAACGCGACCACCCACAATATCAAGAAGATAAGTAGCTGTTCAAGTCCAGGTCGTTCCTTCCAAACTTCAGCAAGGTTAGGCTAAAGTAGGCAGGATCCTAAGGTAACATCACTTTTATTTTCCGACCGCCAGCGAAGATTAGTGCTCTTCTCGGCTTGGTAAAGCCGAGATTTACAAAATTCTTCGCGAGTGTGGCAAAGCTTACTAAGGTCAAACGATACGCAAAGTACAGCAAAGGAACGTTGAATATGAGTATCACATTCGCCTTTCAGAGCCCAGTAAGTCGGCCGTAGCTGAACATTGTACCAGGGTCATTCAGTAATTGGAGAGACAAATTGGTCTGAGGAAAAGCTGTTTGTAGGGAAAGTTTGGTACTTTTATGGCTTCACTGGGATGAGCCCTGATCAGCTGATGTATCAACACTGTTTTGTTTATAACTTGAAAAATACATTTCAAGATGGCGACTCTGGTTGAAACGTCCACATTAGCTGAACAACGTTTTGTTATTCGTTTTTTACTTGCTGAAGGCGAGAAACCAGATAATATACACTATAAAATGTGTAAAGGTTATGGGGAAGGTTGTATGCAAATTTTTACAAGTGGGTAGAGCAGTTTAAAAATGGTCGCGACTCAGTGACTGTCGAACACCGTACTGGCCGACCAGTTGGAGTTTCAACTCCCTCACTTGAAAGACGAATTGATGACATCACTCATGGCTACCGCCGTCTGACTGTGGAAATGATAGTTGATAAGGTTGAAGTTAGCACTGGTACAGTTCATAGCATTATCTTTAACGAGCTAAAGTACCGCAAAACATGTGCAAGATGGGTCCCAATGGAGATGACGCGGCTACACAAGGAAACAAGGTTGAGGGTGTGCACAGAACTAAAGGACCGTTATGAAAGAGAACGTGAGCACTTCTTCAACAAAATTTTAACTTGTGGTGAAACTGCGGTTCATTATTATGAGTCAGAATAGAAAAGACAAAGCATGGAGTGGAAGCACACCGACACTAGTGTCAAAAAGAAATCCGAAAACCAAATATCAGCAGAAAAAGTAATGTTGACGGTGTTTTGGGATTCTGAATGTCCAATTTTGTATGATTATCTTGAAGAGAAGCGTACAATGAACAGCTATTACAACTCGGATTTGTTTTTAAGCAAGGTGAGGCCAGTCATGCGAAAGAGACGTCGTGGATCTCAGAGGAGAGGTGTGATTCTCCAGCAAGACTACGCACGTCCTCATAATGATCAACTAGCTCATGAAACCATCGACAAAATGGGATGGGAAGTACTGCCTCGTCCCTGTTACAGTCCTGATTTAGCACCTCGTGATTTCCATTTGTTTTGTGCACTCAAGGAGCATTACGTAGGAAGAGGTTCCTGGATAACGAGGACGTGAGAAAGTTTGTGGGAAATTGGCTCAAACATCAGGACTGAGTTCTTTGCAGCCGGAATAAAAAAGCTAGTAGCCCACTGGAACAAGTGCATAAATGTTCAAGGAGATTACGTTGAAAACCAGAAAAAGTATTATTTTCTAAACATAAATCCTTCTTTCTCCAGACCAATTTGACTCTTTAATTACTGAATGACCCTCGTATTACTACGGAACAGTTTATGGATTATTCTGCCACTAAAGTCTCGGTTCTGGCGAGATCCTTTCGGTATTCAGTAATTAAGGAAACTGTGGAAATACGTCGATCACAAAATCTTATAAATCGGTCGGCGACTTTCAACTTGACGAGGCTTGGGACCTATTGATCTCTCTATTTCTTCCGAGAGAAAACATTCTATGATATGTTTGGCACATCTAACGTTTGCTTTTAGCGACACGAGCGTAATTTCCGACAGAGGGTGGAAACGTAGTTTCACCTTTATGCATGCGTCTGCGCGCCATAGATGCAACAATATTTGCAGAGGGTACGGATTTCGCTTGAGGACGCTCCTTTGAGACGGCCAAAGAGCGCATATGTGCCTGTTTTTGCTATAAAGCCGACACCAAGAACAAGAAGTCTCCTGCAATAACAATAAAATAAAATAAAATAGAATAAAGAACGACTATCCTTCTGTTTTCAGAAGGTTGGAATCTCTCCTTCCACATGTAAAAATTTGTCGACTGAGCTACACGCAATACATTTTTGCCGGTTGAAAACTCTCAGTGGCCCTACTGTGCGCCGCCCCCTTGCCCGCTGCCGCCGCCACCTCCGGTCTCCCGCCTGTCATCGTCTTCGTCGCCGCCGCTCGCCGTTCGCAGCCCGCGGCCTGCCGTTTCGGGGTCTCCTGCCGGCTGCCCGCCGTTGCACGCCGTAGCCGTCACCGGCGCCGCCATCGCCACCTCTGCTCTCGAGTCACTGTCACCGTTTCGTTTCTTCGTCTTCATCTTCGTCTGTTGTGTCGTCTCCCAGCTCATAGCTTTGGTTTCCTACCTTGGCGACACCCATAGCCGGTAGGTTCATCTCCATTCAAACGTGGACACCCAAACCACCACCTTTATCTACATCTCCCCTTCCCCTGCCCCACCATCACTTAATGGAGTTCCACCTCTGGCACAGCTCCTTATGCCCAGCCTCCTCTCATTGCTGTTCCCCTTCTCTTCCCCCATATTCTATTCCCATATACACCAGTATACTCCTTATCCCACCCCAGCCCCCGTCACCCATCCTTAATAGTTTGCCCCCATTCTCAGTAACCCTACAATCACAGCACCTTCTTCACCAGCCTCAGTCATTGCATTCCAGGCTACAGTAGTCACCCCAGGCGATTCACTGATGCCACCTCGCATTGGCGCCTCTGCGTCCCAAGAAAAGCCTTCCTCCTGTCACCTCCTCCTCCATCCCCTCACCCCTGTCCCCAGGCCACCCTCACCAAAAAACCTCTGAACGACCAAGTGTCGACCTCGCTCCTGCTCCCTCCACCAAAAAGCCACCACCCACCCCCACTCCTTCTGAGCTCCCCCCTCCCCCTATAGATACCACCACGCTCCCACATACCAATGCGATGCCATGCACACCTTCCTACTCTCCCAAGCGGACCCCAGCTTCTTTGATACCCATGCCCTCACCTTGTAAATCTGCAAATGCTTCACCAGCACCCCCATTTCCCAACTTATTCCCCACAAGGACTCCATCCTCATTAAATCACCCATTACCTCCCTTCACACCGACTCCTCAAAAAGATCTTCCATGTCACTTTGACCCCCATACCACTTTTACACCCTTCCTCACTCCCTCCTCTCCCTGCCAGCCCCAATTCCCTCACTAGCCTCCAACCCTCATGGCCATGATCGCGGCCTGCGGTCACAGAGGTGGAGGTGTTGACAGAAATGAACGCCCACCCTGTCCTTAAAATCTATTTCTGCCCATCACATTTACAGTGAATCAGGATCCCCATTCCTCATTCATGTCTTGACAGAATCCCCCTCCTCCATCGACCACCTACTCCCCCCACAGAGCCTTTATCTATAACTGCTGCCACCCTGTTGACCCTTCACACTCTCCTCCCCCAAAGTCTTACCAGTGCCAAAAGCGCCCAGTCTTCAATGATCATCTTATCTCCTCCTGTAAAAATCCTCCCACCTGCCCCCACTGTGAAGGCTCTTATTTCCTCAAACAGAGTCCCAACCTCGCATCCCCTCTTTGATGTAATACATATAATGAAGACCATCCCACCTGACCCTCTAAACGTATGGCAAAACATCACCCCACCAAACCAGAGCTCACCATTCCCTTTCATCCCATTGATGAACCCATCTACCCCAACAAATCCTTTCACACCTCTGCCACAGCAGAAGATTTCATCCATTTCCTAACAATTGTCCTTCAGAACATCCACCCATTCTGACACCCACACACACTCCAGCAGGTCTTCCCTGCCACCCACCCCATTTTTCACCTGAATGCTTATGCCGCCTGCTCCCACAACCAAGCAAACTTCATGTATACCCACCTCAACACTCCCATCTAAGCCTCTCTCACCCCCCCCCCCTCCTACCCCTTCACCTCTCTCCATCCTGGTGCAATGCCTGTATGATCTTCTTTATTTAGACATCTGCTCCTTCCCTGCTAACAAGCCTCTATTCAAGCATACCCTGTCCCAGCACCAGGTTGACACTTTCATCCGAAATGAAACCTTCCTCCAACCTCATCACATTGTCCCCACCTCTCTCTATGACTTTCATCATACCAATAATTCCTGCCCCTTAGTTGGAGGTGCGGTAGCTATTGGCCACCTCAAGCATATCTCCAGCTGGCAACAGCCCATGCTCAATGTCCCTACCTCCCCCCTCCCCCTCACCATCACTTCTGCCACCATATACATCTCTCCTGTTGCTCCCATCCCCTATGACTTCCTGTACCATGTTGATCACACCTTCTCCATCTACATGATTGCTGCAGACTTCCATGATCACAACCTTGCCACCAGCCAATGGTGGCAACAGTTCCTTTCCACTCTCTAAGGTAATATTGTCCCCCACCCTCAGTATACCTCTCCTGAAAGTAATACTACAGCTGATGCCATCCTCATTTCACCCAATCTCTTTGGGCATTTCACTGCAGACGTCATAGCTCCCATTGGGAGTAACCACTTACCAGTCTTTCTCACTATCTCATTTGGCCCTCATCCTCATCTCTCTCCCTATCCTGTCACCTTTCACCATGGCGTTCATGACTACTGCCATGATGACTGGAATGCCTACTGGGAAGCCATTGACACCCAGGTTGGAAGCCACACCATCCCCTTCCACCATCCTGATGGAATCGCTCACACCTCATCCTTCCTCCAGAAGACCACCTCTGACACTGTGATAGCCCACATTCCCACCAAACCTATCACCCCTCACCATTCTACCCTTCCTCCATAGGCCATACTCCTTCTCAGTGAATCCCATCTGCTCTATCATTCCTTCCTCTGCACTTATGACTAGGACATACTTCTCTGCCACCACCAGACACCTCCTGACAGCCAAGAAACGCCAGTACTGGCGCCATACATGCATATGACTCAACACCATCCTCCCTGTCAACTCTTTCAAGTACTGGTCTGCATTCCCCATTCCCCCACTCTACTGGCAGCCATCCTGCCCCAAATTACACACTCCTCCATGACAACCACCCCTTTCCTGACATTCTCAGTAAGGCTAACCATCTTCCTTCCCATGTCTCTGTAGTCTTCTCCTTGCCTGATGACCCTCACTTTCATTACTCCCTCTACCCTGATGTACTTGACTGCAACAATACCACTGCCCTGCTGATAGTTTGTAGCTTCCAGTATTTCGACCAGTTACCAGCCTCAAAATTGAACACACCTACTACAGCACATGACATTAAACTCATTCTCCACTCCAGACACAACAGTAACCCTGGTTACAATTGCATCACTTACTGCCACTTCAAGGAAAGCCCTCTCTCCATCCTTGTCGCCCTTGCCACACTGTAAAACACCATCCTCTCCACTGGCGTTTACCTCTGGAACACCTCCCACATCCTGTTGTTCCTTAAACCCAACCAATTCCCCTATGACATCTCCTCCTATCGCCCCATATGCCTCAACTCTGTGTTCAGTAAGGTCTTTGAGTCCATCCTCTCCCACTGTATCCACTACCACCTGAATCGATCCATTTCCTCCCTCTTGCCCAGTGTGGTTTCCAGCCTTCCTCCTTTGCCAACCTAGTCCATCACTCCAACTTAGCTCCTATCACTCTGCTATTTATGTTTCTATTGACCTGCAGAACATCTATGGCTGTATATGGTAGTCTGGGCTCCTTTTATAGGTCCTTCCTATCAACATCATCTGCATCATTGCCTCCTTCCTCTCCCATCGTCCTCCCTATGTCACCATCCATAATACCAAATCCCATACATTCTACCATACTGTGGGAGTGCCCCAGGGCTGCATCAATTCTCCTCCCCTTTATATCTTGTACACTGCTGATACGCCCAAACGACACCTACCTGTCCATCTCCTTCAATATGCTGATGACATGACTTTCCTTGTCCTCTATCCTACCCTTCAATTGTTCCAGCGCTCCCTCCAAACCCACCTAGACCAATTTACCACTTGTGCAACAGGTGGGTCTTTCACATCAATCCTACAAATATTCAGGCAATCATAATAGGATGTACTTCTCCTCCTTCCATCGCCGTGATTTATACCTCTCCATCCTGTTCAACTTACTTCCACAATTACCTTGGTCTCAGCATTGACCATCACTTCACCTGGACTCCCCAATATAAAGCCCACAGTAGACTCTGCCTCCTAAATCTACTACCAAGCCAGACATAGGGATTGCGCCCTTCCACCATCCTTCATACCCACAAATCCTTGGTCTGTCCCCCTTTGTTGTGCCCAGTATCACCTAGATCTCTGCCACTCCCAAATTCTGTAAAGCCCTCCAAATCTGCCAGCACCATCCTCTACACCAACCGCCACCTCAGTCTCCCTCACCCCCTGGTGTCTTCTTTCCTCTCCTCTCCCCATCTGTTGCTTTGCCTCTACCAAAGTGTCCCACCCTCTCTGCAACTCCACATCCTCCATCTCGTCTCCAAAAGGAACTTTCAGCTTCTCCCCATCCTGGATTATGTGCTTTACCCTGATATTTAGCCTTCCTTCAAGCTCTGATCCACCTCTCCTCCCCTCTCCTCAATAGGGCTCCCTCTCCTTCTATCCACCTCTGCTGTTTCCCCCTCCTCCTCTCCTGTCCTTGTCTCTTCTTCTTTCCCAGTCATTGAGCTTCTTCCTGGCTTGCTCCTTCTCCACCCTCCATGTCTCCTGTCCCTTGGTGTGCTACTAGCTCGTCCCCTTCTGCCACTTCCTGCTCCCCCACCTCCACCAACTCTCCTCCTCTCCCTTCTCTTCCCCTCCTCTTTGGCCCCTCTCCCTTGGCAGGTCCTTCCAGAGTCAGTCCAGTTACCGTCCATCGTATTTTGCTCTTCGCCGTATGTGTTACGTAAGTGGAGTGTGTTTTAAGTGTCGTTGGCCCCTGTGCTTTCATACTATGAACACCATTTTACTCGTGCTCTCTGTGCCACCAGTGTTTATATGCTACGTCTTAGTCGAGTGTCGTTTCATCTATATGTGGATTTTATGTAATGTGCCTCATCAAACTACTCCTTTTTTTGTATATTTTGACTCCAATTGCATCCCCTTCTCATGTGTCAACTTTAATTTTTATCCCCGTATTTTATGTATTTAACGTTTCTCCTATGATATTTTATACAGTCTCTTGGCTGAAGAGAGGCGAATTGTGCTGCTGTCAGCCCACTTCTGCCTACGTTGGGTACGGGTATGAAATAACAATTTTAAAGAAAAGAAAACTAGCAGTCTTCAATAGCGTACACTAACCTGAACGTGGCTGGATGGTTGCAAGCCGAAATACTATGGCAATAAATCAACATGATCCGGTTGCAGTTCCTACACCTCACAGAATATTCAGTACGCCGGAAAAACGTCAAGAGTCGCAAGCTCTCCGTAGTCAGCCGGACCATTTTCTGGCCCCTGTATTTGCTTAAATTTGTCCTCTCAAAGGACTGTTTTAAATACTGGTCTGTAATTGAAACCCGTTCTGAAAGCTCGGGACATATAAACTTCTTTAAACATTATTACTAAGTTTGTGCTAGTCGCTGTTACTAGTGACTTTTGATTGAAATTTGCCAGGTCTTTTAAAGGGCCATGTTAAATTTTGGTCTGTAGTCTGAAAAATTCTATTAGGTTGGGCATTTAAATTTATTTCAACATTTCAGCTATCGCTACATTTGTTCTAGTCGTTGTTAGATTTGGCCTTCAGATATTTTGGTCTGTAATTTAAAACCATTCCGTTAGCTTTGGACATTTTACCTGTAACTAAATCTGTGCTAGTCGTTATTACACCTGACCTTCCAAAATTTTCCTGTAATTTTGTCAGGTCTCTAAAAAGGACCGTGTTAAATCTTGGGTCTGTAATGTAAAACCATTGTGTTAGCCTGGGACATTGAAGGTGCCAAATTTGCTTGAATATTTTACTGTCGTTGTTAAAGTGGTTAAGCCATTGTGCTCCTTTGCACATAAAGCAATCCACTCACTGTTTTAAGAACTGGTGATTTCCAAGTGATTATTTAAATGCGTTTTGCTATTATTGCTTTAAAAAATTGTTTAATTAATATGTACTACTTGGGAAATCATGAACGATGTCACAACCTTCGATGAATTACTGTTAAATTGGCTTTCCACAGTTCAGTCTTTAATGAACTACGTCCACAGTATATCATAAAGGACACTCACAATCACTTATGTACAGGGTGTTCAATATCTGAAGTATCTCGAAAGCCATATATCGTACCGAATGACACTAATTCGACCCCAATCCCAGTCATTATTATTATTATCTTTCCTTTCTCAGACCTTAGGTCTGGTTCGGAATGAAAGTGACGCGGACCTTGATCAAGCGTCACTTCCTTTTAACTGTACGGTATATGCTACATTGCGTTTAAGAACTTTCGGGTAATTGAACATGTATCAATAATTACGGATTTCTGAAGTTGTATATATAAGTTTGGATGTAGCTGTATTGCATTGGTGTACTGGTGGATATTGCGTGGTATGACTCCTGTAGTTGAAAGTATAATTGGTATAATCAACTTTATCCTGATGCCACATGTCCTTGACTTCCTCAGCCAGTTGGATGTATTTTTCAATTTTTTCTCCTGTTTTCTTCTGTATATTTGCTGTATTGGGTATGGATATTTCAATTAGTTGTGTTAATTTCTTCTTTTTATTGGTGAGTATGATGTCAGGTTTGTTATGTGGTGTTGTTTTATCTGTTATAATGGTTCTGTTCCAGTATAATTTGTATTCATCATTCTCCAGTACATATTGTGGTGCATACTTGTATGTGGGAACGTGTTGTTTTATTAGTTTATGTTTTATGGCAAGTTGTTGATGTATTATTTTTGCTACATTGTCATGTCTTCTGGGGTATTCTGTATTTGCTAGTATTGTACATCCGCTTGTGATGTGATCTACTGTTTCTATTTGTTGTTTGCAAAGTCTGCATTTATCTGTTGTGGTATTGGGATCTTTAATAATATGCTTGCTGTAATATCTGGTGTTTATTGTTTGATCCTGTATTGCGATCATGAATCCTTCCGTCTCACTGTATATATTGCCGTTTCTTAGCCATGTGTTGGATGCGTCTTGATCTATGTGTGGCTGTGTTAGATGATACGGGTGCTTGCCGTGTAGTGTTTACTTTTTCCAATTTACTTTCTTTGTATCTGTTGATGTTATGTGATCTAAAGGGTTGTAGAAGTGGTTATGAAATTGCAATGGTGTAGCTGATGTATTTATATGAGTGATTGCTTTGTGTATTTTGCTAGTTTCTGCTCGTTCTAGAAAGAATTTTCTTAAACTGTCTACCCGTCCATAATGTAGGTTTTTTATATCTATAAATCCCCTTCCACCTTCCTTTCTGCTTAATGTGAATCTTTCTGTTGCTGAATGTATGTGATGTATTCTATATTTGTGGCATTGTGATCGTGTAAGTGTATTGAGTGCTTCTAGGTCTGTGTCAATCCATTTCACTACTCCAAATGAGTAGGTCAATACTGGAATAGCATAAGTATTTATAGCTTTTGTCTTGTTTCTTGCTGTCAATTCTGTTTTCAGTATTTTTGTTAGTCTTTGTCTATATTTTTCTTTTAGTTCTTCTTTAATATTTGTATGATCTATTCCTATTTTGTGTCTGTATCCTAGGTATTTATAGGCATCTGTTTTTTCCATCGCTTCTATGCCGTCGCTGTGGTTATCCAATATGTAATCTTCTTGTTTAGTGTCTTTGCCCTTGACTATGCTATTTTTCTTACATTTGTCTGTTCCAAAAGCCATATTTATATCATTGCTGAATACTTCTGTTATCTTTAGTAATTGGTTGAGTTGTTGATTTGTTGCTGCCAGTAGTTTTAGATCATCCATGTATAGAAAATGTGTGATTTTGTGTGGGTATGTTCCAATAATATTGTATCCATAATTTGTATTATTTAGCATGTTGGATAGTGGGTTCAGAGCAAGACAGAACCAGAAAGGACTTAATGAGTCTCCTTGGTATATTCCACGCTTAATCTGTATTGGCTGTGATGTGATGTTATCTGAATTTGTTTGGATATTAAGTGTGGTTTTCCAGTTTTTCATTACTGTGTTTAGAAACTGTATCAATTTAGGATCTACTTTGTATATTTCCAATATCTGTAGTAACCATGAGTGGGGTACACTATCAAAGGCTTTTTGGTAATCAATGTATGCGTAGTGTAGGGACCTTTGTTTAGTTTTAGCTTGATATGTCACCTCTGTATCAATTATCAGTTGCTCTTTACATCCTCGTGCTCCTTTGCAGCAGCCTTTTTGTTCTTCATTTATAATTTTGTTCTGTGTTGTATGTGTCATTAATTTCTGTGTGATGACTGAAGTTAATATTTTGTATATTGTTGGTAGGCATGTTATGGGGCGATATTTAGCTGGGTTTGCTGTGTCTGCTTGATCTTTAGGTTTCAGATAGGTTATTCCATGTGCAAGTGTATCAGGGAATGTGTATGGGTCTGCAATGTAACTGTTAAATTACTTAGTTAGATGTGAATGTGTTGAGGTGAACTTCTTTAGCCAGTAATTTTCTATTTTATCATTTCCAGGGGCTTTCCAATTGTGTGTAGAATTAATTGCTCGGGTGACTTCATGTTGCAAAATTATCACTTCAGGCATTTGTGGTATCATCTTGTATGTGTCTGTTTCTGCTTGTATCCACCGTGCATGCCTGTTATGTTGTACCGGGTTTGACCATATGCTGCTCCAGAAGTGTTCCATGTCTGTTATGTTTGGTGGATTGTCTATTTTAATGTGTGTGTTATCCATTGTTTGGTAAAATCTCTTTTGGTTTGTGTTGAATGTTTGGTTTTGTTTCCTTCTATTTTCACTTTTTTTGTATCTTCTAAGTCGTTTGGCCAATGCTTGCAATTTCTGCTTTTTTTCATCTAATTGCTCTATTGCTTCTTGTTGTGAGATTTTACCTAACCTTTTTCGTTTTTTGTCTGATATTTCATTTCTTATAAATTGTGTTAGCTGTCCAATGTCTTTTCTCAGTTTTTCTATTCTGATCTGTAACCTGTGTTGCCATGCTGGTTTTGTGGGTTTTTTCTGTGTGTTGGTTTGTTCTGATCTCTGCCTAGTGTGTATATTCAGTGTAGTGAGTGCTCCTATATAAACCAGTAGTTGTAACTCTTCCATAGTTGTGTTTTCATTTATTTTGTTGTGTATGATTGTGTTGATAGTTTTTATTGTTGTTTCGACTTGTGGGTTATTTGGCGGTCTATGCAAGAATGGTCTAATGTCTGTATTTGTGTCTTTGTATTCTATATATGTCAGCTGAAATTTCTCTTCTATATCTAACACGTGTGTCTCTTCGTGTTCTATTTGTGCTTGTTCTGGTGGCTGTCTTAAGATTTCGTTTTCCTCTGATTGTTTAATTGATGCGTGTTGTTCTTTGTTTGTTTGCTCTGGGATGTTTGAGTCCATTACTGTGTTTTCTTCTTCTTCTGATTGCACATTATTTTGTTCCAGTATTTGTTGTACTTGTTGTTTGATGTCTTCTAATTCTGACTGGGGTATCCTGTTATTTTTGATTATTACACGGATCTGATCAGCTAGTCGTTGTTCTGTTAAAAATTTTAATTCCGGGTATCTGGTAATAAATGTTGTGTATACTTGTGGTCTGTATCCAGTTGTGTTGGTTCCTAGGTTTGTTGCTTGGTAATAACAGAACATGAGGTGTCGATTAACTTCATCTGACCATCTCATCCTCTGTCTTTGTTTTCCTTCTAGGGTGGTTGCAGGAAGCATATCCTGCAAAACACTTCTATTCGGATTTAAATCATTTTCCAGTTGGCTAGCAGTGTCGTTACCATTGTGGGCGGGCATAGGGTTCAAGCGTCGTCCCCGACCATGACGGCGCTTGTCCGAGGCTTCTTTAGTTCTGTCCTGAACCAAGTAATCACACTAAAAGGGGGGTTAGCCCTATTAGTGGTTTGTTCTTTTCGTCGCCTTTTACGACTGGCAGAACATACCGGAGGCCTATTCTTTTCCCGGGCCTCCACGGGGTTTATTATTATTATTATTATTATTATTATTATTTTGATTCAACAGTCTGATTTGATGCGGCACATGACATATTCCTCTACTGTGCCACCTTCTTCAACTCAGAGTAGCACTTGCAACGTAAGTCCACAATTATTTGCTGGATATGTATTCCAGTTTCATTTTTCCCCTAGAGTTTTATCGCCTCTAGAACCATGGAAGTTATTCCCTGATGTCTTCACAGATGTCCTACCATCATGTCCCATCATCTTGTCAGTGTTTTCCCATACATTCTTTACCTCGCCGATTCTCCAGAGAACCACCATTCCTTTATCAGTTCACCTAATTTTCAACATTCTTCTGTAGCACTACATCTCAAATTCTTCGACTATCTTCTGTTTCGGTTTTCCCACAGGTCATTTTTCACTGCCATACAATGCTGGGCTACAAACGTACATTCCCAGAAATTTCTTCCTTAAAATAAGATTTATATTTGATGCTAGTAGGCTTACCACTGCTAGTCTGCTTTTTATATCCTACTTGCCCCGTCTGTCATGGATTATTTTGCTGCCTAGGTAGGAGAATATCTTAACTTCATCTACTTCATGATCACCAATTTTGATGCTAAGTTTCTTGTTGTTCTCATTTCTGCTACTTCTCATTACTTTCGTCTTTCTTTAGTTTACTCTCAGTCCATATTCTGTACTCATTAGACCGTACATTCCATTCAGCAGATCCTGTAATTTTCGAAGGAGGTAGGAGACGAGATACTGACCTACGTGAAACGATGGGGACGGGTCGTGAGTCGTGCATGGGTAGCTCAGATGGTAGACCACTTGCCCAAGAAAGGCGAAGGTCCAGAGTCGCGTTCCGGCACATGGTTTTAATCTGCCAGGAAGTTCCTGTAATTTTCCTTTACTTCAACTGACGATAGCAATGGCATTATCGAGTCGTATTATTGATACCCTTCCACCATGAATTTTAAGTCAACTCTTGAACTTTCGTTTCCGTCAATGCAAAGATTGAACAGTACGGGCAGAAGACAACATCCCTGTCTTGCACTTTTTCTAAAAGGATTCTTCGTTTTCCATTCTTATTATACCATCTCGGCTCTCACACTTATTGTGTATTACCCATCTTTCTCTCTAACTTATCCCTGTTTTTCTTTGAGTTTCGAACTTCTTGTACCATGTGACATTGTCGAACACTTTTTCCACGTCCACGAATCCTGTTAATATATCTTGACTCTTTTTTTTTATTTGTGGTAAGAGCCAATGGGACCAAACTAATGAGATCATTGGCCCATAAGCTTACACACTACTTAATCTAACGGGGAGGATTAGCCCCGCGAAACCTGACAAGGCGCCTAGCCCATGCAGTGTACAACATCAGAAATGCCTTTCTCTTTCTTGTCCCTTTACCTTCCTAAACCCAAACTTATCGTCATCCCCTAAGAGATCCCAGTTTTCTGTTTTCCTGTATATTATTATTGCCAGATCCTCTGCATTGTTCGGAATTGGGTGGACGATATTTTTCCGAAAGTCAGATATTACATCGACAGTCCCATACATTCTACACACTAATGTAAATAGTCACTTTGTTACCGTGCCCCCCCCCCCCCCCCCCCGTCCCATAATGATTTTAGAAATTCCGATGCAATATTATCTACACCTTCTGCCTTTTTCCTTTTAAGTCTTCCAAAGCTCTTTTAAACTCTCAATATAATACAAGATACCCTGTCCCTTTTACGTCGACTCCTCTTTCTTCTTCTATCACATCCCGCAGGTCTTCCCCTCTATATAGGCCTTCATTGTGCTCTTTTCACTTATTCTCTCTCTCTCTCCTCTGAATTTGAAGATGGAACTCCCCTCCCATTCTTAATGTTACCACACTTGCTTTTAATTTCACCAAAGCTTGTATTGACATTTATGTATGCTTATACAGTCCTGCCGATAGTTATTTCTTCTTCAGTTTCTTCACATTTTTCCTGCAGCCATTTCATCTTAGCTCCCTGCACTTACTACTAATTACATTCTTAAGTGGCATGTATTTCTGTATTCCTGAATTTACTTGAATGTTTTTGTACTTCCTTGTTTCATCGTTCTAGCGCAGTATTTCTTGTTACTCATGGCTTCTTCGTAGCTGCATTCTTCCTAATTATGCTTTTCTTTCTAACTTCTGTGATTGCCGTTTTTTGAGATGTCCATTCCCCGTCAGCTGAAGTACCTACTGAGATATTCCTTATTCCTGTATCTATAGCCGTAGAGTACTTTAAAGGTATCTCGCATTCATTAGTATTTCCGTATCCAACTTCTCTGCGTATTAATTTTCCCTGACTAATGTCTTAAACTTCAGACTGCTCTTCATCACTGTTATATTGCAGTCTGAGTCTATATCTGCTCCTGGGTGCGCCTTACAATGCGATATCAGATTTTGGAATCTCTGCCTGACCACGACGTCATCTACTTGAAATCTTCCCGTATCTGTCGGTCTATACCAAGCATATCTCCTCCTCTTGTGATTCTTCAACAAAGTATTCGCTGTTACTAACTCAAATTTATCGCAGAACTCAGTTAGTCTCTCTCGTCACCAAGCCCATATTCTCCCGTAACCCTTTCTTCTACTCCTTCCCGTACAACCACAGTTCAAGCCCCACTACTATTAGATTTTCATCCCCTTTTAAACACTGAATTATCCATTGAATATCCTCATCAAGTATTATATCATTCAGTTTATACAGAAATAAAAAACAATGCCTAAGTTTTGTCTGAGACATATTTTTTTGGTTTCGCCGCAGGTGGGGCAGTAACTCAGAAAATTAAAACGGGTAGAAAATCGTATGTTTCGAAATGATTTCCAATGACACTTGAATTTATCCCACACCTCCACTAAGTGAGGGTAGAACAGGCAACTATTTCATAACTTCTAATAGGAAACTCCATTCCTCCGGAAAAACGGGGAGGAGACTCCTCGGAGAGCCAGTGTGTCCGTATAGCGAGCTACTACTTATCATAAAAGGCATTGCAGGGCGATCTGAAGAAAGTTCATTTATTCTTTTAATACTAAGTCAGAAATCAGACTTAGCATTATCCATGATCAATGACGTGGGCGTTGTAGTTTTCTGTTCACTTTGGGGTGCTTTATTAATGAGAGTCCCTTTGCCTCTCACGTATTAAAGTATTCTTTTCCAACTAGAGTAGGTGTTTTCAAAGATTTTACCCTCAACTTCTATGCATTTACTGAATCTCTCTGCAAGTGTCTGTGCACAGGCAGAAGTATATCCACGGGAATTTCTACAATGTTTTCACTGTCTTTTGGTACTTCTTAATGAACGTTACCTTTAAGATAACCCTACAGGAAGCAATATAACGCAGCCGAACAGGTGGCCTAGAAAGCCAATTCCAGTCCGCTGACCTTCGTAAACAGGGTCTAATAATTCCCGTTCTTGAACTGAGTAATGAGCTGGGCAACTGTCATGCTGACAATCTAAAGCAACATCCTCAAGTTCTATTGGTAGATCTTAGTCCAGAAAATTTCGATATTTGATTTCATTCAATGTGCCTTCAAGAAAATAAGGACTAATGAATCTCTTCCCTATGATTAGATACCAAACGTTAACTTGTCATCAGTGGTGATTTCTTACACTGTAGGAATGCATGTTATAGATATCAATGCTACCATGATTTTTGGATATAGACTCATTTGTAAATAATGCATTAGCAAAGAAATTTGGGTTAATTTGAAGTTGTTGAAGTGCCCATTCACAGAACACCACTCGATTATGAAAATCATCGCCATTAGCTTCTTGATGCAGTGAAATGTGACGTGGATGATACTTACAACGACTCAATATATTGACAATACTACCTGGGGAATCGCGTTGTGATTGCCGATTGCTTCTGTGGGTTTTGGTAAACAGCTGCTAGTGCTTCTGTTTCATTACCTTCTCATGTAACAGTTTCTCTTCTTTTTCTATTTCTGGTGTTTATGCTTACATCATATATAAAAACATTCACAACTCTGTGAAAAAAGAACGAGAGCGAATATTATCTGGAAAACTCTCGGCATACAAGGCAATAGTATTGTCAACATTTCTCCTACATTCCCCAATAATCAGATCATTTCAGTATTTCCTTTTGTGGTTGCAAAAGTCATTTGCCACTTGGGAATTCTGTTGTGGAAATGAATGGTAGATGTGCAGATAATTAAAACTACTCTCCCAATGGAACATTCACAGACGCTTTCAGTTCTACTTCTGAAAGAAAGGTGAGTTCTGATCGCACTGCACTGCCCTTCCTGTTTTGTCGAAGGAACTCAATGTTTAGAATGGTATTCCCCATTAAATATTATAAAATAATTGCCTCTTCTACACTCACACCAAGGCGGTTGGGGATTCATTCAAGTGTCACTTGATAGCATTCTGAAATATACGATTTTCTACCAGTTTAAATTTTTCCGATTTCAGCGCCATCTGTCACGAATGGAAAAAATTGTTTCAGACAAAACTCACGTATATTTTTCCGTAGAATCGGAATCTGTCATAAAGGTATGGGTTATCATATAAAATTTCCAAGTACCCCCCCCCCCCTTCCACACACACACACACACACACACACACACACACACACACACACACACACCGGGTGGGTTCGGTGGGTCGAGTTAGGTATCATTTCATGTCCCCTCCTACACAAACAAATTTTATCTTAAATTGTGTGGATCCGATGTGTTGTTTCCGAGATGTTTAAATGTCTTCTCATCAACTGAACACCCTGTATAAGTGTACTTTCCATCAAGAAAGTAAAGTACATTTATTACTGCTTATTCATCTCGTGTTTCACCTCATGCCATTCTCCAATCACAGTGTGTAAAGTTACCTAGGGTCTGCGCACTGATCATCTGTGCAGTCAGTCTGACCGTTTTATATTGGTGTAAGGTGCATGTGTGCCCTCAATTACAAACCTTCGTATTACATTTGAATAAAGTCATTCCACAGAAAACAGTAACTATCGTCATTTTTATGTGTTTTCCGCCATTCCTTAGTTGCTTCAAATTCATGGAGATAGGTTCCGTCTATCCAACTAATTTAAGGCAGTTTGTCTTTTGCCATACGCGTTTCGGATCTTTTATTTTTGAAGCATCTTCAGTGGCGATTTCTAGCGCTTTTAGCCCATGTGTATGGTCCTGGAGATGTATTCATTAGTCTTCATGCTCCAGTTGTCCGATTTCCGGAGTTCTTCTAGCCACATTTGTTTTAACACATCCCTTACATCATTTGCACTTTACATTTTGTGTTCAACAAATGTGTGTTTACAGTGTGTCTTTGTGTCACACCGTAAACACGCATACGCTGTAGACACACTACTACTTTACTATGGCTCTAAAAATCAATTTTAACGCTTAAAACAGTGAGCATGACATAATAAGTCTTGCCATAATAATGATTAGAATAGCGTCATCTCTCTGTAGCTCTCCTCTGCGGTGCATAGAGTTGACCTAAAGCGAAACTTACTTCGGTAGCTAAAATGCAAGCTGTGTGGTTACGTCTTTAAAACGGATACAGGACAGTCAGCTGAAGAGAAGTGTAACTGCGGCTTTAGGAACGGTAAAGGGGAATATACACTTGGGTTACAACAATCTATCAGTAATAATTTCATTAATTCAACACAGTATTAAGCAGCAGGGATAATGATATCCAACATATACTGCTCTTAACATGCATGGTCTATAGCTTCTCTTTCTTCTGACAATCCAGGGACAGGTTTTACTGCCTGTTCCAGCGTCATCATATGTTTCTTGGTCTTTTGGCTCTCCTTTCTTCAATAGGACTGTATTCGATCACTTTTCGTGGGATTCTCTGATATGACATACGCAGTACATGCTCTTTCCAACCCTGATTTCGTTGGATTGTTGTTTGAGTTGACCGCTGTACCCTCATTTCTTTCTCTGTTTCTCGATTTATTATTTTGTCTTTTCTTGTGCAGCATTTCAGTGATATGAGGAACGTCATTTCTGATATTTCGTCTTAGATCTCTGGATTTTAATGTCCTGCTCCGTACACTACTGTGCGTTGTGAGAAGGTTGAGCGTCACAGTGTCCATAGCGCAACGCTGGCGGGAGCTATGCTCGTGGGAGGGTTATCCGCGCCTCACTTGTCAGTAGGTTAGAAACAAGACGGAGAGCAGTCCCCTTAAGGGCCTTTCTTCTTCGAAATATGTGGATGCCAACCACGCGGGACCTTAGCTATGTGTGACATTGCTTCCACTTACTTGTGTCGTGCTCTTATTTTCTTTCCTGTCGGCCTCTCCTAGGTAGGTCTTCCTCTTTGACCCCGAAGTTATTGGGTTGCAACGCCCGAGATTGCCTTTCATTTTCGTTCTCTAGACTTATTTTCCGCGGGCAAGGAAGACCGCTTCAGACGTGGTGAAGCCAACCTTCTTAGGGGGGGGGCAGACCTGTGGCCAATAGCTGAAGCCTAAAAATCATATACGGAGCCAAGTGTGAATTAAACAGATCCCTGAGCTAATAATTGGAAAATAAAAAACTGACATGAAACAAACACCACACTGCATGAAAAATGGAGTGATTAGTGAGTGATTAGTGTTTTAGGGCGCACAACAACGAGGTTATCAGCGCCCATGAAAAATGGAAAAAAAGTAGAATGTGCACAAGAGACTGCATGGAAATTTAACCATCGATCAATTGGTTACAAGCACCTTGTATCATACATTAACAATTTGACCAGATTACGAATTTCACCCCCCTCTCTCCTCCAATAATTAACAAATAGAGCCTCATACTTAGGAAAAGTACTTGCTGACGTAAAGCACGGAATGTCTTCTCAGCATAAACACGTGCTCGCCACGAAGCGACGTGAACTCAGTATTGCTGGCCGTGACACAAAATGAAGAGTAATCACGGTACTTATATCCTTGTCCACTGAATCGAGAAACAGGCCGTTAAACAATCCGCATAACGATACAAGGACGTTGTGACATACCAGACCGTGTGGCGCTGTGTGCAGTCCGCGGTTTCAGGTGACCAGGCGGTGTCGTTCTTCTTCCTCCAAGACTCGCTGGCGGCAAGCAAGTGCCTTCTCGCACAGTCTACACTTGCCTCGCTCTCAACGGAGCAGACGTCACATCAGAGACACCTGTATAGGCGAAGTGAAATCGAATGCCGTCTTGGCCGAGGCTCAAAGACATTTCTACTTAGATTGTACCAGAATCTAACAAGGGAAAGGCCAATCGATTCGGCTCTTATATGGCAGCTTGCTGACGTACAACTTAATACAAAAGAAAAGTATTTTGGCTCAATATCCTGCTCGGTTTTGAGAAAACCGCCCCTAAATTTCATGAAGCATAATCGGCTCAAAATGTCGGTCCTGGTAGTATGGTGTTAAAGTCCGTGCCTGCAAACCGCATGATGTCAGGATCGAATCCTAGTTTGACATGTATATTTTCATTCCGATTTTAATCTAACTTCACCTCTCAACGACGTACAGAATCACCATAAACGGTACGTGATTGGGATTCCTAGTTAAAGTGTAGATCCCTTTTCCCCGTTTAGATAACTGGAGTACGTTACGGACACTAAATTCACCGAAATAACTTCCAAATGAAAGACGTACAAGAGGCTACTGAGCCTCACGAAATTATTAACGACTAATTGGCTAGATAATTGAAATCTGAGCATTTTTTATCGTCATATATGGATTATCAGATCTATATTTTGCTAGAAGAAACTTTTACGACTGCCACTTGTGTACCCATGAGGTAAATGCTGTTCATTGCTGTGACCTACGCGTGGGCATGGGGAGCAAGTACCTATGTTCAGTTTTATTCACTTATTTTTTTCCCTGTTATTTTTTGTCCTTGTCAAAATTGTACAACCACGAGGAGTCATTAACGATTCATAACGTAATTCACGACCAGCTTTCAGCACCGAGTTCTCGGGCGATGTTATCGTATTCGTGCGTGGCATCAAAATTAATTCCTGAAAAAGATATATTTTAAATGTAGAACAAGTCTGTTTTCCACCAAATCTTCTGAAGGGACTATATAGTTGCGTTAAGATTGCATCCGTTGCGCTCCTGGTGTCCGAGTATATTTACTTCGAAAGCTTATACGACAAGTATCATCAGTCTAGATGTTCAAAGAAAAGTGGGGAGATGTAACAGAGTGTGTTAAAACCCACAGTAAGCAGTCATTATCTTTATTAATCTAAACTGTTTGAGAAAATTTATTTGTCTACCTTTTTGTTATTCGTTACTGATCTGCTCATTTTATTAAACCTCTTATTCCTACTAATTTCGATACGAAAGAAATTGATAATGTAAAGAAACAAACTGTAGAATGCATTTTATAATCGAACATACGTTCTCCCGAGCTACACGACCAGCTACATGTCCACCTGCATTTACAATATGGGTACATAAGCAACAATCGTGCAAGTTTCGTTCCTCGATTTCTAGGAAAATACGTTTTTGAGGACCCCACATATGATGATGAAAAATGCTGAGTTCTGAATGACGATCGCTCCCTTCAATCGTAAGTCAAATGCACGTCATGAAGTTGAAGGTGGAAAGTGGGATCTGTGCCAAAATTTCTTAGTCTTTCATTTCAGGCTGTACACAAACGACCTGCCAAATACGAACCGAACTGATAGGCCGTATCTGAGGCCTTCCCCTGTAAGCCCCTGTTTACATAATGTACACATCGATATGCTTATGTCATAGGAGCAACAATCTTTTCACATAGATAGATGTATTTCATTCAAGGGCAAATATTACAGTGACTAGAGGCTGAAAACGTATAGGACTTAAATGTTATGTGGAGATCAGAATGAACATGCATGACGTCAATAAGAGTTGTTTAATGCAGTGCAAGGTCATTCTGTGTATTCGAGTTCAAAGGTTTATGTCATAGGGCACACAGGTTGCCTCATGAGAAATAGTGACAAGAACGATTATTTGAAGCAAAAATGTCTATTAAACATGAACTCCAAAACACAATGCCTTAAGAGCTATAAACACTTCTTCAACATTGAAAATGTGATGCAAATCTCTTCTGCTGGAGGCTCTTTACTTTCCATACGCTGGGACGAGGTAGTATGGAAGAAACAAGAAAAAGTCCAGTAGACATGAGCTGTAAAATGGATAACTTAAGATCTATGAGAACTTTTTCAGTAGAAGAGATGTTTCGTAATAACAAAGATGGACAAGTGTACATAACAAAGTAGGCACTTTGGAGCCGATGTTTACATTTTCTTGTTTTAGTTCGTACTACCAGCTGTCAAAGGCAAAGAGCCTGCAGCAGAAGAGATTTGTTTCACAGTATCGAAGATGAAGAACTGGTCAAAGCGTTTAAGGTATGCATTTTAAGACCAATGTTTACCACCAGACCTTTTGCTTCGAACTATCGTTCCTATCATATCCGTGAATATGAACCATCCCTCCTGGGACACTCTGCATAATGAATTATCTATAAAAACTTAATTTGCAGTATATACAGAACTCGCATAATATCGATCCCACGTTTGACTCTTAAATGTGGTGACTGGGATTTTTCTGCGGGGATGTAGGCAAAAATTAGTTGAGGACACATCGAGTTTCAAAAGACAAGCCTGTACACTTTCACATATGGAAAAAAACTTATGCACAGAATTGGTAGCAACCTGAAGACACAAGGAATGAAACTAGCTTACCAAACAGTGACTCAGTAAAGAAATGTTTAAAGGAGGATGATGACGCTGATACACAAGAAATTTGGCATTTACCAACTTAAGGTAGCCGTTGTGATGCTCTATGCTTAGGGCACACCAGCGGAACATTTGAAATAAGGTATAAATAACATAAAAGGGAACGGAACTATGAGACCAGCGTCTCAGCATTTGCAGAAAATTTCCATTAAGGAACCCGCTACCCTACCATAATAGAAACAGACACGAAATCAGTCACATTCAATAACAAGAAACTTCTGCTTGTCTTACAATAAAACTTCCAGATCCAAAACACAACCATAGATAAGTAACGCATAATAAATGACCAAACAAATGTTATTTAAACTAATAAAATATAAAGTACATAAATAAGGACCCCTCTAAATAACACAAAAGTAGTGTCACGTTTGCTAGGCAACGTACCCACCCTAGATCACCCACCCCTGTACTACAGTGAAGTAATAACTTACGCAAAAGTTAAGGCGTATTTGACACTCCATCCCCGCCCCCCCCCCCAACCCCTATACACATACATACTCTCACACACAGACACACACACACACACACACACACACACGAGCGCGTATACAGAGAGAGAGAGAGAGAGAGAGAGACCATTAGTAGAAGAGAGACCATTAGTAGACGCTTCCACAACCACCAAAACAAAACAGAAGGCGCTCGCTCCAGCAATATTATAGCTAAATGCTTGAGATGAAGAGATGGCATTGGAGCTACATAACATAATATCGTAAATAGATTGACTACCAGTGATAGCGCTGTGTACAAAAATCTAGCATAGGTGTATAGAAGACCGTAAAGAATGGAGTAGGAAACAAAAAACCGTGAATAATAATAATAATTTAATGCTATTCGATCGTATTAACTTAAACCTTGCGAATCCTTTCAAACAAAATTGTAATAAAAATCATATTGTTATTGTGACTACCGAAGGTACTTTAACGTGAAACGCGTATGGTATTCATATTGTCGCAAAAGATGGTATTTCCTTATACACTATTGGCCATTAAAATTGCTACACCACGAAGAAGAGAAATTTAACCGACAGGAAGAAGATGCTGTAATATGCAAATGACTAGCTTTTCAGAGCATTCACACGAGGTTGGCGCCGGTGGCGACCACCTACAACCTGCTGACATGAGGAAAGTTTCCACCCGATTTCTCATAAACAGCAGTTGACCGACGATGCCTGGTGAAACGTTGTTGTGTTGCCTAGTGTAAGAAGGAGAAAAGCGAACCATCACGCCGGCCAGTGTGGCCGTGCGGTTAAAGGCGCTTCAGTCTGGAACCGCGTGACCGCTACGGTTGCAGGTTCGAATCTTGCCTCGGGCATGGATGTGTATGATGTCCTTAGGTTAGTTAGGTTTAATTAGTTCTAAGTTCTAGGCGACTGATGACCTCAGAAGTTAAGTCGCATAGTGCTCGGAGCCATTTGAACCATTTTTCGAACCATCACGTTTCCGACTTTGATAAAGTTCGGATTGTATCCTATCGCGATTGCGGTTTATCGTATCGCGACATTGCTGCTCGCTTTGGTCGAGATCCAATCACTGTTAGCAGAATATGGAATCGGTGGGTTCAGGAGGGTGATACGGAACGCCGTGTTGGATCCCAACGGCCTCGTGTCACTAGCAGTCGAGATGACAGGCATCTTATCCGCATGGCTATAACGAATCGTGCAGCCGCGTCTCGATTCCTGAGTCAACAGATGGAGACGTTTGCAAGACAACAACCATCTGCACGAACAGTTCGACGGCGTTTGCAGCAGCATGGACTGTCAGCTCGGAGACCATGGCTACGGTTACTCTTGACGCTGCATCACAGACAGGAGCGCCTGCGATGGTGTACTCAACGACGAACCTGGGTGCATCAGTGGCAAAACGTCATTTTTCCGGATGAATCCAGTTCTGTTTACAGAATCTGATGGTCGCATCCGTGTTTGGCGACATCGCGGTGAACGAACATTGGAAGCGTGTATTCGTCATCACCATACTGGCGTATCACCCTACGTGATGGTATGGGGTGCCATTGGTTACACGTCTCGGCCACCTCTTGTTCGCATTGACGGCACTTTAAACAGTGGACGTTACATATCAGATGTGTTACGATCCGTGGCTCTACCCTTCATTCGATCCCTGCGAAAGCCTACATTTCAGCAGGATAACGCTCGACCGCATGTTGCAGGTCCTGTACGGGCCTTTCTGGATACTGAAAATGTTCGACTACTGAACTTGCCAGCACATTCTCAAGATGTCCCACCAATTGAAAAGGTCTGGCCAATCGTGGCCGAGAAACTGGCTCGTCACAATACGCCACTAACTACTCCTGATGAACTGTGGTATTGTGTTGAAGCTGCGTTGGCAGCTGTACCTGTGCACGCCATCCAAGCTCTGTTTGACCCAATGCCCAGGCGTATGAAGGCCGTTATTACGGCCAAAGGTGGTTGTTCTGGGTACTGATTTCTCAGGATCTATGCACCCAAATTGCTTGAAAATATAATCACATGTTAGTTCTAGTATAATATATTTGTCCAATCAATACCAAGTTATTATATGCATTTCTTCTTGGTGTAGCAATTTTAATGGCCAGAAGTGTATATAGCTTGTTTAACTGTGACAGGAAGGAAACGCCGAAAAACAATGTAGCCAATCTGTAGCTGATATCTTATTTGCAGCGCGCCAAGCCTGATCTTAATGAATCGAACGAAAAGTTTCCTCTACAATGGTTGTGTACAAAGCATCGGAATCTCTGCGAAGACCACACGGATAGTAATAAGAAAACTGTTTATGAAAACAATAACAACGAAAACAAGGAACATCACTGAATGCAGGGTATCAGGGCGCTTGGACTAGGCAGATTTGGCACGCATGTGTTCCCCGGAGATGTGGATTGTCAGTTAGATTTCAACGAAGTTTTGAATTGGCCGCGGCATCGCAGAGTTGACTGGCAGCGGGCGTCGATCTGGAAAGGCGTGTTTCTCCCACTGTTGCCTTTCACCCGTGTGATACTGCGAGTGACAGTGCATGGATGACTAACAGCTGTCAGTGGTCGAAAGGCCAGTTGTTTTCTCCCTGCAAGCCTAGAGGATTAGCACCGCTCTCCACTGGCGACAGCTAGACAGCTAGCACGTCACCGTTCAGGTAGTATTCTTACAAGGAGTCAGCTCCAGGCTGGGGTGAAGTTTTGGATGCAGCCGAATTACAGAACCAATAACCTAAGAATCGGATTGAAACCACATGACAGGGGTCGTGAGAATGGCTAATTGGCTGCTCAAAAGAGAGATCATTACAAGACTAAGTCTGCAAAAGGCGCATCAAGTGAGTGAAGAAAGATAGTGTTCAGAAGAGAATAGTCGAATCCTTGTCAGAATATCCGTTGGACTGGAATGAAATCCAACAAAGACTGGTGAAAGAATCAGAAAGAATTTGTAGCATAGCCATCACGGGGTGGGATCAGCAGCAGTGACAAGTGCATACGAAGCCGTGAATACCAAGTCTTGAGATCAAGTCCCAACAAGAAATCTCTCGAAAGATGCCGCAGTCATTACCCAAAAAAATTACCCTCTTAACGGCTCATCGATTTCGATCTATGGTTTCCTCTCTTGCTTTTCCAGATCTCTGAAATGTTGTCGTCACATCTATACGCTGACTGACGAGATACGAGTGCCAATGCCTGGGCAGTTATGCTGTTCTTGATTCTTCATTCCAGTGTGTCACCCTTTTGCTCAGCTCTCCAAAAAACCGCGAAAACATTTCGTTTACGGCCACTTTTTTTTGTGGCGGATTTTCATATACATAAATCCAGCAAGCGACTCCACGATTTTGTCCAGCAGGATAACGGCTCGCAACATGTCAGAAACAAGCTGACCCCTTTGAGGTGACTTCAGGCTACTTGATGATGGTCCCACGCCTGAAAGGTGGTTAGCTCTCCCGGCATGTTTCTCACAGAGGCGCAGGTTTACCGAGAAACATGTTTTCTCATAGCGCAGAAAGATCTTTCATAGTAACTTCTCTCAAGTTGGAAACAGTGCTCTTCTCGGTACGTCTGCACCGCCCAGCACTCGCATTTCGAGACAGGACTTCCACAGGCCACCATTAAGCTTCTCATCGAGTTTCTCTAAGCACATATCAATACATAAGCCTTTAGTCACATTTCTATTCAGTTTCCTGTTGATTCACTAAGAATTTTAGATGTAGCATAAATAAGGCGCAGTAAAATGAAAAAGAGACAGATGGAAAAAAAATACTCTGCTTATTCTGTCATTAATAATCGCCATAACTGTTAACATATTTATCCAACTGTGACATCAGACAGTCAGTGTCTCCATTGGAAAATATTTGTGGATGACTATTGAGTCTTGACTGTACACAGGCGGCCCCATATGTTACCAACATTGTTTCGACCACGCTGTAGAAATTTAGCTGGGAAGCTCTTACACATCCTCCATCTACTCCCTATCTCAGCCCCCGTCATTTCCATATTTTTGAAGCACTGAAGGAAGACATTCATAGCCATTCATTTGCTTCAGAAGCAGAAATGTACTCATAAAATGAAGGCTTTCACGACCGGATGTTTCAGCTGCCGAGAATTCTTTCGGGTTGTATGGCCTGGTTCATGGAACTCTTCTATCCCTGACGTTTCGTCCAAAGCTACGTTGGACATCTTCAGAGGTGCTCTTGGTTGTGCTGAGTCTTTCCGACTGATGAGTCGGACGTGGAAGAACGGCCTAAATACTGTGGAAAGTGGGCGTGGTCTGGATTTCACGCGATAGCAGAGATAAACCTTGTCAAGAATAAAAATGCTAGGAATAAAGAGGCTTACAGAAGTAAGATTTTGGATCTTTTAACGTCAGTACAACATAATAAACTGAAGAAAGACCCTACAGCTAGCATATTGAGGAATACAAATACGCTGATAAAGTCATCTACTTCAGTTCAAAAGGAGGAGAAGAAAGGTTTGTTGAGGAGTGAAGTTATGTGTCCCAGACTTTAGGGCCTATCTAAAGATCGTTAGATTAACCTTCCTCTGAAACGAATTGTCAGTGCTATTAATTTCCCAACGTACCAAATAGAAAGATATCTGGCTTCTTGTTTACAACCACAATTGGCCGAGCTAATTCTTATGTAAAAGACTCATGTCATTTCATTGAGAAACTGAAGGGACTAACTTTGGCTCCTGAGGATATTCTTGTCAGTTTTGACTTAGTGTTTTTATTTACGATGATTCCGCTTAACGAATTTATGATTTACATAACGGATGTTTTCCCAGCATATTTGAGTGCTCTTTTCAGACACTGTCTCACCTCTAGTCAGTTCCAGTGGGAGGATGAGTTTTATGAGTAGGCTGATGGCGTGGCCATGGGTAACCCATTGAGTCCTACGATCGCTAATTTTTACATGGAAAAATTCGAACAATTATCCCTGGAAAAAGCGAATAAGAAACCATGTCGATGCTATCGATACGTGGATGATACATTTGTGGTTTGGTCACATGGCAAAAAAGCTTTAGAGGAATTCTTTTGTTATTTAAATAGTATAAATCCTAAAATCCTGTTTACCATGGAAATATAGAAAGATAATGCAATATCCTTCTGGGATGTCTTCGTTATGAGACAGACAGATGGCAGCTTGAAACATAAAGTCTTTCGGAAACTTACATATACCGACAGATACTTGCATAAGGATTCCAGTCATCATCCGCAACAGAAAAGAGGTGTAATTAAAAGTCTAGTGGACAGAGCTAAAAGGATTTGCGCGCCGGAATACCTGGACGCCGAGTTAAAACATCTAAAGTAAGCGTTTAGGAGAATGGGTACTCTAGTAAGGTAATAAATAGAGTTTTGCGACCGAATAACAGGACGCCTAAGGACAACGATAGGTCACAACGATGGAAGAACACGGTTTCTCTACCCTTCATCAAAAAGTAACTGATCGAATTGGTAAGATTTGAAGGAAACATAACGTTCGACCGATTTCAGACCAACGAAGAAAATAGGCTAAGCACTTCATTCCGTTAAGGATAAACGTCCCCTTCTGTCAGCAAGTGGTGTATACTTGTACATGTGGTAGGGTCTACATTTGAACTACAAAGAGAAGTGGCAATACACGGTTGAAGTAACATAAAAGTCTTTGCAGAATAGGGAAAACAGACAAGTAAGTGGTGGTGGAACATGCTCTTCGGTTTGGTGTAGTGAAATGTTCGGAAACTGAAGTTTTATGTACTATTACGAACTATTATCCACGGCTATATAGAGAAGCCATCGAAATATATAAACATAGGGATAATTTTAATAGAACAGAAGAAGCTATGAAACTCAGCGATATACGGACAGTGGCGGTACAGAATCGATGAGAAGGTTTTATCTTTGACGTACTATGATCGATAGTTATATTTTATGCTTGACAAGGTTTATCTCTGCTATCATGTGAAATCCATACTATGCCCACTTTCTACGGTATTTAGGCCGTTCTCCATCGTCCGACTCGTCAGCTGGAAAGACTCAGCACAACCAGGAGCACCTCCGAAGATGTCCAACATAGCTTAGGACGAAACGTCAGGGATAGAAGAGTTCCGTGGACCATGGCCATACAACCCGGAAGAATTCTCGGCAGCAGAAATGTATTCTTGGATACAGTCATGGTTCCGTAGACAACAGCAAACAATTTTCTAAGAAACCACTGACTGTCTTGTCTCACAGGGGGATAGATGTATTAATACTTATGAGGGTCACTTTGGAATATTAGATTGATGCATAAGTTCGTAGCCCTTTTGTTTTGCATGTTGGTATTCCGGTTGCTATGAGTTTATTTATCGATTGCCATTTTTTTATTTGCAGTTCACTGTTGTTACTGGAGTTGGCATATTGTCATTTCGTCATTTAGAGATAATGAATGGAGCTGTGGACGCTAAAAACGGAGTGCCAAATGGAGAAACCGGAACATTTCCAACATATTTTTTTTCTGTTTGAGGTTAACTGAACGGTAACAGCAGCGGAGGCTACTGGATAGGGCACGGCAAGAAAATGGTATTCTCGTTTGAAGGAGAATAGTTAATGACTCTCCCCCTTTCAGGAAGACCTTTAAGAATTGATGAAGATCGTTTAAACGTATTAATCCGCAATGGTCGAGTTTAGTGTACTCGAGAACTGGCAGTTCTGATGAGCTGTGATCATTCCACCATCGTGTGACAATTTTCATGCAATAGGGAAGATATAAAAATAGAATGCATGGGTGCGGCATGCTCTAAGCCAAAATCACAGAAATCAGCAGGTGACCGTATGTGCATGCTTGATTGTTTGTGACCAGCTGCCTGTTGAACAACACAGACCATTTCTGTCCTGTGTCGTTACTGATGGCAAGACATACTATCTTTGTGCTAATATAGTGTTTGAGCCCAAACAAAGCAGCAACTCCCTGTACAAAGACTTACGTACATGGACGAAAGATAATGGTGTGATCCCGGCGGAGGTTCGAGTCCTCCCTCGGGCATGGGTGTGTGTGTTTGTCCTTAGGATAATTTAGGTTAAGTAGTGTGTAAGCTTATGGAGTGATGACCTTAGCAGTTGAGTCCCATAGGATATCACACACATTTGAACACTTTTTGATAATGTTGTGCTTGTGGTGGAACAGCGACAATGTTGTGTACTACGAATTGCTTTACCGCGTTGTAACCATCACTGTTTACATTAATTATTGTCAAAAACTGCGACGTCTTGCAGAAGCAATCTAAAAAAAACGACCAGGAAGACCGCGTGAAGTAATGTTACGTCACTGTAACTGTGGTGTCACCGCCAGACACCACACTTGCTAGGTGGTAGCTTTAAATCGGCCGCGGTCCATTAGTACACTGTCGCCACTGTCAGGGATCGCAGACCTAGCGCCACCACAAGGCAGGTCTCGAGAGACTGACTAGCACTCGCCCCAGTTGTACGGACGACTTTGCTAGAGACTACATGGACGAAGCATTGCTCATTAGCCGAGCCAATAGCTAGAATAGCCTTCAGCTAAGTCAATGGCTACGACCTAGCAAGGCGCCATTAGTAACATTGCATGTATCTAAAGAGTCTCACTTGTATCGCCACAATCTCCAGATGTACCAAAAGGATGGATTAAAGTTAAGTATTCCAGAAGCTACGTACTTTTCTTTATAGCATTCATTACGTATCCTGTTTCAGACCTCACGCCATCCTGCTTTAACTTAGCGCGTACCTTTCGGCTTCCTCTCATTGTGTCTAGGCTGTCTTGTCTAGACACAACAGTAACGTCCGCCTGTATTCTGCTGGACTGACAGAAAGCAGTGACAGGAGTTGTGTTGTCATTCCGCACGCACCGGATTCACCTGATCTTGCGCTCTGAGATTTTCAACTTTTCCGCTCTATCGGACAACTTTCAAGTGACTTCCTATCCACATGAAAATAAGCTCCGAAGACGGCTCGACGAGTTTTTCGCCTCAAAGCCACGTCATATCTACATTCATGGACTGTTGTAAATAGTGAAGGAGAACATATTATTGATCACTGGAGTCTGTTATACCTACCTGTTATGTTTATTAAACTTACGGACAAACGCTACAAACTTACGCACCTACCCAAGTCCTTTAGCCGGCCGGTGTGGCCGAGCGGTTCTAGCCACTTCAGTCTGTGTAACATCCACGAGATAAATTTTAGCTACAGTGCGACGAGAGGAAATTATGCCTCTAACAATTATAAACATTATCTATTCAACATACGAAAAAACAGTGAAAACGATGATAAGTATCAATTGTTTATGTAATATTTTATGATGTAATTGGGCATATCGATGTGTATCATACAAAGACAATGATACCTGTAAATTCCTTTTATGATCTGCGTTTGTTTTTACCTTTTCTTGGTTGGCTTTTGTAGGTTGCGGACGCATATCAAACTGAGGTCTGATAAGAAATTGTAATTATTTGTTAATTATTACTTGAGAATAGAGTTCATTATTATTATAAATATGAGTGAATAATTATTTGTAACTTTAATTCATCTCTCAATAAGCATTATCTGCGTTAATTATTTCTTTCCACTGCAAGGAGCGCAGCCATTGATGACAGCGATTTGTATCGCGTTTTTGTCTGTGTTTTCCTTAGAAAGAAGTCAAATGTTTGCTTGATGAAGTCTAAATAGTGCACAACACGAAAGTAAAGTTTAATAAGCATTTCAAATACTTATCGTATTTGCTCTAACAATAGAAAGTCTCTATCAATTGTCGACCGCCATCTTAACAATTATCTCAGCAGCATATTCAAATTACGCAACTCTGCAGACATATATGCCGAACGTAATACAAATGTGTAAAAATAAATGTGCTCCGGTGGTCCCGAACTCATTTTAATGAAAATAATTCGAATCAGATTGGTTCTTTAAAAACAGTGTTCATAGCACGATCCGTATAAGAAACTTTCCTAGCTGATGTATGGAGCCGAAATTAATGAAGCACGAATTGCGAAGAATATTGTTTCTGGTAACATACGTCAGTGTTGTGCGCGGTCGATATTCGGTAATTTTTAATGATCATTTTGCTGAAGATAACTGCTTCCATGATAATCAATAGTTGTATAGAATCTGTTGTATGAACTCACACTGACACAACTTACAGACAACACTTTAACACGACGTTAACTTGGAATTCTTTAGCAACTTGACCAAATTTCTAGCCGGGAGAAAAATTATTTAGTAATTACTCAATGTAATAAAATAAGATTATCATTTTCATTTACAAATTAGTTAAATACCAAACCACTGAATAACACAACGAACGCCCTATCTGGAACCGCGCGACCGCTACGGTCGCAGGTTCGAATCCTGCCTCGGGCATGGATGTGTGTGATGTCCTTACGTTAGTTAGGTTTAAGTAGTTCTAAGTTCTAGGGGACTGATGACCTCAGATGTTAAGTTCCAAAGTACTCAGAGCCAAGTGCTTAACTTACTCTTTTTCCGTCTGTCTTGCTTTCAATTGATTGCCACTTATATGATCAGACCAAGCCATCGATCGAGGATTATTAAGCTTGGTTCCGGCCGCCTTCTGAATGGTTCCTAGCGTGTTACGTCCAAGCGTGGTCACACTTTAGCGAGGTGTCAAGGTGCGAGGTGTCACGCGGCACCTCTCACCGGCGGGATATGTTGCTCTGTCACGACTTCATGCGAGCGACAAGGGCTCCGCTGGCTGCCGCTACTTTATGGGGCGTCGTCAATCAGGCGCCCGTGACGGCTGACGTCAGCTGCCAAGGCGGGAGGCGGACCGAACGGAAAAAGTGTAGCCAGCCGCCTCCCCCGCCGCCCCCGCTACCGCTGCTGCCGCAGCTACTGAGCTCCGGGCCCGCAGCTGACAACCCCAGCCCACTCCCGGCCGCCGAGAGTCCGCCGCCCCAGAATCAAATTACGTCTGCTCCCAGTTGGAGGGACCACAATTTCTTGCGCTTGCTGGAATCCATTCGACGTAATGCAATACTCTTCGGTTATTGCATTCTTTATTTTGGTCCAGTTAAACATTTTTAACAATTAAATGAGATGCGAGCGTGTCATGTACAATTTGACTTGAGTTTTCGTGGTAGAAAATATCTGTTTTCCATAGACGTCACCCACAAGTCTTTCTCCTGAGTCATTAGTCTGCAGACATAAATGGCGTTTAGTTAACACTAAGTAGGTTCTTGCATTTAGGAAGAGCATGCTTGAACTATCTACCTTGGTTTAAATGTACTTTCGTTTATTACTCGTCTTCTTCCGGTCAGTTCTGACCGAAATCTGTTCTGAATTTTGTATGCAATATCAAGGTATCTCGTTTTACATTGTTTCGTGCTTGAACTCAGTCTTGGTTCATAATTTGTAGATGTGAACTTGAGTTTTCTTTTAATTTGACGTCTATGGTCACAAACGTTTTGTTAACAGATTACCGGTTTCGGTCTATAATGACCATGATCAGATCTGCAGCAAAAAATGGGAAAACATAATTACACTCGCAGATCGTCTACAGCTTAAAACAATAAATAGACCATAATGAAAAGTACTACTTACAAATGTATGAATTTGTTGGCTTTAAGTATGTTGAGGCATACCTGTTTTATAAAAACACAGTAGCATAGTCAAATTGTAAATGCAGAATCAGCACCAGCATCGTCAAATATATATAAATAACGGCATATGCACGAGTCATGTTGTCAGTAGCACTACTGTTCAAAACAAGCTGCCGTACAGTAGCCACAAGATGTTTGTGTTGTAAGTTCACCACATGTCGCTAATGTCGGCATGCACTGGTTTTCAATAATTAATTGAACAGCGAAAATAAAGGAGGATACAATAGTTGAATTCTGTAATAAGCTTATAACGTATAAAAGGTATTACAGTAATAAAAAGCAATGAAATAGAACACGACAAAAGTAAGATTGTTCAAAAGAGGAACAGTTAAGAAACAGTAGTTGACATATGCTCTAGTGCCAATATTTTAGATAATGACATAAATAACAAACACCTTTGATAGTGCATAGGATAATATGAAACCATAAAACAATCGCTAAAGAAGCCAAAATGAAAGAAAACACAGTGCTGCACATTATCAGCGCCCTCTGTTATCGCTAACGCCAGAATAACGCATAGGCAGGAAGTGGTTGGAGGCACGTGACCGCCAGAGGGCCCCTGCACCTTGGGGCACTCCGTTGCAAGAAAAGAATGATAAAATTCCGTAACCGTGCATGATCCACATTGTCTAGTTTACGCAGTCTATGAAATGAACAGAGAAGGAACAAGAAAATACTACAGTCATGCGTAAAACGTACGAAAACGAAGGAAATACGTGAGGCTTTCAATACTAGGTGGAACTATCAATAAACTATATACAGGGTGTTATAAAAAGGTACGGCCAAACTTTCAGGAAACATTCCTCACACACAAATAAAGAAAAGATGTTATGTGGACATGTGTCCGGAAACGATTAATTTCCATGTTAGAGCTCATTTTAGTTTCGTCAGTATGTACCGCCAGTTGGCCCAGTTGAAGGAAGGTAATGTTGACTTCGGTGCTTGTGTTGACATGCGACTCATTGCTCTACAGTACTAGAACGTTTGGGCAGGCATTGTTGGTGATGTCTTGATTGGGCCCCATGTTCATCCACCTACGCTCAATGCTGCACGTTATCATGATTTCATACGGGATACGCTACCTGTGCTGCTAGAACATGTGCCTTTACATGTACGACACAACATGTGGTTCATGCACGATGGAGCTCCTGCACATTTCAGTCGAAGTGTTCGTACGCTTCTCAACAACAGATTAGGTGACCGATGGATTGGTAGAGGCGGACCAATTCCATGGCCTCTACGCTCTCCTGACCTCAACCCTCTTGACTTTCATTTACGGGGGCATTTGAAAGCTCTTGTCTACGCAACCCCGGTACCAAATGTAGAGACTCTTCGTGCTCGTATTGTGGACGGCTGTGATACAATACGCCATTCTCAAGGGCTGCATCAGCGCATCAGGGATTCCATGCGACGGAGGGTGGATGCATGTATCCTCGCTAACGGAGGACATTTTGAACATTTCCTGTAACAAAGTGTTTGAAGTCACGTTTGTACGTTCTGTTGCTGTGTGTTTCCATGATTTAAAGAGAAGTAATAAAGTGAGCTCTAACATGGAAAGTAAGCGTTTCCGGGCACATGTCCACATAAAATCTTTTCCTTATTTGTGTGTGAGGAATGTTTCCTGAAAGTTTGGCCGTACCTTTTTGTAACACCCTGTATAACAGAGGTGGGGAGTGTCCCGTGTAAAACGTTGTCAAATAAAGTAAAGTTTTTAAAGCTGAAGACAATCTGCAACTATGGTTATGTTTTCCCATTTTTTGCTGCAGATACGATGATGGTCATTATAGACCAAAACCGGTAATCTGTCAACAAAAAATTTGTGACCATAGACGTTAAACTAAAGGAAACTTGTTGTATATAAGGGTCACTGTTTTATTCGTGACAATGTCGCAACTGTGATTCTTGAGTTTTGCTGCAACAATTTGTGGCCTCGCGTGTCTGAGCGACGCAAGCCGTCTACAATCTCAAGATGATAGTTTGGTCTTCACCTCCATGAGGTTTGCATGGGGTTCTACATAGTCGGCTTAAGGACTTGAAGCTTTCGATGGCGATAGCTTCCCACCGGAAGATATTGGAACCGCTTAAAGATTTGTGACTGTCCATGGGGATATTTTCCCACCAGATATGTTCGAACCGCCAGAGGTGGGTACCGAGAAATAGGTGTGTGCTTAGACAGGAAGCACATGTAATTAGAAGTACACTTAATCTGAGTGACACTGCCGTTTACCAAATTTCAATGCAGCAAGTCCAACAGTATTCCAGAAATCAGTTAAGCAGAGCGTAGTTGTCACAAAAAATCGCAGTACAGAGAAACTACGAATAATCATGCTGATGCACTAGAGGAATTCCAAAACTGACAAACTAGGCGAGATCGGTACTGCGATCTCCTTAAGCTGTCTCGGAGATAGCGATGCTCCCACGAACAGCAGGAGGCGTGGTTTCAAGCTGGTCACGGGTTGGTGAGGTTGTCACATTGTTTGCTGCCAACCTCGGGATGCGTTCTGCCTGATGTGGTATCCATAACGTACGACACCATTGAAGAGAAAGCCCTGACAGGTGGAGTGACATTCTATTTAGCGAATGTGTACATGCTCTGTAGGCAGCAATCACAAATTAAGTTGTGGAGCCAAGTAGCTAGCTTGACAGTTGCATCTAGCGGATCCTTGAAAGCGTAATTAAAAGCAAAAACTGTAATTGTTTCCTTGTAAACGCGTCATGTTTTTGTGTGACACTGTTCCCGTCTTGTTGTTGTTGAGATATCCGCTGTAAGTTGCTGCGAGCCACTTGGAGTCTGTTCATGAACTGTTAGCGTTGTTTGTAATTTAGTCCAGTGGTCAGACCCTTGAATCTAGTCCCATAATTACATGCCTCTTCAACGGCGTCATGATTTACCGTGAAGAAATGGTTCAAATGGCTTGAGCACTATGGGACTTAACATCTGAGGACATCAGTCCCCTAGAACTTAGAATTACTTAAACCTAACTAACCTAAGGACATCACACACATCCATGCCCTAGGCAGGATGCGAACCTGCTAGCGTAGCAGTCGCGCGGTTCCGAACTGAAGCGCCTAGAATCGCTCCGCGACCGCGACCGTCTGTACCGCGAAGAGCTGCTGCTAAAATTTCTGTATTTGACAAGCAGTTGCGATCCCGAGACCATCATCAGTATCCTAAAACATTCACATCATACTAGGCAATATAAATTGAGTGTCAAATAACAAAATCCATGGATTGATTCCTGTTGTCCAATAGTAATACATAACACATTGTCAACATAAAAATGTGCCAAACAGTGCAAACTGGAAGGCACTACGGATCTATTTGACAGTGCAGCCTTTCTGCTTGACTACGAGCTTAAGATGTTCTAGCTCTTGTGTCAAGCTTTCGTTGCCCGAGGTGGGGTATACCCTCCTGGCCAACGTTCGAGGGACCTCTGTGTGCTATTGATGTGGATGCAACTTGTTGCATGTAGATATCGGTCCAGATGCATTGATATTCTGTAAGAAAATCGTCCCACAGTCCCACCGTTCTTCCTGTAGACCATTACGTCAAGAAATGCAAGCTTTCCATCCCTTTCGATGTCTGTTGTGGAACGGATACTGGGATAAAGACAATTAAAATTATACAGGATACGATGTAGAACGCCTATTCCATGTCACTACATTACACCGTCCATGTATCTGCAAAAACAGAGATTTTTGAAGAATGCTGTCCTCATTGCCCTGTCTTCAAACCTTTCCTTAAATAAATTGGCGATTCTTGAAATGATTGACTCCCCACAGCCACTCCGTCAATTCCTTCATGATATTTGTCATCGATTAAAAATTAAGTCGACATCAGTACAAGACGATTCAGCTTCGTAATTTTCACGTTCAAGTTTTGAGTGATTAAAATCAACGATTCTTCAAGAGGAACCAGGTTAAAAAAGAGGCACCACATCAAAGCTCACAAGCGATCCGGGGGACCAAGGCACAAGCAATTCAAGCGCTGAATGAAAGCCATAAAACTGTAAATATGTTGTACACAGTCTCCAACGTGAGGGCTAAGAAATAGATAGCTACTTTTTAGGTAGGCGCGCCCAAATTACTCGCAATGGGACGTTGTGGAACCCCATCTTTAAGAGATTTTGCCAAAGGGTACAATCTTGGCGGAATGGCAGCACCTGCACAATGTTTTTAAGCACATCTTAATATACGGAACATCTTTTTCGGAAGTGAAAGTAACTTCACTCAGTAAGATCATTCTAAAGTCTTCGGTAAGTTTCTACAAGTTGATGACTAATTCCATACATGGTATGACGATGGAAAATATGAGAAACAGTGCATATCAAACCAACCCTTCCACTACGGTGAACGTCTGCACAACTTGGGAGCAAATGTGCTGCTCAGCAGGTGGACTACTGCAGCAGTTGAGTGCGGCTCATGCCACCCAGCCAGTGGACTGCTGTAGCAGTTCTGCGTCACGTCACATTTCTCCCTTCACAATGTTAGACTTGGGCACCACCTAGCGACTTCGTTCAACATCTGTGGTTAACAATACAGTCACTGGAGTAATGTGTTAACCTCAGTTAGTTTCTACCAGAAGTGAAATGGCAGCGATATACTGTGGAGGAAACTCTTTCTCTCATACTGCATAGTGACTTTGAAGATGACAGCGAGCCATCGTCCGAATCTGACGATGAACGTGAGACACGTATTATAGCTGCTTCTGCATCACACACACATGCTCTAGCTGTTCTATTGAAATCCCCAGACTTGGATTTGTGCACAGAAGACTAATCCTCAGATAGTGAGATATATGAAGACGCATCAGAACCGATGAACAAGACAAAAATAACGTTGAAAAATTACATCTTACGTCTGAAGAAACAGGCGTTTTTCACGCAGCTACTTCTGGACTGAAAGTTATCGTAAACAATGGCAGCATGCTCAATTTTTTTCGGTTGTTCGTTAGCATAGATATCACAAACATTTTGTGTAAGGAAACTAACAGACACTTTTCTCAAATGGTGGCTGCTGGACGCGTTCCAGGAAGGATCCAAGGAGTATGAGTAACGTGAATGTAAATGATATTTACATCTGTATTTCCACTATATTTGTCATGACAAGAGTAAAGAAATTGAGCCGGTCTGAATATTGGTCGGAGAATCCAGTTATTCAGATACCAGTATTTTCTAAACTGCTACCTAGAGACCGATTTCAATAAATCTTGCGGTTTTTACATTTCACCAATAACGAAAAGACTCACGACAATGACTATTTGTACAAGCTACGGCCAGTAATGGACCGCTTTAGGAAAAATTGTAAGGAAAATTTCTAGCCTTATGAAGAGTCATCCACTGATGAAAGTCTTCTGTTATTCAAAGGCAGGCTAAAAATCAAGTATATACCTCCTAAAGTAGCTATTTTGTAATAAAGATTTTCGTTATTTTGCGCCGTTCACACACATTATATTTTAGATCCTATTGTGTAGTGTGGCTCACATATTGAAAACTATGATCTTGGTATCTCAGGAAATGTTGTAGCTACATGGATAGTGCCTTATCTACAGAAGGGACACACTCTGTACTATGACAGTTGGTACACAAGTTCTGCCATGTTTTATTGGTTGTATGTCTAGGCAACAAATGCCTTTGGTACAGTCAGGCACACAAAAAGATATGCCTAACATGCCTGAGGAACTAAAGAAAGGAGAGCTTACATTCCCATCTGCATCAGAATTTCTGTTGGCACTAAAATGGCGTAACAAAATAGATGTATGTATGCTCTCGACAGTCCACTCTGCAGAAATGGTGGGAACATCGAAAGTGGTTAGTCAAACGGGCTCAAAGCAATTGAAACCTTCAGTAGTATAGACTTCAATAAATCAATAGGATCTGTCGATAAAAGGGACGCAGCAACAAAGACTGTGGAAAGCATAAGTAAATCCACTAATGGTATCGAAAGCTGTCCCTTTTCAACGCTTATTGCTTCTATAAGAAGTTTCTATGGAAAATTAGCTCTGCCAACTTTCAGATTGGAGTCATACAGGGAATCCTGCCAAAATATAAGGTAAAAGAGAAGATTCAGCAGAGAAAAAGATCAGAATGTCCCTCGAGACTGACGGCAGGGCCTCATCTATCTGACGAGCACCTAAAGCACTTGCATTTTTTATAAAGTGCAGAAGAAGTGGAAGCAGACTAAAACGTGTTGTAAGGAATGCAATACGACACTGTGCGCCTTTCCCTGCTTCATGATTTACGATTAACAGAAGACTTTTTGAAATGTGACACTGTACAACGTTATTCTCTTAGTGCAATCCTACTGAAATTTGATGTATACCAATTGTAAATAAATATTATTGAACATGTGAACACAAAAATACTATTCAATGTATTTCTTAAATAATGAAGCATCCACCACATCAGAGCTGCATCCAAAACACTGATATTACATAATGCACCAAAAAATTACGCAAATTATCGAAAGATCCATGAAAACTGTATTCGTTAAAAATGAATGTCAAAAACATGTGTGATTTGTACAAATATTTTCCCGAATAAATATATTGTATAAAGTCCAATAATTGCAGTAACACTACAAGTGTGGAAGCAGGGCAGAGTAGCGCCACTGGGAGCATGATAAACACGCAGTACAGCAGGCTCTGCCAGGTGGGACTGGCGCTCATCCACAGTGCACAATGCAACAACCACGGCGTGGAAGGGTTAATGTCTGATTGAGAAAAGTGTGCTAAATTAATATCTAAGCCAAACTTTAAACAAAGAACTATAAATAATGAAAATGTTGTTGCGATTCATATGAATAAGACCAAAATCACATTTAATAAAGTCATCTTTGATGGTACTTACTTGATTTATCTTAAGAACTAGTCATATGATTTTCATTACAGAATAATCAAACCGAAAGGTATTGAATTGCGTTATCAAGATAACATATACAGGCACATATTTATCCAATATACTGACTGAAGACATGAAATTGGTGACTGATTACTTTTATAGAAGTGACAATCCAACATATAATATTGATAACAATCCAGAAGTAAACAAAAATGCCTTAGGAAAAATGAATGGAAAAATAATGGAAGAACTCTGTGGTTTAAGAGCAAAAATGTATGCTTATAAAGGTGGTGATAAAATGGAGAAAAAGTCTAAGGGTGTTAAGAAATCTATTGTTAAAATGCAATCACCCTTGAGGATTATAAAGATGTCTGTTTAAGAATAGAGAACATCACAGAAAAATGAACATAAAAAAATGAAACATCCACAGCTGAAATAAACAAGAAAAGGTTGTGTCCTTGTGACGATAAGATATATACTTTGGAAAACAACATAGATATATTACCATATGGACATAATGCACTGTAAAGAAAAAATCTAATGGAATTGTTCTGTATAAATGGAGACTCTAATCAAGAAGCTAAAAACACAAGTATCTTGAAAGACATTAAAAATAATAAGTGAGTAGGGATAAATGTTTTATATAAGATCACTGGAAGAGAATGTCTAAATATTAGATACAGCGAAAAAATTTCTATGGAGCATAATGATAAGTGTAAGATTATTTTACCAAATCGAAATTCTAAGTTAATTAATGAATGGGATTTTCATATACTTGAAGGAGAGATGAAATTTAGATATAATGGAATGAAAAAATTTAAAATGAACATAATGAACTTAATGATCTGTAATTCACTCTGTGGATTTTATAGAAATTTTATTTAATTTTGTAATCTTTAAATGGACAATATCAAACAGCTAAAGCAGTGTAGTAACTATATAGATAAAAATATTGAATTTCATAAAGATAAGTACTGAAAAGATTCCTATTATAACATATGTAAAGAATGTAGTGAAGAATATAAGAAAATTAGAGTTACATGCGAATGTGGTAGAAGTGTAGTCAAGAGTCATCTCGGAAAACATGAAAACTTATCTATTCATAAAAGTCTGATATCTTCACAATGAGAAAGAATTAGGAAAATTTTGGATAAAGAATAGAACATACAAAAACGTTTTTATTTTCTTAAATTCACTTTTAATAACAAAAGACACTCAACCAGTGGAACAGCAAATTTAAGGAAAAATTTTATTTAGTCTGCATTAACCATAATTCATTTACTTTTTCCTTAGTGCACCATTTATTACAGAAAAATGTCTCTTTTAATTTCACACTTCATGAGGAAAAATAATTTTTATGATAAGTGAATGTGATAAGAAAAATATTCATCTTTCGTTAATTTTCTTAGTAATTGATAATAAAATAACGTTTTTAAATGAAAATGAGTTACACCTGAAATTTGGACTATAGTAGGAGAAAAGTGCTAGTTCTGGATTACTTGGGTCGTTCCTGGAGTGAGCCAGGACTGAGCCTAGTGAGCCAGAACCGGTTGTCTTCTCCTACTTACGAGTACATGGTTCATAACAAGGTCTTGCTTAGTTCAGTGCCAAGCTACGACACTTAAACCACCAGTAACAGACGCTCTCGAACCTCCATGTATAAAACGTCATATTTTTTCTAATTGTGTGTCGTACAACGATATAATTTTGCAGGTACATTCACTGGTACATGTGGATACTATCTGCGTAACGAAGTGCGAATAGAATAAGAAATAAAGAATTAATAAATTAAAACGTCATGGTTGGTAATGAAATTTTATTGCATAACCAGTAAAAATGAGGTAGTTGTTAAAGTTTTCCTATTCGTTATTTCGTCATTGTGTCTATGATACAATGTTTCAAAAAGGTTTGAAATTTTGTATAATGTTTGTTGTAAACCATTAAATGTTATCATTCTCAAATACTGTATACATACAGTCTGGGTAATTTGTGCAGACATAAGGCAACTGTTCAATCAGACATGTCGAATCCTGCCTATACTTATTTTTTTATGGAGGAAGAATACATCGAAAGAAACACAATGTAAGAAATTTAGCTCCTAAGACACACTGCAAGTATTTAAAAATGTTTAAAATTTTTAAATTCATAGCTTGCCATGTGGATGGAGAAGTGTACACCACGGTCGTAGCAGTAGGAAACAATGCATACGCAACATGGTGGGGAGATAGTTTTGGTTAACGGCGCCAGTAAACTGATAACTCAGCGTACCGTGATCGCAATTTGTAAAGCGAATTACAGTCTTTGTTGATAGTTTCTCTGACACAATTACTCACAGTTACTGTTCGCTCGGATTTGCAGCATATTAAATAAGCGCAATAATTAGTAGCGGTTGCTAATCGTATGTGTTTGTGGATGCTCCATAATTTCACAGTAATGTGGAATCCAGTTTATGTTTTCGACCTTGTGGAGAGGAAATATGGAGAATGTCATATGCAGTCTAAATGACCTACTTCTCTTGAAGGGTTACAGGTGCGTTATTTACAACTTACATTCTTCTCCATTCATTCGAACTATGTCGACATTTCGTTAGAAATTGTGGAAACATTTAAAGAAAGAGGAAACAACCCAGACGATTGCGTGAAGTGTGATTTGAACGATGACTTTTGTGTTGATTAAAATCTAGAACAGAAAACAGAGTACCTTCCAAGCCGAAACAAAACATGTGCAATAATAGCTTTTAGTGACAAAGTAAAGGCTGTAAATTTTTTGGTTAAGTGAAAGAGGAAGAAAACGTTTAAACTTAAGTGGTACGCAAAGTCGGTTTCCGTTTGTAAAATTTGAACACGAGTTATGTTTAATAAATACCTGACGTTGTCAGCTGGAGAGTGAGCATGAATTCAGTGCGAAGAAAGCTTCTTATATGAAGTCTTTATTGTCATGATAGGCTGTAGGTACACTGGATTACGGCTCGCAGTTTCGGCAGTGTTAAGCTGCCTTCTCCAGATCTTCAGTGCGAATCATGCTGTGCGATAAAACGCACTTTTGTAATGGACTCGTGATGAAAACAGAGTAATACAGTGAAAAATTATAACCGTGTTGCCCTGTGGACACCATTATATTTTTTAATATCTTACTCTCTTTTCATCGTAAGTCCGTTACGGTGGTAAAAAAATAAACGTACGGTCAACCACATAGCGCGACATCGTAACATCCACACTGAGGATCTGAAGATCGCAGCGTAGCGCTGCCGAGAGTAATAGTTCAGTTTATCAAGGCTTTAAAACTATATATCTGAAGCTGCTTTTACAAAGGATTATACAAATGGAAATTTTTACACGTAGTACGAAATACGTGCCAACTGAAACTCGAAAGAGTGTGAAATAAAAAATATTCGAAAGAGATTTAGAGCTGTTCGTAAGAAACGGAGCACCGTTACGGAGGGAGATTTACAATGCAGTGCGCTCTGAATAGCAAGTGAGATGAACATTTCTAATTTCCAGGCTTCTTCGACTTGGTTAAACGGATTCAGGAAATTATATGAAAAAGTAAGTTACAAAATTATGAAGTTTACCCCACGTAAAAGTGTAGAGATGTCATTAACAAGGAAATTCGTAGCTGATGTGAAGATGAAGCTTCTTGTCATTCCCTCAAATGCTGCGTACGAAGCCAATCAGTCAGGTTTCATGCAAGAACTGCGTGCAAACTGCACTTTATGTTTGTAGACGAAAAAAAGGTAGAGTTACTTTAGCATTTGATGAATGCTATGACACATTCGTGTACAACAATTTCTGTGATAAGTATCAGTGAATTACTGTTTTCCGTAGCTTTATACTTCTTTTCAGGAATATCAAAGCAAATTAGACCCAAAAATTAAACATAAGGACTCTGGAATTTCATTGCTAAAATCTTATAATCTACGCAGCAACATCTGCAAAAATGAAAGAATAATTGTCAATGTTTCATCTGAAAGGTCTTCTTACGATGTGTGGAAAATAATTCATCGCTTTTGTTAGACTTTTGGCCTGGACATGACGACATCTGTCTCCAGGAGGACGACAAAATAACTGTTAATATAATTCGAATTTCATCCGGAAATAGAAGTTTGACTCAGCCTCTCGATAAAAATATTTTGCAATAGTGTAAATCATTTTCAGAAAATTGTCGGACAATATAATTTCTTATATCTCTTTCTCATTTAGGTTTATCATCGCAACAGTTTTCTTAAGCTTCAGACATGTGTGCATTGTCAGTTTGCATCACCACGTCTTCGAATTTGAAAAAGTATGTGTCAAGTGTTTTTTAATTTGTCCTTGACAGTTGTGCGTAGTGTAACGAAAATTTTTCTTTTCATCATCCTTTCTGTAAAAATTACTCGGAGAATGTTCCATTGTTAGCCAAATATACATTATTCAGAAATATCATAAGAACTATGCTACAGCAGTTGTTATAAAATATTTAATGGCAACAAATTAAAGTCCCTATTGTTGGAAATTGTGTAATCATCTGTAATGTAACATCGTAAACTATATGAATTTTCTTTCCGTTGCTAGCCACTTTTGTCACATTTACATATCTGTCGATACGAACTGCAGGTTATTAAAGAAGTTAATGATTTGAGACATTTTTGATATGCTTTAAATGCTTAAAATTCGCCTGTGTTCTGGACTTCGTGCTATGTGGCACTACGTTCTCTTGTCACCGCTGTATCTCCTTAGAGTTATAAAACCACCAGAGGCCACCACAGGGTATCATAAGTAAGGCCAGACTACGGTAGGTTTCATGTTAGCTATGGTCGGTTAATGTCGATTTGTGTTACCCGTGCATTAGGTATGTTGCCTTTCTTTTCATACACTCTACTCACTTGCATTTGGAGCCTGATCGCTATGACACCATCGTTCGTGCATAGTACAGCGAACCTCTTCCAAGTTGCTATTGTATGAGCTGGACTACAATTCTTGCTTCATTCGCGGAGCTTATAACGATATGTTTACGTAAAGTGTATACATAAACATACAGTTATAAATGTCCCCATTCGTAGTTGCTAATTATAACAATATGTTTACTTTTGTGCTGTAACATCTAGCTATAATCAGCGGTGGAAATATATTTGCGAACACGTTCACCTATTACATTCTCGCAACATTATTTGGTAACTGTAGCTGTTTCCAAGCGACTGCTCGATTAGTGAATGATATAAAATGATAAGGCAATCACATAATGTTTCAAGCTATATACCGTCTATGCAACTAAATGAAGGCAGTTTGTTTCTTGCCATACGCGTTTCGTTTCATTTATTTGGGAAGCATCATCAGTGGCCTGAAATACATGTTTCTTTTTGTACATACCATAAACATATTATATGATAGATACAATATGCTTCTATATTACATTTGGTCGTGTTTTTCTCTTGATTTTTAGGTTAGAAGCAACTTTTGTAACACAAGTTCCTTACTGTGAGCCTATCGTTCGGTGTTACGATTTCCAGCGCTGTTAACACTTGTGTGTGGTCCTGGAGATGTATTTGTTAGTCTTCATACTCCAGCTGGCCGATTTCTGGAGTTGTTTCGTCCACATTTTCACATCAAATGTTTCACTTTCACTACCATTTGATGATCAACACATGTATGTTTTAGGTGTGTAGTGCTGCCAACTGTTGTTCAAATGGCTCTGAGCACTATGGGACTTAACATCTGAGGTCATCAGTCCCCTAGAACTTAGAACTACTTAAACCTAAGGACATCACACACATCCATGCCCGAGGCAGGATTCGAACCTGCGACCGTAGCGGTCACGCGGTTCCAAACTGAAGCGCTTAGAACCGCACGGCCCCAACTGTTGTTATGTGTGTGTCTGTCTTTTGTTTAGATTGTGTTTGATGTTTTTGCATTTGTTGTGTGTGTGTGTGTGTGTGTGTGTGTGTGTGTGTGTGTGTGTGTGTGTTTGTGCACTTCGCGCGCGCGTGTGTGTTTTCTGCCCTTTCTTTTTTTTTTTTTAGTTCATGTGTTATTTGCTGTGTGTCAATGTTTATGGGTTTGGGAGAGCGCCCGCGCGCGCGCGCGCGCGCGTGTGTGTGTGTGTGTGTGTGTGTGTGTGTGTGTGTGTGAATTTCGTGATGTGCAAATGTATTTTCTATTTTTTTTTTTATTTTTCAGTTGTTTTAACTAATAAATGTGGGTTTGTGTGTGTGGGTATTTTGCTATATATATATATATATATATATATGGGAGGTGGGAGAGAAGAGGGAAGGAGATTAATTAATTATTTATCCTGGTTACATTTCGGTTTGTTATTGTTTTGGTGGCTAGCATGACCAGAGAGTTATTGTTTATATGGATTTGGTCGTTGAGTACCTTATTTTCCATTGTAATGGCTCTTTGTATGTGAAAATTTTCTTGCAATGTCAGGAGCTTTTTGTTGTGATTATTCACTCTGATAACTGTCATGTCACATTCCATGTTGGATGGTTCATGTCCATGTTTTACCGGGTGTTTGGCAAAGGTAGAATGCCTATTTTCATATTTCCAACTTCTTATATGTTCTTTGTATCTAGTTTTAAAGTTGCTGCTTGTCATCCCCAGAAATACCGATTTACATTCTTGGCACTCTACCTGGTATATACCTTCTCCTTGGTTTTTCTGTTGTTTGTGAATGTGATTGGAGTATGTTTCTTGTTCTGTAAGCTATTTGTAATCCCTGTTTCTTTAGTATATTTGTTATCTTGTATGTTGCTTTGTGTTCGTATGTAAGAGTGTACCATTTCCCTCTGTTATTCATGTCATGAGTTTTATTGTTTTGTGTTTCCGTGTGTGCTGTAGTGTCTGGGGTTCTGTGCTCTCTGCTTATTTTGATTTTTCTTTAGTTGTCTTTTAATTTTTTGATTGATTTTTTGTACTATATGGGTGCTGTAACCATTGTTTCTGGTTATGAGCTCTACTGTTTGTAACTCTTTTTCATAATTTTCTTTGCTGAGTGGGATGTTATTTAGTGTGTGTAACATGTGTCGTAGGGCGGCTAATTTTTGTTTCTCTGGGTGGTTGGATGAAGCATGTAATGTGTTTTTCACTGTTCTGCTGTGTTTCATTTGCACAAAGCAAATTACACACACACACACACACACACACACACACACACACACACACACACACACACAAACTAAAAAAGAAAGCAAAAACCACACACATGCATGTGCATGCACAAACACAGAAAGACACAACAAATGAAAAATATCAAACACAATAGAAAAAAAAACAGACAAACACATAACAACAGTTAGCCACACTACACACCTAAAACATACATATGTTGATCATCAAATAGTAGTGAAACTGAAACATTTGTTGTCACAAATGTGGATGAAACAACACCAGAAATCGGCTAGCTTGAGTATGAGGACGAGCAAATACATCTCCAGGACCACACACGTGTGTTAACAGAGCTGGAAATCGTTACACCGAACGATAAATTTACGGTACGGAACTTGTGCTACAAAAGTTGATTCTGACCTAAAAAATCAAGAGAAAAACACGACCAAATGTAATATAGCAGCATATTGTAGCTATCATATAATACGTTTTATTGTATGTATAAAGAGAAACATGTATTTCAGGCCACTGATGATGCTTCCCAAATAAGTGAAGCGAACAAACTGCCTTCATTTAGTTGCATAGACGGTATATATCTCGATGTATTTAGAGCAATTACAGAAAAAGACGGAAATCAGATAAAATGACGTTCTTGCTTCATTATTTGTAATGAGTAATTGTACGCATGGAGAAATTCAAGTTAAGTAAATCTCCTTTTTATTTTCTTAACGAGTTCCCTAATCATGTTTGCTCTTGTCCAGCTTTCCTACGATGACAGCTGCACACTACTCTCTAGCCCACCTCTCCTTACCATTGTGTAGGAAGCTGTACACAACAGAGACCGACATGAAACGGGTTGATCTGCGAATTACTTTAGTTCAGGGTAATATGACAGTTTGTGATGTGAATTTAGTTAAAATCAGTCACCAGATGCATGTTTGTGTAGTTTCTTTTTCGTTTTTGTTGTCTCACCAGGGTATTTCTGATGTGTATCAGTCATAAGGGTACACAACAAATACCACGAGTGGCCACCACAGCACAGGCACAACCACTGGCCTATTGACTCTAAGTTCCTACCTGCAGCCTCAAGATAGCGCTAACAAATGCAGACCATTTTCTGCATCTTCACCACGTCATCTGGGCGTCGCAATCGTCTGCTGATATTGTGGACAAAGAGAGCACTGTCAACCATTGATTACGTTGCTACTGCCTTGTACCTGGTGGTAATAATTAAAGGGCAGCTGCTTACGAAGTTCCAATGTGACCTGTAACTATCATATGGCAACGGAACTTAGTAGATATGCTAATGCGTTAGCGCAACACCGATTTAGGCTGGACAAAAAGATTAGTTCCAGTTTTGGCCACCAGACGCATCTCTGCCACTGTACAGCATCGTGTCAACGTCTCCTACGTTTGTACTGAACAAATTGTGTAAGCGGCAATTAATAATAAAATAAACATATGCCTTTCTCACCTGTTTGATCGTTTCTGCCCACTTCCCATTCCCAACCGATTACATCCCAAAATATTTCTGTACGTCTTTCTCGGATTCACAGCGCCTGCTGAGCACCTGGTGGCCAAAATTGGAACTATTTTCTCCAGAGTAAATCGGATACGCATTCTACCTAGTTTCACTGCCATACGATAATTACGCACCACACTGGATCTTTGTGAGTAGCTGCACCACCTGGAAATTGCAGACGTCAAAATTCTGCCGCCACAAGCACAAGAATTGACGCCCTGTGAATGCCCACACAGTTCCGAACCCGAAGTTAGACTTTTCACTTCAGTGCCCGCAGCCAGATCAGTACAGTTCTCTGAAGACTATCCTCTAACAACTGTGCAGTCTCTATTTACGGTGTAAAAGGACAAGCAAGTGTGTCATAGTGAAAATATCAAAGTCCGCCAACAAGCAGCAAAAGTATGTACATTTCATTGAATTATATGTGGTATATCAATTGTCACGCATCAAAGTGTACTTTAATTCTTTAATTAAAAGTGGTGTCATCAGCCACCTATAATAAACCATAGCAGAGAAACGATTTCTGCTACGTGGATGTTTGGGCTAGTTAACAGTATCATTCTTTAGTATATTCACAACAGTTTCTTCAACAAATAACGAACCAGCAGTAGGCTTGCCAGTGTCTTACACCCCCCCCTCCCCCCCCCCCTCCCCCCCCCCCCCCCCCAGGAGCACAATATTCCTCTCACCTGATTAGGAAACTCCCAAAACGAAATATTGTGTCGGCAGCCTCAGCTATTTAGGTGAAAAACCTTATACTTTAGTGACAGTAATATCATCCCCTGGTCACGTGGGATTAGCCGAGCGGTCTAGGCGCTGCAGTCATGGACTGTGCGGCTGATCCCGGCGGAGGTTCGAGTCCTCCATCGGGCATGGATGTGTGTGATTGTCCTTAGCATAATTTAGGTGAAGTAGTGTGTAAGCTTAGGGACTGATGACCTTAGCAGTTAAGTCCCATAAGATTTCAAACACATTCGAATATCATCCCCTGAAACACAATCTGCCTCTTCTACAATACGTTTCTAACTCTTACAAATAATTCCAAAGGAGTACGCTGCCGATGCCGAAACATGATCTTCCTCAGTGTCAGTAGGCGAAGGGTTCAAGATGCCATCCGGTAATTCTGATTCAGACTTCCTGCCGTTTCTTACGGCACATTGCTCAAATTCAGCGATATTCCATTAGAATGCCTAATATTTTCAACGAGTGTGTAGTCTCCAATTAGAGCGCTAAAACTGAGGCCCTGAAATCGAAGCTTTCCGTCATAGTTATTGTTTCAAGTACCATTGTGTGCATTTGTGAGTTCTGAGACCAGATTGTAGATACAGACAATGCATAAGGAGCAGTTCTCAAGCAGTTTGGATTTGGGTTTGAAGCAGCTCTTACACGTAATATTCAGAACGTGCTGGAGATCTGAAGTAAAGATCCATGTGACATCCTGAACGAGTTCTGCACCTCCTGTGTCGATAGCAATTTCGGTGTTTCTAAAATAGATTCGAAGGAAATACAAATTAAGACATGGAATTTGCTAATAAAAATGCAGAAAATACACTGAATTTTGGCTTCGGAAAAACTAAAAGTACAACAAGAAGGATCTAAGGATATGCTGTGTCACGATAAACGGGACAAGAAGATCAGTACTGACTTCAGATTGTACTAGTGAGGTATATCAACACAATGATTCAGTGAATAGTTAAATCAAATGTTTCTAAGTCTTTTTAATGATGACACAGAACAGGTAAATAAACAAAGAGGTTAAGGTGTCATAATGAGCACGGACATTGCTCTGGACGGGTTGACAAACAAGGGTAGACGCTTCACACGTGTAGACCGGGACTATCTGCGCTACACGTCTCAGAATTCCGGCTTGTCACATCCTTCGTTCATTCGATTCTTTCGCTCTGGAGAGACCAAATGGCCTGTTATACAGCGTGTTTCAAAAACATTCATACGATTTCACTAGACTCCATCCTCTAGATATATGAAAATATCAACTTGGGATAAAGTTTTAACAAATGTGAAGAACTATGTAGTTTGACTGTCGGAAGGTAGTTTTGGTACTTTCAAGCACATACAACATTAATGTAACCATCAAGAAAGTGGTTTAGGATCCAAATTTTCAGTTACATTAGACAAAAGTTCAATGCGCATTCCACTGGATGTACGGCACGCAGCCAGTCGATACTCAGACTGCGTTGTTGCATTCACGTCCGAAGGAGCAGACACTGCTGCAACTACAGCCGCTATGAAATATATGAAATGTATTCGCATAAACATTCTGTTCCGAGGACCTTGGTGCATCGATCGAAAGCCGTCTAAGACGCTGAAAACCTGTCGAAGGAACTAAGCCATTTATATAAAATATTCAAGAAAAACGGCTACAACAACCGCCAGATTTGGCATGCAACATTTCCGAAAACGCATAGGCAGAAGCGCTTCGAGAAAGACTCTAAGAAGTTTGCGTTATTGTCGTTCAGTGACTTAGTAACATAAAATACTCCTACAGAGGCATAAAAACGATTCGGATTTCAGAGATTCCGCAAAAATTCCATAGATCACGAGGCATGTGAAAGGCGATGTAGGTATCTGAATCTCGGGACTATGTAAAATATCGTGTGGAGTTGGAAAATTTTTTTGTCGGGTAGACGGTGCATAATACTGAACAGCGCTGTGTGGAAAACTAGAGGTGCTTTCGTCTTCAGCACCCTGAGAAATCAGAGGTAGCAGAACAGGCTGCAGAACACAATGCCTTCGACAAGACATATGTTATTACGCGCACTAGCAGTTTCTGGGATGGCGTAATAAAGGAAGCGATCGAGATCAAAATTTGTGACGACGTCCTCAGTAAAATGGCGGCCTACTACATCTAAGCATGGGTTAGGACCCGGCCACTAACGTCACAGAAAGCAGCGCAACTACACAAAGACGATGGCCGCAACATAAAGGAAGTCGCCGCTAAACCACACATTCGAAAAATAAATATTACCAAACAGTATCAAAGCAAATGAAATTAAATCGTCTGAGATATAACTTAAATATGAAATTTATACTGGTAGCAATCAGTCTTTCTTCTTTTTTTTTTTAAAAAAAAAAAAAAACCTTTATAGGTCCTGAAGCTATGGCGATGTGGCAATCGGCTGTCTCGCAATGAGATAATTACTATAGAAGTTTCTCAGAGGAAGGACTTAAATTTAACATTCTGTAAATAATACAGTTCAGCACAGTCTGACAGTCGCAACATGGATGTAACCCACATTTAGGATCTACATCTACATGGATACTCTGCAAATCACATTTAAGTGCCTGGCAGAGGGTTCCAGTCTCGTATAGCGCGCAGAAAGAACGAACACTTATATCTTTTCGTTCGAGCTCTGATTTACCTTCTTTTGTCGTGGTGATCGTTTCCCTATGTAGGTTGTTGTCAACAAATATTTTAGCATTCTGAGAAGAAAGTTGGTGATTCGAATTTCGTGAGAAGATTCCGTCGCAACGAAAAACGCCGTTCTTTTAATGATGTCCAGCCCAAATCCTGTATCATTTCCGTGACACTCTCTCCCATATTTCGCGATAATACAAAACGTGCTGCCCTTCCTTCAACTTGTTCGGTGTACTGCGTTAGTCCTATCTGGTAAGGATCCCACACCGCGCAGCAGTACTCTAAAAGAGGACGGACAAGCGTAATGTAGGCAGTCTCCTTAGCAGATCTGTTACATTTTCCAAGTGTCCTGCCAATGAAACGCAGTATTGGGTTAGCCTTCTCCACTACATTTTCTATGTGTTCCTTTCAATTTAAGTTTTACGTAATTGTAATTCCTAGGTATTTAGTTGAATTTACTGCCTTTAAATTTGACTGATTTGTCGTGTAACCGAAGTTTAACGAATTCCTTTAGCACTCATGTGGATGACCTCACACTTGTTGTTATTTAGGGTCAACTGTCAATTTTCGTAGTATTCAGATATGTTTTCCAAATCGTTTTGCAATTTGTTTTGATCTTCTGATGATGTTAGTCGTCAATAAACGACAGCGTCATCTGAAAACAACTGAAGACGGCTGCTCAGATTGTCTCCCAAATCGGTTATATAGATAAGGAACAGCAAAGGGCCTATAACACTATCTAGGGGAACGCCAGAAATCATTTCTGTTTTACTCGATCACGTTCCGTCTGTGACCTCTCTGACAGGAAATCACAGATCCAGTCACATAACTGAGACGATATTCCACATGCACGCAGTTTCACAACAAGCCGCTTATGTGGTATATTGTCAAAAGCCTTCCCGAAATCCAGACATACGGAGTAGATCTGAAATCCCTTGTCAATAATACTCAACACTTCATGCGAATAAAGAGTTAGTTGTGCTTCACAAGAACGATGTTTCCTAAACCCATGTTGACTGTGTGTCAATAGACCGTTTTCTTCGAGGTAATTTATAACGTCCGAACACAATATATGTTCCAAAATCCTGCTGCTTATCAACGTTAATGATATGGGCCTGCAATTAAGTGGATTACTCCTACTACCTTTCTTGAATATTGGTGTGACCTGTGGAACTTTCCAGTCTTTGGGTAGTGATCTTTCGTGGAGCGAACGGTTATATATGATTGTTAAGTATGGAGCTAATGCATCAGCATGCTCTAAAGGAACCTAAGTGGTATACAGTCTGGACCAGAAGACTTGCTTTTCTTAAGTGATTTAAGCTCCTTCACTACTCCGAGGATATTTACTTCTACGTTACTCATGTTGCCAGCTGTCCTCGATTCGAATTCTGCACGTAAGCGGCACTCTGCAGCGCAGCTTATTGCAGTTACTGCAGTTCTCTTGGGTAGGCTAACTTATTGGAACCCATATCCGTATTTTACTGTCATTTTTGCTGTATCGGGTCAATGAATAGGATGATAGGCGTCATTGTGCAGAAACAGTAACCGATGACGCCAGCGTAATTTTTGTTGTAGGATGTTGCGCACAGCAGGAAAATAATCGGTTTAAATAACTCAAGGGGTTTTGGCCCTTAACAGAAGAGCAATTAACGAAAGAATACTAACGTGTCCGAACAATCCGTCTCCAACTTCTCCAGCTTCTTCCCTGAAAGAGGTATAAACCAAAACGTAAATGAAATAAATGATCGGAAGACAAGATGGTGGCTTGAATCAATGATGGTGCCCACACAACGGATAAATATAAGTTGTTTTTACCCAATAAATGTTTAAGAACTAGTGAACTTATATCCGCTCAGCTTGACGTCCAAAAAACAAGAGATGATTTCACAAATGACCAATAAATTGAATACCTCCACATTTTTCAGCTGCTTTGCATTCACCAACTATTCAGTTAATGAATCTATTGACGTCTCATATGGTCTCTCAGTAGATTGAATAAATGATCTTTCGCTAAATAACTTCGTTTTCTAACAGAAAACGAAGCCAAAGTGGGTCAAGAATAGGTGCTTTTACAGACAGGACATTACACTGGACAGACTTTGATTGCTTACACGTCAGGGGCATATCACAATGAAATGTTTCAGAGCTACAGGATTCCTAACGCTTTTGTAGATTATTCACCAGTGAGACGGCAAGCCAATGAAGTTTCTCTATCCTGCGCTGAAATTTGTTGCACAATATTACGGCTATTGGAGCACCACCTCAGTGGAAGCTGCCCAGAAGCAAGTAGCTAACTCAGTTGTGTCTGAAGTTACTGAGCTACCGCTTTTGCAACTGGCTTACTTAAGGAAGTGGTCCACATAGAATCTAGACGACAAAGCTCGTGATACCATTATAAATCTGCCTTGGTTTTCCACAGCTATGTGTTGGTGACATCTAGTCGTAGTAAAGGTAGCAGGAGCGGTTCCATAATTGTCTATAGACAACGTATATTTATTCCGTCGGGTCAAACGGTGATTGCCATCGTAGAACTCTCGGCAAGTTCCTATGATCAGAATAGACAAACACTTGACATTGTTACTATGTCAGTTAACAGAACCACATTAAAGGAGCGAAGTTTCATACGATGGAAAATAGATCTGGTTGGACAGTTGTACCAACCATCAAAATATCATTGATAATTTGTTTCAAGAGGCAGCGAACCCATCAAATATTTCCCCCAACTTGATAAGAGATGCATTCCTTGAAGATGTATTATGTGGAAGGTAAAATTAGTGACCAACTATATCGTGAGATTGTTCCATACATGAATATAGTCATGCATGAATGCAGCTTATTTCCTTTTCAGATTAGATTCTCTTTCAAGTTTCCTCTAATGATGCTGCTGTCTTCTAGAGGCTTTTTGTCGTGATTCACCTACGTCCTTACAGTGGGGATTTACTGGTAACAGAGCCACAAGTCACCGTCTTTCATCTAGATCTTTTTGGTGCTGAAAGTGTGCCCACACAGTTTATTCCGCTTACTCATGGTTTTGGTAGGCAGTTTCTGTATCTCCGTAACTTTAGCTGTATGTCGTTCAAGTTGTCATCTCTAACAAAGGATGTAGTAGCAGCAGAACAAGGCGAGTTGCCTGAAGCTAGAGGAATCCTAACATAAAATCCAGTCAAATTTTGTGTCGATCAGTACTGGGTGGTTTGGTTTCTCCAGCTTTTCCTTACCGGCAACATCAAAGAAACGTCAGCACCAAGAAATTAATCCGCTCTGACAGGTTTATTGAACTCTGAATCACCAAGTGCTTAACCAGATGGGGTGTTTTAACACCTTGCGCCTATACAGCCGCTGGTAAATCATTGACGATGTCATTCACAGTAGCACAAGTGGTTGTAATACGAAAGGTGCTCAGCATGTATGTCACTCACAGGGAATGACTGTTTTCTATGTTTCAGTATCAGTTTCTGCCATATCCTTACTAGGAACCCCTTGAGCGCGAGGTGGCAAGTTCAATCTTTGGTGAGGCTTATTTGAATGAGTTTATCTGCTAATAACTCACCATGTGCATCAAGAGAGCAACAGAAAACGAGTGTCCGGGAGGTGCAGGGATCAACTTTCTGTGGGATGTATGTATTACGCTTCACAAAATAGACATCGTCGACATAGAGAAAACGTCCAAAACATACAATCAACTTGCACCAAGAACCCTGAATGGAAAAAGGCGTTCCACAGTGATTATAATGGTTCGCAGCAGCAAGATCGAACGCAAACTCCTTACGAGTTACAAACTGCGGAGGACGTTCAGCTAGCTATCCACTCTGAAAGAACGCATATATAATCACATTGGTGTAAAGGGGTTACGAGAATTGATGGAATGTGTTGGTATGCATCCGAATGTGAAATAATCTGTTGCGGAGATTATCGTGAAACTAGCTATTCTTTAAGACTTAGGTGCAGATAGTGCGATAATACAGGTCTGTTTTAAAAGCGAGGAAAATGCAAACATCCAGAGCTTGAATTTGTCAGTTGTTCCAGATGTTGTGAACGCAATGTCACATCGTTTCCAGGAGGAATAGTTTGCACTAAAGAAGTATGATCTTTATACGCAGACCAGGAATCAAGCAAAAGCAAGTTATATTGACCAGCTATTGGCCAAAAGCAGTGTTCATACAATAGTTTTAGTTCTCTTATTCTCATTTTCCCACCGTTGCTTGGTGTGACGTAAATATTCCCTACTCCCTTGCAAGATCTAACACCTGAGGAAGAATCATAGAGGTTAAAGCATATTCAACTTCTGCCAGCACAAGAAACAACTTCCCACCCAATTTACCATCAACAGTCGACAAGTTGGATACCACTGCGTTTAGGCATTGATGTTACTTGATCCTGATAAAACTCTCTTAGTACCTTTAATTACCTTCGACATACATTTACTCTTCTCAGCCCTATTGTTCGGAGTTGAAAACGGTATGTTTGTTGATCTCATCTACAAATTTTCGGGCCGATTCCACAGTTTGCTGTGCATCGTCAAGTTGATGCTTTCTTTGAAATTATCTTAAGTCTTCCAATTCTTTATCACTGTTTGAAGTTATGCAACCATCCACTGCTTCCCTTGAAATCACTGTAATCTATGTCGCGCGCAATGTGATGTGCATAACGGAGTAGGTGCCTAACATGCACAACATGTAAATTGTATTGAACATCCTCGAAACGTGCAAACATCACTTTTTTTAACATGTACGCCTTGTCCTCCCCTGAATATCCGTAGTTTTTCTTATATACTACACTGTCGTATTGTTGTGGATGTATTCGAAATCTCTTCATAATAGCTTTTTTACCAACCTGCGGATGATCTTGCATGTACTTATTTATGTTCGGTACACAATCCTTAGACAACGATTCTCCCTCACTTCGTTTGACTGGAGATGGGATTGGTGGCTCCCTGTCCTACAAGGATGATGTACTACATGGCTCGACACCTGTTTCAGTACAACTTTCATTTGTTAATTGCGTATTGTAATCTGTTTACTCCCTATAGACATTGTCCACACAGTCGAGCGTACAATACACCAGACATTCCGCAGACTCATCTTGCAGAAACGCTAAAAATTAATCTGCCACTTCTTTATCACGCTGCGAAATTCCTTGAGTTCCTTTGTGATGAAATGTAAGCTTCGGCAACTGTTTTTGTAGATATAACACATTGTTTGCTTTGCTTGTCGTTGCCACTGATCTGCTTTGTATCAACAACACTAGCACTGTACCACTGTTGTGAGTTACGCGCTGACTAAGTTGTTCAACCAGACAGCGCAGCTTCGTGCCATGCTCACCATTGGATACCTCCAGTCCCAGACCCTGTTGCCATTAGCAGCCATTATGGTGGTTACGTGGTAGACGATATCTGGGACGTTGATTGCTTCAAATATCATTGGCTTTTTGTGACCTCGCACTTAAGAATTTCCTCGTTAGATATTGAACACAGTCTGCTCGAACTGTGCAGCAGCACCTTAGAAAATTACTGTCTGCCTGTGCTGTCTTTAACATTAACAACAGCTGTCGCCATTAGTGCAGTACAGTAGATACCATGTCGGCCCATAGTAGCTGAATGGGATAAGTAACAGCTTCTTGATTCAGCAGCCTGTCTGTCCTTCGAGCCGGCTGTTTTATGAAGCGATTACGCATCGTACACGAGTGAACCGAGCATTTGCAACTAACGTTACCAGAGCAAATGCACAAAAATACCATTTATATTTTGTAACAAATTGACGTCGCTCACAGACATTTAATGCTTCAAACCCCATGCTTATAGTGATTGCAAAAAGGCCCTTACAAAATTTACATGTTTTCTCAGTATCAGCCTTATCCAGATGAATCCATCTCACTTCTCTCGTTCGATTTAAGCTACTGGGATTTCCTTGTGGATCCTATACGTTGCTGTCCCTAAATTAAAAAAAAACTCAAGGGACTAACATAGTTGTTGTTGTTGTGGCCTTCAGTCCTGACACTGGTCTGATGCAGCTCTCCATGCTACACTATCCTGTGCAAGCTTCTTCATCTCCCAGTACCTACTGCAACCTATATCCTTCTGAATCTGCTTGGTGTATTTATCTCTTGGTCTCCCTCTACGATTTTTACCCTCCACGCTGCCCTCCAATGCTAAATTGGTGATCCCTTGATGCCTCAGAACATGTCCTACCAATCGATTCCTTCTGCTAGTCAAGTTGTGCCACAAACTTCTCTTCTCCCCAATCCTATTCAATACTTCCTCATTTGTTATGTGATCTACCCATCTGATCTTCAGCATTCTTCTGTCACGCCACATTTCGAAAGCTTCTATTCTCTTCTTGTCCAATTTATTTATCGTCCATGTTTCACTTCCATACACACTCTTACATATACTTTCAGAAATGACTTCCTGACACTTAAATCTATACTCGACGTTAACAAATTTCTCTTCTTCAGAAACGCTTTCCTTCCCATTGCCAGTCTACATTTTATATCTTCTCTACTTCGACCATCATCAGTTATTTTGCTCCCCAAATAGCAAAACTCCTTTACTACTTTAAGTGTCTCATTTCCTAATCTAATACCCTCAGCATCTCCTGGCTTAATTCGACTACATTCCATTATCCTCGTTTTGCTTTTGTTGATGTTCATCTTATATCCTCCTTTCAAGACGCTATCCATTCCGTTCATCTGCTCATCCAAGTCCTTTGCTGTTTCTGACAGAATTACAATGTCATCGTTGAACCTCAAGCTTTTATTTCTTCTCCATGGATTTTAATACCTAATCCAAATTTTTCTTTTGTTTCCTTCACTGCCTGCTCAATATACAGACTGAATAACATCGGGGAGAGGCTACAACCCTGTCTCACTCCCTTCCCAACCACTGTTTCCCTTTCATGCCCCTCAATTCTTATAACTGCCATCTGGTTTCTGTACAAATTGTAAATAGTCTTTCGCTCCTTGTATTTTACCCCTGCCACCTTCAGAATCTGAAAGAGAGTATTCTAGTCAACATTGTCAAAAGCTTTCTCTAAGTCTACAAACGCTAGAAACATAGGTTTGCCTTTCCTTAATCTAGCTTCTAAGATAAGTCGTATGGTCAGTATTGCCTCACGTGTTCCAATATTTCTACGGAATCCAATCTGATCTTCTCCGAGGTCGCCTTCTGCTTGTTTTTCCATTCGTCTGTAAAAAATTCGCGTTAGTATTTTGCAGCTGTGGCTTATTAAACTGATAGTTCGGTAATTTTCACATCTGTCAACACCTGCTTTCTTTGGGATTGGAATTATTATATTCTTCTTGAAGCCTGAGGGTATTTCGCCTGTCTCATACATCTTGCTCACCAGATGGTAGAGTTTTGTCAGGACTGGCTCTCCCAAGGCTGTCAGTAGTTCTAATGGAATGTTATCTACTCCCGGGGCCTTGTTTCGACTCAGGTCTTTCAGTGCTCTGTCAAACTCTTCACGCAGTATCGTATCTCCCATTTCATCTTCATATACATCCTCTTCCATTTCCAGAATACTGTCCTCAAATACATCGCCCTTGTATAGACCCTCTATATACTCCTTCCACCTTTCTGCTTTCCCTTCTTTGCTTAGAACTGGGTTTCCATCTGAGCTCTTGATATTCATACAAGTCGTTCTCTTATCCCCAAAGGTCTCTTTAATTTTCCTGTAGGCAGTATCTATCTTTCCCCTAGTGAGATAAGCCTCTACATCCTTACATTTGCCCTCTAGCCATCCCTGCTTAGCCATTTTGCACTTCCTGTCGACCTCATTTTTGAGACGTTTGTATTCCTTTTTGTCTGCTTCATTTACTGCATTTTTATATTTTCTCCTTTCATCAATTAAATTCAATATTTCTTCTGTTACCCAAGGATTTCTACCAGCCCTCGTCTTTTTACCTACTTGATCCTCTGCTGCCTTCACTACTTCATCCCTGAAAGTTACCCATTCTTCTTCTACTGTATTTCTTTCCCCCATTCCTGTCAATTGTTCCCTTATGCTCTCCCTGAAACTCTGTACAACCTCTGGTTTAGTCAGTTTTTGCGGGTCCCATCTCCTTAAATTCCCACCTTCTTGCAGTTTCTTCAGTTTTAATCTACAGTTCATAACCAATACATTGTGGTCAGAGTCCACATCTGCCTCTGGAAATGACTTACAATTTAAAACCTGGTTCCTAAATCCCTGTCTTATCATTATATAATCTATCTGAAACCTGTCAGTATCTCCAGGCTTCTTCCATGTATACAGCCTTCTTTTATGATTCTTGAACCAAGTGTTAGGTATGATTAAGTTGTGCTCTGTGCAAAATTCTACCAGACGGCTTCCTCTTTCATTTCTTACTCCCAATCCATATTTACCTACTACGTTTCCTTCTCTCCCTTTTCCTACTACCGAATTCCAGTCACCCATGACTATTAAATTTTCGTCTCCCTTCACTATCTGAATAATTTCTTTTATTTCATCATACATTTCTTCAATTTCTTCGTCATCTGCAGAGCTAGTTGGCATATATACTTGTACTACTGTAGTATGGGTAGGCTTCGTGTCTATCTTGGGCACAATAATGCGTTCACTATGCTGTTTGTAGTAGCTTACCCGCATTCCTATTTTTATATTCATTATTAAACCTACTCCTGCATTACCCCTATTTGACTTTGTATTTATAACCCTGTATTCGCCTGACCAAAAATCTTGTTCCTCCTGCCACCGTACTTCACTAATTCCCATTATATCTAACATTAACCTATCCATTTCCCTTTTAAAATTTTCTAACCTACCTGCCCTATTAAGGGATCTGACATTCCACGCTCCGATCCGTAGAACGCCAGTTTTCTTTCTCCTGATAACGACGTCCTCATGAGTAGTCCCCGCCCGGAGATCCGAATGGGGGACTAATTTACCTCCGGAATATTTTTCCCAAGAGGACGCCATCATCATTAACCATACAGTAGAGCTGCATGCCCTCGGGAAAAATTACGGCTGTAGTTTCCCCTTCCTTTCAACCATTCGCAGTACCAGCACAGCAAGGCTGTTTTGGTTAGTGTTACAAGGCCAGATCAGTCAATCATCCAGACTGTTGCCCCTGCAACTACTGAAAAGGCTGCTGCCCCTCTTCAGGAACCACACGTTTGTCTGGCCTCTCAACAGATACCCCTCCGTTGTGGTTGCACCCATGGTACGGTTATCTGTATCGCTGAGGCATGCAAGCCTCCCCACCAACGGCAAGGTCCATGGATCATTGGGGGGGGGGGAGGGGGGGTGCTAACATGTTGGACATACTACTAATATAGTATGTCCAAAAAATTCGTCCATTGATTTATCGGGGTGACTGTGGTGAATATTTTGATCTTGCACACGTCACGATCAGTATTGCAAAATAGACACACTGACTTCTGAAAGATTCATTGATGAAGTGGGACGTCAGATTTAGGATCATCTAAGGCCTCCAAATGGCTGTGGAAAATGGAAATGAGTGTTTGGCATCATGATTGGCCGGGAGGCCCCTTATGGGGCAGGTCCGGCTGGCTTGGTGCAGATCTTGTTACATTTGACGGCACATTGGGTGACCTGCCCTCCGGATGGGGATGAAATGATGATGAAGACAACACAACACCCAGTCCCTGAGTGGAGAAAATCCCCGACCCAGCCGGGAATCGAACCCGGGCCCCTTAGGACGGCATTTCGTCACGCTGACCATACAGCTACCGGGGCGGACTCCAAATGGCTATATACATGATTAATTAGTTGTCTATAACCATGCGTTTGCATGTCTCGCTGCAGTTACTTTGGGATTATCACACCTCTGCATGATAAGCCCCCATTCAGTCGTTAGATTTCTAGATGTGATAGCTATATGTCTCAAAAGGTCCTTTGCTTCACCTCGCAGAGTTGAACTAAGATAATAAAATTTTTGCACATCATCAGTTTAAGTGTTCTTCATGATTAGACTAAAAATGGCATCCCTGTGTGACGACCACTTCTGGTTCTCCCCTTCAAAACGTCAAGTTTGATGGAGGGTAGCGTTAAAGAAGTGACATTGTGTGATAGATTCAGTTATTCCATAGGCTGCGATAGATAAGAGCGCCTCTTCATTACACCCTTGATAGTGGGTACAATGAAATCCCAGGAATCCTCAAATTAAACCCTATCCTTAGTATGATCTACGGATTCAATGTCGAGCCATGCTTGAGACGACTTAAAATCAATCATGCCAATCTGCTTAAGGTGGTCACCAGCAAGTCCCAGCTTACGCAAAGTTACTATGCGCGCGAGAGTGACCTTTGCAGTACCTCTCCGTTTAACTAATCTTTTCCACTCACAAGGCTGCTGCGACAGGGCAGTACGAAGTGGAACAGAAGGGACATCACGGATGCTGGCAGCTTGCTCGGTCGAGCGTTACGATCTCCGATGGCGAATTTACGGCTTAGCAGGTGACGTCACAGAAAATTATGGACTCAGACTGGACCATTCTGGTGAAAACGCATGCTATTGACTGGAGTCCCTGGTTTCACCATAAGGATACGTCATCCGGCGCAGCAGTGTGGTTACGCGGCAATTGAGCCGTACAACAGGCGCTCTAATGTATTACTCGTTGACTTTACTTTTGGTTGGGTTGAATACACAGTTGTAAAAATCAAGTACAGAAACATGAATACGTATTTCACCTTAACACTAAATAAATGTTCTCTTCCTTACATAAAAAAAGAATAACTGTGTCGTGAACGTCGGGAAAGGTTTGTTCCAAAATGGAGCACAGAGATTTTAGGAAATGTTTTTGTTTGCATTTTCCGGTCCCTGAAAAGTAACGAATTATGCTTCAACCGGCTACACTTTCTTTGTCTGTGCTAGCCTTGTAGAGTAAAGACCCGCAAAGGTGTAACTGATATTCAGTCTAGATTTTCACTTTTTCCTGCTTGAAAAGCAAATGATTTATCAATGTTTGGGAGTTTAATAGCAAAATAACCTGCAATGTATTAAATCGCGTCTCGAAGAAAAGACAAGATTTTTAAGTCATCACATATTGTTACTGCATCTATTAATAGAGTGGCAGTGTAGATGGCGGTCCAGTGTAGTCATTATCATACATTTCAGACCTTATGGAGATTGTGAGATTGAATCCCAGTGGGTATAATATCGATTGAGAGTAAATCGAAGAACTACGAAAGTAATATGAAGTAGTAGGAACGAGAACAACGGCAAACTTAATATCAGAATTGGGGATCACGCACTAGACTAAATTATTGAATTCTGCCAGCTAGGGAGCAGAATCACACATGAGGAATGGAGCAAGGACGTAAAATGCTGGAAAAATGGCATCCCTTGCCAAGAGAAGTTTACTAGTATTTTAATCTGAGGAACGGATTTTTGAGACTGCACATCTGGAGCAGAGTATTGTATGGTATTGGAAGATGGATTGTGGGAAAACCGCAACAGAAGAGAATCAAAAAATATGAAATGTGGTGCTACAAGTCTGACAGATGGACTGATAAGGTAAGGAATGAGGAGGTTCTCCACAGAATTGGCAAGGAAAGGACTATATGGGAAACGCTGGCAAGAAGAAGGGACAACATGACAGGACATCTGTTAAGACATCAGGGAACACCTCCCATTATAGAACAGGGGGCTGCACAAGGTAAAAGCTATAGGGTAAGACAGAGATTTGAATACATCCAGCAAATAATTGAGGACAGAAACAGCAGAGGAAGACAGAGATTGGAATACATCCAGGAAATAACTGAGGACTTAGGTTACAAGTGCTACTTTGAGATGAAAAAGTTAGTAGAGGAGAGGAATCCGTGACGGATGTACCAACCAGTCAGAGGACTGATCAAGAAAAGTGCTTTTGAACTTCAGTTTTTAAATTTTTATCGACATGACTTACGTAATTATTTTTAATAAGTTATTTTTATTATTAACGTTTTAATTTGAATGGCTGCAGTGTGTGACACCTGGAACCCTTATCCATAAAATCCTTACACGTAGTTTCAAATAGTCGATCCCACGTCTGGAGACTTTCTCTGTTGGTCGTTTTTACGGTGACATCACTGCAGAGTGGTTGTATATTCTCACAGTGAAATAGTAGCATATCTTGAAAATACGAAAAAATAACATATATTTTTACGAGAAATTAATATACCCAGGAGCAAAAGCTAAAAAACGTGATCAACATAATGTATTTATTTCTTACAACATTTGGCTTTCAGTGTCGTAGAGTAATGCAGTGATGCATGAAGGATTATATTTATGGGAATTAATTTTTGTTGAGGTATTTGTTGAGTTTTAATTATTTTGAGCGTTAATTATTCATATAATTACATTTTACCTTTTCGCCTGCATCCCTGCTTTCTGTAATTTGTTCCTCATGCCGATTTGGAACGTGTAGTAGCTTCATTGTCGTTGAAAACTTTGTTTCTCAATTTCCGTTCACCGTATTCAGGCCGAAAATAAACTGAACGCATTGCTTCGAACTATTCGTTAAAGGTGGGACTGTTCGTCTTTAGGGAAACTATGATAAATAACTTTTGTCGTCTTTCCAGTTATATTAGTGAATTAAGCTACTATGCTATTACAGTGACGGGCGCTCATGACTGACACGAAGTAAGCTATTTTCCATGGATACACAATACAGCTTCCAAGTTCTGCTGAGTGACACGGGCATCACTGTCCTTTGTATGGCGTCACGGCGCACAGGAACGTGACTGGAAATTTTTTTCTCGCTGGGGGCCGGAATGACATACCTCCTTTTTATACAGCTTGAGTCAACTGTTCGTGTCTGTGTCCTTTGGCGTTCAACAACATTAAACACCAGCGAACAAATATTTCTGGACACTTGTGTTAAGGCCGTTGCTTCCGATGTCCCAAACCGACGTTAGAACAAAAATGTGCGACTTTGGCGTTTTTATTTTTTCGCGGCTTCTTACACTTTCCCGTACTGTGGAATACACGAAGGCTTTTATTCCATGTGTGCACTGTATCCGGTCCCGGGAACGAGGCCTATGACTGCTGTATTCTAGCACTTAAGATCTGAGTGTACAGTGGGGGAGGACTCAATGTACTTCCATTATTTCCGATGAAATCAGTTACAAGAACACAAATATCGGATATATAAATATTGTTATTGTAGCAAATGGTTTGCAAGTTGCACAAGATACCCACTCGCTGATGCCCTTGGCTGGCTGAGAATGCGGCCACCTACAGCTGTGTTCCCACCTGACTGCGCTGAAGAATGGCCAGATGGTCCAGTTAGAAGCACGCAGAATAGTTTCCGACATGGAGCAGATTATACAGGACAAGATGACAGGTCCAATTTGTAAGATGCAACAGTGGGTGCCATTAGTGTGGAAAAGTGAGTCGCAGAACTCTATAGCTGCCAATGCAGGCTTTTCCATTCTGTTGAAAAATGAAGTTATCGCCATGTTCACGCAAATGTGGAAAAGACGGCCTCTAATATACCCAAGAATAATTATTCCTGTAGCTCTTTTTTCCACAAAACAAAAGAACGAGCAGAAAATATTTTGTCAGGACATGTAGCTTTGGACAGTGTCTCTCACGCTCGGTTATGGTTGCTGATGTGCTCCTCATTTTCTTAAGTAGTGACGATTCACTTTGCATGTCAAACGCAATATAGCCACATCTTTGATTGTTTGGTGTGACAGAAAGTTATCTTCCATCTCCACGCCGTAATACTTCAAGGCTAGAGAAAAGTATCCCAGTTATGCCACACTTTATTATCGGGACTTTTTTCCTAAGTCACAGAGGACAGACAAGTGCGGTTTGCAAGCGTTGTGCTTCAATATGGAGGGAATGTACTTTTTGAAGACTGATTAGCAGTTGAGGGACGGCGTCAAGATTCAGATGTCATGGGAACTTAAAGGTACATTCGTTACAGATGACTGGATCTGCTGTTACGCTTCTGCCGCATTGGCAAGTAAGGAATGCAAAGTAGAGACTCTTGCACACATTAAAAGTAGTTTCTAAGAAAAATATAGCATGTATGGGACTCGCCATGGGTACTGAGTGGTACCGCAAACAGAGACAGGATGACGTCACTATGTGATGTCACCTGTTTTGTTGCATACTCTACTCCGGCTGCCAATGACAGGCGATCAACCACCAGTGAAGGACAACTGAAGGATTTTTCAGCGCAAAATCTGAAAGGGTGATGCCCTGTGGAGTTACCCACTGTCAGTAGTTTACTGGAGGATACTGCAAATTGAGCACACCTGTGCCAAGACGATGTAATGGAAGATTCAGTGCCCTGAAGTACAAGAATGGAGCGAGCAGACAAGAACACCTGAGCAAAGGCCTTCAGATTACAGATCATGCATGCTAAACCGTTCTTACTCGGAGTAGAGAGCTGGTTTTCATTCTGATACTACTTTTACCGGTATTTTGTCCCTTCGTGTCATTCAAGATTATGGACCCTGCAGGATTATCCGTGTTTTGAGTTTGAATTAAAGATATATGTCAGACTGTTTTCTAATGGTTTTCCGGCCTTTGTTTCCAGTATTCATCCTAAAACTTGTTGTCATTGTGTAACATCTCATTTTCGATTCTGTTTTGGATGGTTTCCCTTTTGGTCTACTGTTTAGGTCCATGAAAATTCGACGGTGTTCTATCACCAAATATAATTTGGATACCGCCTCTAGAAGTTAATAACTGCAGGCAAAATACGACGCATGTGCGGTGGGAAGACCGAATGTCTGCCATGACAGGGACAGTGGAACGCCACTGTCACCTAGTTGCCAGTTTTACCTGCAGAATGAATAAGCAGAAAGAAATGGACAGGGCAACTTTTAATGCACTCTGTACGACTCTAATAAGGGAACAGGTTCATATAGATGGATGGATAAAAGCTGACAAACGTCGATAAGCAGCCACACGACTGATGCCAGTCCACTAGGAGATCAACATGAGTCCAACCGAAGATCAACATGACGGACTGACACCACGTCAACCAAATCATTTCCCTTGCACTGTCGTTCCTTCCATGTAGTGGTAGAAAATGTTTAGGTTCTCGTTCCCCTTTCCACAATAAATTACTTAATCTACGCCCAGTCGTATCGGCACTATGATATTTGTATTAATAATCTATGTGCAAATGGACAAATACAGTCGTTACACCCTATTCATGTTTTAATTTTTACTACAAAGCCAGGAATGAATTAACAGGAGTCGACATGGTAGTTGTTTATCACTGTCATAAATGACTTGTTGAAATTGAATTTTGTACGTTTTGAAATATAAAATTCGCCGAAAAACATGCCGGACTGAGAATGGCTGATGCCTCAATCATGGATTGCACTATATGGAAAATAATGTTAAATGTAAATATATTCCAAGAGACTATCAGGATTATATTACATAAACAAACTGTTTGTTCAAACTTTTGACGCCACCGTCGAATGATTGAGCTATAGTATGGGCAGTGCCGTACTTTTCACGAACGTCACACCACATATTTGTAAGTGAGTAGCCCTTGTTGGAACGGAGAACACAAGACGCCTTTTGTTGCTTTGTTATCCCCATCTCCATTCTATGAACATTGGACAATGGAGAAACGAGCGAGCCCGATAGGTACGCCGGTGAACCACCTACCCGCAACCATATGAACCAGCAAATTACAACTGGAGTCCAGGTAAAGTTATAGCTAAAATTCAGCCGATTCATGCAGAAGATATAGTGCTGCGAAATAGGATGGCCCTTTCTAAAACACCTTGTATATATTTTTTTCTTTTTGGGAGTTTTGTATCAGTTTCTTTAAACAGACTTTTAACATCTTGTACAGGGTATGATTAATCCATATTCATATTAATATTATATAAATGCGACAGTAATTTGGCCTGATACGCTTTCATGAGTAAACCGCTGAACCGATTTTCATAAAATTTGGGGTGAAGATAGCTTCAACGCTGAGGAAGATCATACGCTACTTTAGAAAGTTGTATCTTTTTGAGCAATATTAACATTTTTAAATATGGTATATATGAGATGGTCGGCGATTCTTAGTATCTACAAACTATTTCGTGACGGTACAAATCCAGTACTGCTGCATGCGCGATTTATCATATTGACTTGGTACACCACCTGGCATAGCTGGAGAGTGTTTGTGGAGATACGACAGTAAAATCCGACGCTAAGTCCGAGAATCATATTTAAAATTTATACGATAAACCACACAAACGTAAATCGATTTAGCGCACGTTTCTACGAGAGACTCGAATCCAACAAACCTCGGAGCAATCTTAGATCCGCTGCAGCTCGGATGCAGAACGTTAAGCGGCCTTAAGAGCTTCAGAGACAGTGGAACAGTCACGAGCCCGTCACATTTTAGACGCTGAGCGTAACGTGTCTGTTATAGTTCCTGAGATGCTTGAAGACACAACGACGGCAACATTTAAAAGCTGTGCGACAAACAGAGAGAGTCGTATCTTTACATGTCGAGCTTGGAATGCTTTTGGTGAGGCTGCATTGCGTTATTATATTTCAGTGGAGTATGTCAATCACAAAATGGCCTTCTTCGAGCATGGACTAAACATTTAGGCACTATAGTCCATTAAAATTGAAGGAAGAAAGGGTTAGCATGTGTTGCTCTGGTGACAAAATTTCACATCCAGTACTGGGAGGGCCAGAGTAGCCCCCAAAAACTCTGCTTCTGTATAAAGTTTTTTTAAAAAATTAGAAAATATAATGCATGCTTTCAGATTCGACACACAGCTAAATAACAGAAACACGTTCGTTATGCACTTACATACCGCCACTGCATACGTTTTTAAAACGTGCGTCTCTACAAGATTATATACACAGACATTTATAAATCAGTAGCTTACTTACTAACCATCGCTCATCATGACAAAACTACTGCTATGCGAGCTTAGCTGTGGATAACAGCTAGTGAAAATATAAAACATAAAAATCGGACTTTTAACAAATAGTATAACATTATATCTGTTTGGTGGATATTCTTCTTCTACCAAATGATCTGTATGCATTATAATCAACTACTACGTAGAAATGGAAAAAAGTGCTAATCTCTAGATGATTCTGCTCTTACACCATCGTGGACGGACCCTTATCTTGTGTACCAAGCTTAAGAATAGAAAACAAATACGATGAGAGGGCGTCACCACACAGCATAACCACTTGCCTCGAGTCCTCGGTCCCCAGCAGCAGCCTCCAGATGGCGTTCACAAATGTGAACCAGTTTCTGCTTCTGTACCACTTCCATCTGCACGGCGTTCTCGTCCACCGATAGTGTTGCCAGCCGCCAAAGCAAGCGCTGTCAAATGCGGACTTGAACAGAATTTCTAGTGGTGGTGAATACTATCTTCTCTAAATGTAGAAAAATGTAAGTTGACCCAGATTATTAGGGAAAACAATGCCGTAACGCTGGAATTCAGCAATAGCTGAGTGCTGTTTAACTCAGTCATGTCAATTAAATATCTAGCCATAGTGTTGCAAAGTGAAATGAAATGGAACGAGTGTGTAAGGACTGTAGTATGGAAGGCGATAGGTCGACCTTAGTACACTGGGAGAATTTTAGGAAAGTGAAGATCATCTGTAAAGGATGCCACATATAAAACACTAGCTTAGTGCCCGCTGCTTCGCTCTCTAAGACTGTACGGCCTGCACAGATCTTTTTTTTTTTTTTTTTTTTTTTGATAGAATTATTATATTGTCTAAAAATTGCAACATCTTTTAAACTTTGCACGCTAGTGAAGGCCATACAAGCATAATCTTTTCCGAGTGTATCTCTGACCGAAAAGTGATTGCGGTAGCCAGAGTCGGAGGTCTTTATTAATTCTGCATTTTGAGTTCATTAGAATCTTTCATCTCCTAACGGATTTCTTTAATACAAATACAGGTTCTCATACATTTAGTTTTAAAATATTTTAATATAACGAAATATCTTTATAAAAATTTTGATCCCTATATGTCCCTCTTAGGAGTAGAATTTCCAAAAGTCACTGACACACGTATGTTTTTAAATTTCTAACCGAGAAGCCAAATAGAAAGTTGAAGAGTTTTTGTTTCAAAAATACTTTCATAAGAAAATATTTCCATAAAAACTTTCTTCCTCTATTTTATCCCCTCAGCAGTATAATTTTCAAAACACTCATACAATTATTTTTGTATTTCTGAGAAGCCAAACACAAATTTTCTTAGATTTAGATTTAAAAACGCTTTCATAAGAAAATATTTTTAAAAAATATCCATTCTGTATTTCATCCCCTTAGGGGCTAAATTTGCAGAAACTCTGAAACACGCCTTTTTAAAAATTTCTAACCGAAAAGTGAAATACCAGTTCTCATAGACGTAACTTGAAAAATAATATATTAGTACTTTAATAACGTTAGATTTTCGAAAAAAACTTTCACCTCAAATTGTACCCCGTTAGTGATTGAATTTTCAAAAAGGATGAAGCACATTTTTTAAAAAAAAATTTTCACCATGAAACCAAATACCAATTTTCGTAATTCTAGCTTCATATTCTTAGGGTTTGAATTCTGAGCAGTCCTTTACAGAACGATGCCTACAATGTAAGATCAACACCATGTCCCAATTTCAAGTTTCGATCCTTAGCGGTTTGGGCTGGTCGATGATGAGTCAGTCAGTCAGTCACTCAGTTAGGGCAGAGATTAGACTACAATAGACTAAACTAGAGACTGGTGCTACACGTACCTGAATACTGCTGGAGAGTGTAGGATCCGCAAGAGGTCGGATTAAAGGAAGACACTGAAGCAATTCAGAAGCAACCTGCTAGATCTGTCACCGGTAGGTCCGCTCAACACGTCACTGTCATGAGATGATACGTGCATTCAAACGTGAATCCCTGAAGACAACATTCTTATCGCGAAAAGTTACTGAGGAAATTTAAGGATCTGGCATTTGAAGCTGCCTGCATAACGATTCTACTGCCGTCAGCTGACGTAGATATCGCACAAGTACCACGAAGGTGATATAAGAGAAATTAGGGCTCAAACGAAGGCACACAGACAATCGTTTTCCCCTCATTCCATGTGCGAAGAGAAAAGAAGAGGAAATCACTAGTAGTTGTACAAGATACTCTCAGCCATGCACCATACGGTGGATTTCGGAAAACGTATGTAGACGTACATGCAAACTGCTTGTCTCTTGTTCTGGCAGAGATGGATACATTTCCGCCGACAGGCACAAATCGCGACTTGCAGTGGATACGCACACAGTTTCGATCCTGCAGTCAGACAGTTCAATTCATTGCCTGCAGCCAGTCCACTAGACTGCTTGCAATTACTCTCGGGAGCACAGTTTTACGACTTCCGTTGAGAAGACAACATTCTGGCTTAGCAATCGCTATTCGCATAGTGGTAGGACAATCATGTATGTCTAATTACATTCAGTCCCTGTGGCAGTATCTTAGACTGCCAAGAGATAGGAAACATATAAAACTTCCTGGCAGATTAAAACTGTGTGCCGGACCGAGACTCGAACTCGGGACCTTTGCCTTTCGCGGGCAAGTGCTCTACCAACTGAGCTACCCAAGCACGACTCACGCCCCGCACTCACAGCGTTAATTCCGCCAGTACCTCGTCTCCTACCTTCTAAGTTTCACAGAAGCTCTCCTGTGAACCTTGTAGAACTAGCACTGCTGGAAGAAAGGATATTGCGAAGACATGGCTTAGCCACAGCCTGGGGGATGTTTCTAGAATGAAATATTTTTACTCTACAGCGGAGTGTGCGCTGATATGAAACTTCTTGGCAGAGTAAAACTGTGTGCCGGACCGAGACTCGAACTCGGGACCTTTGCCTTTCGCGGGCAAGTGCTCTACCAACTGAGCCACCCAAGCACGTTGGAATGGCGTTGAAGAGTTTTAAAACGAAAGGCGGAACGCCTGCGAATCGTTGGAGCTCCTCGTCGATGCGCAATGTGTACATTGGTAGTACAATAGGTTGTGCTCGATTGTCCTGGGCTTCTTTTGGCAGACTATTCTAATCGTTTCATATTATCACAACTTATAGTTGCAAAGAAGTCTAACAATTCGATTCCAAACTCATGTTTTTTATAGGTAAAGGGAAAACAAATAGTCTTACTTATGATCACGTCATGGCACCTAATATAGTGCCTCTAACACAATAATAACAAACGTTGCCATGTCCAACAAATTTTTAAGACCTCCACGACGTAAAGTTTCATTGTAAAAAAAAAATAATAATAATAATGAAAGAAACGCATTTATGACATAAAGCAGACCCACAAAATCTGAAATCCTTTATAAAGGTAATACGGCCAGATTAAAACAGAGCAGAGCACAATTTCAAAAGAATGAGACTGCATGGCGCAGAAATTAGGACGCCCATTTAAAGCGTAACAGCGGAGTAGGAAACTTTGCCTCACTTCTTGTAGCGAAAAGAAAGGCGGACGCTTTGCATCTAATGAATTATATTAACGTATTTCTTAGACGTATCTAGTCGTATTAAGACCGAAACAGCTCTGCGACCTCAGCAGATACGTCTCATTATGGCACTGTTAAAACGTGGAGCGGATTTGCATCCTGCCTTCTGAGTATTATTGAAATGATGAAAGTTAGACTGCACTGAATTTCAAATGTTTTCTTACAACGGACAACAGTACCAGGATATATGAATTCACAATGGTGCAGACAAGTGCAAATCGAGGCAGATGTTCTTCTTTTAGCTTTCATTTATGTATTTATTTTGAGGAAGATCTAATAGATCCAACTTTCTGAATAATTGCTTTCCAGAAATAATTAAAGGAAATTATTTTAAGCAACTAGTATGGAAGTATTATACGCTACATTACATGATCTTTTCGTACGTATTATTGGTTTTGGCGGGTAAACTGTAATACTACTCTGAACTTTTGAAGAATTTCCCACTCGTACTAAGCCTTCAGAAAGGTCTCAGTATAGTCGGCGAGTCCGGAGATGGTGGTATAAAGGGCATACAGTATAACTGGCCATGCTTTCCCACCCGAGGTTTGCGATAATTAAGGCAATTCATCCTTCAACTGACTTAGTGAACCGCTTTGTAGGAATTCTTCCTACCTGTTAATTGGAGATGCTCTTGTAGGTTTATGTCTCCTTACATAGCCGTAGCAGTGCCGTCGTGTTCTGAAGGTGCAATACTACTGCCTATGTTTTACGTAATGAAGTGGCAAGAAGTTTTCTTTTTTTTCTTGTGCAAATAATTTTTGAAGGGGACGCCACTATGGTGGTTTTATTTAAGAAACACCGGAAAATGAGCTCGTTCGACTGATTATAAGCTAACTACTAAAGTTACGAGAGCATGGTCTACCGCATGACTGGATCGAAAGGGATCCTATCGGCGACCGCCTGCAATGGTGCCCAATCTGTAGCTTGAGCGTACCGTATAAGAACGTACACCGTTGTTTATATCGAGGATATTCATTCATTTATTAATATAAACGTTTCCTGATATTTGAAATTTACTGAATGATAGTATTATGGCCTGTAGGCTCCTTGCAATACTCGTATCTTATTGACAAAAGACAATCATTGTTAGCAAATATTTATTAATGACAATTACTGAAATGACGCCAGAATAGATGTGCTTTCCGTACGTATCTTTCAGCTGATTACAAAGCAGTTTCTGCATCGACACCTCATCGCAATGGCAGCGTGGGAAACTCTGTACGTTCTGCAGCATATGCGCTTCACGTATGTGAATTAGTAAAACGGGAGATAAAGTAAAATGTGCTCTTACCTGCAAGCTTCTCCCAGTCGTCACATGTAGTAATGACAGTTCTGATAAGTATCGAGTTGTCTGTGACTTTGTCATAAATCTGTGTTGTTAGAGTTTGTGCACAAACAGGAGCAATCTTCCTCACTGGCACCTTTCATGTTATATTGGGCAATGGATATCGCCAGGTCTAGTGTTACTGTCCTCACATTTTTATTTATGAAGTGTTTCCACAGAGACATACAGTTAATTGGAAACTGAATACGTACCTATGAGGCAATCGTGTTTCTAATTTCCTAGTACGCCCATTTAGTATCTGTAGTCTGGATTGAGGGGTATTAGATGGCATATTAGAAAAGTAAAGGCCGATAAATTTCAATCAAACGTTGGCGTCTTAGAACAAAATTACTTGAATGTGGTGCCGTTTATTGATTGTTTATTGTTGCTACAGAAATCATTATTCTCATTCAGTAATCGTCTGACGGTGGATGAAAGAAAATTATAATCTCTGAAAATAGTTTCTCCCACCGAATACGAAATGTGTGATGAAATCTGATTTACATGCACATTTATAGACCTAGTTCATGGTTCGAAAGTAATGTCTGAATGAAAGGTTATAAAAATTGTGTCAGCCCTTAAAAAGCGACTGTACAAATGTTCATGGTGGGGGGCAGAACATGAGTCCCAATGTTCACACCGATGAAATAATGCAACGAGTCCAACTGATGAGCTGACACAGCTCATGAAGCTCAGAGAGGCTGCACGTCGTTCATGCAGATTACGACGTACCCCTGAAAATCTTGTTAATTACATAAAAAAGCAGAAAAAGTGAGAAATGTTGCACTTCAACCTTGTCTGTACATGAACCGGCAACAGACAAAGACTTACTGTCATATGGAAAGAAAACCTGTTTAGTCTTGCTGCAGGCAAAGAAAAATCTGTAGATGATCCTGTTGTCGAAGTATGAAATCGGTACTTTACCTTACCTACAGCGCTAGTTGAATTGCAAACGAACAGGGAATTATTGATTGGTGGAGATAAAAGACAGAGCCTTAAGCGTACTGGCTGTGTGGTCAAAAAACTGAATATGCGTATCAGATCAGCGTCTGCTAGGCACGACAGCATCACATGATTCTTATTATCGACCCACTTCTGTCCACAATAACCTGTGTCTGCAACCAATCCATAACAGCAAATGTTTTACCTGTGGTCTGTCATGCCTCAACCTAAGGACGTAACCACAGTACTCTCTAACTGCTGATCTGTTTTCATTTCTCAGCAATATCCAAGGGAGAATACGTGATCCACGAACAGATAACCAACTTCCTAACTACCAATAATCTACCAGACTATCAGAAATTAATTTTCCTCAAACATCGCACCGCAACATCTGCTTCAATGAAGGCAACACACTACGTAAAGCAAGTCATGGAGAGACAACAGGAGACTATAAGGCTAAAGCAAAGCCTCTAACACCGTCGACATTTTTATTTCACTTGTCTAATTAGCATCCGTAACTTCTCTGCGTGTTCAGTGCAGTGGTTTCGGTCGTATCTTACGTCTCGTCAACGATTAGTCAAGACCGCCATCCTAAAGATGCAGTGGAGACAGGCAGTATCAGTTGTCTCCCACGGTTCAGTATTAGGTCCTTTATTCTTTGTACTTCTATCCGACTGTAAGTACTACATGTATGCAGATGACCTCCAGTCAAGTGTAAGACAAATAAGCTTGACGGGAATTGCCACTCTGATCTGTGTGAATTACAAAAATGTGTACAGAAAATAATGTTGAAGCACAGTCGATACAAAACCCAAACAGTCCTAGTTGATCATTCTAGGCTCATTAGCCAGAAACATGTTATGCACAGTTATCACAGCTGAGTGCAGACAAGCGCTGATATGTCCATACACTTTGCCTCCTCTACCAACTTACCAAATTATGCAGTCTCTCATATCTCTTCTCGACCTTAATGCTGTAGCACAACACAGCAGAAACATTACTTCCCACGGGAGCAAAAATTGTTTCTGTTCCACTGCATTACTAAGCAGCTGTCTTGAAGTCTTCATTAGCAGAAACCCGTCTCTGAAGTGATTTTCCTCCTGATATAAGAGAACTAAACAACAGCTCTAGCTTCAAACACTAAGCGTCAAATAGACTATAGCAACAATAAAGTGTGCCTTTGTTCCCGCACGCACTTCTTACATTATTTCAACTAAGTACCCCTCACCCTAACTCAATCTTCGTTAAAAATCGAGCCTCATTGCTGGTGCAGTCTACCTAAATTACACAATCTGGGAACTCGTTACTTCGGAATATAACTTTCTTACAGCTATAAATACGTTTTGTATCTCCTGATGTCATTATTATTATTATTATTATTATTATTACTGTTATTATTATTAGCAGTAGTAACAGTACCACTAGTATTAACTTCGCCACTTCTTAGTCTGTTATTTGACTTCTCTCTAGATACATGCAAATAATTTTTAATTTTACCAATAGCTTTTATTGTTATTCATCACAATAAAATATTTTATTTTCCCACGCAACTATAACGTAAAAAATACTATTTGTGTAAGATCATGGTCCGATGTAAGACAGGCCTGAAGCCCCTAATCTGGTCAGAAGACCATAATCTTCAGTAAAGTCTTCAAAGCGAGCAAGATAAAATATGCACTCCTGCATCGTCAAGCACTTTAGTCTTGCCGAAATTGCACCTCCGAGAACACCCTGGTCAGTGAAAAATCTCGTCCACTCATTGTTACCACATCATTCGTGAAGATACGTTTGCGCTTAGATGCGTTGTCACCTAAGTCAAACACGGCTGATATATTCTTTGAAAACACCACCACTTATGAATCTTGCTTCGTCTGCTACGTCATATAAGATAAAATAATTGCAGTACTTTCAGATAACGGTACGGGAACAATGTTCAGATTTGGACTCGCAGTGCAAAATGCAAATACAGGTACGTTTTCAGGTTTACCAGAGTGTTCTTGGATAAGAGTGCTCCGGGAACAAACCGTACAGTATACACACTGAAGAGCCAAAGAAACTAGTACAACTACCTAATATCGCGTAGGGCCCCCGCGAGCACGCAGAACTGCCGCAGTACGACGTAGCATGGTCTCAGATAATGTCTGAAGTATTTATGGAGGGAATTGACACCCTGAATCTTGCAGGGCTCTCCATAAATCCGCAAGAGTACGACGGGGTGGAGATCTCTTCTGAATAGCACATTGCAAGGCGTCCCAGATATACTCAAAAATGTTCATGTCCGGGGGAATTTGGTGGCCAGTGGAAGTGTTTAAATTCAGAAAAGTGTTTCTGGAGCCACTTTGTAGTAATTCTCGACGTGTGCGGTGTTGCAGTGTCCTGTTGGAATTGACCAAGTCCGTCGGAATGCACAATGGACTTAAGTGGATGCAGGTCATCAGACAGGATGCTTAAGTACATGTCACCTGTCAGAGTCGTATCTAGGCCTATCAGGGGTCCCATATCACTCCATCTGTAAACGTCCCACATCATTACAGAGCCTCTACCAGCTTGAAAAGTCCCCTGCTGACATGCAGGGTCCATGGATTCATGAGGTTGTCCCCATACCCGTAGACGTCCATCGCTCGATACAATCTGAAAAGAGACTCGTCCGATCAGGCAACAAGTTTCCAGTCATAAACAGTCCAGTGTCAACGTTGACAGGCTTTCGGCTCCGAAAGCCCATATCGATGATGTGTCGTTAAATGGTTCGCACGCTGATACTTCCTGATGGCCCAGCATTGAAATCTGCAGCAATTGGCGGCAGGGTTGCACTTCTGTCACGTAGAGTGATTCTCCTCAGTCGTCATTGGTCCCGTTGTTGGAGGATCTTTTTCCGGCCACAACGGTGTCGGAGATTTGATGTTTTATCGGATTCCTGATATTCACGGTACACTCATGAAATGTCCGTGCGGGAAAATCCCCACTTCATCGCTACCTCGTAGATCCTGTGCCGACTACAACATCACATTCAAACTCACTTAAATCTTAATATCCTGTCATTGTAGCAGCAGTAACCGATCTAACAACTGTGCCAGACACTTGTCTTAAAACCTTTCCATGGTGTAATAATATATGTCCTATTATCCTGTTCCAAACGCTCTCGCTGATTCAGCTGAGAATCTTATCAGCGCTCCTACCTTTCAACAATATCTTTCTATCACACCACCTCTCAAATGCGTCCCTTATCTTCTATTCTGGTTTTCCCAGACTTAATGATTCACTTGCTGTGCTCCAAACGTACATTAGACATTTTCCCCTCCCATTAAGACTCATGTTTCATACATTGGCTTTTCATGACCTTATTTCCTCCGACACGTTTTATTTCGTCTGAGAAGTATCACATTTTTTCACTTCCTCTGATTCGTGGTTCCCAATTTTAATGTTAAGTTTATTGCTAATCTTTCTGCTACTTTTCATTACTTTCGTTGGTCATAAGAGCTATGAATACACCGTTACTTAACACCTTTGAAATAGGGTGTTAGGTGGTTTTTTGATGCTATGAAATATAGTCCAGATAGAGGCAACTGCTCTTCCATCTCACATGGCCTAGTTGTTGAATAACGTTATTACTGGATACTCTTAAAATTGGTAGGCACTAAAGCTCAACGGATATTTGCGGCTACAAGTAGCCAAAGTACTCTTAGCAATATGGGTCATCCGATGAAGGCACTCTCCCAATAGTGGCTGATCTTCAAAGGCGCTATCGTAACTTCACATTTTCGTTTTTTGAGGGAGTCTACTGTGGGTCATCTAGGGTTGCTATCCTTGTACATACTCTTTCCGCTTCAGCGAAACACTATTTGTGCCTCTCCATCGGTTGTAAGTGTTTCCTTTTCCAGAAAAACTACAACCTTATTTTACAGATTGCTGCCGTGGACTTAAGACCAATATATCGTGACATTAATATGGTTTTTTTATTATTGCTTTACAAAAAGCTACTGAGTTGTTTGTACGACTTCTAGAAATGTGCATAATATGAGTGAGAGAAGATTTCGAATCACACAGAATAGTGATGATCTAGTGCGGTGACATATTTTAAGGTTTCTAGAATTTTAGGAAGCTCACTGGATAATATGATGATATTTTTACAGAGCTTTTTCACGAGACAAGCCGAAAAAAGAATGCCGTATTCTTTTCGTCCCTGGAACAGTATTTTGTTAGCTGCATAAGATTTAGTGACACCCATTGTCAGTGAAAGTGACACATATAGAGAAAATGAGGAATGTTGTTGATTGTTCCGTGACGTGGCTCACTCGTTAAAGCGTTAGTCATAAAGCGAATCTCAAACGAAACAATGTAATGTGACTGCTCAACTTCAAAACCTGCTTGGTTCTTCCTGTTTCATTTGCAGCATAGGGCTTCTGTAAGGAGCATGAACAAGTTCATAGGAAACAATAGGTTGAACTAGGCGTCAGTTACCCAGTCTCTGGTCATTAGGACTATGTGTCCGAGCAATGTGGCGCAGTGATTAGCACACTGTACTCGCATTCGGGAGGACGACGGTTCGATCCCGTGTCCGACCATCATGATTTAGATTTTCCGTGATTTCCCTAAATCAGTTCAGGAAAATGCCGGAATAGTTCCTTTGAAAGGGCTTAGTCGACTTCCGTCCCCATCCTTTCCTAATCCGATGAGACCAACGACCTCACTGTTTGGTCTCCTCACCCAAATCAACCCAACACAACCTATTACGACTGTGTCTTGCTCAAAGATGAGATCTAACTAAGTAGCCTCTTTATTTTCCTTCACACTGAAGAAGTAAACTCTTATAGAACTGATAGTTAGATGTTATCAAACATTGGAAAGATTTCAGATGTTTGTGAGCAGGACGTCCTCCGGAAACTGGTCCTTTTTCATCAGGAACTTAAATGGTAACACCGCAGGTGAGTGGGTTAATCCTTGGCTTGTATAAGTAATGCATGTAATTACATTGGTTTGATAGAGTTAACACGGACCGTGAGCTCCTTGTATGGCATCTCATTTAACTTTCGTAGTAAAATGCGCTTCTGTGGGATGAGGGGTGGAGGCTGGCGGATCCATAGCCTCGCTTTCTTAGTCTAGCCGTCGCTGTGGTAGCGAACCATCTAAGACTTCATGGCTTCAGGTATTATCAGTTGAGAGTTGATTCAGATTCATATATGTCGGTTTTGTTTTTTCCCGTGCAGTGTTTCAAATTGAGGCATCCAACAGATTAAGCGAAGCAGATTTCCTTCCGTCTAGAGTTCTCCGGCATATTCAGAGAAGTTCTTTGTTGCTAAATGACCAAATTAATAAATGAAGAGAGTCTGGTATTCACAAAATAATCACTTAAACTCTCAGGCACTGCTGTTGTTGCACTGCAATGTACAAATCTGTAAAACAAAGTTGAATGTTTACGAATAATTGTGCATCACTGGTTACACCTTATGGCCACCTTTTTACACGCACTTAATGCCCAGTTACTGTCTAGTTACTATCTGAAACTACAGAATTTCATTTTTGCTTCACTCCTGATACATGTACATATCCAGAAGAGGACATTATTAAATATCATTCACATCCTACAGAGGGGCCTATTAAATTTCCTTCAGATCCAGCAGTTGATAGCATTAGACTTCTGCATAACGTTGCCGCTACATTCTTCCCCGAAAAAATCATTTTTTACACAGCAAAAATTACAGTTCACTCCTCATGAAAAGATGAAAATTCTCGTACTACTTACTACCTGTCTTGTATTTTTGATACAAGCATAATCAAGAAATGTTAAACTGAATTAGAACTAGGTCTCTCAACAAATAACTAACGCTACACTCAAAAAGTACACATTGAAGCTAGGCGAATTTTCTTTGTGATACGCCAGCTATGGAACGAAATAGTAACCCACATAGATAACTCTGGCCTTCAAAACTTGACTAGTGCAATTCGTGAACCTTCTTCAGACAAAAAGATCTTACAACGAAAACTAACATCTTTACCAAACTCGGGCTTCTACTGACGTCCTGTCCTTCAACTGGCACACAGTACGCCATTTAATTTCTAGAGACATCTGGACAGTTATGCTCCACAAGGGAATGTCTACAGCAGAACGTCAGCTACAGGGGAACGCCGACTAAAGGGACACGAATCCTCTGCAGGCAATTGTAACAGAAATGTGCAGGTCGTACAGTACATACTGATATTAGGAAATCTTCAAAACGACAGAATTTGAACACACTGGTTGCCACTGGATGCATTTCCGCTGTCGCACAGTTCTTATTGATGTATAACTACGACAGGGATCCCCCCACATTTAATTAGTTCGTATTCGTTCTCAGACTTTCAATTGTAAAACCTGGCAGTTTGTACAACTGCCTACGTTTACACTGTTGTATACTTTGACGAGTTCTTACATCCTGAACCATATCTCTTTTACGGGTTATGCTGTTCCAGACATTTTAAATTTTCTTCATGTTGTAATCTTCACACTTCTCAGTAGTAACTCTGTAGGTGAACTGAGAACGCGAAACATGCGACCTCTGGCAGGAACAACGGCCCTGACCCGGCTGAACACAAAGCTAAATTGAACTTAGATAAGAGATACGGGTATATAAATCCATGCTCGTATAATTCTTCACAAGTCCTAGTGGTTGGTGAATGGTCGCACGCCGTCTTTCTGCAACGCATTAAGCCATGTTTTAGTGGGTCAGAGATTTGAAGAACTTGCTGGTGGGGAGAGCATGCGATCACGCCGTGTATCGAAATGGATCATGACAGCGCGTGCAACACGCTGTCTTGCATTACCTTGTTGAATGAAAAAGTCACGGGAATTTCGAAAACAAGGCACAGCCACCGACGATGACACGTCAGTAATGTAAATCCTTCTGTCTGCATTGCCGGCTAGACGAATCGAAGGTGAATGATTCGGCATTTTACCCAATGGCATCCCATAGTATTACGCCATGTGCTGAACAGTTATGAGGATCACGAGTCCCCTTAAACTTCACCTAACACTCGCCGTAAAAACCTGTCCAATCCGCTCAATCTCGAACCTTGTAATGAAGTTTCTCTCTCGGAATTCATTCTGAATCGTCTCCCAAAATGCGTGAATAACTGTTCTGAAAAGTAATACCTCTTCTTAATATGACGTGGACTACTTTATGAAAAACAAATAAAAAAATTCTTGACCTAAACGAATAAAATAAAATCTTCGTGTAAACAAATACAGATAAATCTCGCCCTGGAGAGTAAGTAAAAGAACTTCATGTGGGGAAAAATTTTAACGAATCACTCTGGAAGACAAAAAAATAGAATGAAATTTCTTGAGAGAAAAAATAGCAATTAACTCTTCTTGAGGGAAAAGAAAAAACGAAAAAACACAAACCGTGAATAGTCTTCATGATAACCTGTAATTCTCCTGTATAGAGAAAACAGCATGGCTCTTCTCGAATAACAAAAGAAATTTCTTGTGTGGGATATTCAGTGTACCTTACTGAGGGAGAGTTCTCGTGATTTGTGAAAATTTATTTCTATTTCTGTTCCAATTCGTTTTTAACAACCAGTGTTGTTGAATTAAATAATCTCTATGACTATTGTATCTGCTGTAGATGTCGTTCGTAACACACGAGATGAATCAATTAGCTCATATAGCTGTTTTGATTTTCCACCAGACAGAAGTGCTACTGCGGTCGTCGTATATTCTGTGGTGATATTTCTGAAGGCGCCGCATGGCTGAGATCGGACACTGATCAAGTATTTTTTTGATCAGTGCAAACGAAATGGTGTTATAGTGTGTCTTCTGTAGAGCATCTTATGTTGTGGCTGGCAGGGGAGCCAACACCGGGTAACTAGAGGAAGCTGAAAGGCACGCGTTTTAGCTCACGCAGGCTGGCGTGAGGTCTGCACAGGACAAGGCAATTAGAATGTAGAAAAAACGGACGTAGCTGGTGGAATACTTAACTTTAATCCATTAATGGTGAACGTCGATCTTGACGGTACATTATTACAGTATCAATAGTAACTGGTACTGGCGCCTTGGTAGGTCGTAGCAAATGAGGTAGCTGAAGGCTATGCTAACTATCGTCTCGGCAAATGAGAGCGTATTTTGTCAGTGAACCATCGCTAGCAAAGTCGGTTGTACAACTGGGGCGAGTGCTAGGAAGTCTCTCTAGACCTGCCGTGTGGCGGCGCTCGGTCTGCAATCACTGATAGTGGCGACACGCGGGTCCGACGTATAATAACGGACCGCGGTCGATTTAAAAGGCTACCACCTAGCAAGTGTGGTGTCTGGCGGTGACACCACATCTTACATAATGTGGGTCGTTGCCATTCCGTGTCAAAACTGTTTCTCTCGCGTCATCACATTGTCATCGACAATACTGATGTAAATGTGTGCCGCACATACGCCGTGATATGTAAACTCAAACTCCTTTAGCATGTCACTGTACGATGCAATTTTACTAACTGATTTTATACCATGTCATGGCGCTCAGAATGCTTGACGCAATTATTTGTGAATTAATTATCACACTTGAAGATAGAAATAAATTCCCGAAACCGGTAGTAATTAGGTTCTCTTGACATGTTAAATTGTTAAACAGGGTATCTCAAACTGAACCAGATGGTAGTGGATCCACAACCTATTATGTTGAAAGGGGAACCAATGGACGGAAATGAATATTTATTGGGTTACGAACACACACAGCGTACAGCACATAACGATAGCATTGCTCACAGTAATTACTCAAAGCGATGACCGTCAGACTCAATGCATGTATTGCAACGGTGCATGCAGTTACGCCGCACTCTTGTGAATATCCTGAATGTCTGTCGTGACACAGAGCATACACACCTGACCAGTTTGTACTGTTCACGGATGAGGCCTCATTCACCCGTGAAGCAGTTTTGAACAGCCATGCCTGGAGGAGGACAATCCCCACTCCACACACATCGGTGGGATCCAAGGTCACGTAATAGGACCTGATTTGCTGTCTTCCCGTCTGACCGGCCAATGTTACCTGGTGTCATTGTTCTTGGAGAACGTGCCCCTTGATGTCGGTGAAAGGATGTGGTTTCAACAAGACGGTGCTCCATTACACTTTGACATTAATGTCCGCGAGCACCTGACCAAGACATACCCTCATCGTTGGATTAGAAGAGGAGGTCCTCTCTCGTGGCCAGAGCGATCGCAGGACGTAACATCCCTGGGCTTTTCCTCTGTGGTTACGTCAAAATGTTGCTGCACGAAAGCTTAGCAGAATTGGATGAAGACCGGCCTTTTAGGGTCCAAACTGCCTGTCTACTGGTACAACAGAAACCAGGGATATCTGAAAGAGAGAGACAGAATTTCATGTCGCATTGCGACTGGTGATTGTCGCTTGGAACAATTACTATGAGCTAAGTTGTCGTTATGTGATGTACGCTGTATATGTCCACAACTCAATAAATATGCGTTTCCGGTCATTGGTTCCCTATTTTAACATAATCGGTTGTGGACCCACTATCACCTGTTTCAGTTTGATCCAAAATGTTTGAGACACCATGAATCAGCCGTTATAAAGTTTAATACTTCCATTTTTGTATACATGACATTTTTAAAAACTTGTTGTTTGGTTCAGTTCCATAAAACAAGACAAAAGTGGTCAGAAAAGGTAAAGGCCGTAATAACGTTACTCGATTGTGAAATAGCAGTTCAGTCAATTCATATACAGGTTGTGAAAGATGGTTCAAATGGCTCTGAGCACTATTGGATTTAACATCTGAGGTCACAGTCCCCTAGAACATAGAACTACTTAAACCTAAATAACCTAGGGACATCACACACATCCATGCCGGAGGCAGGGTTCGAACCTGCGACCGTACCAGTCGCGCGGTTCCGGACTGAGGTGCCTAGAACCGCTCTGCCACAGCGGCCGGCTGTGAAAGATGACTGTTTACAACGTTCCACAGTGATTCAGGGGAAATCGGGGATAACAACTTGATACACGACACTTGTAGTCTATCGAGCCCGCATACGACTCCCAATAAAGCTATCTAAGCCCCAGTGAATCTGCACCGCACGAGATTTTTTACATCGTCTGGCTCTCTTACGTCTCCGGCTTAGCCGAGCCATTACAAATTGTAAAATTGTGGTTTATGTAAATTTCACCACACAGTTCTGCGCTTTTTAAGAGCGTTATCATTAAATCTTTTGTATCTCTGGTCTTCTTAGTATATGACAAGTGTGCTTGTAACTGCGAACTGAAAACGTAATTACTTTCTTTTTCATTTATTACCTTCACTTGAAAGGTAAACTTACTAATGTACACGAACTAATCGGAACTAAACTCCGTCCGAACAGGTCTCGGAGGACTCTAACGGTACTGACTGACCGCCGTATCATCCTCAGCCTACAGGTGTCACTGGATGCGGAAATGTTGGGGCGTGTGGTCAGCTCACCACTCTCCCGCCAGGTTTTCGTGGCCGGAAACGCTACTCCTAAATCAGGTAGCTCCTCAATTGGTTTCACAAGGAATGAACGCACACCGAATGCCAGCAGCGCCCTGCTGACCGGACGGTCATCCATCCAAGTACTAGCCAATCCCGACAGCGCTTAACTTTGGTCATCTGACGGAAATCCGTTTACCACTGCGGCAAGGCAGTTGTCTGTGTAAACGAAAGCTGGTGTTATAACAGGACTAGAGGACATTAAACTTATCGCGCGTCACGCATGAACTGTAGCTTAGGTTTCTTTTGTAGGCCAATTTGTTTCTCTGCTTGATTGAGCACAAGGGTCTCATATCAAAGTGTTCGACTTAACCTATTCCACTGAGGTACGTTTCAAACAGTTATCGTTTACACCGTGTATATGATCAAGTCTGATTCCTGAATGTCGTATGCGTGACGCGTTCATCACACCATTTTTCAGTGAATTTGGCATATTTGACGAAGTTACCTAATTTAGAACTATTATTAAACTTGGTTGTTTGATATTTCTTGTCTGTAACACTGGTGAAGTCTCCGGCAACAACTGTGGATGCACGCGAGTTGCGAAACAATTGTGCCAGTTACGTCTGAAGAAATTAACATCCTTCTAACTTCGTGCCATTGGTGGGTGGGACATAAATGTTGATCAGTTGTGTATTGTACAAATAGCGCGTTGTTCTTCTTTTTGAAGAAAGTGGAGGGGCGAGATTCCACGGAATACTTTACCCGTGTGAAATAGCAGTTTCCGCAATGTCACCTAAAGTTACAGTATGGCCGTATGCAAGTAATGTCTTGCATCAAAGCTAAGTCTACTTCCATCTTTTATAATTGGTCCTTTATTCTGTTAGTTACGGATATAATTTTTTTTTTTACATTTATGGCTGTGGTACGTTTGTAGCTCGATGTTCATTTAATTTATACAGTTACCTGACCAGTTCATGCGAGGATCGTACACTAAATCTTTTGATATCGTTATTTTCTTAATCGGCATTAGCCTTTGGTAATTCCTGGCTGGATGAACTAACAAGAATATTTTGAATTTGGTTTCCGGTCTTGGAAGTGTCTTTCACTGTTTGCTTTCGCTCTCTGTATTGATGTCGCCCTGTTGGATTCATAATGTTGTTTTCTTCTCAGGTGACTGTGGTGGGTTTCTGATCCGGCTTGTGTCCTATGTTATCACATATTATCTAGAGGTTCCGTTCGTTTGATCATTAGTGAAGATGCTACAATTTCGTTAATGATCTTTGCAGGTTCTGGCTGTATGGACATCTGGTTAATGTCATGTTTGCGTTATTTCAGATGGATCATATTACACTTATTGTTGTGCTATGGTTCATATTGTGAACACAGCCTTTCTTCTAAGCAGAGCGTCACGTCAACATTTCCGACATTAATCGCCATTGGAAGCGCTATTTGCTTCCAATGTTTCATATATGCAGTATGTTTTTATCGGGCTTGTTTGAACTCCATCGCGTGTGTCCACGGCTGGATTTTTTCGTTTGTCGCGAATGTGGCCTAAGCTTTGACTGCAAGCTTTGTTTGACGACCTGTAATGTTGGTTTGCTGTAACGAATTGGGTTTCGCAGGAGAGGGTAGGATAATTTACATTCTTACCTGCTTTTCAACTTTTTCTTGTTGTAAAAAACAAGCGGGAAAAATAAACGTAGTTCACATAGATAGGACAGCATATTAAGAAAACTGGAAGTTAGACAAAAGAACCTACTGAGTGGTGCAACTAGAACCACAGATTCTGAGACTAATCTTAAAAGTTCCTTTGGACAGTATATAAGCCTACAGTGTGTAGGGAGACAAAACTTGAATACTGTGTGCTGTTCACTGAGTAGTCTACGTATAGTAACAATATCAGCGATATGAATCAATTGAAGATACAAGTAAATGTAACCAGTCACAGTTTTCGATATTCTCACTAAAGGAGGATGATTATACCTCCATGATTTAGTTTAACGGCTGCGACTTAGAGATGATTTGTGCATGTTTTTTCTGGGCAGGCTACTGCACTGTCGTTAGTTACGGGCTGTTTTTCGAATCGTGCTAACACTGCAGTTACTTTCAGCGCACTGAAAGAAGCAGAGACTGCATACAAGTCTGTCTGTGGAGAAAAACTGATAAAAATAAATGGATAGGCATCTTAGCGAATGCTGAAGTATCTGAAAGAGTAAAGCAGGGGAAAAACATACAGAGTAATGAAGAAAATGTCAGCATCATTTGCGATTTTCTTTCTATTTTTAACTACGACCAGTTTCAGCCACAAAGGCCATTATGCCGTGGTATATGTCACGCGTCTTAAGAGAACACAGGACTCACGTCTCCCATGTCCACATATACCACTGAGTAACGGCCTTTGGGGCCGAAACCGGTCGTGATTTGAAACAGAAAGAAAATGCAAATAGTGATATTTTCTAAGAACCGTTATTACAGCTGCGGATCCTACATCAAGATGCTCGATATGCTGCATCATTAGATAAGTATGTTGTAAAAGTGCAGAAGAAAAATATCATAAAAAGTGGTATGAAGCAAAATGAGATGCCTGCAGATTTTAGGAAAAGGAGCTAATGGAAGGTAACTCGAGGTGCCGGCAGATTTGAGCAAGGAATACGGGAACATAGAGATCAAATTTCACACGAAACGTGTCTCTTGAGATATTCGTATATGATTTCAGACTGTGTGTAGTAGGATTTATTTAATTTCTCTAGCATTAAATGTCGCAAACCAGGAAATGCTCTATTTTGAAGCACTGCTGAGAATATCTATCATTCTTCGTACGATATTAGTGAGCCGTGCGTGGCTCGTGTTCGTGCCATCTCTTACTTAACATCTTTTTAACATTTTTTGCTGTACTGCCACCTCGTTATGTTAGTTGCAATTACTTGTGTCACTGAGTTGCTGCTTTGCCTGTGCGTGAGCGGCAGCAGCAGCGCTTATCGATGTAAGCCCTACTGTATTATCTTTTCGGCACTGCTATTACTTCCCCGGCCGGCCGCTGCGTCCGAGCGGTTCTAGGCGCTTCAGTCCGGAACCGCGATGCTGCTACGGTCGCAGGTTCGAATCCTGTCTCGGGCATGTATGTGTGTGATGTCCTTAGGTTAGTTAGGTTTAAGTAGTTCTAAGTCAAGGATACTGATGAGTTCAGATGTTAAGTCTCATAGTGCTTAGAGCCATTTGAACCATTACTTCCCGGTCGTGTGTGGTGAAGTGGGTTGGAACGCGCCAACAGTGGGATTCGGACTTGGCAGTCGGACAGTTGGGATGGAGCAGTAGTGAGGTTCGGATAGCCATGACTCGCCCGACTGTTGTCGGCACACATAGTTTGAGTGGGCACGGTCTTGATTGATCGTCGGTTGGTCGTCTTACTGGACGACGCATATTTGCTCGCCGATCGCTTATGGGTTGGCGGTGTGTGTCCCAACTCGTGGTTCGTCCTTGTGATTCCACAGTCACTGCTTTTAGCATTGGTCGCTTTCTCCATCTAAGAGTTTGTGGATGTTGACTGCCCAGTTATTTTAGTGCTGTCGGTCGGTTGGTGTGGAGCAGCGAGGAATTCTCGGCGGGTAGTAGTTTGGCGGGGCCCGCTGGTTGTCTCTACGCGGTGTTGGAGTGTGTGGCGCTGTTCCCATTGCGACGAGGTCCGTGGCTCACCGACCCCTGGACACGAAGGTTTAACCGACCAGCAAGTCAAGACTGTTCAAATTGTGTCGTTTGGAGTTGGTTGTCAGCTGTTGGGATATTCCTGCAAGCAACAATGTGGTTTTCAAGTTGGAAAATTCTAGCCACCCTCCGGTGGAGTTTCACTGAATTTGGTTATTTGTATTGAAGTGCACCAGCGGAATATTCTGCCTTGTGGGGGTTAACTTTCCGGCGTACATTTCAGGCAGTGTAGTTTCGTCATCGCGTTGTTGCTGTCCAGCGCGGTGTGTAGCGTGTCAGCTGTATGTATGCTTGGTTGTGGCGCCAATATTTTCTACGTTGTTCCATTGAACTTCCTGTTGTGCCCTAGTCGGGTGAAGTGGAAGTTATCTTGTCGGTGGGTCCGTTGACTGTCGGTCGGTTGGGTTGTCGTCTGATCGTGAATGGTTGACCCGACTGCCAGTCTCACCTAAGCGAGCGTTAAGCCGTCGGCACACGGACCGTGCATCCGAACGTTGAGCGTTGAGCGTGCCGAGTTTCTGACGTCATAGCGTGGAATAGCACGTTCGGGAGTCTTTCCGAACGTAGAGAGCAATATCTGTCATGTCAGATATCCTGAGCGTGCGTCTGAGCGTTGACCAATGAGATGGCACAACGTCACCTACGTCACAAGCACGCAACCTCCCTTCAGTACAGAGTTGTGAGGCGCCATATTGGCATTCATTTCAAGCGTATATGTATATATGCCGTTTCTGAGCGCGAGCAAATTGAGAATCACTGGAAAACCTGTTGTCAACTGTGTGATTCGTTCCAATAAAATAATAAGAAACATCATGTTCGTGGCAAAAGGTTATTGTAACTTGCGTATTATGAGAGTAGGCTATTTGAAGGCAGTGACACACTGAAGATCCACCCAAAACGCATTGTTCTTGGTACAATTTATTATAATTAAATTTCAATTAGTAACATATCTACGATTAAGGTTTTGAGCAAGCCGTAACACAATATGAATAGACGTAAGGGTTGTGTCGTTGGGTTAGCGTAATGAGTTGCGTCAATGTCTTGTAGAAATATTCGTCGAGACAATGGTTCGCGTCTTGAGAGGGCGAATTTTTTTTTCTTATCATTGGCGTTTTTATTAGGTTCTGATACTTTATTATTAGTTTAATATAGGTATATTCTATAATATTTGATGTCATGTAAACTTAAGTTAACCTTTTTTGAGGGGTGACTTTGTTCGATTGACTTAATCTACAGGACAGCTTGCGCTACTTGTCTAAAGATATTTTGCTCCTTTTTCTTTCGCGCTTCGTAGTTCACATGTTGCAAAGATTCTGCTACTTGGTAGGGACAGTGATCGAGTAACACTGACCTTGGGGTTTTACTAAAATGTGGGAATGATGAAATATTGTTTATCTTAGGTGGAGAAGTATTCCAAATTTGTACCGCACTGTTTGTAATGGACATGGTACTTTCTTTTCGTGGACGATGGAGGAAATGTAGGTTTTAATATAGCTAACGTGGGCATTTTATCCGCGCCCGTTGAGTAAACAGTGTGATTTACGAACTAGAAACATCCCTCAACTGCCGCTTGAGTGCGTTGCGATCGCGTATACCCCGTTGGGGACCACGTATCGTATGCACAAGTCACATCGTTCCTGAGCGTTCAGCAGCACGTTGAACTTGGCACGCTCAACGTTAACGTTCGACAGCACGGTCCGTGTGCCGACGGCTTTAGTGTTTGAATTACAGGCCGACCCTCGAACATCTTATCACCCTTATTTGTTCTTGTTGTTTGTACTTGTATGGCTTCTAGCCGATTTTTTTAAATTAGAATTGTTTTCTTCTAAGGCCTTCAGCCTAGTTTAAGGTACTGTTTCAGGTAAGCCCTTTGGCATTTTGAAAATTTTAATGTTCTTGAATTTTTTACGTCTCGGGCCTTTAGCCGATTTTGAGTTCTTTTGCTCTTAAGGCCTTCAGCCTAAATTAAAAAAAAACTGTTTCACGTAAGGCTTTTGGTAATAAAAAAATAATCTTATGGAGTTTTAAGTGTTAGGCCTTCAGTCGATTTGAATTTAACTTGTTTACTTCAGCCTAACTAAAGAACTGTTTTAACATAAGGCTAGCCTGTTAAATTTCTGAGTATGCTTGCGTTTTAAGTTATTCGCCTTCAGCTGTTTTTAAATTACAGTGGAAAGTGGCTTTCAGCCGGTAATTAAGTCCCAACGATTAAGTCGCTGTTTTTTTTTTTTTCAAATAAACTTTTTGGGGTCTTGTAATGTTTAATCAAATAATAAAGTTGTACGTTCACGTGTAACTGGCAGCCCTTATTTTGGCCCCTTTCCACAATTTATGCTATCTGCCCAGTCCTGCGGGATAAGCAGGGCGTTTCAGTTAGTTTTATGAAATGATGGAATATGGAGACGCTATGAAAAACAAACGTATTTTACATCTTAAGAGCAGACTTACAAACGACTTTGTATCCACAAATCAGCTCGAATAATACTGAATGAACGCCATATCCCCCAGTACTGCTGTAGAGAGCAGAAGTTGAGGAGCAGAGAGCACACCTGCTCAGGAACGTCTGGTGTTGGAGGTTGGCGCAGGGACACGCTTCCATCTGCCCCTAATACGTCCGCTACCCGCAGCACAGACGTGGAGCTCAGAGTAGCATTTCTGCCGAAAGTAGGGACAGGGCCGAGCGCCGAGTAAAGGTGTGAGTGCGGGTGGCGTTAGTGGGGGTCGGGCGTATTGCGGACAGGAGTGGGAAGAGGAGGGGGTGGGAGGAGAGGTAGCGCCTGCTGCGGCCGATAACAGCGCCGTGGCGCCGCCATAGTCCACGGTAACCTGCCGGAACCTACCCATCCTACTAATTAAATATGCAGGGCCAGTGAGTCCAGTACGCCTCGAAATACTCAGTGCTTCAGTATTAAATTATATGGTGTTGCTCACTGTGCTGAATACTGCTTGAGGAATTGGATTATGATTTGCGGTAGAGTAACTACGTGAACTGCGACTCAATAAAAAGTAATGCAGCCACCTTCACAACTCCTCAGTCGTGGGTATCACTGGTCTGCGGCAGGTACTGGACTGTTCAGTAGACCCTTCTGTACAGTTCCAGTTGCCGGGAAGCTTGTGAAGAGAACGGTTCTGTTGTTACTATGTAGGGAATGGGACCCTGCAGATCCTGCAGAATAGGACCATCAGTACGATTCTTCTTCTCTTTCTGTCATCACTCTTCTGACTGGTCTGATGCGACCTGCTTCGAATTCCTCTCCTGTGCAAACCTCTTGATCTCACAACAGCACTTGGAACCTATGTCCTCAAACATTTACTGAATTATTCTAATCTCTGTCTTCCTCTACAGTTTCTGCCGTCTACAGATTCCTCTAGTACCATGGAAGTCATTTCCACATGTATTAACAGATGCCCTCTCATACTGTCCCTTTTCCTTGTCAAGGTTTCCCACATGTTCATTTCCTCTCCAATTCGCCGCCGAACCTCCTCATTCCTTATCAGTTCACCTAATTTTCACCATTCGTCTGTAGCACATCTCAAATGATTCGATTCTTTTCTGTTCCGGCTTACCCACAGTCAATGTTTCACTACTATATAATGCCGTGGTCCAAACGTACATTCCATGAGAAATTTGTTCCTTAATTCAGGCCTATGCTTGATAGTAGTAGACTTCTCTTAGCCTGAGATGAACATTTTGCCAGTGCTAGTCTCCCTTTGATGTCCTCCTTGCTCCGTCCGTCATTGGTTATTTTGCTGTCTAGGCGGCAGAATTCCTTGACATCATCTACTTCGTGTCCATCAATCCTAATGTTAAGTTTCTCGCTGTTCTCATTTCTACTACTTCTCATTACCTTCGTCTTTCTTCAATTTACTCTCAATCCATACCCTGTACCATTAGTTTGTTCATTCCATTCAGCATATCCTGTAGTTCTTCTTTTATTTCCATCATTGCTTCTTCGATGTTCAGACTGAGCACTACTGGAGAAAGACTACATCCCTGACTTACAACTTTTTTAATCCGAGCACTTCGATCCTGGCCATCCACTCTTGGCTTTTGTACATACGTATTGTTTATTACCCGTCTCTCCTTATAGCTTACCCATATTTTTTTCAGAATTTCGAACATTTTGCACCATTTTACATTGTCAAACGCTTTCTCCAGATCGACAAATCCTATAAACGTGTCTTGATTTTTCTTTAGTCTTGCTTCCTTTGTCAACCGCAACATCAGAATTTGCTCTCGAGCGCCTTTACCTTTAGTAAAAACCAAACCGATTGTCGTCTAACACAACCTCAGTTTTCTTTTCCATTCTTTTGTGTATTATTCTTGTAAAGAACTTGGATTCATCGGCTGCTAAGCTGATTGTGCCACAATTCTCGCTCTTGTCAGCTCTTTCAGACTCCTGAATTGTGTTGATGATAATTTTCCAAAAGTCATATGGTATTTGCCACACTCATACATTCTACACACCAACTGAATACAACTAAATAGTTGTTTTGTTTCCACTTCACCCAATGATTTTAGAAATTCTGACGGAATGTTAAATATCCCTTCTGCCATATTATCTTAAGTCCTTCCCAAGCTCTCTTATATACTGATTCTACTGGATCCTGTATCTCATATAAGTCGGCTCCTGTTTCTTTCTCCATCACACCAGACAAATCTTCACCTTCATAGAGGCCTTCAATGTAGTCCTTCTCCCTATCCGATCTCTCCTCTGCATTTCACAGTGGAATTCCCGTTGCATCTTTAATGATACAACTAACTTTCCTATATGCTGAGTCAGTCCTTTCGACAATCATTTGTTTTTGGATTTCTTCACATGTTTCGTGGAGGCATTTCGTCTTAGCTTAGCTGCACGTTCTATTTATTTCATTCCTTAGTAGCTTGTATTTCTGCATTCCTGAATTTCCTTGAGCATTTTGTACTTTCTTCTTTCACAGATCAACTAAAGTATTTTTTGTATTACCCATGGTTTCTTCACAGTTACCATCTTTGCACCTATGTTTTTCTTTCCAAATTCTATGACTGCCCTTTTTAGAGATGTCCATTCCCCTTCAACTGCCTACTGAACTATTCCTTACTGCTGTATCTATACCCTTAGAGAACTTAACACGTATCTCTTTATTTTTTATTAATTCCGTATTCCACTTCTTTGTATATTGATTCTTCATGAATAATCTCTTAATCTTCTGCCCACTCTTCACCAGTACTACATCGTGATCTGAGTCTATATCTGCTCCAGGGTAAGTTTTACAATCCAATAGGTGACTTCCAAACCACAACCAGACCGTGATGTAATCTAACTGAAATCTTCCGGGATCACCCGGCCATTTTCAAATATATCTTCACCTTTTGTGATTCTTGAATAGAGTATTCGTAATTACTAGCTGAAATTTATTACAGAACTCAAGTAGTCCTTCTCCTCTTTCATTCTTAGTACCAAGTCCGTATTCTCAACTAACCTTTTCGTCTGCTTGTACCCCTACAACTGTATTCCAGTCACTCATGACTATTAGATTTTCATCTTCCTTTACGTTCTGTATTAACCTTTCGATTTCCTCATATACTTCCTCTATCTCTTCATTTTCAGCTTGCGACATCGGCATGTGTACCTGAACTGTTGTTGTAGGTGTCGGTTTGCTCTGTCGATTTTGACGAGAATAACTCTATCGCTGAACTGTTCACAGTAACTTACACTCTCCCAACAGTCCCATTCATAACGAATCCTACTTCCCATACACAATTTTCTGCTGCTGTTGATATTACCCTGTACTCATCTGACCACAAATCCTTGTCCTTTTTCCATTTCACTTCACTGACTCCTGTTGTATCTAGTTGAGCCTTTGCATTTCACTTTTCAGATTTTCTAATTTCCCTACAAAGTTCAAGCTTCTGAAAATCCACTCCCCAACTCGTAGAACGTTATTTTTTCGTTGGTTACTAAATATTTTGCTGTTGGTCATCTACCCCTTGGTAGTCGTCTCTCACAGATCCGAATGGGGGACTATTCCGAAATCTTTTACCAATGGAGAGATCATCATAACACTTTTTCAGTTACAGGCCATATGTAATGTGGAAACACACTATGTGTCTTTAATGCTATGGTTTCCATTGTCTTTTGCATTCTCATGCCAATGATAATTGCTGCTGATTCACCCGCCTTTAGGGGCAGTTTCGTACCCCAAGTACAAGTACATCACAGATGCAAGCTATTTGTGGTGATTGTGTTGATGTGACAGGAACCACTGAGTTGAATGTGCAAACCAATGGCCTACTTATTTAGGATTGGAGCCATGTAAGTCAGAGAGAAACTGCAATTATTAACGGCATTTCACAAGAAAATTTAGATTGCTTCGCTTGATTATCGGAAGACTTCTTCACTGTGGTTTCCCCGGATACTGGCGTTTTATGTGAACGGTTACAGATTTGAAATTTTACAGTGATTCCTCTCACATGTCTAGAATGAAGGCTAATAAAGCCTTTCTCCTTTTATTTTTAATAGGACCTCAACATTGAGGTAGCTACTCCACTGCAAACTGGAGGAGGAATATCAGTCAATGGAATATCGACACAAAGGCTCAGCCCAGAAAATAAACTCAGAACACATTTCTAAGATGAAAATATTATCCGATCTGGTTTTGGAAAGGAATGGTTGATTTTCTGGAACATGGAACAATAATTAATCAATTCAGAGTAGCTTACTATACGCTTCACATGTTACTCGAGCAAAATTTCAGAGAGTGAAGCTCAAAATAATGTGCCTTGCCCCATACCATTCAGATGTTGTGCTGTCTGACTACTGCCTGTCTCCGATAATAAAGGAAAGTCAACGGGACATCATTATTCACCTGATGAAGAATTTAATATGACAGTGACAGACTGGTTCCGTAAAGTGTCGAATTCTTCCGTAGCATCTTCAGAAAACTAATTCATCATTGGTAGAATTGTACTCCGTTCTGAAGTAATATTGTGGGAAATTAAATATTTGTAACTAAAGAGCACGTTAATGTATTATTTATGAGTTTGATGTCTTAAAATGTTAGAATAGAAAAACTAGAAACAAAGGTGGAGGCATTACATTTCATTCAACGCTCCAAATTGAAATATGTATTCATGATGGACTCCAACATGTGTTTAACAATTAACTAAAAAAAATGGTTCAAATGGCTCTGAGCACTATGCGACTTAACTTCTAAGGTCATCAGTCCCCTAGAACTTAGAACTACTGAGACCTAACTAACCTAAGGACATCACACACATCCATGCCCGAGGCAGGATTCTAACCCGCGACCGTAGCGGTCGCGTGGTTCCAGACTTTAGCGCCTAGAACCGCTCGGCCACCTCGGCCGGCAACAATTAACTATTTACATTTTAACCGGAAAAGAAAGAAAGGATCCACAGAGAACCAAAAGTCAATAACCCTCGCATAAACATTATCTGACACAAATTCACATTCCGTCAAAATATTTAAGTAAAATATATGACAAAAATTGGCTAAGCAGGGATGGCTAGAGGACAAATGTAAAGATGTAGAGGCTTATCTCACTAGGGGTAAGATAGATACTGCCTACAGGAAAATTAAAGAGACCTTTGGAGATAAGAGAACCACTTGTATGAACATCAAGAGCTCAGATGAAAACCAAGTTCTAAGCAAAGAAGGAAAAGCAGAAAGGTGGAAGGAGTATATAGAGGGTCTATACAACGGCGATGTACTTGGGGACAATATTACGGAAATGGAAGAGGATGTAGATGAAAATGAAATGGGAGATACGTTACTGCGTGAAGAGTTTGACAACGCACTGAAAGACCTGAGTCGAAACAAGGCCCCCGGAGTAGACAACATTCCATTGGAACTACTGACGGCCTTGGGAGAGCCAGTCCTGACAAAACTCTACCATCTGGTGAGCAAGATGTATGAAACAGGCGAAATACCCTCAGACTTCAAGAAGAATATAATAATTCCAATCCCAAAGAAAGCAGGTGTTGACAGATGAGAAAATTACCGAACTATCAGTTTAATAAGTCACAGCTGTAAAATACTAACACGAATTCTTTACAAAGGAATGGAAAAACTAGTAGAAGCCAACCTCGGGGAAGATCAGTTTGGATTCCATAGAAACACTGGAACAGGTGAGGCAATACTGACCTTACTACTTATCTTAGAAGAAAGATTAAGGAAAGGCAAACCTACGTTTCTAGCATTTGTAGACTTAGAGAAAGCTTTTGACAATGTTGACTGGAATACTCTCCTTCAAATTCTAAAGGTGGCAGGGGTAAGATACAGGGAGCGAAAGGCTATTTACAATTTGTACAGAAACCAGATGGCAGTTATAAGAGTCGAGGGACATGAAAGGGAAGCAGTTGTTGGGAAGGGAGTAAGACAGGGTTGTAGCCTCTCCCCAATGTTGTTCAATCTGTATATTGAGCAAGCAGTAAAGGAAACAAAAGAAAAATTCGGAGTAGGTATTAAAATTCATGGAGAAGAAATAAAAACTTTGAGGTTCGCCGATGACATTGTAATTCTGTCAGAGACAGCAAAGGACTTGGAAGAGCAGTTGAATGGAATGGACAGTGTCTTGAAAGGAGGATATAAGATGAACATCAACAAAAGCAAAACAAGGATAATGGAATGTAGTCTAATTAAGTCGGGTAATGCTGAGGGAATGATATTAGGAAATGAGACACTTAAAGTAGTAAAGGAGTTTTGCTATTTGGGGAGCAAAATAACTGATGATGGTCTATGTAGAGAGGATATAAAATGTAGACTGGCAATGGCAAGAAAGCGTTTCTGAAGAAGTGAAATTTGTTAACATCGAGTATAGATTTAAGTGTCAGGAAGTTATTTATGAAAGTATTTGTATGGAGTGTAGCCATGTTTGGAAGTGAAACATGGACGATAAATAGTTTGGACAAGAAGAGAATAGAATCTTTCGAAATGTGGTGCTACAGAAGAATGCTGAAGATTAGATGGGTAGATCACATAACAAATGAGGAAGTATTGAATAGGATTGGGAAGAAGAGAAGTTTGTGGCACAACTTGACCAAAATAAGGGATCGGTTGGTAGGACATGTTCTGAGGCATCAAGGGATCACCAATTTAGTATTGGAGGGCATCGTGAAGGGTAAAAATCGTAGAGGGAGACCAAGAGATAAATACACTAAGCAGATTGAGAAGGATGTAGGTTGCAGTAGGTACTGGGAGATGAAGAAGCTTGCACAGGATAGAGTAGCATGGAGAGCTGCATCAAACCAGTCTCAGGACTGAAGACCACAACAACAACAAAAATGACAAAAATTGTGAAGTACACAAAAGACAGCGGATTTCAATGCAACTTTGTGCACTTACACACTTAGGCCATTATGTAAATGCTTAGAGTCGCAAACAGGTGAAGTAGGCACCAGAGTGCATCGATGTTGTTCGTGTTTAACGTTGTTATCACACCTGCTAGAGTAGGTAAGGAGCGTGAATAACGTCAAATGTTGAATCATAAGTGTGAAGGACATGGAGATGCCAAGTAGTCGTGTAAGACCACGTAATCACCACCTGATAGAGTTTGAAATGGGCTTCATTGTGGTTCTCCATTTGGCTGGCTTGTCGAATCGTGTAAGATCCAGATTTACGGAGCATTCCAGTGTGACGACGACCTGTTTTTGGACTGCATAAGAAGGTGCACATATTGGCCGTGAAATGCCTGGGCGAACACGTCGGACCACCATAAGCACCAAGCACAGCACAACACCTTTCCTCGTGGGCCTATCATCCGAGAACAAGGAATGAACTCCCTCCAATATTCTGTGACATCCCAAACCATTGTAAGGAGGCTAGCAGCAGTCGGACTAGGGAATTACATTGCAAGCGTAGACGGCACAACACAAACAGCTGTGTTTGGTGCTGTGATCAGAAAGCAAGAATTGCTGATGAAAGGCGTCTCCCCCACCTACAGAGGTCGATCATCGTGACTACGACATTGACCTGGAGAGAGGTTCCAGACATCCTGTGTTTTAGAGAATTTCCTGCATTTATGCTGTGTGGAGTCATTGGGTAGGACTTAAGATCACGGCTGGTAGTTATTGTGGGGGACCTCTGACGTCACAGTCATACGTCACGGGCATCCTGCGACCTCACATGTATCCTCTCATGTGATAGTGCCATGGTGCTATTTGCCAAGGGGGCAGTGCTCGTTCACACACAGCACATGACTCTATGAACTGTCTGCGTGATGTTGAGGCACTCTTGTGGCAACTCCTGTAGCAAGCAAGACCCCCAAGATCTGTCTCTGATAGGAAATGTGTGGGACAAGCTTGGACGTCGAGTTTGTTCTAGTGCCAGTACCCAAGATATAGGGGACAAGTTACACCAGTTCTGGGCCAGTTTGCCTCAGGAGAGGATACAATGGCTTTATGCAGCCTTTTCCCACTGAATCATCCAGGTCAAAGGGTGCGCAATGTCCTAGCAATACGTGGACTAATACTGCCAACTTCTTTGTAAATTTTGCTCAGTTTTGTAGGCTCTGAAATAACATAGCACACCTTCTCAAATCATAAAGTGTCGTTTCATCTTCCCATTAGGGCTGACTTTTTTTATTTTCGTACACTGTAATATGAATCTGAACAGACCAAGTCCTCCATCGACCAACTCTCAACAGTCGCTAAATATTTAAGTTGGATTAATTTCAAGCTCAGTTACAAAATCTAAATTCTTTTTAATTACTGTAACAAAGCGAAACGATTGGCAAATTGGATCACACCATTTTGCGGTCGATAGTCGTCGTCTAAAGGCTGCTTGACATAAAACTGAAACTTGACAAGTGTTTACGATCAGACAGTTTCTGCAAGCATGCTTGACGGTCTGTAGGGTAATTTTACGGAAGCAGTCGGGATGTTCGAGAGACTTAAGGCTTGATTGATTTTCAATTACGCAAGCTCGTACAATCATACCGACGTGAAACGTTTGAGTGTATGTACCGACAATGTGCAGTGAATATCAGCAGTGACAGAGTCTTCCTCAAACGAAATGAAGTAAATCATTCGCAAATTACTGGAAAAATTTATTCAAGAATAGGGAATGCGACCTTGCATTAGCGGCATAATATCGAAATTATTCCTGTAACAAAATACAAAATACTTGAATCTACAATAGTCATGCATGCAGTTCTTAAAAAATTCTCCAACAACCAACTACTGGAGGGAAGAAAATGGAAGGTATTTTCTAATTTTCGATATGAAATCAATGAGGCACATGCGTAAACATTCTTGTACTGCTCATTAACAAGAATGCGATTAGATGTTTCGTAGCTGCTTCTGTTAGCAAATCGCCATAGTGCTGTTAGCCTTTTAACTGATGGTGTTACGAATAACAGGAGTTTTCTGCATGGATCCCGAAAATTTTACGAATAATGTGAACATCTCGCCAATTCTCGAACTAACTTAAAGTAGGAATAAGTCTTTCATTTTGTTACCAAAAATTTCACCATAAACCACTTTTCGTCTTTCCTTTTTTCGCATCAAAAAGATACAGCAGAGGAAATGGATAAATTGTCGTCGTCCTGTCTTCACATTCTCAGAGCACAATTAATGCCTCTACAAGCGCCTCAGGATTGCGTGGACGTGAAGGAGTTGTGCGCATGCCTGCACAGAATCCTTGAAATGCATGCTTGTCCACCTTTTATCTCAGAGTGTGGCTGCCATAATACATCATCGCGATCGGACTGCAAACTTGTAAACCTCAGAAAATAAAGGAAATAAGTAGAATATGTAAACATACTGAAATACTGGGAGCTGCAGCATTACTGTTGTTCTGATAATAGAGCTTCACCAATAATTCGCTGCTCTTTTCGTACAAACTCATGTTGACATGTCGACAAGTCCACTGCGAGACTGTTCAGGCGTGTGAGACAATGAATCACGATGACTGATCACGGCACCTGGTGGCCATAGTTGGAACTGGACGGTGGCGCTGTGAAGCTTGAAAATCATGCACCCCATACTCTGGACATTAAAGCTTCCAAGTTTCCCTTTCGTACGGTAATTAGTTTCCTTGTTATAACGTGATAAATAGGAAAAGTTTAATTATAACCACCCGGTACGCACATATATAGATGGCGGTAGTACCGCATACACAAGGTATGAAACGGTACTGCATTGTCTGAGCAGTCATTTGTATTCAGGTGATTCATGCGAAAAGCTACACGACGTGATTAAGGCCGCACGACGAGAATAAACAGACTTTGAATGCGAAATCGTAGTTAGAACTACATATGTTGGGCATTTCTTTTTGGAAATCATTAGGGAATTCCATATTCCGAGATCCACTGTGTCACGACTGTGCTGAGAATACCAAATTTCAGCATTGCTTCTCACCACGAACAATGGAGTGGTCGACGGCTTTCACCTTGGCAACCGAAAGCAGTGGTGTTTGCGTAGAGTTCTCAGTGCTAACAGACAAGCAACACTGCGTGAAATAACCGCAGAGATCAATGGGAACCGTAAGACGAACGTGTCCGTTAAGACATGCGGCGAAATTTGGCGTTAATGGGTTATGGCAGCAGACGATCGACGCGAATGCCTTTGCTAACAGCACGACTTCGCCTACAGCACCTCACCTAGACTCGTGACCATATCGGTTGGACCTTAGACGACAGTGACCTGTTCATTGGGTCCCGATTTCAGGTGGTAATAGCTCATGGTAGGATTCGAGTGTGGCGCAGACCCCACGAAGCCATGGACACAAGTTGTCAACAAGGCACTGTGCAAGCTGATGGTGGCTCCATAACGGTGTTGGTTGTGTTTACATGGACTGGACTAGTTCCTGTGGTACACCCAACCGATCATTGCCTGAAAATGGTTATGTTAGGCTACATCGAGACTGTATGGGGCCACTCTTGGACTTCATGCTCCAAAAAACAACGATGTTATTTTCATGGATGAGAATGCCTCGTGTCGTCTGTCACAATTGTTCACTATAGGCTTGAAGAACGCTCTAGACGATTAAACTGAGTAATTTGGGCACCCAGTTCGCCACACCTGAATCCCATGGAACGTTTATGGGAATAATCGAGTCAATTCGTGCACAAACATCTGCACCGGCAACACTTTCACATTTGAGTTGGGCTGTAGAGGCAGCATGGCTCAATATTTCAGCAGGGGCCTTCAAACGACTTGCACTATGTCCGGGCAAAGGAGGTCTGACACAATATTAGGTGTCCCATGACTTCTCAGTGTAAGGTAACATGAATACATTTGAACAATAACCTACAAATTTTAACCTGACGCCTCTGAGACGAGAAACAGGCGTTATCGCCACTATTCGCAGCAATATAAACGTGAGGAGCAAGGGAGTCAGCACATTTTCCTGGGGGGTGCACTCCATCTGTCGATGGTTCTCCACCCACGATAATGTGTTGCATTCTCCATACGACTAAATCCTCAATGAGTCACAAATTTCAGTTGATCGTACTTTCGTCACTACATTTTGAGAGAAAGTGTAATAGTTTTAAAATAAAAGTTTCTACTAAATTCTGTCGCAGCTCTATTATCACAGCTCTATCTATACACACTGCCAGAAATAAAAATTAGTTCACCTGGGAAGACGACCTCAATTTTGATCCTTTGATGGCATATGCAACCTGGGGGATAGTAGACATTCAGAAAATGATTTCAACGTCGTGAGACAACAGACAAAATATTGTTTTAACTACGAGACCCCCATCTCAGTCTACCCTATAAAAGGAAATGTTCACAGCCACAAGGCTCATTGTGGTGCAGACGTATATCGTCATTTCGGAGAACAGCTACACAAGTTGGATGTGCTGCGTCACTTGTGCAACGATCCTGATATCAGTAGCCAAGTGAAAATTCTCACACATGTAGGCGTTTCGAGACGTCCACGCACCACAACGGTGCGACAGGATCGTCTTGTTGCGAGGGCAGCAGTGGCCGATCGTGCAGCTACCACATCACAGAGAGAAGGGCTTGTCAGACCAGATGTGTCAAAATGAACTGTTTTGAATCGGTTACTGGAAATGAGACTACGGGCAGCAACATCTCTAGCCCCACTGCCACTAATGCCACAGCATAGACGTGCGCAGCTATCACTTGAAAGATGAAATAGCGCGCTGGGATCTTCAGTGATAAAATATATTAGTAACAATAACTGAAACATAAGACCTTCATTCAAGAATGAAGAATAATGTATTATTATGTCATCGTGTCTTAGGTTGCACGCAAATAGTAAACGGTTGAGAGAACACACTTGATCTGTTAGCAAAAAATAATCCTGAGTTAATAACGGGCACGAAAACAGATGCAGGGATTGGTGAACACAGGGTCGTCGTAGCGATATTGAATATTGTAACCCGCAAATCCTCCAAAAATAAATGAAAAATATACCTATTCAAAAAAAGAGATAAAAATTCACTTGACGCCTTCCTGAGAAACCATCTCCACTCCTTCCAAATTGACACAATAAGTGTAGACCAGATGTGGCTTGAATTCAAAGAAATAGAATCGGCGACAGTTGAGAGATTTATACAACATTAATTAACAAACGAAGGAGCTGATCCATCTTGGTACACAAAACTGTTGCAGGAACAACGAAAGAAACATGCCAAATCCAAACAGATGCAAAATCTCCAAGATTGACAATCTTTTACAGAAACTCGAAATTTAGCGAGGACTTCAATGCGAGATGCTTGTAATAGTTGTCACAATGAAATTTTGTCTCGAAACGTGGGAGAAAATCAGATGATATTCTGGCTGAAAATTCAACTGAATACCTCGGAATTACAATTATGAACAACTTAAATTGGAAGGAACATATAGAAAATGTTGTGGGGAAGGCTAACCAAAGACTGCGTTGTCTTGGCAGAACACTTGGAAAATGTAAAAGATATACTAAAGAGACTGCCTACACTACGATTGTCTGTCGTCTTTTACAATACTGCTGCGCTATGTGGGATCCCTACCAGAGGGGATTGACGAAGTACATCGAAAACGTACAAAGAAGGGCAGCACGATTTGTATTATCGCGAAATATGGGAAACAGTGTCACTGAAATGATATAGGATTTGGGATGGACATCATTAAAACCAAGTCGATTTCGTTGCAGAGAAATCTTGACACGAAATTCCAACCACCAACTTTCTCCTCCGGATGCGAAAATATTTTGTTGACGCAGATCTACATAGGCAGAAACGATCACAACGTTAAAATAAGGAAAAACAGAGGTCGTACGGAAAGACATAGGTGTTCGTTCTTTCCGCGCGCTATACGAGATTGGAATAATAGAAAATTGTGAAAGTGGTTCTATGAATCCTCTGCCAGGCACTTAAATATGATTTGCAGAGTATTCATTTAGACATGGGTGTAGATGTAGATGCACATGAGCTTCTGAAGGAAGTGATGGACATTGGCGTCATGAATTTCACTAGCCAGATAGTCATAACATGGATAAGAATTACAAATTAAAACAGACTAGATGAACGTACTCTGTTCCATGTGGTTATTATTAAAATGTTCAAGGAGATGTACTTCGTAATATATTGATCTGGCTATTAAAACCTGCTTCTTTCCGCGCCCTAACGCCCTGCTCATCAGTTATCACCCCTCGTGGTCGACTACAGCTCGACAACAGTGATTCGGTTGCTCCCATATTTTACACCGTCGAGAAGGAGTGAAGCGGAAGCCCATCGCCATCAAAAACCTCATAAAAACAACTTCCTCATCGCTGGGTTTACGGCACTAAGTCTCCATAAAATTCTCCACAGCTACATCTGGAACATATGGAACTACTCCATCCTGTGTTTTATGTCTTCTGCAGCGTACCAGGTGAAGCGAAATGCCTCAAGCTGCGATATTTTTCAGTACATTAATTGAAATTCTTAATAGTATAACGCTCTTTCAAACCAGTGATACGTTTCACATAATGAGTCTATGTGAATTTTTTTTCTTGGTTTCGCCTGACTAAATGCTGCTTAAATGCTATGTTAGGCCAAAGCAAAACTATGACCTACTTGTCTCGTCCAAGACCACCAAAATGAGGAACAGATAAAACACATATTAAATGGATTCTTCATATACGTCAGCATCATTATCATTGCCTTTAAAGTTCAGTCCTGCAGACCTGTTCCTTCATCGAGAGAATTTGTTCTTCCATATGGTGAGGTGTCTTCCTCTATCCCGTCATTTTTCTTATATTACTGTAGAACTTTGTAATTCTTTTTTTTTTCTATAAGTACAATATCTCGTTTCCATATCAGTTTCTTACCGCATAGTAAATAATTAGTCCTGCAAATCTACAGTTTCTTCCGTGTTACATTACGTCTTGCTTTATATGTATAGGGCCTACTATAAATTTCAAAATCTCCTCTTGACAGTCTCTAAAGTCCTCTAGTTTGATCTGTATCTTGTCCAGTTTTCGCTGCCATATAAAACTTTGTGTATTGACGTCTGGGTTTACTCTCATAACATCTTGTAACTGTATCACGAATTTTCTTGAACCTGTTCGTTTTGTCGACGATGTCTAGTCTCTCGTAATAAGATGAAGTACATCCTAACTAACGAAACTGCGCACTTGTTTTATGATTTTATCATTTTTAATTGCTTCATTCAAATCTGGTTTTCGTTATGTGTCCATTGCCCCAAATATTTGTTATGAATTTGCTTGTTACATATTACATTCACTGATAATTGTAAGTTGTTTCTTGGATAAGTAGAAATAACGTGGCCATCTATATGAAAGTCAAAGTATCTGTTTAAAAATTGTTTGTCATAGTAATTTGAAAAACTTTTCTTTACTGCGTCCTCGTATCTACATGGACAACATGGGTTGATGTTAACCAAAACTGAGATAAAAACTGTGAAGAGCAGTCGGAAGAGGAATAGATCCTTCTTTCAAAAATGTTAGTAAAAGAAGCGTTATAATTCTCTTATCTGGTGGAAAAGTCTACACACGATAGCACAAATAAGCATACCTTAGTCAACAAAAAAGTTCTGAAATAATGAAAAGATTTGATTACAAGCTTCCTAAAGGATTTTGTGTCCTGTGCAGTGTTGTATGGAAATCGAGGATTTAAAATTAAAAGTCAGAAATGAAGAAGTACCAGAAAAAGTGGACAAAAATGATTCTATGGAAACTGCTTACCAGTATGATAGGAAGCTTAGTGCGACAACTACTACGGCTAATCGAAGTACTGAAGGTGGCGTTGACAGTAATACAAGAGAAAGAAAAATTGTGCGAGCTGACTGATTATGTAAGTTTTTGTATTCAGTATGTGTGCAGAGATGAAACGAATACTACTTTATAGCGAGAAATAAGGGCAGCGTGCAGCCTTTCGAAGTACTGGCAAAGCTAGGAAAAAGAAACTTTGATATATTTTTTGTGTATATGTCAGGACGACACAAACTTTCTTTGTCTAAGTACATTTGGTAGAAATCCCAAGTGAGCCACTGCACATGGACTTACAACAATTAGTCAACGATTCTTGTCATTTTCTTTCATTTTCTTTCAGCTTACCTTCCCCATATAAGATAAGACATTATATGGGCGCAATTATGGAAATTCTACTCATTTGACGAATTCAGTACCTTTGATTTCCTGTGTGGGGATCATACACATTTTGTCGAGCTTGGATCTACCCCTACACAGGGTGTAAATACTAAATATCTCGAAAACGTCGCATCGTTCGAAAAAATTTTCCTGGTAGAAAAGTTAATATTAGTAAAGAGGAGATCTGTCTGTGATACAACTGCCCATCGCCTGACCACCCATCCTGCGTGGGTGGGGAGTACTTTGTATTTTGAAATGGGAACCTACAGTTTTATTGCATCTTTGGGATCTACGCCAAAAAATAAGTAGACTTTACTCGTGGTAGATGGTGCTGTAATCGACAGTTATCGAGTGTGCCTGTTTTTTGCAATTAAGAACCGTCGCATTTGATTCTATATTTCATTTACGATGTAAATGTAAACTTGTGTTTTTTCCAGTTTCAGCATTTAGTTGACAGGGAATCAGCAACTTTATTAAATTTCTTTAAGTGTTTATTAATTATTGTGTCAACATCTGCAGTATTTATATTAGGCATCTAGGTTCAAATCTTGCAGGTTCATTTTCAAGCCTGGTCTATTGAGGCTGCACTGTCAGTGTCCAAGTAGGTCAGGCTTGAAAATGAACCCCTAAGATTTGAAACCAGACGCCTAATATAAATACTGCAAGTGTTAACAGAATAGTTAATAAATGCTTTAGGAAAAGTAAGCCTTTCTCTTAAAATGGTTTATATTTATGTCCGAAATTTACTTTAGTGTTACAAATTTGATTGTACAATATCATATGTTTAGCCGTTACACTGTGTGGTTAGAAACTGCGTTTAGCGTGGTCCTGGAACAGCAACATGGATATAATAATCTTCTGTTCCCATCGGGATGCTTCACATCGGCGAGCCCACTTGTCACTCACCATTGGAGTGCTTGGTTTCGATGAGCGTCCATGGCAGGTGCGCATGCCACTATCACTTCATGGATGTTGTTGTTGTTGTGGTCTTCAGTCCTGAGACTGGTTTGATGCAGCTCTCCATGCTACTCTATCCTGTGCAAGCTTCTTCATCTCCCAGTACCTACTGCAACCTACATCCTTCTGAATCTGCTTAGTGTATTCATCTCTTGGTCTCCCTCTACGATTTTTACCCTCCACGCTGCCCCGCTGCCCTCCAATACTAAATTTGTGATCCCTTGATGCCTCAGAACATGTCCTACCAACCGATCCCTTCTCCTTGTCAAGTTGTGCCACAAGCTCCTCTTCTCCACAATCCTATTCAATACTTCCTCATTAGTTATGTAATCTACCCATCTAATCTTCAGCATTCTTCTGTAGCACCACATTTCGGAAGCTTTTATTCTCTTCTTGTCCAAACTATTTATCGTCCATGTTTCACTTCCATACGTGATTTTATTCCATACAAATACTTTCAGAAATGTCTTCCTGACACTTAAATCTATACTCGATGTTAACAAATTTCTCTTCTTCAGAAACGCTTTTCTTGCCATTGCCAGTCTACATTTTATATCCTCTCTACTTCGACCATCATCAGTTATTTTGCTCCGCAAATAGCAAAACTCCTTTACTACTTTAAGTGTCTCATTTCCTAATCTAATTCCCTCAGCATCACCTGACTTAATTCGACTACATTCCATTATCCTTGTTTTGCTTTTGTTGATGTTCATCTTATATCCTCCTTAAAAAGACACTGTCCATTCCATTCAACTGCTCTTCCAAGTCCTTTGCTGTCTCTGACAGAATTACAATGTCATCGGCGAACCTCAAAGTTTTTATTTCTTCTCCGAATTTTTCTTTTGTTTCCTTTACTGCTTGCTCAATATACAGATTGAACAACATCGGGGAGAGGCTACAAACCTGTCTTACTCCCTTCCCAACCACTGCTTCCCTTTCATGTCCCTCGACTCTTATAACTGCCATCTGGTTTCTGTACAAATTGTAAATAGCCTTTCGCTCCCTGTATTTTACCCATGCCACCTTTAGAATTTGAAAGAGAGTATTCCAGTCAACATTGTCAAAAGCTTTCTCTAAGTCTACAAATGCTAGAAACGTAGGTTTGCCTTTCCTTAATCTTTCTTCTAAGATAAGTCGTAAGGTCAGTATTGCCTCACGTGTTCCAGTGTTTCTACGGAATCCAAACTGATCTTCCCCGAGGTTGGCTTCTACTAGTTTTTCCATTCCTTTGTAAAGAATTCGTGTTAGTATTTTACAGCTGTGTCTTATTAAACTGATAGTTCGGTAATTTTCACATCTGTCAACACCTGCTTTCATTGGGATTGGAATTATTATATTCTTCTTGAAGTCTGAGGTTATATCGCCTGTTTCATACATCTTGCTCACCAGATGGTAGAGTTTTGTCAGGACTGGCTCTCCCAAGGCCGTCAGTAGTTCCAATGGAATGTTGTCTACTCCGGGGGCCTTGTTTCGACTCAGATCTTTCAGTGCTCTGTCAAACTCTTCACGCAGTATCGTATCTCCCATTTCATCTTCATCTACATCCTCTTCCATTTCCATAATATTGTCCTCAAGTACATCGCCCTTGTATAGACCCTCTATATACTCCTTCCACCTTTCTGCTTTCCCTTCTTTGCTTAGAACTGGGTTTCCATCTGAGCTCTTGATATTCATACAAGTCGTTCTCTTATCTCCAAAGGTCTCTTTAATTTTCCTGTAGGCAGTATCTATCTTACCCCTAGTGAGATAGGCCTCTACATTCTTACATTTGTCCTCTAGCCATCCCTGCTTAGCCATTTTGCACTTCCTGTCGATCTCATTTTTGAGACGTTTGTATTTCTTTTTGACTGCTTCATTTACTGCATTTTTATATTTTCTCCTTTCATCAATTAAATTCAATATGTCTTCTGTTACCCAAGGATTTCTACCAGCCCTCGTCTTTTTACCTACTTGATCCTCTGCTACCTTCGCTACTTCATCCCTCAAAGCCACCCATTCTTCTCCTACTGTATTTCATTCCCCCATTCCTGTCAATTGTTCCCTTATACTCTCCCTGAAACTCTGTACAACCTCTGGTTCTTTCAGTTTATCCAGGTCCCATCTCCTTAAATTCCCACCTTTTTGCAGTTTCTTCAGTTTTAATCTACAGGTCATAACCAATAGATTGTGGTCAGAGTCCACATCTGCCCCTGGAAATATCTTACAATTTAAAACCTGGTTCCTAAATCTCTGTCTTACCATTATATAATCTATCTGATACGTTTTAGTATTTCCAGGGTTCTTCCAAGTATACAACCTTCTTTCATGATTCTTAAACCAAGTGTTAGCTGTGATTATGTTGAGCTCTGTGCAAAATTCTTCCAGGCGGCTTCCTCTTTCATTTCTTAGCCCCAATCCATATTCACCTACTATGTTTCCTTCTCTCCCTTTTCCTACACTCGAATTCCAGTCACCCATGAGTATTAAATTTTCGTCTCCCTTCACAATCTGAGTAATTTCTTTTATTTCATCACATATTTCTTCAATTTCTTCGTCATCTACAGAGCTAGTTGGCATATAAACTTGTACTACTGTAGTACGTGTAGGCTTCGTATCTATCTTGGCCACAATACTGCGTTCACTATGCTGTTTGTAGTAGCTTACGCACACTCCAATTTTTTTATTCATTATTAAACCTACTCCTACATTACCCCTATTTGATTTTGTGTATATAACCCTGTAGTCACCTGACCAGATGTCTTGTTCCTCCTGCCACCGAATTTCACTAATTCCCACTACATCTAACTTCAACCTATCCATTTCCCTTTTTAAATTTTCTAACCTACCTGCCCGATTAAGTGATCTGACATTCCACGCTCCGATCCGTAGAACGCCAGTTTTCTTTCTCCTGATAACGACATCCTCTTGAGTAGTCCCCGCCCGGAGATCCGAATGGGGGACTATTTTACCTCCGGAATATTTTACCCAAGAGGACGCCATCATCATTTATTCATACAGTAAAGCTGCATGCCCTTGGGAAAAATTACGGCTGTAGTTTCCCCTTGCTTTCAGCCGTTCGCAGTACCAGCACGGCAAGGCCGTTTTGGTTATTGTTACAAGGCCAGATCAGTCAATCATCCAGACTGTTGCCCTTGCAACTACTGAAAAGGCTGCTGCCCCTCTTCAGGAATCACACGTTTGTCTGGCCTCTCAACAGATACCCCTCCGTTGTGGTTGCACCTACGGTACGGCTATCTGTATCGCTGAGGCACACAATCCTCCCCACTAACAGTAAGGTCCATGGTTCATGGGGGGACTTCATGGATATTTTACCTTATTTCACTGGCTATGGTTTGTATTCTGCAGGCAGCAGGGTAGTGGCCAGCGCGAGTATTAGGACAGTAGGATAAAAATACACACCGAAACCAGTCACCCTGATGGGGGGGTTCGAGGATGGACTCCGAAACCCAACATTCCCCTGGTTTGGGGACTCAGCACAGTCAAACCCATAGAGAACAGAAAACTACGTTATTATAAAAGTAGCTCGCTTGTCAGAAATTTCAGTGACTAGTCATATTATTTATATTGTGCAATCACATTTACTGCACTCAGGTGAATTGGGAACATAAATACCAATCGTTAGAACACAACGTTTTACATTTACATCGTATGTGAAATGTAGAATCAAACGCGTTGGTTCTTAGTTGCAAAAATAGGCACACTTGATATTCGTCGACTACACCGCCTTCTACCACGAATGAGAAACAATCGTTTGAGTAAACCGTACGTATTTTTGAATTAGAATCCGAATACGCAATAAAACGGTGGTTCCCATTTGAAAATACAAAGCAGTCCCCGCCCACGCAAGACAGGTGGTCAGGTGGTGGCCAGCTGTAGCACAGCTGCATAGAACTGTTTTTCTCTTGCGATGTGTCGTTTTCAAGATATTTAGTTGTCTCAAGTTGAAACAAACATCCTATATTAAAGATTATCCATACCTTTTCTAAAGTGCTGTTAAGTGTACGCAACTGTAGCAGTGACGATACGGAGACTTAGGCAGGAATGTAGCATCTCTGGACACAAATTCCTTGTCCATATACATAGTGTCTAATTTAGCTTGCTCACACAAAATTGTTTCACCCAATCTTTTATAACATTATTGGGTAGTTCTTGCTGAAGTTATACGTGTTATCTATCTCGCAGATGTAGGAGATACGGGGTAGAGGTTAAATTTTTTGAATGGAACCTTGTACATTTTATTGAAGAAAACAATCACCCTCTCCAAGAGCTTTTCAAAAATATATCGAACTGTACTATTTTATCCACGAATCTACTAGCTATGGAAATGGCAAATAATACCAGACTTCTCTAATTTAAATATCACTTCAGTGAATTTCATTAACTAAATAATTTAATCTCTTCAAGGCGCGTTTAAACATTTTACATATTTCCAATAAACATTGAACGCAATAGTACTGCCCTGTACAGTAACTGCATCTAGTAGTTGTATAGTACCGTATTACGGTAGTTAAGACAATGCAAAAGTAACATGGCCCTTTCCAGCAACTTTGACTGTGATACTACCACTACATGCAGACAGAGCGTCACATTACACGCTCAAAATGGTCACTCTGTGGATCAACGACTCCCTATATCGAGCTGCTATTTCCTCTGTGTTGTTGGAATATTTAGGTAAACAGCATCCTTGGCTAATCTCCACAGAAAAAGTTCCAGTGGAACGTCTTGAGATCTGGCAGTCAAACTAACTGGCCTACCATGTCAAGTCCACCTGCCAGGGTATTTACGGTCCAGAGTTCGTCTTACTGCAAAGGCGTTATGTACAGGGCATCCATCGTGCTGATATCACATGACCATCCTCTGATTTAGAGGTACAGCTTCCAAGAGAACAGGAAGAGTGTGTCTTAAAAACGAGCATATTGTCTACCATTTTGGTTGCCATTTACAAAGAAAGATCCAGCAATAGTATCATCAAAAATTCGGCACTGAACATTTACGTTCAATGGACGTTAATGCTCTACCTGTGGGAGCAACCTTGGATTTCTGATGGACCAATAATGCATATTTCTCATATTGACAGTTCCTTTGTTGGAGAATGACGCCTCGTTGGTTAAAAAAAAAAAAAAAAAAAAAAAAAAGAACTATTGAGAAGGAATTAGGATTAGTTCACAAGTTGTTGATGAACCCGCCGACGAAACTGAAGTTATTGTTGAAGTCATTTCCTTGAAGTTCTTGATGTAAATCAACATGGCAAAGATGCAGCTTATGACATTAGAGAGGGCTATGTGCGCTTGTTTTCTAGACACCAACTTCATGTTGAATTCATCATGTGCTGACTTGAGTATTTACGGCGTCGAGCACAGAGGTCTCAGCAGCCTCGCCTGTTCGTGTTCTATGACGATTTCAAGGTCCTGAATTTAAACTTCCCGTTTCACGTAGACGAGAAATAATACGACTAAACATCCAGCGAGAAGGCGATGGGAACCGTCTGGTGCACAGTAGTTTGTGCCTGAACAGAATTCTGCTCACCTACAGGAAATTACAGTACTCATATGTATAGTATAGTACAAGATAAAATAATAGCAACTAATCACAATGTTCTCTAATAGCACTGTACATAAAAATGAAATCACCATATTATTTCTTGTCAACGTATTTCCTTCGAAGATCGCAGCATTTCTATCTTATCGTCATGCGTGTACATCATACATCTTTATACAACAAAAGCTGTATTCGCAATGTGTATTAGCGCTATGCTGTTACTAAGTTACACGACTACACCGGCATGCAGTGTACTGTACACTAATGCAACAACAAATGAAGTGTATGGGGGTGGGGTGGGAGCAGTACCTGTGTTTACATGAGTTGGAAATCGGAAACAAAATCCACAACTCTACTACAGCACGTAATGTGTTCAATCAAGTTAGTGAACAACTCGGTTTCTTCACAGCCTGTGTACTCTTCGTCGTTCGCAGACCTACGTTTCATTGAGAAAAATGGTACGGTGTGATACATTTTTGAACAGCTCTTGAAGGAGGTAAGTGTACTCCTGAACAAAATATACATGGTTCCATGTGGGGTTACGTAAAACCTATACCAGCAGCAAGAACTACCCGCTAAAAGAACCTTGATTCAAATAGTTCTTCATTTAACAATCAGAGAAAAATTATTTTGAGTGAGTAAGATAAATGTATATTGAAAATTACCATCAATCAGTAATTACCTGGTTACTCAATGTGCCTTCATATTTTTAATCTTTTATCAGCTACGCCACTGAAAGTACAGGCTGTCATAGGGTACTTGTAAGTAAGAATTCAATAATTTCAATTAATGTTAAAAAATAAATGATAATGTGAAAAATATATTTAATGTAAAGGAAATAAAACTCGAATCTACACTGAAGCGCCAGAGAAACTGGTATAGGCAGGCGTATTCAAATACAGATGTAAGCAAAAAGGCAGAATACGGCGCTGCGGTCGGCAACGCCTATATAAGACAAGTGTCTGGCGCAGTTGTTAGATTGGTTACTACTCATACAATGGCAGGTCATTAAGATTTAAGTGAGTTTGAACGTGCGATGGGACACATCATCTCCGAAGTAGCGATGGAATTGAGATTTTCCCATACGACCATTTCAAGAGTGTACCGTGAATATCAGGAATCCGGTAGAAGATGAAATCTCCGACATCGCTGCGGCCGGAAAAAGATCATGCAGGAACGGGACCAACGACGACTGAACAGAATCGTTCAACTTGACTGAAGTGCAACCCTTCCGCAAATTGCTGCAGTTTTCAATACTGGGCCACCAACAAGTGTCAGCGTGCGAACCATTAAACGAAACATCATTGACGTGGGTTTTCGTAGCCGCTGGTTCACTCGTGTACCCTTGATGACTGCACGACGCAAAGCTTTACGCCTCGCCTGGGCCAGTCAGCACCGAGATTGGACTGTTGATGACTGTAAACATATTGCCTGGTCCGACGAGTCTTGTTTCAATTGTATCGAGCGGATGGAGACAATATCATGAATCCGTGGACCCTGCATGTCAGCATGGGACTTTTCAAGCTGCTAGAGGCTCTGTAATTGTGTGGGACATGTTCAGTTCGATTGATGTGGGACCCCTTGATTCGTCTACATGGACTCTCACAGGTGACACGTACGTAAGCATCCTGTCTGATCACCTGCATAGATTCATGTCCATTGTGTTTTCCAGCAGGAAAATACGACACCCCACAATGCCAGAATTGGTACAGAGGTGCTCCAGGAACACTTTTCTGAGTTTAAACACTCCTGCGGGCCACCAAACTCCCCAGACGTGAGCATTAATAAGAATATATGAGATGCCTTGCAACGTGCTGCTCAGAAAAGGTCCCCATACTCTCTTACTCTTACAGATTTATAGACAGCCCTGCAGGAATAATGGTGTTTGTTCCCTCCAGCAATATATAACACTGCAACTGCATTTACGTACTATGAAATACCAAATTTGGTTTTCACAGAAAAGCTGAAGGCAGTTCGTATAATGAAATTATTCTTATTCAAGTAATTATAGTATGAAGAAGCAGAGCAGTGTTACCCTCTGAGAGGAATTTTGTTATGTTGACCGTGTTGTACCTAACGGAGATGGCTTATCGGAAGTGAAAGTCAGAATTACTTAAATATTTAAACAGTAACAAACTATATTTTACCTATCTACACTGTTCAAAGAGTAAATTAAACGGCCGCCAGCCTAACTGACAAGAGAATTATTGACATTCTTGTTCAAGAAAATAGCTATGAGTAACTTTAACGGACAAACGAAACCTATATTTTGCCACATGCGAGTGCAACGAACTCTGACACCTGCATATGTTCACGGTAAGTTTGGAAGCTGACAGAGCAGAACAGACTATTTGCATAAATATAACAGATAACAATACACACTATAACTTTTAGGGCTAATTCAAACTGAATGGTCTTAATAACATTACTATTAATATTCACTGTAGAAACATAAGTTGGACATAGGTTCAGTATAACTTTCCACACATTTTCTTAGCTGACATAAAATTGTAAATGTAGTTCACTGCAAAATTATAAACTGATCACAGGTTAAGTCTCTCTCAACTAAATACTATTCTATTTAGAATGAAAGTTAAATGGAATTCACTAACAGGTTACTTCTCACTGTCTTTTGAATAAAGAAATTATTGTTTTCATAAATAGTGGTCCTTCTATTAATCGTTATTTATCATGAGCATAAAGGATAACCTGTGGATCCTATTACACAATTAATATGCACTTTCAATACCCAAAAGAAACAAGTGCTTAGCAAGCATGAGTATATAACTTTCCGCTATTGCAGTTTTCCACTTTTACTACAGTGTGACACAAAATTAACGTATTTGCAAGGTACTGACTCACCTTTTGCGATGTACAACAGACAGCAATGTGATCATTCACTAAGCAAACCTTTATAAGCCTCAGTCTTAAGAACTTTTAATTTTGAAGTTGGCAACAACATATTAATAAGCAGTTTGAATAGAAAAATTATTTTCTGCAATCATCAATTACTTTAGTTCACTCTCTTGCCACATTAACTCTAACTTTCTTTTTACTATGTTCAAGAGGCCTTAATTAGCAAAACACTGGGCTTTAATGTTCTTTCAGTAAGGACACTCGGTAATCACTTTAGTTCAAACGGAGAGGAAACTAAGAGGTGTTATGACAAGGAAAAAAATCAAGGTAGGTACATAAATTCAGTTATAAATTACCTTATAGTTGAGCACACTGACACATCCAATAAGCTGATCCTTCACTGAACACTATTATAGTGTTCCGTTACAGTGATTGCGCAATGTGGTGGCGATTGCATGCTAGTAGGTGGATTTGCAGGTAGAGTTGCTGGACTCTGTCATTTCTTGGTGGCGATGATAGATACCAATTTCAGAATAGTTCCAGCTCTTTCTCCATCCATCCGAGGCATTGGAAAGCATCAGGAAAAGCCACTCTCGGAACCACCACAATATACAACTTTTACATGGGCAGTTCACAGTTTGGTAACTCGTCCCCGACTGACTCTCAATTCCACCTTTTCTACCTAGGCCAACCACAATTTGCGCGCGCTACTAAGTTCCGTTCCGGAGGGGAGCCACACTACCTTTTCCATACAGAATAACTAAGAATCCTAAGTCAAGGTCAGCAGTTTACATAACAGCAAACAATCATTCTAAACAAAACGTATCATTTGCACATATAAGTAGTTCTAAGCAAAATTATTTAAATAAATTTATTTAATTTTAAAGACAACAAAAGAGATTATATGAGGAAGACAAAAGATCGTTTGCCCATATTGTGCATATTCCAGAGATTACACTTCATTACAGTATCGAATTAATCGTACACTAATTACAGAAGTTCAACAATGGGATGTTGATAGAAAGCTAAATGAACCAACAAAAGGTATGTAGTGTCTAAGCTATGGTGTTACAACTACTTCAGACATTAGTCGAATCCATGCCACGTCGTGTTGTAGCACTTCGACGTGGTAGTGGGGACCCTACACGATATTAGGCAGGTGTACTTTTTGCTCTTCAGTATAGATACATTTGGTCTGGCCATCTGCTTATGGCGTTTTCTCTGTCACGCAGTTAGCGGGTATGATAATCTCCTAGTTTGAAACTAATTAATCCAACCTTTCGGTCAACTGTCTTCGTCACCGGAGAACTTTATATTTTCTTACAAATAGTTTCTTTCTTATGTCAACGAATTTATCCCTCACAACTGATTGAATATGATGTTGCATAATGACAAATACCAGCACTGAATTAATATCTGCAATTGCAAAATGGATCCAACTTCCATAAACTGTTGTGAGTGGGACTTATCTGTAATACAAAATATTTAATATCATCTTTATTCTAGCCATTAGCAGCGTCTTTTAACCTAGCATCCACTACCAAAAAAAGGTCACATTGTGCTAGAACTGTAGACGTAAAAAACAGGAGCTGTGATATGTTCCTGGAAGAACATCTAATTCAAGTAATTATTTTTTCTTTAAGACGTAATGTAAATTATGTGGGTGGAATAATTTCTAAAATGTAATTCGTGAAGTGCAAGAAGAGATGTCAAGAATATGTGATATTAAAACAGAAATCGTAACTGGTAGCAGCTACAGGTCTTTTCGATGTAACAATACAAAGTGGTTCAGGAGCACGGCCCGATGATCAAGTGTCAGTCGACATAAACAGGTAATTAACGAGCACGACATGTGCACCAGTGCGGGGCCAACTGTTCGTCAGCTTGGCTCTCTGTCCCACTGTTACTGACTGATACGAGCAGACAGTTGTATATTACGTCGCTTTTGTAATGCATATATTTGCGAACACGTAGGCACGCAGCATACACACAGACATACGCTCACACACGCATTCACAAGCGAATCTACCGCTCGCGCGGTAAAACAGGCGACACGCTCTCTTTGGCGGATTACGCAAACAAAAGAAAGATTATGGGTTAACGTACCGCTTGAAAGAGGATTCAGGCAAGGATTTTCATGAAACAAAAACAATTCTCAGCAAGTATGTTAGTGGAGCAATTTTCCCCAACAAGCAGACAAATATTTGTTTTAAGACTTTTTCTTCCTGCAATCCAGCGTTTATTTACATTCCAGGTGGTTTGGCCCTCTATACTAAGGAGTGGATGTTCCTCAAATAGTACCGTCTTGCTTCTATTTGTACACCCAGAACATTTATGATAAATATTATACTGCAGCAAGCACTTGGCTTTTGATGCCACAAGTCAATTATTCTCTGCAGTTGAGAAGAAAAGTAATGTGATTCCAACGGACGTGTGGAATGAGCGCGTAATCCAAGAGGGTGGAATATTTTGTAGAAATGGTTTATCCTTGCAGGATGGAACATTTTATAGGAGAGGCCGGTTGTTCCCAAGGCAGTTCACCATTTTAGGCAATAGGACGTTTGGTAAAGTTGGAAAAGTTCTCTATTTCGTGCAACAGCCTAAGAAAATTATGTCCATCACGAGGCTTTTGAAGCCGTAAATCAATTATTCTCAGCAGTTGAGAAGAAAAGTAATGTGATTGCAAGAGATGAGCACATAACCCAAGAGGGTGGAATATTTTGTGGAAACGGTTTATCCTTGCAGGAGGAAAGATTTTATGGGAGCGGCCCGTTAATTCCAAGGCAGGTCACCATTTCATGCAATAGAACGCTTGATAAAGAAGGAAAAGTTCTCTATGTCGTGCAACACTCAAAGTAAATTATGTCCACTCGATGTCTATTCATGTACTTAACTGCAAAGAATATTTATTTTGATCACAGGCCTTGATGTACAAGAACAGCTGGACGGCCCGTATGTATATTCAATTTATTCATTAGGGGAAGTTAAGAAAAGGGAACATTAACGTTCAGATTTCAATAAAATAAAGTGGAGGCGGAAACAATATTTTTCGTATGAACAAAGCTCTCACTAGACTTATTCGCAGAATTGTGATTATCAAGCCCAATATTCATTCAATGCATGAAAAGTCATCAGTTTTACAATAAACCAAACTAATCAACCGTGTCCCCGACAGGAGGATAACGATAACGAAAGGACTGTAGCATATCAAACCATCTGACAAGTTTGTGGAGAAATTATTGAATTTATTGTACTATCAGAATAATGGAGACATGCAAGAGAAACAAGAATACACCAGAAACCTCACTTTGGCTAGCAACTTCCACACATACCACCACGTGGCTGGATTCGCAAGGGAATGTCTGTTAAAGTGCGTCAGTCTTAGTCGCGATTGGGAGTGACATTACAACATCACTGAAACAAGACCGAGAAACAAAAGGAGCACAGTAAGGTCTCAAAGCCACGCAACATTCAAAGAGCTGTCTAGGATCACATATGTCGACCGACAAAGAAAGCTCGGAAAAACTGAGAAATTACACACGAATATCGATGGCCATAATATAATATAAGGTTTTAATCAATTTAAGTTAAGAAGGAAACGTCATGGGGATCTGTGTAGCACCATGAGCGACGTGAAACAGTCTGGTACCACGTGCAGTCAACCACGAATAAATGTTGACTTAATTATGAAAATTAAGTTAGCGAATTATCGGAAGTGTTGGAAAAACATTATAGAAAACTTCATATCGCAGAGGAAACATTCTGAGTGTTTATCGGAAATGTTGGAGAAACTTTATAGTAACACTTTATATCACAGAGGAAGCATTACGGCTGTTTACTTAATACCATCATGAGCCACACGAAGCATTGTCTAATGCCAAGTGCGAGTTGGTCTATTTATAAAAAGTACCTTCACGGATTGTTGTAAATGTCGGAAAAACATTGCCTAAGCGAATATATTTAACAAAGAGGACTCTAAGGACTTGTTTGAAACCACAATACATAACAAGGGCCTATCTAGCCACAGATATTCGTAAACATAAAGAGCCCTCGACTAATTTAAGAGAAGCGTCCTGTTCAGGAATATTTTGTCAGTCTGTGACTGATTTCTGCAGACCACAAACAGAAGCCTCTTGTTCGACTGGGGGTGGTGTGGTCACTGACGTCTTTGTGAGAGCTGTAGTGAGACTAGTCGTTACAAGTCTCTCTTTGTCGGTCCGCAAGATATGAAAATTCCAGAAGCCTCTTGTTCAGCTATGAGGTATACTGCCATTCTGTACATTTCTCGTGTTTATTTGGTTGAGGGTACATCGATTGTAATGTATTGTTTCCATCTAGATGGTAAAATACCGGTGGGAGAGACATATGCTAGTTTTCTAGACACGAGAAACGGATGTGCTAATGAGTATTAACACTTTAGTCGACTTTGTAAAGTACAAGGACAAACTGGAACCTGTTATTTCAATGATATCGGTATACGTTAAAAAAATACTAGTGGAGCTACAGGTTTCCCCTATTTTCGAGTTTTCACGTAAAAACCATTGCACATGAGATAAGGTTTGTAATATTTCTGGCTTATTCAGCCATTATATTAGGCTCCAAGAAGCTGTTCCCAGAGCAGTGGAGATGCAAGAAGTATATAGACGACGAAATGTGGTGTGAGGTACCTGTGACAGATGTTAGATTCGGTACCATTCCCGTGAGAAAGACCGCCTGCATATGGCTACTACTCAGTGTTTGGCTGCTGTGTTCGGAGCAAGGGCACCAAAACGTTAAAGTATAGTTATTCTTATTATTATTAGTAGTAGTAGTTAAACTACTCATTGGAATGACTTCACCTTTTAACGTAAATATCACTCAACAGCTGACTATCAATCAGTCATTTTAGACTTATTAAAAACAATTTAAATCAAAAACAAAAGACTGACGAAATTTCAGACGAACCACTTCTGAAGCGTTCGGGTCACACCTTTTCTGGTATGGCGCGCGAAGTGTTTCGGGCTGTTCGTCACTCTGGATTAGGCACTTGAGAAGAACAGACGTGGTGTCTGTCGTAGGATGTGTTTCCAATTTTTATTTAAGTTCCTGTTCGTCACTCCGGATTAGGCAGTCGAGATGTACAGTCATGTTGTCTGTGGCAGGATGTGTTTGCCAGTATTCAGTATTAAAAGATTCACTCCGGTAGTCACGAGGCAGTTTCAGCCTCAAGATACAGAACCTACGACCTGCGTGCTGTTTTCTGCGCTGGGGACGTCAACTTGATGACAGCAGGTTAGTGAACTACAATAGAACCCTCGTATTCCACACAGTGCAGTGGAAACAACTAGGCGCCTCACGTGTACTGCATGCACAGAACAAACGTGCTCAGTGACACGTCATCTGCAGTAATGCAGAGGAGGCAAAGGAGGATGATCGTTGTTAACACCAACAATCAATTCATTCTTCCTTTCTTTCCGTACGTTCAAGTTCCTCAGTGGTTTGCAGCACGTCCAATGCAATGACCTTGTTGGTGTTTCGCCTCTCTAAAGATATAATTTCCACTCTTCATCTCCAGAATTATACTGTGCAGGCGATCGGTAGCATACTGCTATATCGAGAACAGTCGTGTAAATCGTATGATATTCCGATAAATTATGTGAAAATGCCTGAAATTCCGGATATTTTCATATGCTAGTCGGTGATTTCAGCATAAGTGACACAAATATTGTCGTGTAAAATCGGGTTTGCAGCTGACATTGGTTTCGAGATTGCTAAATTATTTCGCGAAAGACGAAGCATTTCTCATCAGCGGAGCTCAGAAAGTATATATCCTTGTAGTCTCACAGTCTGGAGATGGACGCAACTCGGTGCGGAAACCACGACAGCAAGCTGGCCCAGCTGGGAACACTACGGTTAGTGGACGTCTTTCTGCCGGAGGAACCTGCCCAGCCTTTGTACACCAGTTCGGAAAGTGGCCGGGGTCCTCACAGGGATCTCCGGTCATGCATCAGGCCAGCGTGTAAGTGGGGCTGGTGTCTCTCAACCGTTGGCTGTTATGGATGACCGACTGACCTTGCTTAAGGGCCTCTGGGAGTATTTTCTGTATTTCATGATCTGTAGACCACTTTTGCAGGTTTGTCAGATCAATATGGCTGCTGCATTTTTTTTCGATCTGTGTAAAAATAACTTTCTACTAGAACTCTGGTAATATGTCTGCCTGTAGAAAGTGGCGGACAGTGTTCCCACACCACCACCAGCGTTCTGGGGGGTAAATTCATTAAGAACCAATCAGGATACTCCATTCACAGTAGGCTCCATGACGTCACAGAGTCATAAAACATTTTTTGTGGTGAGCAAAGGAGTCTCTACAGACTGGTTCGGACAAGACAGGGACAGATCAAACTATCTACAGAAAATTCCGTGACGCCAGAAAGTCACGTAATGCCTTCTTTGTTCGAGTGTTCAGAAACAAGTACAGACCAGTCTCCTCAGATTCGGACAGGTGAGACGCTGTCCTACATCTGGCATTGTGGCTTCAAAGCATCTCTAGACCAGCAGTTGTTGGACATTGAAATTTCACAGAAAATTCCAGCCATTTTCCTCGTTTGTAGTTCAGTGCATCGAATTCTAGGAGCATCTTTTTAGCCATCCGGTCTGTTTTGTGTCCGTTTTTTTTCTTCAAGATCTGTTGTAGGTCTCGAATTAGGACATGAACTTTTAGATGTCTTCTGGTTTTCCGGTCTGTGCTCAGACACAGTTGTGGGTCTCCCATTGCAGCACTGTGCTTTGGAAAGTGAGAAAGATAAAAAAATAAGTGCGTTAACATGCCTGACTCCAGCACAAATATAAACTAAGCCCACTCAGCGCCAGCCGGAGTGGCCGAGCGGTTCTAGCCGCTACAGTCTGGAACTGTGCGACCGCTACGGTCCCAGGTTCGAATCCTGCCTCAGGCATGGATGTGTGTGATGTCCTTAGGTTAGTTAGGTTTAATTAGTTCAAAGTTCTAGGGGACTGATGACCTGAGAAGTGAAGTCCCATAGTGCTCACAGCCATTTTTAAACCCACTCGGCTTTTCAGAAAATTGATGAACATCACAGTAGCTGTACAATTCTGAATTTTTTTTCTGTCTGACAATGCCTCCAAACAGGCAGATGAAACTCGAAAAGTGAGGGCGGGTGGGGCGTTGAGAGTGTGGGGTGGCTGTTGTGTAGTTTTGAGCACCCTCTGGTGGTGAGATTGTGGGCTAGGGCAGTCTGTCTTCAAACTTTGAGGTGAACATATACGCTTGCGATCTGAGAAAATGAGGCTGTGATGGAAAGTGCGTGTGGGGGAGGGGGCATCAGAGTTGGGAGAACAATCACCAAATAAAGAAATAAATATCTTATGTCATTCCTCTCCTGCCGCTCAGCACAAACACACTGTTTCGCGCCATTTTCAGGGGCAGTGTGGTGGTGAAGTGTGGGGACATCATTGGACTGTGGGGAGGCGTGGAGTGGTTAGGTTAGTGGAGGAACCCCAATTGCCCTATTTCCAGACAAAATAAGTAATTTCCCACCATGACGCCAGTGTGATGTTGCCACATCTACAGCTGCGATGTTGTATTTTGCAAAAACGCTAGCTGTCTGAGAAATCACCTAGCCCCACTACTCCCGTTCACTTCACGTGGTGCCTCCTCCTCCACTTTCCGCGCATCCCTCCAAAATCCAGCTGCCACTGAAAAACATGGACAACATGGACCCAGTGCCAACTTCTGGTACGAAATACACTTGACCTATCAGCCCACCGATCTATCCTCAGAGCCTAAAATATAAAGTTTGTGCCCTTTTCAAACCGGCGGAGTTATGAAAGTTGCTAGTCTGCTGCTTCCACTAGTGTTACTGTTAATAGGAGGAAAATGAGTTTGGTAAACGTGTCAGACATTTATCTCATTATCTCGCAGATTTTATTGTAATTAACCCTTACAGTACCAAGATGGGTGGGAGCTACCATGTGCCCATCTTCTGTAACTATTGTAATTTAGATTGGTATTTCATATTTAATATTCTGATAAAATTATTCTTTTTATTATTTCCTCTAATTTTTTCAGCTAAACTTAATCCGTTAATTAAAGTCCAATGGAGGTAGCAGTAAGTCTATCTCCTTACTAGTCGATGTAGCTTGACAACGAATGTCTTATTCTATAAATTATAACACTTAGGCAGTGTAGACCATCTGCAGACTGAATTTCCCTGCGTGATTCATTTCTCTTTTGTTTCTGATTGTTTATTGATCCTTCTTATTCGGTGGCGTTTTGTCCACTGTTACAGATAACTGTGTCAGAAAATACATTGTTGCTCTTTTACTGAGAGAGAAGTATTAGACATTTATGCAGATGTTACAGTTTCTGAAACTGAATTTGGTCATAGTGATGAAGTAGTGACTGTAGCTGAAGAGGAATGCGTTGTGCATTATGCACCTGCAGCTGGTGAGGTCAGTGGGAAGTATTTTACAACTACTGGACAAGTTTTTTATCCAAATTTCCTTATAGTACAATACGAGAAGTACAAAACACATTGAAATAGGGTGAAGGCATACAAATTGAAGGTAAATCAGGAACAATATGAGGATCGTTTAAAATGATTTCTTCTCCAGAAATTGTTAACATCATAACAATGAAGAAGCGTTGGAACAGAAGTTACCCAAAACAGACTGGCTTGAATTCATGGCATATACAGGATAACATATTATTACGGGGAAGGAGGTCGCTGAAGATCACCTATTCCCGATTTATGGTCAAACACCCCAGAAAGGTTTACTTGTACTGCTAGAGCGCAGGGAACACGACAAGTTTGTAGCAACACGAGAAGTATTTGTTAAAATGAACGAATTACTGCCAAGATATTATTCAGCTGAGATGCACACTTTTTTTGATGAAATGTTGTCTTTGTTCCGTGGCAGGTGTCCATTTAAGGTCTTCATTAAGGAAAAACCCGGAAAGAAAGGGATACTTATACGAATGCTCACAGACAGATATGTTCTCAGCATGGAGCCACAACAATCAAATTCAGAAAGCGGCTGTAGTGGGACGCCTGGTTGTTCCCATATATATGTCAGGGCTTAATGTCACCACGGAAAGATATTACACTTCAATTGATTTGACAGAAGATTTGTGGAGGAATCACAAGCTAACACTCGTGGGAACATTACAAGCTAATAGGAAGCATATACCTCAAGAACTGAAAGACATTTCAAGAAGGGAATTATATTCCAGGAACTCTGCTTTCAGTGGTTCTAATACTGGAAATATCCCATTCACCATGGTTTCTTATATCCCCATGAAAAACCCAAAAAAATCTTCTATTGCTGTCGACTCAAGATTATGACACTGTAGCTGGTTTACCTATTGACACTAAGAAGATAACGGTCGTAAATTTATATTATAATAAGACGAAAGGTAGTGTTAACACAATATAGCAAATGGCGAGGAAATTTTCAACTAAGATGACTACAAGAAAGTGGGCGCTATCAATTTTCTAACCTCTTGTGGACGTAACAGCATTAAATGGTTATGCATTGTTTATGCTCAACTTCCCAGAGTCGAATAAGCAATGGCTTTTTCTTCAAGAATTAGGACTACAGCTTACGAAACCATACATTGAAGAAAAGGCAACGAATACTACTCCGGAAGTGTATGGTTTCACCCATGGGAGGTATCCTCGGACGAATTATCACGGAGAAGTTCGCTGCAAAGTAAGGAGGAAGTGGACGATGCTATTTCTGTTGTCGTTAAAGCCAATCAAAAGCAGTGAAGTACAATAAAGTTAACAAAACGAAAATTATCTTTAACAACTGTGAGAGGTACAAATGATGTAAACACAGCAAGAAAACTATTATACCTTCAAAGTGTGATGGCGCTTCAGAAGAATGTGATGAGTAAGTGATTCCAGAAACTATGTAATGTAAACTGCTGTATTTAACCTAAAATATCTGTAATATTTTTTAATTGTAATGAAGTGTTCTTCAGTAACTCTGTAATGACTTTTAATACCAATGTAAAGAGATGTTGCTCAATAAAATAAGACTAAACAAACTTAAATAATGAAAACTGTGGAAAATATTAAATATGATTTACAGTTTCTAGACCTCTGCTACACATCAGTAGTTCATTATACGATATTTTGTCAATAAAAGCCAATAAAAATTAAATACATTTGAATTAATTTTTTTTTTGTCGTGGGCACAAAGAGCCCCGCACTCTTCCGCCCTCCCCTCCCCCCCCCCCCCCCCCCCCCGCCCCGTTGGTAGTGCGCTTTATAAAAACATGTTCGTAATGCGTGTGTTATGCCACAGGATTTTTAATATCTCTAGTCTCGTGAAACAAATAACATCCTCCATAGCTCAATGGTTAGCATTATATCTATGTTATGTAGGCTATAAAAGATATTACGTATAAATGTATGCCTATCATTATTTCTTTCCTCAAAACCTGTCTTTCCTGTTGCTATGTCCATTCTAATTCCTGTGTTTTTCACGTCTTCGTTAGTTCGGTGAATATTTGGGTTGGATCTGTAGCTGTTTAGTAAGTTGAAGATCAGCTTGGTTAGTTTGTTACTGTCCATTCGGTATGTGTGTCCATAAAACTGTAATCTTCTTTTACTCATTACATCAGCTATTCGATTTTCTAACAGAACTCTCTCTTTGATCAGAATTTGTATTCAACATTGCTATTAGTTTTAGGTCTCATCACTTTCCTTACAATTCTTTCTTCACTTTTCCAGTTTTTCGAAATCCTCAGATCTTGAAAGGCTCTTCGGTTTTGCTGCCGGATCCTAAGATGAACAAGATTCGAAATTTCGGCTATCTAACTGTCTGCCATCTTCAGGAGAACGCTGCCGCTGCTGAATTCTGCTGAAAGCTGATGCCACGGCTGCAAATCGTCTCTTATACAGACCTCCATACTGTACACGGCATGTGCACTGCCCATCACAGTTGCTGATGTCCAAGACTGGGCTGATGTCGCCGCCCTTAGTAGAGCTCCGGCGACTACCATAGACTATCATACACCGCACGGAAAGACTGTCTACAAACATTCGGACTGACTGCACCGAAGTACGTTCTGCATTGATGCGGGATAGCACCGTGGTTCACGTCTTGCTAGAACTTCCGGGTTTCGGAACAGTGTTTATAAAGAGGCAATTGAAATTAGGTTGATTCCTTTTCCGTCCTCCTAGGAGGAAAAGGAACAAAATTGTATGCCAACATAATTTTAATTGCATCTTTATAAACAATGTTCCGAAAACCGGATGTGTTGATAACTGATCAAATTTCATCCTGTGCCTCCCGTTTATGCGATATTCTGCTACCGCCGATTTTTCCAGTTGTTATAGAGTTGAGTGACGGCAATGTCTCGCGCACGTGTCCTGAACTGTGCGAATCGAACAGACGATCTAAGCCTTCCCACATTGACAAGGAATTTTGTAAATGGCAGGCTTCCCAAGCCCCAAATCGTCTTGCACAGAACCGTGTAGTGCCGTAATCTTTGGAGGTGAACGGAGCGCACTGATAATATTAAAACTTCTTAAACAATATGCTCAGAGCGTAAGGAATAAAGGCTACAGATCGATGTTCCTCTCCATGCAGCTCCGGAAATGGTCCAAACTCCATAGAACGATGAATCTCTTTCTCAGAATATCCATTTTCCTTAAAAACAGCCCCTTCAGCTAATCATTCCGCGTCAGAAATGGCATATCCTCTGCGTACCAGAGTTCTAAGGACGCTAATGCGTTGGGATGGCAGATGGCAATTCGTAGTACACAGATACCGATTGGTGTGTGTCGGCTTTCGGCGGAACATTGTGTCCCAGAGTACCATCTTTGTTTCTGTAAACCATGATGTCCAGAAATGGAAGCGTCCCATTAGTATCAACTTCCATGACAAATTTGATGCTGCAATGAAGGCAACTGAAGTTAACCAAAAATCTGTTCAAGTCATCGCGTCAGCGAGGCTAGACGACAAACGTATCATCTACGTAACTCCAGAAGCATGTTCGTTGCAAAGCTGAAGTGCTCAATATTGTATCCTGCATAAATAAATTGGCGACTATGGGCGATAAACGACTACTTATAGCAATTCCGTAATTCTGTTCAAAATTGTTGCCATTAAACGAGAAATATGATGATATCAGCGTATGACAACATAGCTTCACCGAGCCTTCATCCAGTTGTGAAACTTCCTGACAGATTAAAACTGTGTGCAGGACCGAGACTCGAACTCGAGAACCTTGCCTTTCGCCGGCAAGTGCTCTACCATCTGAGCTACCCAAGCACGACTCACGACCCCTCCTCACAGCTTCAGTTCTGCCAGTAACACGTCCCCTACCTTCCAAACTACGCAGAAGCTCGTCTCCGAACCTTGCAGAACTAGCACTCCTGGAAGAAAGGACATTGCGGAAACATGGCTTAGCCAGAGCCTGGGGGATGTTTCCAGAAAGAGATTTCGACTCGGCAGCGGAGTGTGCTCCCGAGTTCGAGTCTCGGTCCGGCACACAGTTTTAATCTGCCAAGAAGTTTCATGCCAGCCTACACTCCGCTGCAGAGTGAAAATCTCATTCTTCATGCAGTTTTTCACTAATCAAACTCAGAGACTCTTCCAGAGGCACTGTGTAGAAATATAATATCGAAATTCACAAGTAAATCCGAAGCTCATAACCTCAAAGATTTCAAGCGTCAATGGCGTCGAATGAAACCCACTGAATTGGATATATTTTGTGCACACTTGCCAACATATGGGCTGAACACAGATAATAAATAGCTGAAACGGTTATAAGCGAGTGCACCACCCAAATTACTAACAATATGGCGTAGAGGATGCACTTCCTTGTGCAATTTTGGAGAGCACAGAATCTAGGCGGAGCGGCTGCACCAAAACGAAATTTCTTGCGTAAATCTTCTGAGACCGAGCTCGTTTTCAAAAGTGAAAGAGTCTTGTGCTTAATCCTTTCTGTGAGATCACTAGTCTTCTGTAAGCCGGGTCGTAGAGAAGTAAATCCATTTTAAGGACATAATTATCCCGTGTCAGCACAGCCTTGCTAGTTCCACGCATAGTCTATGTTACGCTGACTTCATACGTTTAACAGTCTTTTCCATTAGCGTTGGTACTTTACGTGCAGGAATTTTTCTACCACTGATATGTGCTGACGTTCTTTGCCAAGTAGTGCATTAAAGTCTCCAAGTACTAATACTGTGTTTTCCGATGGAGTGTGATCTAGGGTGCTTTGACACATTTTACCAAAAATTGTCGGTTTGCTCTTTCTGTGTCCTGATTTTCTCATTCGTTGGTGCATGGGCATTTAAAATGGTGTAAACTTTGTTTGATGATTTAAATGTTGGTCTGGAAAGTTTGTCATTAATTGTTTGAAATCCTGTCATTGATTTAATATGCTTTTTCTTACAATGAAACATGTTCCAAACTGGGGTACGTTCTTCAGAACTCTTTTTCCTGCTATTCCCTTAAATATCCTGAATCCTTCTGAATCAAAAGGATGTTAATCAGTAAAGCTTGTTTCCTGCTGTTATCATTAATTTTTCCCTTTAAAAAGTTTAATAAGTTTTAGGATTTCCTGTTTTTAAGAGTCAATTTATTTAACAGTGGCTAGCTAATTTATGTTTCTGTGTCTTATTATACAATAAACTGATTAGAAAACATTTCATTCACTTTCAATAATATGCATCCCTGACTTTGCAACTTAGATCTACGAGTACCAACTAACGTCTGTTGTATTTATTTTGAATTGTATGACCTTCGCCTCGCCTCCTCTACTTCCATTATTCTCTTTTGTAATTGACACTTGCTCGTATGTTACTAAGCAGATATGTTTCAGCTTATACGGTGTTTCGACTTGCTTTAGATTAACTTCTTGATTTATTAACAGTTAGAGTGAAACTACGATATCGCCTTGCATCGTGATATATTTATGTACACAAGGTCGCTTTCTCTACTACTATTACTAGTTTTTATCGTCATATCTAAGTATCCCTTACTCTGGCGTTCCTTTTGATGTGAGATATGCCGTTGACATTAATTTTAATGTGACATATGCCCCTAGCATTAATTTTAAAATTAGTTATTAGAACACTACCTAGGCAAAGAACGTAAAAAATAAATTACAGATTTTCAACCTACGACAGTTTTTACAATAAACTTATAATAAGGTTACTGTCAAAACCTGGGGGATATTAATGGTTTTTGGCTCGTAAGACGAGTTATGGATCTTGCTTTTTAGTGTATATTATTTTCTGATTGTTATTTGTCACTATACCAATATATAAATATTAACAGGTAACACATATTTTATTCCTAAATACGTTAAATTCTAGTCTTTATTTTCAAATTATTCACGTGTTAGTTAAAACATATATTACATATGAATGTGTTCCATTATTAATACATATTACTGATCTTTTCTCTTATTGTATAATAAGCTGACTTGGAATACAATGCATTCAGTTTCAGTAATGTACACCATATATTCGCCATTTACAAATGTGTGACCTGAACTCACATAGTGTTGATGCTTAGGACCATTGCCTTCTACTCCTCCCATCCACTCCCTCCCTCCTGTTGTATTTTTATAAATTAATGTTATTTTGTAAAAGACAAAACCGTTGTTTTAGTACACAGATACGAATTTCAATAATAGCAGCCGCACTTAAGACAATGTTTTACTTCATCTGTGCCGCTTTGATCTTACCTCAGAGGTACAAGTATTTAATACTCATTGAACAAATGATTGAAATGTTTTTATGCATGAATTGGGGGTGATATTTCATGTAAATCATTGAGTTTATATTATTCGTGATATTCAGTAATGATATAGGTGGCGTGAGTCACATTATAATGTTGATAGTTGTACCTTAATACCAACAGGGTGGTACAATGAATGTATACATGCCCATATATTTTTTATAATGATTAAAGCAAAGGGCTGTTTGTTTAAAAGATATGTAGAGAGTTTTATATTTTAATGTGAAAATGTTTTGTTTTGTTTATATTGTTGAATTAGATCCGCATTACTTGAACATTATGATAATGTAGTTTTCTGTTTCGAATTAAACTGAGGGGATGTTTTGTGTTAATGCCAATAGATTGATATCATTTGACGTGGGGCCAAATATGGTAGAATACACGCTTTCCTTTTACTATGTACGTTATGCTGTACCTTACATTATTGTTTATAGACGTTTGTATGTTAAAATTTTCTGGCACAACAGCGAAGACTGTTATGCACTCTGACATGTTTACTCGACAGTTGACAATGTTATTTGTAATGCATTAAAGACCAGCTAATAGTAATTGTCAGTTTGTATAGTGAGTTGTTACAGGTAACACTTACTGTCTTGGGGTCATGGATTATAAGGACTTGGTTTTCGGCCACTTATTATGATGCATGTGGTCCATGTCAAATGTTGCTTTGTATGTGGAATATAAATCATATGATGGTTGCCCACATGTAACTAGACGAAACGGATTATTCCGTGTTTCTAACATGATTGTTGCTATGTCTTGCAATATTTACACAATACGTACTTACGTTACAAAGTTTTCGACATTGGTATGTTTTTATTTCAGAAGCTTGAAAATGACGTAAACGAAATCAACAATTAACAATATTACAGTCCTCTACGGACCGTGTTTTCCCTTGAAAAATTTTTGGAGGCTGTAAACCTACGCCAAAACAAAATTACGAATGATTGGCACCGCTTCGTTCAGTGTGAAAGGATCGGAGTTTGATTCTCGGTACCTCCTCTTTTTTAAAGGTAAGCAGGGCTGGTACGGTGTACACTCAGTCGTTGTGAGGTCAAATGAGAAGCTGCTTGAATAAAGAATTTGCTCTCATAAAATAATAGTGTTTCCATTAAAAAAATGACGTTCTCTAGAAATGGATCACTTCAGCTTTAGAAGACAGTATTTTGTTCATAGCTACAGATACCTATTAATACTAGTTTAATGTAGCCTTCAGTGAATGACAATGAAGAAATGTTATGATGAACATATTAAACAATAGAACGATAACAGGAACTCCTGAATTTCAAACTTACGCAGCAGTATAAAAACACTCAGAGAGAAACAGAGTTGAAGTTAGAAAAATAACAAGTACTCGACAGATACATTCAAGGAATGCTTGATAGCAGAAAATAAGAAATATTGTTCGATAATTTTATACTTCAAATGTGAACGTAACTGAAAAGTCGATGAACAGATGATAAAATTCCACATTAACTAGCAAGACAGTGAAGAAATAACGGAATAAACACAAAATTAATAATCAGGGACATTTACGAGATAATACAAATCTGAGAATACAAGGATGAAAATTCAAAACCAATAGGCAAAACATTGGAGAAATTAGATCATTGGTTGATGTGCAGCGAAGAAAAAGAGGAAAATTTTATTTAATGCAGAGCGGCTAGAGGCAATCTGCAAACTAAATTTATCAATATATTCGTTTATTCATATCAAATCTGAAAACGTACCTATTACGAGGATTGTTATTCAGTGGTGTGTTCAAATGGTTCAAATGGCTCTGAGCACTATGGGACTTAACTTCTAAGGTCATCAGTCCCCTAGAACTTAGAAATACTTAAACCAAACTAACCTAAGGACATCACAAACAACCATGCCCGAGGCAGGATTTGAACCTGCGTCCGTAGCGGTCTCGCGGCTCCAGACTGTAGCGCCTAGAACCGCTCGGCCACCCTGGCCGACGTCAGTGGTGTGTGATACTACGGTATTTCTCTACAGCGTATTCAATTACTGACGAGTTACGGAAGCTTCTTGCGTCGCGGGTTAAACGCCCATTCGTCTCACACATCGCACTGGAGCACAGCCGCTATTCCTCATGCGCGGCGTCTTGTGCACAGTAACTGCGCTTTTACCGACGTTCTGCATGCGTGAGCGCCTCTGGCGTAGCGGACATGCAGTATTCATGGACGGCGGGCTCTCCACTCGGCGAGCGGTGCGCATGTCTGCAGAATGAGTTTCTGGCGCGCAAAGTAGTTTCCGGCAGGACGCTTTGGCCTCTCCCCGCTACGCATTTCTGTCTACTGTGCCTGCCCCCCCCCCCCCCCCCCCACACACACAAAACCATTTGCTCACCCCGCCCCCCACCTAACACGACACACAAACACACACACACATACATACATACACACACACACACACACACACACACAAAACCACTTGCATTCCCCGCCTTCCGCCCGCCCAAACACACAAGCTAAACCGCTTGCTCCCTCGTCCCTACCAACCCCCCATCACACACACACACACACACACACACACACATATATAGATGGAGAGGATGTGGGCAGAAGGAAGCAGCAGGCGTAGTATCTGCTGCATTACATTCCCCAGTGACCAGCAAACAATTTAAGGAGAAGAGAAATTTATGTTACGAAGCGTCTTGCATTATTCGGGTGCTAGTGACTTACAATTTCGGTGGACAAGAAGCTACGGTTTAGAATACCACAGTAGAAAGCCCGACAAAAAGAGAACAGATTGTCATCGTGGTCGATACTGGGATTCGTACAGGGGCTCTGCAAAATTATCCTACCCCCACATATACCATGCAGGACCAATCTTTAGCATATCGTCCTGAATCATCTGGACAAAATGCGTATAAGCAGAGGTTAACATGGTTTATTAGAACTGCTAAGGCAGGTATTTCACAACAAGATAGATTTGGAACTTAACTCCGCCACGAAACGCCAATATACGTACATGCTGAAATGGAATCTGATAATTAAAAATGGGCTTTGGACTTCATAATAAATTTGGAATCTACGTCTGACACTTGATAAATGATTTCATCCCGAAAGATGTCCGCACATTAATTAATAAAATGTTTTTGCATTTGTTTGGTTTTATAGAAGACACTGTCATTCATGATGTACTTTTTGGCTGCAAGACATATTCACTGGTAGAAGTAGACAGTGTGAGTACTTTCCAAATAAGTGTCATAACAAACTCGAAATGAGATGCTTACACAGGGATGCGATCGATAAATAATAATGGGTCCACTACCTCTAAATCAGAGACTGAAGGTAAATCCACGCGGGGTAGCCGCGCGGTCTCAGGCGTCTTGTCACGGTCCGCGTGGGTCCCCCGTCGGAGGTTCGAGTCCTCCCACGGGCATGGGTGTGTGTGTCGTCCTTAGCGTAAGTTCATTTAAGTTAAATTAAGTAGTGTCTAAGCTTAAGGACCGATGACCTCAGCAGTTTGGTCCCATAAGACATTACCACAAATTTCCAAATTTCCTGAAGGGAAGTTAAGCTGGATGTTCACATATCTAACTTTACTTTTTTTCTTGTGTCATCGTCAAGAACTTTTTTCGGCAGCCTGCTTAGATTTTGAAAAACACAAAAGACAAAGTGAATGGATTTTTAATGAGAAGTCCGACAAGGTTGCTGTCAGGAATTAATGGTCATGACTGTCACTTTTATTTCACACGAAGGAAGAAAGTAGGCCTGACAGATGGAATAAAACTGGCAGACATTAATTACTCGTAAAAAGATTTGTGATTCTGCGCAATTTATTATTCTTCATTAGGAGAAATATGAACTCAGTTCTAGCCAGTGTACCATACAAAGGCACTACACCATTGAACCCACAATGTTCCCACATCTGCTACAAAATCTCAACTTTCTATGTTACACGCCGGCTTTAGCCTAGCAGGCTCAAGTGGGTAAATAATCTAATGGGTCGAGTCTGTTGATAGAGGATATACCTCACAGTAGGTTCAAATCCTTGTGTCAGAACTGTGCTAGGACGCATGATAATCATGTGGTGTCACCGCCAGACACCACACTTGCTAGGTGGTAGCCTTTAAATCGGCCGCGGTCCGCTAGTATACGTCGGACTCGCGTGTCGCCACTGTTAGTGATTGCAGACCGAGCGCCGCCTCACGGCAGGTCTAAAGAGACGTCCTAGCACTCGCCCCAGTTGTACAGCCGACTTTGCTAGGAAGGGTTCACTGACAATTACGCTCTCATTTGCCGAGACGATAGTTAGCATAGCCTTCAGCTACGTCATTTGCTACGACCTAGCAAGGCGCCATTACAGTTAATATTGAGATTGTAACACATGTATCGTCAAGAGCGATGTACACCAATTATGGATTAAAGTTAAGTATTCCAGCAGCAACGTACCATATTGGCTATATTAATTACATTGTCCTGTTCCAGACCTCACGCCAGTTTGCGTGAGCTTAAACGCGTGCATTTCGGCCTCCTCTAGCTACACGGTGTTGGCTCTTCTGCCAACACATCAAATCATCGTGTAAAAAGCCCAAAATTTTAATAGCTTAATATGTATGCTTTGAACATGGTCTGCTTCCATGATGATCGATGAACTAGCCACCAAGCCAGATGTTTTCTTTACGCAATAGGGAAAAACAACTTGAGGCTAAATACGTAAAAGAGGACATTAAATAGAGCCAAACTGAAGTTCAAAAATGACTTTTCAAGAAACGAAAGGCTGTCGCCTTCTTTAGAAAACAGAACAGGAATTTCAACGATATTTTAATTATTATTTGGAGTCGGTGTGATGGCGGATCTACGTACAATTCGTGTTTAAGGATCTGACCAAAAATTCCTACAGTTTACGTCGAACCATCGCCGTATGTTAGGTTGTACTGCTTAGCCACGACCAGGCACGGTCAAATGTCAGAAAAGTGGCATCTGAGACACCAAGATTTCTTATGATCGTGAAAACTTTATTATGGACACCATTAGATGCAGCTTTGTCCACACAAATGTGTGAAAGATGTATTGTGACTACAGTTTCTCACTGAGGCACAAATGACGGAGGTAGCTTGTAAATACCGAAGAGGATGAAAGTACTTTTAGTTGTCAGCAGAAGTGTGAAATAAAGTGCTTACTTCAAAAATAAAGACAGCCTACGCCGGAAGATTGCCTCCCTCAAGAAATTCGCATCGGCTGTAGTCCCATGTATACGAAAGACTATTCTCAACTTCTGCTTATTAATCCAGAAGGCAATAACCATACATAACAGCTCTGTGGTTGCATGACAAAGTAATTCCGTTTCTATATGCGCAGTCTGAATCGAAAATACAGCAGCATTAAATTCTTTATCCGCCATCTTCTACGCAGCACATAACGCTAATAAATCTGCTGTGTGTTAAGTAACAACTCCCCTTGGTATCTCTTTGTCCATGCCAATAAAAGCAACACACTATCCCAGGGACACTGCCTTATCGAAGGCACCTGCAAGTACACTTAACGTGTCCCATCTGGTGAAAGGAGCTCTTCTTCGGTTTAGTGAAGCCAAATGTCCTAGGGGAGCCAATTGGTTCGTCAAGTCCTGTTACTTAAGGCTAATGGTTGAATCAGTCGGCCAGCGCCCAATTGTCCATAAAAACTATCTCATATAGAAAAACATTACAATTATCGACAAAACTCTCTAGGGTTTCCAGCCGCGTTACTTGGTTTACAATCCCAGAGTATTCGATCGAGTGTTCCTCGACCATTGCAGAGTGGTGACTTTTCTGTGGTTCCTGCTTCTATTCTTCTATAGTGGCGCTATGGCCTGTGATGACGTTGGTACCCAGTCCAAAGACATATGAGGTAACATTTCGGTTGCAAAATCCGCTTCAACCTTTCGGTGACAGTGTACCAAGCCGAGCTTAACTAGAGACTACCGTCTTTATTGAAGGTGTTTTCAGAAATTTTGATCTCAATCGCTGCATCTTTGATGCTGTCACGGGAATCATTTGTCCATAGATTCTTCGTGGAATGCAGTTTCGTGTCCGCCTTTCGGACCACCTCCAGGGGTCTCTCTAGAGCCGTTCAGTACTTCGCATAGTTTATCGAACTTAAAATTAGCCACACCCACACGGTATTCTGCGAATTCCTGATGTTCTGAGGCCTATCACCTTTCACGGGCCTCATGAGTAGCCGAATATTTCTGGTACGCTTGAACACTGAATCGGCTTTAAGCCCCGGTAGGATGCAGTTACCGAGTCACGGAAAGGCAAAACCGCAAGCTTTTTCTTGTCTTCCTCATGGGCTCTCTACGAGTATTTGGTGAAACAAGTTACGAGATTTGTTGGTCGTTATAACTGGTTTGTTCGAAAAATTTCCATACGTGGTTCGCTGGTTTCGGCAGGTTTCCTGCATGCTTCCGCAATGTGCGCGGCAAAGCGGTAAAAGTGAGAATTTATTCAAATATGCACCCACGGTTGCCTTATAAATGTAAGGGCGTACAAATACACTACTGGCTATTAAAAATGTTACACACGAAGATGACGTGCTACAGATGCGAAACTTAACCGACAGGAAGAAGATGCTGTGATATGCAAATAATTAATTTTTCACAGCATCCACACAAGGTTGGCGCCGGTGGGGATACCTACAACCTGCTGACATGAGGAAAGTTTCCAACCGATTACTCTTACACAAGCAGCAGTTGACCGGGATTGCCTGGTGAAACGTTGTTGTGACGCCTCGTGTAAGGAGGAGAAGTGCGTACCATCACGTTTCCGACTCTGATAAAGGTCGGATTGTAGCCTATCGCGAATGAGGTTTATCGTATCGTGACATTGCTGCTCGCGTTGGTCGAGGTCCAATGACTGTTAGCAGAATATGGAATCGGTGGGTTCAGGAGGGTAATACGGAACGCCGTGCTGGGTCTCAACGGCCTCGTATCACTAGCAGTCGAGATGACAGGAATCTTACCCGCATGGCTGTAATGGATCTTGCAGCCACGTCTCGATCCCTGAGTAAACAGATGGGGACGTTTGCAAGACAACAACCATCTGCACGAACAGTTCGACGACGTTTGCAGCAGCATGGACTATGAGCTCGGAGATCATGGCTGCGGTTACCCTTGACGCTGCATCACAAACAGGAGAGCCTGCGATGGTGTACTCAACGACGAATCTGGGTGCACGAATAGCAAAACGTCATTTTTTCGGATGAATCCAGGTTCTGTTTACAGCATGATGACGGTCGAATCCGTGTTTGGCGACATCGCGGTGAACGCACATTGGAAGCGTGTATTCGTCATCGCCATACTGGCGTATCGCCCGGCGTGATGGTAAGGGGTGTCTTTGGTTAAATGTCTCGGTCACCTCTTGTTCGCATTGACGGCACTTTGAACAGTGGACGTTACATTTCAGATGTGTTGTCACCCGTGGCTCTACCCCTCATGCCATCCCTGCTAAAGCTTACATTTCAGCAGGATAATGCACGACCGCATGTTGCAGGTCCTGTACGGGCCTTTCTGGATACAGAAAACGTTCGACTGCTGCCCTGGCCAGCACATTCTCCAGATCTCTCACCAACTGAAAAGTCTGGTCAATGATGGCCGAGAAACTGGCTCGTCACAATATGCCAGTCACTACTCTTGATGAACTGTGGTATCGTGTTGAAGCTGCCTGGGCAGCTGTACTTGTGCACACCATCCAAACTCTGTTTGACTCAATGCCCAAGCGTACCAAGGCCGTTATTACGACCAGAGGTGGTTGTTCTGGGTACTGATTTCTCAGGATCTATGCACTCAGACTGCATGAAAATGTAATCACATGTTAGTTCTAGTATAATATTTTGTCCAATGAATACCCGTTTATCATCTGCATTTCTTCTTGGAGTAGCAATTTTAATGGACGGTTGTGTAGGTATGCAAATGCCCCGACGTTGGCTTTGGCTGGCAAAATTAGAAGGGATATTTTAGTGGATAAATTTTACAGAAGTTGTTAGTTGGATGCAGATCAGATCATCGTCGATCAAACCAAAAATTACCTCAGTGACATGAACCGAAAGCCAGATCAACTGAGAAGTGAATTTCTTGAAGCAAAGGAATCAAGAAGATCGTTAGTTAATAATCTCAGTGTCTCTTTATCTGGTCGGGAAAACACGTCATGAGTTGGTTTCCTAAGGATGGGCGACTTTACAATGTCGTGAATCAGCTCCCGGCGGCGGCGTGGAGACACGGCGCGAGTGGCTTTGGCAGCTGTGGCCATCGACCGACTGCAGCGAGAGGCCGGCATGACAATCACCTCCTTCATCTCTGTGAACGAGCTGTGCAGAGAGCAAGGCTGACAGCGGCCGGCGCCGAATTTTGTCCTCTCTTTTGTGTAAGCCTGAGGGTTATGGTTGCCGTCTTCTGATGGTCACTACACTGTCTACGTGTTCTGCACAGGGAGCTCGTTACGAGGGATCTCTTCTGAGGTCGATGTGTGTTCGTCCGTGTTACACTGGCAGCACTTAAGGAAAAGTATTTTAACTGGATGACAGTGATCATAAGAACGGCTCGGTGGTCGTAGAGTCAGAACTCGAACCGATGTTCGGAATTAAATTGTAAAAGCAGTATCAAATGAGGGATGGAAGACTGGCTTGAGAAAAAGGAGCAGAATAACGAAGTCGAATGCTCGTGACATGAGCACTGGGCTGCAAGTAAAATCTAACAACTGCTGGAAAGACAATAAGGAAGTGAGAGCTAAGAAGATATCAAATAAGCTGCAAGTGTAGTCGCCAGCAAAGTCCTCGCTAACAAATCTAGATCTTAAGTCCCAATGTGTATCAGAGAACAATCAGGATCTAGGCCCGTGGTCGCAGAAAGAGGGGAAAGCGGTATGAGAGTGACCAGAGAGATCCAATGATCAACCACAATCTCCATAAGCTTAAAATGACTTACCCTCTCCAGATTCAAAGCAACTGGATTTTATCATCGCCTCCCTTCTTCGGCACTGCTAGAACGCTGAAATAATGTCTCATGCCACGTCATTGGTTGGAGAAGTACTAGTGTCAGCCAATAGAGTATTACTCCTCGGATGCCCTCCTCTCGATTGTCAGATGCAGGAAGCTGAATTTTTGTTAGTGTGCAAGTGCTAGCGGATCACTCCCATGATCCTATAGGAAGCTAACTCGCGGAGTGTTTACAAAGAAGTTTAACTTTTCGGGGAAGATTTCAACATGGTCGCACAAATAAAGTAGCCCCACAAATCGTCCTCTCCGATCCGTCTGTTTTGTCCTCGGTTCAGACTTCTAAGTAGGGCAGCCCAAAGACTTAAGCAATTTGTTTTGTCTGCCAACATCACATCCACGTTCATATTTCTGCGGTCATGTTGATAACAGCATGTTCTGTCATTTTACACTCAGCCACATACTGTTGTTGTGATAGACGGCTGAAGTTCCCTTTCTGACCTTCTGTGATTTCCTCTCTGATTACATCTGTTATGCTACTGTAAGTGCGTCAATCCAGTTCCAATCCAAAGCTGAAAGCTACTCAGTCTACCAAAGGTAGACGGCCGTAACCTCGAGACCGTTTGTATCTTTTTCCTCGCGTAACTGTCCTATCTCGCAGCAGGGTGAAGCAGGAACGACTGATCGACAATGTAGCGATAAAAAGTCATGGGATAGCGATACGCACACGTACAGACAGCGGTAGTATCGCATACAGAAGGTATAAAAGTGAAGTGAATTGAAGGAGCTGTCATTTGTACTCATGTGATTCATGCAACAAGGTTTCCGACGTGATTATGGCCGCACGACGTGAATTAACAGATTTTGAATTTGTAGACGGAAACTAGACGCAGATGACATTCCATTTCGGAAATCATTAGGGAATTTAGTTTTCCGACATCTGCAAGTCAAGAGTGTACTGAGAATACCAAATTTCAGGTATTACCTCTCACCATGGACAGCTCATTGGCCGACGGCCTTCAAGTAACGACCGAGAGCTGTAGTGTTGTGTAGAGTTGTCAGTGCAAACAGACAAGCAACAGAACGTGAAGTAACCGTAGAAATCAATGTGGGACGTACGATTAACATATCCGTTGGGACAGAGCGAAGTAATTGACGTTAATGCACTTTACCAACAGGCGAAAGAGGCGAGTACCTTCGCTAATAGCACGACATCGCCTCTGCTGCGCTACTGGCCGTACTGAAGGCGCCTAGCCGACTGGAAAACCCTAGCATGGTTAGATGAGTTCCGATTTCAGTTGGTAAGACTGTGGCCAGACCCCCTAAGCCATTGATCCAGGTTTTTAACAAGGCACTGCGCAAGCTTGTGGTGGCTCCATAATGGTGTGGGCTTTGTTTACGTGGAATTAACTTGATCGCGTAGTCCGACAGAACGAACCATTGACTGGAAATGGTTATTTTCGGATAACTGGAGACAATTTGCAGTCATACAACGATGGAATTTTTTTTGGATGACAATCCGCCGTGTCACCAAGCCACAATTGTTCACTGGTCGTTTGAACAACATTATAGACAATTTGAGCGAATGATTTGGAAAGGCAAATCGCCTGATGTGAATCCCATTGAACATTTACGGGACATAATCGAGAATCCTGCACCGGTAACAATTTGGCAAGTATGGACGGCTATAGAGCCATCATGGCTCAACAATTCTGCAGAGGTTTCCAATGATTGGTTGGGACCATACTACGCCGAGTCTGTAGGCACGAGCATGTTTCAAGCTACCACGTCTAAGCCCAGAGGCGCTCTATTCTAAAGACCTTATAATATCGAATGGAAGCCGTTTTTGACGCTGTAATCACGACGAGATAGCCGAACCATTTATGGAAATTTTACTATAATACAGAGCCTGTGCTATTCCGAATTACGATGCAAAATGTTTTCGGACATGCACGCATGTAGTAATTTGGAATAACACAGGCACTGCTACAACGTACTTATCTGCCGATACCGGGCAAGCGGCATTCAGGTGAAATTTCTTCCATGTAGGGGAATATGCATAATGGATGTACTATTACTGGTTATAGACATATGGTTGACGACATTTGGAAGCTAGGGTCTGACCGTGGGTCGTTCTCGAGTAGCCAAATGGTAAGGCGACCCCTTGTCAAAAGCGGGAAATCCGGGTTCGAATCCTGAAGTAATCTGAACTGTCGTCATTCCATTACACAGCTGTTGGTTTCCACCTTCGCAACTGCGAATACATTTCATGTATGGAAATTTTCAAAGAAAACGGCTGCTATAACCAACAAATTTGTGAAGATATTTCACCAAAGGCTCGTAAGCAAAAGACTGTGACGAGAGCACGAAGAAACCTGAATTTTTTTTTCTGTGGCTCAGCGACACGGGAGATTCACCTGCTAATAAAAAGAGTCAAAAAATCGGATTAGTCTTCAGGCCTCCAGGAAAATTTCCACACATGATGCCTATTAAAGGTGATGTAGCCCTCAGAAAACCAACAGAAAATCAGAAATTTACAGAATACTGTGTGAATGTCGACACTTTTAAGTTATACAGCCTGTAAGCACTACTGAGCAGTACCGTGTGGAACAAGAGAGAGACTTCTGCCTATGATAGCCAGAGAAATCAGCGTTAGCACAGCATACACTGAAAAACGGACACGGTATATCACAGTCGCAACATATATTATGAAACGGACATATATTTTCTAAAACATATGAGGAAAGGAAGCAATCAAGATAAGAATTTCGGAAAACACCGTAAAGACCGTGGTCTGCAATGAAGCACAGCTTAGAACCTGGGCATCGTAAGGTAGAAGAAGGCATGGAGGTCTTGCATCCAAAATATTACTTTATATGGCACTCGATTGGATACCGGTGACGTCACAATCGGTAGCACCGTTTTGTAAGGATGGCACCAGAAAACGCACGACAGTACCCAGTTGACAATTGCCAAGGAGTACTGGGTCAGAAGTTCATGGGTTTTAAACCACTCCACGTGCCTGGAAGACCAAGAGAGTCTTATCAATACGTATCACCGCCAAAACTTGCATTCGTATATTATACCTATTGTTAAGGAAAGGACATTGAGAGTTGCCACATCAGACATCCAAAGTGTGACAGGTACAGCCACAGAAATGGAGAATGAAATGAATATCCTTGAGGTAAATATAATTGTTTTGTCTGAAATGTCAACGAAATGAGATTATGGAACGTTATCCATTGTTCATCTAGGGTTGATGGACATAAACAGGCGACAACAGGTATTTCCATACTACTCAACAAAAGTCTGAGCACTTACAGCAAGGAATACCCAATTGTGTATCAAAGAATGGTCACCATCACCATCAAATTACGTGGAACTGAAACGTATATATAACTGGAGTATAAGGACCGAAAGACGATGCGCCACAGAAAACCAAAGATCATTTCCACCAAAATTAGACCACCTTCGCAGCTAAGTAAAAAACCACAATAGAAAGAGATTAAAACTGTGTGCCGGACCGAGACTCGAAACCTTTGCCTTTCGCGGGCAAGTGCTCTACCGACTGAGCTACCCAAGCACGACTCACGCCCCGTCCTCACAGCTTTACTTCTGCCAGTACCTCGTTTCCTGCCTTCCAAACTTAACAGAAGCTCTCCTGTGAACAAGGATCGCAGGAGAGCTTCTGTTAAGTTTGGTAGGTAGGAAACGAGGTACAGGCAGAAGTAAAGCTGTGAGGACGGGGCGTGAGTCGTGCTTGGGTAGCTCAGTTGGTAGAGCACTTGCCCGCGAAAGGCAAAGGTCCCGAGTTCCAGTCTCGGTCCGGCACACAGTTTTAATCTGCCAGGAAGTTTCATATCAGCGCACACTCCGCTGCAGAGTGGAAATCTCATTCTGAATAGGAAGAGACTTTAATGAAAGAATGGGTTCACTATTAAATGATGCACTAGTAGGAAGGTAAGGAGGAAACGTCGTTAATGGCTCTGGAGGAAATCTGTAATCAGTATAACCTGATATTCTGAACACACAATATTCACACAAATACAGTGATAAGCCTAAACATTATGACCACGGCTCACCACCATCTTGGATGCCGCCTGGTGGCGTTGAGGGCAGGTGACACGGTAACAAAAGTATACAAGGGGAGCAGACACGAACAGGATATCACCCCAACGAAGATATCGGCTGCAAATGGCGAACTGCATTCAGACAAGCGACTTTGACAAAGGAGAGTTTATTATTACGCAGAGCCTTGAACAAGTATCTCGAAAACATCGAAGCTGGCTGTATGTTCACGTGCGAGTATCGTAAGCATCTACGGAAAGAGGTAGAAAGACAGTAAAACTACCGCTAGGACGTCCACGACTCTTCTTCTCTGCTTTATAAAGTAGGATAGATGGTGATCTGTGGCGTCTCTGTCGAAAGAGCACAATGCTGGTGCAAGCACAAGTGTCTCGGAGCACACCATTCGTCGTACATTGCTGAGCATGGAGCCCCGCAGCAGACCACCCCTACATGCTCACATGTTGACACAGTGACATCGTCAATTACGACTGCAGTGGGCACGGGATCATCGGGATTCGACCGTAGATCAATGGAAACGTGAGGACTCTTCGGATGAATCACATTTTTGCTACACTACGCTAATGGCCGTCTCCACAAATGTCGTCATCGATGTGAACGGAGGCTCGAAACGTGCAGCGCGCCACGGATACAGGCTGGTAGAAGCTGTGTTATACAACGGGAGACATTCTCTTGTGCTAACACGGGGCCTGTGGTAGTAATCGAAGATACGCTGACAGCTGCGAACCACCTACACCCGTTAGTGCTTGATGTCTTACCCGACGGTGATGACAGTTGTCCGTGTCTCGGAGCAAGAACCGTGCTACAGTGGCTTCAGGAGATTGTAGTGAACTCAAGTTGATGTCTTGGAGAACAAATTCTCCTGGTGTGAACCCTATGGAATCCGTCTGGGTTACTAACGGACTCAGTCACAGCGTACACAAGTCAGTGTCCTGTTATTTACGCGAGTTACATGACCTATGCGTAGACACATAGTGCCACATACCTCCAGAAACCTACTAACAAACTGTCGGATGTCTGGTACGCAGAGTCAGTGGTGTATTTCGTTCCAAAGAAGCACAAGAAAGCCATTAAGCAGGTGGTCATAATGTTTATTGGCTGACTGACCATTACAACGGAGAGATATTGGAGAGGACACGGCAAAAACTCCAGGAGCAGTTAAGGATAACGGACTTATTTCAATGAAGGTTAGAGCACAAACTAAAAATGACACCATAAGATAACAATTTTGAAGAGAATATAAGAACAGTAAAAAAGTAATTAAAAAATTTCTATGGCGTCACTGGGAAACGAGAATATTACTGTAGTCAAGAAGGAGGGAAAATAAGAATGCAAAAAATACATAGAATACCTGTCGCTTAAAATGTTAAGCACAATATATGAGGCCATTGAGCAGGACAGAAAACAGTGGACAGCAAACAAAATACGGTCTTATAGAAGGTAAGAGTGATTCGGCATCGAACATAACGCTATGGTGACAAACCTAAGAATAATAAATCGACGGTTATTCAAAGAACGACGGGAATCACTGCTTCTTTCATTTCAGTGTTTGATTTTCATAGCATCCAACGTCTACTCAATGATCCTCGACTAACCATTATTTATTTGTTGCCGATTCACATACAAACTGCCTGTTTCTCTAAGAATAATGACGGAACGCCTTTGAGCCCACACTTTCACGACACCATAAATTCTGTCATTCTAATGTATTACTGTATTGGAGTTGAACAGGTTGATGATAAAAGTCAATCACTCGTTAAAAAATTATTTCTCTTCTTGCTCACGTGACGCATTTCGGATTTATTTCCGTCATCAGATATCTAAAAGGTAAGACGTGAACCGATTTTACCTATAATATGAAAAGAAATATAACAGTCATTACCAAAGCACAAAATGCAATGCAATGAAAACGTACCCAAATGCTCAGAGGGTCACAACAGGATACGACCGTTACGAGACGTATATGTAACATAAGCAGAGAGACTACCATCGATCTTAGGGAGACTGAGGGGGGGAAAGGAGACTGGGTTGGCCACCAGAGGTCAGGTGTTATATGATGGCTGCATATCTGATGATGGAAACAGAACCAAAACTCGTCAAGTGAGTAGTTTGAGTAATATGGTAATTTTTCATGGGCTGTATGACATTTTAGAAGCGATCTGAGCTCCAATACAGTACTACGTTATGATACAACCGTGATTGTCAACTAAATATCTTCAAGACAGGCGACATTAACAGACAAAAAATTAGGAGTTAAGGAACAGAAATACGTTCCAACTATAGAATTTTTGAAGACAATTTCAGGTATGAAGAAAAATCGAATAAAAGAAGAAGTAGACAATTCCTTTGCAATGAGCTCAAATTATTCATGGTTTATGCCTGGCTGGTGTAAGAGGACACCGCTGTCTCAACAGCATGTTGTTATATCACGATACCACAAATACATTTCGTGTCTATCGCACTGCTTCGTTACCCGTTGTTGGACTGGGGTTGATAAACAGACGAAAACAGCTTTGTATTCTAATTAACAAAGCTCTGAGCGCTTATATCAAGGATCACGCAGCTATATATGAAAGAATGCTCACAATTTCCATCAAATTATATGACTAAGGATTATTTGGTCGAAAGCTAGTGGGTTTTAAACCTCTCGACACTGCTGGAAGCAGAAGAGAATTTTATCATTACATATCGCCACGAAATCTAGCGTTCGTTGCGTTTGCACATTTTTGCAGATATTGGGGTAACGATGACCTTTTGGACAATGCCATGGCGTGTGTCGTCTCTCATGTATCTGTGCTACACTTCGCTACTAATCATCTGTCTTTGGATTCAGTATATTAAAAATGGTAAGAGGATTACGTAATTTCCATGAATTTCGTGCCCAAAATCATGATTTCAGGGTCCTTGTCGTACCTCAGATATCGAGCAGTATGGGACATAAGAGCCTTTGGCGTTTGGCGACTTATAAAACTTCCCTTTCACTATAAAGTGAATCAAAAAGTAAGTCAACAGATAATATCTCTTTTTGCTACGTTTTTCGCTTTTACAGCCATGGTAACTGGGTGCCGTCAGTAGCGCCGCCACAAAATAATTCTTCACTGTTTCTCGCAATCATAATCCTTACATTATGTTTTTCTTTGTATTAGAAAGCTGTTGTCGATGATAGATGTGACTATATGTCTCATTGTGTGTGTGACGGAAGAAAATCACTAATTACACATCCTACTCATCACTATATTCCTGTTTTATATAATTCTTTTAGCGTTTCCCTGAATTTTCTTTGCCGCCATATTATCATAGTTTCGAGGTGTTAATGTTTTACGTGTAACTGTTGTCGAGAATCCAAAGTCATACATACACCTCGGGCAGCCAGCAGCTTTTTCATTCAAATGACCTGCTGTAAGGCGTTTACCGCTGTAAGCACACACCGAAGATATTGGTGATGAACTTGCTCAATGAATGATAGCCTCTTCGTCACCTACGTAAAGAGCTGCATATGAAGATGTATACTGTGCAGTCTCGTGGTCTACCAGGTTTATTAGTGTGTGATTATTTTGTGTCGTGTCTGACGTTGAGCGTAAATAGGTTGCAGTTTAACGACATATTGGTGCTTTCTACTTATTGTTTTATTTCTATATGGTTACATGTGCTCCTTCTGTTTCTAGAGAATATTTTATCTTTTACCACCTACAAAAAAATTATAATAGTCACCACCTCTTATTAAAATTACATATTTATATATCCAGTTGAAATGGAAATGACAGGTCAATATGTTTCAGTTCTGCTGCAAGCCTATTAAATTTAAGGCACTGAAATGGTGAACACATTTCTGTACAATGGTTAAGAAACTATTCTTCATGAGTATATCGTTATTATACTGAATGAATGTTGTAGATCGTTTTGAGTAGTAAATATTGCCAGTAATAAATCCATTAAAGGATCTTATGTGTAGTTACAGTAGAGATAGAATTCTAAAGCACCCTACCAACGTTCTACACGAAATTCGCGAATTCACAACAGATAAACATTAAGGCTTCTATGAACCTGTTCGAGAATGAAAAGGGACATTCCAACACATCACTGAGGTGACATAAGCCATGGGGTACCGCCTAATATTGTGTCGGCCCTCCTTTCGCCATGCAGCAGCTATGGCATGAACTCAACAAGTCATTGGAAGTTCGCTGCAGAAATATTGAGCCATGATGCCTCTAAAGCCGTCCATAATTGCGAAAGGGTTGCCGGGGCAGAATTTTGTGCCGCACTAACGTCTCGATTATGTGCCATAAATACTTCATGGGGTTCACGTCGGGCAATCTGGGTTGCCAAATCATTGGCTCAAATTTTCCACAACGTTCTTCAAACCAATAGCGAACAATTGTTACTCTGTGAAGTAGAGCATTGTCATCCACAAAAATTACGACGCCGTTTGGGCTGCAAATAGTCTCCAAGTAACCGAGCTTAACTTTTCTCTGTCAGTGATGATTCAGTAGCATCAGAGGACTCCGGCCATTCCATGTCAACACAGCTCACACCATTATGGAGCGAACACAAGGGTGCACTCTGCTTTGTTCATAACTTGCGTCCATGGCTTCCTGTGGTTCGTGCCACTCCTGAACCCTACCATTAGCTGTTATCAACTGAAATTGCGGTCCATCTGACCTTGTCACGGTTTTGCAGGTGCCTAGGGTAAAACCGATGTGGGCACGAGCCCATGAGAAGCGCTGCACGCGAGGTCGTGATGTTGGTAAAGGCACTGGTGTCGGTCGTCTGCTGTCATAGACCACTGACGTCAAATTTCGCCTCACTTTCCTAACGCATACGTTCGTCGTACGTCCCACATTGATTTCTGCGATTATTTCACTTAGTGTGCTTGTCCGTTGGCACTGAGAACGCTACGCAAACCCCACTGCACTCGGTCGTTAAGTGAAGGCCTCCAGCCACTGCGTTGTCCGTGGTGAGAGTCAATGATAAAAATATGGTATTCTCGGCACACTCTCGACACAGTGCATTTAGGGATGTTGAATAATCTAACGATTTTCAGAACGGAATGTTCTCCGCGTCTAACTAAAGCTACAACTTTGCGTTCAAAGTCTGTTAATTTCTGTCGTGCGTCCATAACCTCGTCGGGAACCTTTTCACGCAAATCACCTGAGTGATAGCTCAACAAATGCACTTTCCTTTTGTGTGTCGTGTACACCCTACTAGTGCCATATATATATGTAGGGTAGTCCATTATTAGTGACCAGGCCAAATATCTCACGAAATAAGCATCAAATGAAAAAATACAAAGATCGAAACTCGTCTAGCTTGAAGGGGGGAAACCAGATGGCGCTATGGTTGGCCCGCTAGATGGCGCTGCCATACGTCAAACGGATATCAACTGCGCTTTTTTTTTAACAGGAACCCCCATTTTTTATTATATATTCGTCTAGTACGTAAAGAAATATGAATGTTTTAGTTGGACCACTTTTTTCGCTTTGACATAGATGGTGCTGTAATAGCCACAAACGTATAAGTACGTGGTATCACGTAACATTCCGCCAGTGCGGACGGTATTTGTTTCGTGATACATTACCCGTGTTAAAATGGACCGTTTACCAATTGCGGAAAAGATCGATATCGTGTTTATTATAGGTATTGTGATCAAAATACCCAATGGGCGTGTGCCATGTATGCTGCTCGGTATCCTGGACGACAACATCCAAGTGTACGGACTGTTCGCCGGATAGTTACGTTATTTAAGGAAACAGCAAGTGTGAAACGTCAACCACAACCTGCAACAAATGATGATGGCCAAGTAAGTGTTTTAGCTGCTGTCGCGGCTAATCCGCACATCAGTAGCAGACAAATTGCGCGAGAATCGGGAATCTCAAAAAACTCTGTATTGAGAATACTACATCAACATCAATTGCACCCGTACCATATTTCTATGCACCAGGAATTGCATGACGACTTTGAACGTCGTGTACAGTTCTGCTATTGGGCACAAGAGAAATTACGGGACGATGACAGATTTTTTGCGTGCGTTCTATTTAGCGACGAAGCGTCATTCACCAACAGCGGTAACGTAAACCGGCATAATATGCACTATTGGGCAACGGAAAATGCACGATGGCTGCGACAAGTGGAACATCAGCGACCTTGGCGGGTTAATGTATGGTGCGGCATTATGGGAGGAAGGGTAATTGCCCCCATTTTATCGATGGCAATCTAAATGGTGCAATATATGCTTATTTCCTACGTAAATTTCTACATATGTTACTACAAGATATTTCACTGCATGACAGAATGGCGATGCACTTCCAACATGATGGATGTCCGGCACATAGCTCGTGTACGGTTGAAGTGGTATTGTATAGCATATTTCACGACAGGTGGACTGGTCGTCGAAGCACAAGACCATGGCCCGCACGCTCACCGGATCTGACGTCACCGGATTTCTTTCTGTGGGGAAAGTTGAAGGACATTTGCTATCGTGATCCACCGACAACGCCTGGCAACATGCGTCAGCGAATTGTCAATGCATGTGCGAACATTACGGAAGGCGAACTACTCGCTGTTGAGAGGAGTGTCGTTACACGAATTTCCAAATGCATTGAGGTTGACGGACATCCTTTTGAGCATTTATTGCATTAATGTGGTATTTACAGGTAATCACGCTGTAACAGCATGCGTTCTCAGAAATGACAAGTTCACAAAGGTACATGTATCACATTGGAACAACCGAAATAAAATTCAAACGTACCTACGTTCTGTATTTTAATTTAAAAACCTTGCCTGTTACCAACTGTTCGTCTAAAATTATGAGCCATATGTTTGTGACTATTACAGTGGCACCTATGACAAAGCGAAAAAAGTGGTCTAACTAAAACATTCATATTTCTTTACGTACTACACGAATACGTAATAAAAAATGGGGGTTCGTATTTAAAAAAACGAAGTTGATATTCGTTTGGCCTATGGAAGCGCCATCAAGCGGGCCAACCATAGCGCCATTTGGTTTCCCCCTTCAAGCTAGACGAGTTTCGTTCTTTGTAGTTTTTTCGTTTGAGGCTTATTTCGTGAGATATTTGGCCTGGACCACCCTGTCCCATGATTTTTGTCACCTAAGTGTAATTCAGCTTTGTCGCCGGCTTTGTCAGAGTTGTTAATTTCTGCACCCTCGTTTTGTAATACAGACCTTTACTGAACATCAGTCTTATTGGTACCACGTGTGTTGGCAATGTTCAGTAGTTCGAAAACAGAAAGGAGAGAAGCCTAACTAGTGCTCTCGTCTAAGGGCCCCCATGTACGTGCAGAGCATCGTGCGCAGACCGTGGAGCCCCCGCGGAGTCTGAGACGGATCGTTGGCAGCCCAAAACAGCCCAGCGCGTCTCTCCACGCTTCCGTAAACACCGGCGATTGATTGCGCGGCGCGGTGCGGTGCGGTGCGGCGGGGTGCCAGATGGATGCCGCGACGGCGCCGCTCCCACAGGGATGCGGGTGTCTGGCCGGCCGGGTGACTGGCCACGTGACCAGCTGTCCCACGGCGCCCCTGTCACTCGTAGTGGTCGCGGAGCAGTAGTCCTCATCTGCATTTCCTGTTCTGGTGCACTCCAAGGCCGATCGAGGGTTTGCGTTTCCTTTCGCCGATGGATTTGCATCCCTAACGACCATAACTGCGAACTAACTTCATTCTGAACAGAGAGAGCACGTTGCAGGTGACATTCTGACATTCATTTTTTTGTTAATGGAGACGTTCCCCTCCCCCGCCTCCCCCCCTCCCCCAATGTTTATTTTCTGTACCCAACCTTTGTAATACAGGCCTTTACTGATCATCAGTCTTATTGGTACCACTATGCATGATACAACAATTCAGGATGAGTCAGAAAAGTTGAACAGATTTCAGTTGTTCACGAGGGACAAACTAAGAAAGATAGAAACACATTGTGTATGTCAATGGATAGAAGAAGGTTTAAAGTTTTATGTTCGTACAGACACTATACCATAGATGCAACATGAGCGCCATGGGCTTCTCGATAAACATCGAAACAGGATTCTGTATACTTGCATAGAAATGGTGTCTGTTCTTTCGGACATGTCCGACAAAACACACACCATTTCTATATAAGTATATAGTTCTGGTAATACCGGGCATGATTTTATTCTTCTGTGCGGATGTACACATTTTCCCCGGACTCTTACGGGACTTGGTAAGAATGTCTTCCACGAGTAATGAGTGTGTTGCGGTGGGACTCTATCAATGTAATGTGAGAATGTGGGTCTCGTGGGAGGCATGCGCGAGATAGTCCCTGCAGTAGCTCTATCCTCTGTGCCCTCGGTGACTAAGATGGATAGAGCGTCTGCCATGTAAGCAGGAGTTCCCGGGTTCGAGTACCGGTCGGGACACACATTTCAACCCGTTCCCGCTGATATACACTCCTGGAAATGGAAAAAAGAACACATTGACACCGGTGTGTCAGACCCACCATACTTGCTCCGGACACTGCGAGAGGGCTGTACAAGCAATGATCACACGCACGGCACAGCAGACACACCGGGAACCGCAGTGTTGGCCGTCGAATGGCGCTAGCTGCGCAGCATTTGTGCACCGCCGCCGTCAGTGTCAGCCAGTTTGCCGTGGCATACGGAGCTCCATCGCAGTCTTTAACACTGGTAGCATGCCGCGACAGCGTGGACGTGAACCGTATGTGCAGTTGACGGACTTTGAGCGTGGGCGTATAGTGGGCATGCGGGAGGCCGGGTGGACGTACCGCCGGATTGCTCAACACGTGGGGCGTGAGGTCTCCACAGTACATCGATGTTGTCGCCAGTGGTCGGCGGAAGGTGCACGTGCCCGTCGACCTGGGACCGGACCGCAGCGACGCACGGATGCACGCCAAGACCGTAGGATCCTACGCAGTGCCGTAGGGGACCGCACCGCCACTTCCCAGCAAATTAGGGACACTGTTGCTTCTGGGGTATCGGCGAGGAACATTCGCAACCGTCTCCATGAAGCTGGGCTACGGTCCCGCACACCGTTAGGCCGTCTTCCGCTCACGCCCCAACATCGTGCAGCCCGCCTCCAGTGGTGTCGCGACAGGCGTGAATGGAGGGACGAATGGAGACGTGTCGTCTTCAGCGATGAGAGTCGCTTCTGCCTTGGTGCCAATGATGGTCGTATGCGTGTTTGGCGCCGTGCAGGTGGGCGCCACAATCAGGACTGCATACGACCGAGGCACACAGGGCCAACACCCGTCATCATGGTGTGGGGAGCGATCTCCTACACTGGCCGTACACCACTGGTGATCGTCGAGGGGACACTGAATAGTGCACGGTACATCCAAACCATCATCGAACCCATCGTTCTACCATTCCTAGACCGGCAAGGGAACTTTCTGTTCCAACAGGATAATGCACGTCCGCATGTATCCCGTGGCACCCAACGTGCTCTAGAAGGTGTAAGTCAACTACCCTGGCCAGCAAGATCTCCGGATCTGTCCCCCATTGAGCATGTTTGGGACTGGATGAAGCGTCGTCTCACGCGGTCTGCACGTCCAGCACGAACGCTGGTCCAACTGAGGCGCCAGGTGGAAATGGCATGGCAAGCCGTTCCACAGGACTACATCCAGCATCTCTACGATCGTCTCCATGGGAGAATAGCAGCCTGCATTGCTGCGAAAGGTGGATATACACTGTACTAGTGCCGACATTGTGCATGCTCTGTTGCCTGTGTCTATGTGCCTGTGGTTCTGTCAGTGTGATCATGTGATGTATCTGACCCCAGGAATGTGTCAATAAAGTTTCCCCTTCCTGGGACAATGAATTCACGGTGTTCTTATTTCAATTTCCAGGAGTGTATATCAACGCATGTCAGCGGCCGAATGTATTAATATAATTCTAATTCCATTTCATTCCACGCACGTATCAAAAGATCCGTATTTATAGAAACGACGGCTTCAACAGTTCGTTTTCTCAGCTGTTGAAGAGTAAAAAGGAAGGAAGAAGTCCAGTCGACATCGAGGTCATTAGAGACGGAGCACGAGCTCGGTCTGCGTCAAGGATGGGGCATGAAATCGGCCGTGCCCCGTCAAAGGAACAGTCTCGGAATTTCTCTGAAGCGATTTAGGAAAGTCACGGAAAACCTAAACCTGGATGGCCGGACGCGGGTTTGAACCATCGTCCCCCCGAATGCGAGTACAATTTGCTATTCACTGCGTCACCTCGCTTTGTCTTGCAGAGTAGCTCCCATATGTGGGACAAAGACTGTCTTTTATGTACTCCCACAGAAAAAATCGCGAAATCTGAGGGCTGGAGACCAGGAACGCCAAAAGCAATGAACGAGATCTTGTGGGACACCTCTTCCAATCCAATGTTGTGGGATGGTGTTGTTGAGACAACGCCTCACCTCAAGGTGAAAGTGAAGCGAGGCGCCGTCATGCACGAAAATGAAATCATTTGAATCTTCATTAAGCTGAGGAAGCAACCAATTTTGCAGCACGTCCAGGTATGTCGTTCCTGTCGCAGTTTCTATCGCAAAAAAGAAAAGTCCATAAACGTTATGAACTGAAACAACACAAAACACATTCAGCTTCGGAGTGTCCCTTTGATTTTCGACGACGACTCCAGAATTTTGTGACTCCCAAATTCTTACCCGAGAGATGAAATGTCGATTTGTTCGAAAAGATGGGTCCTACGGTAAAAATGTCCTCTGCCGTACTCTGTAGCACTAAAATGCTGAATTCGTGCCTTCTGTTATTGTCGCCGGGCCACAATTGCTACAGTAACTGTAACTTCCAATGCTGCATGTGCAGGAATTGTTTCAGAACCCGCCACCCCGTTTTCTGAGGAACCCGAAGTTTCTGGCCTGCGCGTCTTGTGGACTTCCGAGGGCTCCGTGTGAACTCATCTCCGATACGCTCGACATTTTCATCAGACGCGCGTGGCCGAACCAGTGCTCTTCCCCCTCCATACGCAACCAGCATCCAAGAATTTTGTATACCAGTCGTAAATTTGCTTTTGAAGAGGCAGTTTCTTGCTGAATCAACGGCGGAATGAACGTTGCAATTGAACAACGGATTGATTTTGCTCAAATTTCAACACACAAAAAGATTTCCCTTGTGACGTAGTCGCCATGCTGCTGCAACAGTGAAGCTACACCGAAACTTCGAACCTTCCTCTATCTCGTGATATGCGCAATGTGTTCCTGTCTTTTGTAAGTTCGTCTGTGATAAACAACTGGAATATTTTCTTTCTTTTGAATCACCCAGTATAGTTTCAGTTTTGTCAAAATTACACGTGACTTCCATAATGCTAATGACTAAACAAGATCCAGAGAACAATTGCAGGACTGTAGTATTAATTTACGGAATTTAAGACGTTGTAAAAATTTCAGTGTCGGCTAGAAGAAGTTCTAGTATTATTCTTGGGGAAACACACGGTTCGTATTTCAGTCCACAGCAAATAAATAACGGCTACTCCAGAGTCACTGCGTAGAAGGAACCGATGTAGTGAACTCAGTGTACATTGGTTGGATGACAGCCAAACACGAAGACCAAGGAAGGAAAGATGCCCATCGTTTTTGAAGAAATCTCGGTTTATTATTCCTAGGTTGGTTACTACAGTCGTAAGTTTTATTTAATTACTCAAACGTTTTTAAAAGCTCTATTTTGATTGCTATCCGATATTTTCACTGATCTGCTGCTCAGTGGCCTCATGTTCTGTGTTAGCCGGCTGATATTGTGTAGGAAAGAAAGTTATAAACGGGATAGATTGATGGTATTCATTTGTGAATGACACAATTTGACTACTGTTCCAATTCCTTGTAACAGGCTCTGTGACCATTGCACGTGCCCTTGTTAAATGTTTCTTGATAGTTTATTTGAAACATCGCAAAAGATTAGCAGTGATCGTAATTCAGAGCAGTTTTCAAGATTTCGTATTGTGTAGCCCCAGACCAAAATCTCTGTGTTAGACACTAATAAAATTTACAATTATTGGATACTTACGCTCTTCTTCTGATTAGTTTGCAGCTGCATTGTAGCAACGTAAGTGTCGTGCGTCCACTTTGAAGCCAAAACTTTATATGTTGTCATGGAATAACTACACTACTGGCCATTAAGATTGCTACACCACGAAGATGACGTGCTACAGATGCGAAATTTAACCGACAGGAAGAAGATGCTGTGATATGCAAACGATTAGTTTTTCAGAGCATCCACACAAGGTTGGCACCGGTGGCGACACCTACAACGTGCTGACATGAGGAAAGTTTCCAACCTATTTCTCATACACAAACAGCAGTTGACCGGCATTGCCTGGTGAAACGTTGTTGTGACGCCTCGTGTAAGGAGGAGAAGTGCGTACCATCACGTTTCCGACTTTGATAAAGGTCGGATTGTAGCCTATCGCGATTGCGGTTTATCGTATCGTGACATTGCTGCTCGCGTTGGACGAGATCCAATGACTGTTAGCAGAATATGGAATTGGTGGGTTCAGGAGGGTAATACGGAACGCCGTGCTGGATCCCAACGGCCTCGTATCAGTAGCGGTCGAGATGACAGGCATCTTATCCGCATGGCTGTAACGGATCGTGCAGCCACGTCTCGATCCCTGAGTCAACAGATGGGGACGTTTGCAAGACAACAACCATCTGCACGAACAGTTCGAAGACGTTTGCAGCAGCATGGACTATCAGCTCGGAGACCATGGCTGCGGCTACCCTTGAGGCTGCATCACAGACAGGAGCGCCTGCGATGGTGCACTCAACTACGAACCTGTGTGCACGAATGGCAAAACGTCATTTTCTCGGATGAATCCAGGTTCTGTTTACAGCATCATGATGGTCGAATCCGTGTTTGGCGACATCGCGGTGAACGCACATTGGAAGCGTGTATTCGTCATCGCCATACTGGCGTACCACCCGGCGTGATGGTATGGGGTGCCATTAGGTTACATGTCTCGGTCACCTCTTTTTCGCATTTACGGCACTTTGAACAGTGGACGTTACATTTCAGATGTGTTGCGACCCGTGGCTGTACCCTTCATTCGATCCCTAATAAACCCTACATTTCAGCAGGATAATGCACGACCGTATGTTGCAGGTCCTGTATGGGCCTTTCTGGATACAGAAAATGTTCTACTGTTTCCCTGGCCAGCACATTCTCCAGATCACTCACCAATTGAAAACGTCTGGTCAATGGTGGCCGAGCAACTGGCTCGTCACTACTCTTGATGAACTGTGGTATCGTGTTGAAGCTGCATGGGCAGCTGTACCTGTACACGCCATCCAAGCTCTGTTTGACTCAATGCCCTGGCGTATCAAGGCCGTTATTACGGGCAGAGATGGTTGTTTTGGGTACTGATTTCTCTGAATCTATGCACCCAACTTGCGTGAAAATGTCATCATATGTCAGTTCTAGTATAATATATTTGTCCAATGAATACCCGTTTATCGTCTGCATTTCTTCGTGATGTAGCAATTTTAATTGCCAGTAGTGTATTATCAGTTGTATTATTTACTTTGTTAAAGGAAAGGAACAAAACGTTTGTGACCATAGACGTAAATTAAAGGAAATTTATTCTGTAAACTGGTCACTTTTTTATTCGCGAGAATGTCGCAGGTTGTGAAAGGAAATTTTACTCCAGAAAACTATGAAACTATGAGGCAGTACTGTTGGCTAGTACTTAATTTTAGCAGGACAAATACTTGGCAGTGGTGAGACATATATACAGAAATACAGGAGACTATCTTAGCTCTCAGACCTCTTAGCTCCTTCTTCGGGAAGGAGAGAAATATTGATTGGGAAAGGCCAGAAAGGAAGGGCCGAGCCCTCTCATCCAGAGCTCTGGCTGGGTTATCCATCTTTTTAAAACCAGAAATACCTCTCTCCTCACAGAGGAAGGACCTTGGATAGTGAGCGGATATGGACCATAACAGGAAAGGAAACTCGAAATGGGCGTCTTAGCAACTCATTCCACGGCACGATTTATTTCACAACTCAGTGCTCACGAGGGAGTAAAAGTTATCATTAACAGACTAGGAGCAGGCCACGTGACAACTAATAAAACTACACATTAGTTAAAATTAATACCCTCTCTAAAATGTGATTTGTACGTCACAGATGAAGAAACCGTAATTATATTAATACATTGTGACAAAAACAGCGATCCAAGAAGAATTACACTGTACGATATTTTTGAAAAATAGGGGATAACTCTTCTCTTAGAGTAGCTCTTAGTCCATACATATGTCCTACTGTGTGTTCCTCCTAAGATTCCTCAGATGTACCTCCTCCGATGTTTCAGCAGATACTGGCAACATCGTTTCTGTAACGTGGAACTTTAGTCAGTCCAAACAAATATGGCTTATCACATCTTTCATTAGATGACAAATGTCGATTGAAAGTGTCGCTTTGTTGCCAATTACAAAAAAATGATTTTTAAAATGAAATGTTAAAAGTTCGTACTCGCTTTGCACCAAGTAGCTGAGCGCTCTTTGTTACCCAAATACCTTGCTTAACGTTATTTATTCGGTCCTGCGTGCCAAATCGTCTGACGCTCCATGAATATTAATTAAGTTTTAGCCCTAGTCTATATATTAAGCAGAAAATTGCGCAACGGAATTTTAATTGGTGAACTCCAGAACGACGGATGAGAGTTTCGACTTTGCTAAACATTTTCAGCAATTTTCTCTCACAGGACATAAGATTATAAGATGAAGGGAAACGCGCTGGCATGAAAATAATGGCACAGAATATGAACTAATTAGATGCAGTCTAAATATTTATATAACAGTATGTAGCATACTCCGAGAACTGCATTTACGTGGAACACACGCAAAAATAATATACCAATGCTTCCATACAAGGAAACGATACTAAAGTATTAGTGATTACTACTCAGTAAGGATTTGTGTGTTAAGGAACGCAACAAGGATGCGACATTACTCACACACCCTGATTCGAAAGCAAGGGTCACCACTTCCTATTATAAATGAATCATCAAAGCTAATTCCTGACTCACAACGAAGAGAATCGCCAAAACTAACTGCGCACATGATACATGAAGTGCATCGTGTCCAAATAAACACGAATTCAGTTTCATGGATCCACCTTCATTTAAGTACAGAGTTCGATGTAGCTGAACTGTGTACTTCAAAGAATGTCCTCGTGTATTTAACTCGTCATGTAATCGTGAACTTGGGCTGAAGTGTGCACTGTTACGCATTCAGCATCTAACAAGCAACAATGGAACCTTATATATCTGTGGACATGTTCAGTTACACAAGAAGCTTTTTAAGTGTATTATCTTTCATTTGTGACAAACCGATTTTTATTTTTAACAAATCTATTTGGAATACGCTGTATAACATCAACTAGAATGTTGACATGTTATGTGAAATACACTCGTAATGGAACAGGACATATAACAACCACTTTTTTACAGATCAGAAGATGACAGTCTTAATTTTGAAACCAGTAATCAGTAAAGACTGGTACCAAATTCGATCTTGGCTACTAAAATTTCTCCAAAGTAAACGTTTTGCGTTCTAACAGTTGATATTGATGTTCAACCATTACATATGTTTTGGAAAACTGATTTTACAGTACAAATAATATGGCTGGACATTGTCATTTCTGGTAAACAAACTGTATGGACGACAACGTACTTTCTCTTCCGTACGGAGTCGACTGCAGTGAGTCCCTAAACCATGAGAATGACTGCCTTAAGTGGCCGCCCACGAAAGCCTCCATCGGGGTCACTGATTTCGGTTTGTGTTTCCATTCAACCACCGTGAGTCTCGCGCTGGCCGCTACGGGATTACCGGCGGAATACAAACGACAACCATTGTAATACGGCAAAATGCCACATGAAGTGATAGTCACAGGCGTACCTGATACGTGTAAATACTCACCCGCTCACCGAAACCAAGCACTCCTGTGGTGAGAGACAAGGGAACTCACCGCCATCAAACATTCCGATGGGAACAGAAAATTATTACTTCGACGTTGTTGTTCCTGGAACACGCTAAACGCATTTTCTAACCAGACATCAAAACGGCTAACCATATCGTACTGTACAATTAAATCTGCAACACTAAAGTAAATTTCGAACATAAATATCAAAAAACACAAAGCTTAACACAAACATTGCAATTGAAATGTAGAATCAAAAGTGTCGTTTCTTAATTTCAGAAAGAGGCCCACTAGATATCTGCCGCTTATAGTGCCATCTACCACGAATGGAAAACAATGGTTTTAGTAAACCCAACAGACAAGGTATTTATCATGCGATATTTCCCTGAAACGCGACAGCTCCACTGTGCTTATAGAAGGTACTGAACTCTTGTGGAGATTTTTTTAAACAGGTCTGTAGCATGTCCGAGGACGACAAAGCGAAGAGGATGCCGTTGCTGAGCCGAAGAGATTGCGCAGATGCTGTTATAAAAATTACAGTATTTGGAGCTTTTGTAACATCAGTCCTAAGTTAATATTTGTGCTTAAAGGTAAATAGATATTACTGTACTATTTTATTGTTCTTATTTCTGATGTAATTACCTGTAATTATTGATAGATAGGTTCATTTTGCAAAGAAAGTTGTTCAGATAAATGTGATTGTTTGTGCAAGTTAGTGAGATTCCTAGTATCCGTCAGAAAGGGATCTAAATAAACGACAGTGTCGCATATTAGGATACCTATCGCATGTGTTGGGAGGGGGGGGGGACTCGTTGTGTCACAATTTGTTGTATACCTAATTCACAAAACATCATAAATAATATTTTCTTTCATTTGTATTTTATTTAATTACCATATACGAGGATTACTTTGAATAGTGCTATGAATGCAAACTGGGCAAGTTTTTTTCATGAAATAATCAATACTCCAACTTCAAAGTACTAAGCTCACACTACTTGTAAGAAATAATACACTCCTGGAAATGGAAAAAAGAACACATTGACACCGGTGTGTCAGACCCACCATACTAGCTCCGGACACTGCGAGAGGGCTGTACAAGCAATGATCACACGCATGGCACAGCGGACACACCAGGAACCGCGGTGTTGGCCGTCGAATGGCGCTAGCTGTGCAGCATTTGTGCACCGCCGCCGTCAGTGTCAGCCAGTTTGCCGTGGCATACGGAGCTCCATCGCAGTCTTTAACACTGGTAGCATGCCGCGACAGCGTGGACGTGAACCGTATGTGCAGTTGACGGACTTTGAGCGAGGGCGTATAGTGGGCATGCGGGAGGCCGGGTGGACGTACCGCCGAATTGCTCAACACGTGGGGCGTGAGGTCTCCACAGTACATCGATGTTGTCGCCAGTGGTCGGCGGAAGGTGCACGTGCCCGTCGACCTGGGACCGGACCGCAGCGACGCACGGATGCACGCCAAGACCGTAGGATCCTACGCAGTGCCGTAGGGGACCGCACCGCCACTTCCCAGCATATTAGGGACACTGTTGCTCCTGGGGTATCGGCGAGGACCATTCGCAACCGTCTCCATGAAGCTGGGCTACGGTCCCGCACACCGTTAGGCCGTCTTCCGCTCACGCCCCAACATCGTGCAGCCCGCCTCCAGTGGTGTCGCGACAGGCGTGAATGGAGGGACGAATGGAGACGTGTCGTCTTCAGCGATGAGAGTTGCTTCTGCCTTGGTGCCAATGATGGTCGTATGCGTGTTTGGCGCCATGCAGGTGAGCGCCACAATCAGGACTGCATACGACCGAGGCACACAGGGCCAACACCCGGCATCATGGTGTGGGGAGCGATCTCCTACACTGGCCGTACACCACTGGTGATCGTCGAGGGGACACTGAATAGTGCACGGTACATCCAAACCGTCATCGAACCCATCGTTCTACCATTCCTAGACCGGCAAGGGAACTTGCTGTTCCGACAGGACAATGCACGTCCGCATGTATCCCGTGCCACCCAACGTGCTCTAGAAGGTGTAAGTCAACTACCCTGGCCAGCAAGATCTCCGGATCTGTCCCCCATTGAGCATGTTTGGGACTGGATGAAGCGTCGTCTCACGCGGTCTGCACGTCCAGCACGAACGCTGGTCCAACTGAGGCGCCAGGTGGAAATGGCATGGCAAGCCGTTCCACAGGACTACATCCAGCATCTCTACGATCGTGTCCATGGGAGAATAGCAGCCTGCATTGCTGCGAAAGGTGGATATACACTGTACTAGTGCCGACATTGTGCATGCTCTGTTGCCTGTGTCTATGTGCCTGTGGTTCTGTCAGTGTGATCATGTGATGTATCTGACCCCAGGAATGTGTCAATAAAGTTTCCCCTTCCTGGGACAATGAATTCACGGTGTTCTTATTTCAATTTCCAGGAGTGTATAACAAATAAAATCAGGAAAGTTGAAGTGGTTTTAGGGTTATTTCTGATGAAATTTATAAGATTGATTGGGTCCCTGAAAAATCTACTATGCCTGAGAAATAGAAACACAACCCAGGTCGCAACGTCACGCCATTATTAATAACTGGTTATTTGTGACAGCTTACAACCGAGCAGCAACAATGTAAGCGTCTGTGAATGCCTTCAGAAAAATAGGTCTCATCTCGTGCAACAGAAACATCTATAAGGAGCACGATTTTTCAGTTCATCTTCTTGCTTACCTACCTCAAGAAAATGATGCCGAAAATGAAATTAGTCATAGTGATGTTGGTGAAGCTGTCAGAAATTCAGGTACCAGACATCTTCCACAGATTGCAAAGCCGTCTGTATGTCCTGCCTATCAAGCAATATCACGTCCGCGCTGTGCTAAGTTAACAACAACATCTCCTCATGTGAAGCGAATACAAAAAGTATAATTAGACACATCAAAAATGTTTTGCATCACCTCGGTTCCGAGAGTTCCGGAACCTGTACAGAAAATTGGAATAGAGATTAACATAAATATTATTTCCGCCCTTTTTATTGTTCATGAAAACCACACATTGCGTGTTTTACCACCACACTGCAAGACCTTCAGAAGTGGTGGCCCAGACTACTGTTCACATCGGTACCGCTAATACCAAGTAGCACGTCCTCTTGGATTGATGTAAGCCTGTATTCGACGTAACATACTATCCACAACTTCATCAGCCGGCCAGTGTGGCCGTGCGGTTCTAGGCGCTTCAGTCTGGAACCGCGTGACCGCTACGGTCGCAGGTTCGAATCCTGCCTCGGGCATGGATGTGTGTGATGTCCTTAGGTTAGTTAGGTTTAAGTAGTTCTAAGTTCTAGGGAACTGATGACCACAGATGTTAAGTCCCATAGTGCTCATAGCCATTTGACCCACAACTTCAACAAGACACTGTTGGTCCATACTGCCCCACTCCTCAGCAGGGATTCGGCGTAGATCCCTCAGAGTGGTTGGTTTGTCACGTTGTCCATAAACAGCCCTTTTCAATCTATCCCAGGTATGTTCGATACGGTCCATGTCTGGAGAACATGCTGGCCACTCTAGTCGAGTGGTATCGTTATACTGCAGGAAGTCATTCACAAGATGTGCACGATGGGGGCTCGAATTGTCGTCCATGAAGAAGAATGCCTCTCCAATTGCTGACGATATGGTTGCGCTGTCGGTCGGAGGGTGGCATTCACGTATCGTACAGCCGTTACGGCGACTTCCATGACCACCAGCGGCGTGCGTTGGCTCCAAATAACGCCACCCCAAAACAGCAGTGAACCTCCACCTTGCTGCACTCGCTGAACAGTGTGTCTAAGGCGTTCAGTGTGACCGAGTTACCTCCAAACACGTCTCCGACGATTGTCTGGTTGAAGTCATATGCGACATTCATCGGTGAAGAGAATGTGATGCCAATCCTGAGCTGTCCATTCGGCGTGTTGTTGGGCCCATCTGCACTGCACAGCATGGTGTCGTGGTTGCAAAGATGGACGTTGCCATGGACGTCTGGAGTGAAGTTTCGCATCATGCAGCCTATTGCGCACAGTTTGAGTCGTAACACGACGTCCTGTGGCTGCACGAAAAGCGTTATTGAACTTGGTGGCGTTGTTTTCAGGGTTCCTCCGAGCCATAATCCTTAGGTAGTTGTCCTGCAATGTTGTAGCCACTGGGCGGTCTGAGCGAGGCATGTCATCGACAATTTCTGTCTCTTTGTATCTCCTCCATGCCCGAACACCATCGCTTTGGTTCACTCCGAGACGCCTGGACACTTCCCGTGTTGAGAGCCCTTCCTGGCACAAAGTAACAAAGCGGACGTGATCGAACCACAGTATTAACCTTCTAGGCATAGTTGAACTACAGACAACACGAGCCATGTACCTCCTTCCTGGTGGAATGACTGGAACTGATCGGCTGTTGGACCCCTCCGTCTAATTTTTTTTTTTTTTTTTTTTGGACGACCAGAGCCTTTCTTTTCTCGACAAAAACAGTAACAAAAATGGCTAGCTTACAATAAAATGACATAAATAAGGTGACAGATAATTGCAGTCATATTTTGCAGCATTCATAGAATGAGGAATGATATTCAGTGTTTAGCAGTAGCACACATTTAGCATCTTCACTGTCACCTTCAACTGGTGGCAGTTATTCATGCACATTTTCTTCTTCTGCAGCCTGAGGTTCCTCATCATCTTTTCCCAGACCCAAATTAATCATTCATTAAATCCTTCCAGGGTAAATTACGTGGACAGCAGTCCCGAACAGCTACATTGCAAAGTCCTTCACTGCTTTGTTATTTTTTGTCAGTTCCTGCATTCTAAACGCATCCTTATGGAGTATCAAAATCTTCCTTTATAACAGACACGAGATGTTTGCCGTTATTTTCTTGTATCTGCTGTACTACGGTTTTATTTTTCATGTGTGAGTTGTATGTGAGGTTAGGGTCTGGAACGTGATCCAATCCATCCCCTCTTCAAGAGGAATCAACGTGTTCCTAACCTATGCCCATTCTGTTGAAGACAATTCGGAGCATGTTACCATATTTCTTATTGTGATTCTGATACTTAAGTGTTTTATTGAATTGATTTTCCATATTCATCTTGTATTTAATATGTTCATCGCTCCCAATATTGTTAAAAACGTAACTTGTGTATTTGCCCATTAACCTAATCACTGCGTTAGCTTTTGCCTTAGGATACTAACTTTCTTCTGGTCCGAAGAAAATGTTTGCCGGTACAACGTTTCTGAAGTTCGTGTTATTTGTGCAATTTTCTCCCCGGTCCACCTCCAGTTGATAATCCACATGTGTAACGATGAGGCACACTATCAACGAGGTTGCATTTGCTGCAGGGGTTAGTGTCACTTAAACCGATGGCAAAGAGACGCTCATTAGTGCTGATGACGTTACTGACTACCTTGTATCACGCTGTTCTCACGTCAAACGAAAGAACACCACTATTGATGTTTTTCCACCTCACATTCCATGTTATTCCAGCATACTTAGTTTCTATGTTATTTTCCCTTTCGTGTTCCGTCTTTCAGCTAAAATCGCCTTTGCTGTAACGTTTTTGGAGTTTAAGAACTTTTTGCTGATATAGCTTAGTTCAAGATAATATTCCCTAAAACGTTTTAGTTTTAAAATTATTTTTTTCAATATTTATCGGTGGCTCTACACTTCCTGGCCTGACAATGCTGTATAGTTTTGCTGTAATGCACCCTGGATCGTTACACATTATGCTCCATGTTCGTTTGACATACAGTGGCATCGCTTTAGACTTGATGTCAGTTAGTCAGATTCCTCCATTGCTTGGATACGAAACTGCTGTCTTCACCGGCTCTCGAAACAATTCCCCTTCCCACAGAACTTTGCTAAGGTGGACATCATTGTCTTCGCCACCAATGATGGAATGTGCTGTATACCTGGCCTTGGATAAAATCAACGTGTTGATAAACAGTATTCTCTGGAACTGGTCTGTGCTACGTTGACAGTTTTCAGTCAAAACTCCGTTGATTTTTCTTGCCACCTCCCGCCAATTTATTGCTATCATTTTTAAAAGGGAATTTGTCAATGCCATTCCAAGAGCCTTGTGTTCATTAACGTGATTCGCGCACTCAATGCGCAAGTTAGCAAGCCACTTTATATTTAGAAATTTACTTTTCATTTACCCTCGCACCTGATGCGGAACAATATTTTACAAGTACCATCTCTAGTTGTGTCAAATCTGCTTGGTATCTGATGATTACGCCTACATCGTCCACGTAAGCGCCTAGCACGGTCTTTGTTCCCTAAATGGTAATTCCTGTCAGCCTGAGCTGTAGCTGTCTCGGGAAAGATTCCAGCGATATAACGAACAGGAGCATGGATAAGGGGCTTCCTTGGGTAGCAGCCCTTTTTATTTCAATTTTTTTGTCAGCTGACAGTTAACGGAGATTTGTGTACCAACACCCATTGCCATGTTCTTGATGATATCAATGGTTTATGCAGGAAGTCCATTCGGCGCATTGTCTCTATCAGGTATTTGTGGAAAATTTGATCAAATTCCTTACGGGAGTTATGAAAAGCAGTCAACATTTTATGTTGCTTGCCTGCGTTAGCGCAATGTCATCGCGATACAAAACGCAGTTTGTATAATCGTCCTTCTAAAAGCACAAGTCTGCTGTTTGCCTATGATGTCAGCGGTGCATGGTATAAAGCGCTTATTAATTACTCGAGCTATAATTTTATAATCCTAATTTAAAAGCGAAATCGGCCGTAGGTTGTTTATTTTTGCAGCCTCTGTTCTTCGGGATGAACACGATTTTGCATTGTTTCAACTCTGCAGGCACTGGCTTTCCTTGTAAGACTTCATCGACAATTTTGGTGAACTTTTCTCCCGTTAGGGTCCAAAATCGTTCACAGAATTCAGTGGGCAGATAGGCGCTACTCATGCATGGTTGTTTACAAACAAAAAAAAAGTTAAAATGGCTCTATGCAATATGGGACTTAACATCTGAGGTCATCAGTTCCTTAGACTTCGAAATACTTAATACCTGTGACCGTAGCAGCCGCGTGGTTCCGGACTGAAGCGCCTAGAACCGCTCGGCCTCAGCGGCCGGCGTTTGTTTACATCTATGGGCGCCTTTAGTGAGCCTCTGAACAGTCAAAGGGACTGTGTCTGTGATACAACATCCACAGCAACGTCTATTTTCAGTTCTGGGAACCGGGATGGTGCTAAACTTCTTCTGTTGTGTGTAGAAGTAATCACCAATCGAAGTTAGGAACAAAGCAGCCAAAAATCTTTTCAAGAACGAGAGTGGTAATAAACCTTCAATAATTAAATAGAATGAATCGTCTAGTAACTCTGCATCCAATGCCTATCTAGATGAGAGTGGTGATTCAAACATGAGGGATGACGATTATGCGGAGTACCTACTTGTACAGGGCGAAATAACGACGAAGACATGGAAAAAAGGACACAGTGCACGAAATGTTATCGCTGGGCCCATAAGACTGTGGTGTCGCAAAAAATCATTTATACCCACAGTGTCAGGAAACAAAAAACATAAATGGTGGGAAATGAGTGAAGGATAAGAGAAATCAATGAAGATGTGGAAAGCGTATGTTCATACATCATCTTATTCAGCAATAAGAAAAATATGTTTATCATCTCATGTTAGGAAATCTTACCTCATTTCTGTGAAGTGCCTTGTTTCTGAATATTTAATAATTACACTGGAAGTTTGCAAATACGATAAAAGTATTGTAAGGTCAAATATTATGAGGTTTACTACTATGATGGAAATATAACTGCTTTTACCTTTTGGTCTTAAACATGTGTTTAAAAAAAGCGTATGCCATGTTACACACCTTTTCTCTACGTATTTTTGAGCTTGCACTCCATATATGCAATAAACTGGGATGCTCCCAACTGAAAATACAAAACTGACCCAGTCAACGCAGGAGGGGTGGTTTGAAAGTGGCCAGTTGTATTATAGACAGGTTTCCCCTTAACAAACATCCTGTGTGTCAGAGCACCCCGACTTCCCCGTTACAACCACACCACAGCACAGACAAGAACGAGATAGGACTCACTAGAACCTTGTGTTGGTGTTGAAAGTACGGGCCATGTTGCACACTCTTGCTTCATAAAATTCCTACTGGCTTAACCATTGTCCACCCCAAAGACTGTTGTTAAGATAAACCACCACAGCTGAGCCTGAAGCTACTACAACACATATATCAACAAATGCTTTTATTCTAATGGTGCAGTGAGAGTCATATGCTTTACTGACTAATTATCTCACGTAATTGTGTTTTATATTTTATAATAGAGTCAGATGTAACATAATTGTATCTGTTGAAGTGGCCTTTGGTTGAAACCAATTAAAATACCCAGGATATAGTCGTGTAATTTTGAATGTGTCGATGGGCAGTTCTAAGTATTTAGCGTGCTGAAGGTAAGCATCAGACATTACTTAATGGAATTTTTTATTTAAAAAGTTAAGCAATGTAGACTGTTACACAGTAGCAGTGTGACTGTATTTAATTTCAAGCTTACATTCCATAGACCACTAGTTCCCTTTTTATGTTGTTCACATGTCACATTACAAGAAAAAATACTTTTTTTCTATGTGACCTACACCATGAGTGCCACTTACTGAAATTTACTTTCCATCTGAAATAACACTCGAATTACGAAGTGTCTGATATGACGATTAAGAGGTGACACTAACATGTTTACCTAGATTTACTGCTTTTAAAAATATATCTTTGTGCATATTAGCAAAGTCAATCAGTTCGATATAGTCATTTCATAGCATAATTATTAGTACTGTGATAATTGACACATTGTACCATTTTTTTATATTTTCTGCAATATCAAACGCTTAAAACACGGTACAAACGTACTCGCCGGCTGTAGTTATGTCTACTGGTTGCGTGTCCTTTCTGCTCCACTTTCTTATAATGACAGCCACATAAGTTTGCTGAAATGCATTCAGCTGTAAGGCCATTTTATCCATAGTATGAAAGCCGCGAAGTTTTGAGTACCGAGGTGCGATCGATGGTAGTGAGAGGATAGGAGAGGGGGTACGTTTGTGACAGATGTGTGGGGAAGTGTTTTGAATTTGGCCCCAAATGCGTGAGTGCTGTGTGTGTGTGTGTGTATGTGTGCATTCAGTTAATACTGTTGCATCCTTTTAAATGGTGCACTGCTTTAAAGTATTTTGTCTGTTTGTATATCATGCATTTGCCTTCAGCTAGTGCATTTTGTACGTTACAGTCTCCTTCAACAGTTAATTTCCAAGGTAGTCTGTAGCTGTGTTTATTTCAGTATACAGTTTGAATCGCCTAAAATCTGCACCGAAAATATCGCGAGAATGGAAAGTGCTATTGATTTGCAGTTTTCACGTAACGAATTGGTAGTCACGGGCTCGTATTGCTAGCCAGTAAAGAAAAAGACTACGCCTGCCGGGGTGGCCGAGCGGTTCTAGGCGCTACAGTCTGAAACCGCGCGAGCATTATGGTCGCAGGTTCGAATCCTGACTCGGGCATGGATGTGTGTGATGTCCTTAGATTAGTTAGATTTAAGTAGTTCTAAGTTCTAGGGGACTGATGCCCTCAGGACTTAAGTGCCATAGGGCTCAGAGCCATTTGAACCATTTTGAGAAAGACGTTGACAGACTAAAAGCAGGGTGAATTAGAATGTCAGTGGTGTTCCTTGCAGAATTATATTAAGAGTCGTTTACGAGAAATCGTATTTTGAAAAGTTTCTACACCGACATGTGTTAGTGCCATTCAACTTGCGTAGTTGTTAGGTACAAAGCTGTTATGTTTCCGTACATTGTGGTTGCGGTTGGGTTCCTGGATTGCACTACAACTTGATAGTCTGTGTGTGACAGTCCGAGCAGTTGGTCATGAGTAGACGAGGTGATTTACCAATGCAGAAAAATCCGACATACTTGTGGTGTACGGAAAAAGCAGAAACAATGCAGTACGTTCATGTACGGTATATGCTGCAAGATATCCCAATTGATGTCATCCGTCTCGGAAATTATTTTCAGGCTCCTCAACCAATTAAGTGAAAGTGTTGGTGAAACGTAAGAGAAGGAAACAAGTGACAACAGAAGTTGGTCGGCACGTTAGCACCCGCGCAATCGCAAAAGGAAGTGTCATGGCTCAGGCAAATGTCCTTTGCATTCTCCATCTACTTAGGTTCTATGCCTACCACATCTCTCTCCATCAAGAGCGACATGGAAATGATTATGAGAATAGTGATAACTTCTGTACATTGGATTAAGGCAGGATACTCCAGATATATCACGTATCTTGTTTAGCGATGAAGCCACATTTAGCAATCATGGCCAAGTAAACAGCCGACACATGCTCTACTGGTCTGTTGACAAGCCCAGTGGCTTCGTCAGATTTAATGTCAGTGTTCATGGAGTGTAAACGCGTGGTGTGGGATAGTGAACCATAAGCTCATAGACCCGTTTTCGCAGACAGAACAGTCAACGTGCACAAGTATCGCGGGCTCCTAACAGACCATCTTGCACGGGTGCTAGAAGACGTTCCGATACAGACCAGGAGCAACCTGCAGTATCAGCGTAATGGCTCCACAGCCCATAGTGCATGAAGTCCTTCAGCATGTCTTCACGAATTGTTTCGAAATCGTTGGATTGGATACAGAAGATCTGTACCTTGGCCGTCCCGTTCCCCGGATTTGAGACTAGTAGACTTTCTTCTGTGGGGAAAGCTGAAAGACGCTGTCTACAAGGACATACCACCTACACACGGTGATATGCAACGACGTATTGCTGCAACGTGCCTGGACATCTCCGCTGAAATGCCAACACGTGTGACGCAGTCGTTCCATGCCACGCTGTAAGCGTGTACCGCCACTGCCGTAGTCATTTTGAACACAAACTGTGACGGTCATTTTTTCTCGTAACTGGTAAGAATTCACGTAATTAGTGTATCCACTTGTATTGTTCTTCAGTGTGTCCTACCACAGATATTGTAAAAGTGTCAGTGTGGGAACTTCCCAAATTACGATATCTCGTAAACGACTCGCACTAGAGTCCTGCAACAAACGCCAATGACATTCAGCTTTACCCCGCTTTTGATTTATTAGCGTCAATAACCATAATTTCATTCAAAAAAGGATATGTTTGTATAAAAATACACTTTATTAGCATTATTTCAATCTGTTGATTAGTTAATAATACGAGCCCGTGGCTACCAATTCTTTCTGTGAAAACCGCTAATCAATAGTAGAATCCATTTCTTCAATATTTGCTGCGCAAATTTAAGGTGAGACACTTTGCATTTTGGAAAGGTGCTTCTCATTCATTTAAAAATATGAAATGGTAGTGAGGTGCTACTTCTTGCAGCTTTAGTACATTCCACATACCTGTAGGATAGGCGCGTGTTGAGGTGACATATTCCTGGATTTATTTACAATTATGTACCTTGCTTTTTTTCTTTAGCATTCATGTAATTGATAAAACTAGCTGAGAAATGGACCTATCTTCTTTAGTGCTGATGGACAAATACGTCCGACCGTCAGTGGGTATCTCTGAGTAGTGAACGGGAGTATAATGGACAGGGACTGCGGATAGGTGGCGCTCGGTGGGATTGGGGATTGGCCTTGAGGTGTGCCGAGATAGTCAGCACAGTTGCACTAACGCTGTGTCCGCAACGAGCAGATACAACGAACGAAAAAGAACAAAAAATGAGATTTACAAAAAAAAAAAAGTAAGCATGAGATCCGGGGTTCGAATCCCGGTGTGATATTCATTTTCGCTCGGCGCCGTTGATTCCGCTTAATGTCCCACTGAAGTTGACAGCAATGATTCCCCTTCAGTTTACATATGTAGTGTGTAACATTGCGTGAGAAACAGCATGCTGTAATCGAGTTTCCAACCGCGCCAAGTTCTTCCATAGATGGGGTAACCTCTTCTTAAGCGTGACAATGACAGACCACACACGAGTGCTGCGTCATCTGCAGCACTCCCAACTTGACTTCATCCGATTTTGATCTTGTGAAAACTCAAAGAACACCTTTGAGGACTTGACTTTGATAATGATGAAGCGGTGCTAGGAGAGATGGCTCTATGACACCGTCAAGAATGCCAAATATTCTACATTGACGGTGTCAACAAATTAGTCTCTCGCTGGGAGAAGTTAGTTCATCGCCAAGATGATTATGTTCCGAAATAAATGTGTAGACCTAGAGAATAAAAATGCAGAATGCTAGAAAAGTCTGTTTTATTTAATAAACTTTAAGAGTTTACACATAAAATATTCAGAGACATTTCTTTTCAGCACGCCATCATAGCTCTGTATCCAAACGTTTACCATTTCTTCCGTGCGGCAATTGTCTCTGGGATACTAAACTCCACCCTAGGCACTCTAGACCGTTGAAACTTCAATTCGTGTGCACCCTCTGATATACTACACTGCCGAAGAAATATTTAACGCCCTTAACACTAGAAGTACCACGTGGATCACTTTTCACCCACAAGGGTTTTTCGAGGGCTCCATAATCATTGCTACATGGTTGAAATGGTTCAAATGGCTCTGAGCACTACGGGACTTAACATCTGAGGTCATCAGTCTCCTAGACTTAGAACTACTTAAACCTAACTAACCTAAGTACGTCACACACATCCATGCCCGAGGCAGGATTCGAACCTGCGACTGTAGCAGCAGCGTGGATTCGGACTAAAACGTCTAGAATCGCTCGGCCACAACGGCCGGCTAATCATTGCAGGACCAAATATTCCGTCATTTTTCATCATATATAGGGTTATAGAATTCACCAAAATTTCATCCCTCCATCCCACCTAGAAGTATGAAAAACATATCTGTTATGCAAGTACTACCATGTGGCTCATTTTTGTCCCATACACATTTTAAGGAAATTTGATAGCAGTAACATCAATTGTCAAACACTAAGTACTTTCTAGGCGTGCCTTAACATTATTCACGAGATGTTGGAGTATATTACATTATTTTGTGCCAAAAAGAACGCATAATACGAAGAATTTGGATGTCAGGCGATACTTTGTATCAGCGCGGCTTTCCATTTTATGTGGACTGGCGACATGAAGACCGACGGAGTGACACTGGGAAGCTACAGAGTAACATACTATATGGTGGGAAAGCTGTGTCCACCCCCCTCCCCCACCACTCCACCTGTCCTACATTGCTGTCGAGAATACTGCAAATAGTTCACTTACACGGCAGCAGATGTCAGGCGCATCGCCCTCATGGAACATTACCACTGACAACTTCTTCACCTCCGTAAAACTGGCAGATGAAATGAAACAGAATGGAACAAGTTCAGCTCGCACTTTCCGAGATTACTCAAAGAGGTCCGTCCCTCCTGCGAGGTGAAGTGGAGACAACGCGTTGTCTGCAACATACTTGCAAGTCAGACGACAATCTTCTCCCAGCATTCCAAGGGAAAAACGAAAAAAATTCTTATTATGAGTAACATGCGTGCTTGATGTCAGATGACTGAGAAGGAACGTACAGAAACGGTGAAGTTTTGTAGTGAAACTAAGGGTGGAGTCGACATAGTTGACCAAACGGCTAGACGCTACAGTGTCCGAGCTGGCACCCACCGTGGCCTGTGCATGTCTTTTACAATATTTTTGACCTTGTCATGATCAACACTCATACAATTTTTAAATTACTTACCTCTAAGATTTCTCACCGAGACTTCAGCCTCAGAGTAGCAGAAGAGCTTGCTGCCCTCTACAAACTGCTGAAAGGAGCCAATCTCCCCTTGCAGCTACTCGATACTGGCACTGACTAATATGTAAATAGAGGGTCTTATCAAATTCAAGTGTCCTGCAAACAAGAAAACAACAAACGGGAATAAAACATCAAATATATGTTTCAAGTGCAACAAATATGTGTGTTAAAGCTGCCAAGCAAAAACTCTTGTTGAATGTTTGAAGTGTGAGCCCATCCCAGCTTAGGCAGCTCTGTCAAGTCTGTGTTCCTATATATTTCCAAATATTTATAATTATAAACCGAAGTTTTTTGTTCTTAGGTTTTAGTTCTTCGATTACAATAAGCAAGAAAACACGCAAAGCATTTTAGTCACCAGCTGTGTTTTACAATCTTTCACAAATACTCGGTACTTAATTTGTCTGTAACATCAAAAAAAACTATTGGTACTCACATAAACAATATGTTTGGATTGTGTTTCAACCTTTTTATAAGGAAAAACATTGTAATATTCTTTTACTTACTTGTTTTAATGTTGAGTGATGAAAGACTGTAGAGTTTCTTCCGTAAAATTCAAAATAAAAATAAAAGTATGTTTCTGGGAATTTATTTTTGACAGTGTACTATTAATTTTAGAGACCAAATTATTCTTTGATTACACTTTAGAGTCTTTCTGAACGTACTGTCAACATGGCGGACTGAAAATACCACCCAGATATGAATAAAACGGTGGTTTCCTACTGTGGAACAAAAATGACGCACATGGTAATACTAGGGGTACGGCGAAGTCCGGTACTTCTAGTGTTATGGAAAAACTCACTTTATCGCCAAGTTATGTGCTGGTTGTTCGTCATTGTCGAATTGAATGACAACAAATCCAGATGAAGTGAAATACACGTCAATGTAAAAGTAGTCCAAACAGTCCAATCAATACATAGTATATCCCCACCTCCATATCTGCAACGTAGGTGTCTATTATTGCACGCGAAAGGTCGTTAAGGTGAAAATGCCGTCCTGCAATGGATTGTCTCAGGCACCTGGCATCTTTTGTTGGTGTCTATTAGTGCTTGCAAATGGTCGTTAAGGTGAGAATGCTGTCCTGCGATAGATTGACTCAGACACCTTGCACCTTTTCTTGCAGCTCGGCGATCGTTCTTGCTCTGGAGAACGAGTACGTTCTCACTCCATTATATCCCACACACATTCGACTGGAGAGAGGTAGGGGTGAACTTGCTGGCCAGAACATTTCTAGTACACCATGAAGAGGACGTTACGCAGCAGCAGCAGTACGTGGACGTGCATTGTTCCGTAGAAGAAATAGCAGATGCGCGGGGATACTAGCCTGTGAAATTTAGTGAACACTGGTTACCTTACTCTCTAGAGACATAAAGTGTGACAGCGAATTGTAACCTGTGGCTCCTCACACCATGAAGCCTGGGGTTGCAGCTGTTGTCGTGGGAAAATGACCTGTGGAATAAGCCGCTCACCAGGTCTGCACAGTACATGTTTACATTCCTACTCGTACATCTGCTCCCACTGAAGACAACTGTGCCATTGCACTCTCCTGTTGACTCTTACAAGACTTCAGAGTGGCCTTGCTTGGCGGTGTCATGGTCTCGTGGTCTAGGCGTTCAGTGACTGCCTAATCTTAAATTTGCAAAAAATACTAGCTGAAAACAAATACATGAGCGTAGAGGAAGTTAAATTTCAAACATTCTTTTTCATGAAACTCGATCCAAGATAGCGAACTCAGCTAAAAAAAGTCATCAGAGTTGTACGAAAGGTTTCTCTTAAATAAGTAAAATCTGTCCCAATCAAAAAGTTTTAAATGAGAAAGTTGTAGCGTTTAAAAATATCTATCGACTGCCTTTTTATCAATATCGATTAGTTTCTTACGTGTCGAGATTTATCGAAAAAACAGATAACTCAGGTTCACTATAAATCGTTAACATTCACACTCCTACTTGCTATTTCCTGTAAGTGTAGCCCATGGTATGCCAAAAAAGTACTTGTCCGAAAAATTAAAAAATATTATCCAGTTTTCGAGATGTATCGATGTCTTATAAAAAAGCGCTTTCGATATCCGGCTAGATCTTCTCAGCGGAAGGCCCTATAGTAATGTTTTTAGGATTAGTTTCTTCACAAAGTGTTGTGCTGCAAACGTGAAAACTTTGACACTGCTTGTAACTTGAAAATATACGAAAACTCAGCTGATGCTTGCTACAAGCTTCTCAAAGAAGATATTGTTCAGCCACAGTGTGAAAATATTGACAAAGAATCTCTAGATTCTTTCAACATACTTCTTCACGAAAATATGGAAGAGGGAGAACAAAGAAATGAATGGGATTACTGTCCCCCAAATAAAACAATGATTTCATTCGATGAATAATTTTATCAATGTATAATTTAATACAATATTATGAAATACTTTGTAAATAAAAAACATTTAAACTTATTCTGATATGTTGCATTTATTTAATTTTTACCAATAATTAAGCACCATAACAATGAAGTAAGTGTTATAGAAACCAGCAACAAGTATAAAATAAGTATTAATTGAGCAAAAAATTTAAGATATTACTTAAAAAATACTGTTGTGATAACACAAAATTATTACAACGATGATAAACGTATACAAAATGTGACTTACATTAAATGAAATATTTCTGGGGCTGTTTTGCTTCTAAGGTAAAAATGACTATAGCATTCGAGTTTATCTCGTCAAGCTTCCCCACAGTAAGCAGAAAAGGACTTTTGTAAGTGATCCAGAAGAGAAGCTATCAAAGATTATGCAGGCGCGGGCAGTTTAGAATTAGTTTTCAAAGCGAGCGTGCGCCGGTCCTAAATTAAAGAAAGGGAAGAAAAAACGAAAAAATGCTATCTCAGCCGAAGAAGATCGCAGCAATTTTTCCTTAGTCCTCAAAAGATATCAGAGGTTTCTTTCTAAGAGCGGTAGTTTCATAAAATATAAAAGAAGGTACAAATTTTTCTAAGTCAGTTTTTTATCCTTAGAGTTCATAACATCGTAAAAATTATTTAATAGCATGGTAGCACAATTGTTTGCGAAGAAAATGAGGCTAAGACTGTTACTGTAAGGAATGCTGGAGTAGCTTCGGTCACCAACTTCCGTTAATCAATAGGACTAAAAACCAGTCCAAGTAGCATATTTTTACTTGTTATTCATTCGATGACCCATTTTCAAACCATCACAACAAAGTTGAAAACGGCATTTTCGAATATGTCTGATATGTGAAGCGAACGTTTACAGTGCATGCGATATGCGTATCTGTATGCATTGTAAAATGTTCACTGCACGTTTCTGACATCCTCCAAAATGCCGTTTTCGACTTAATTAAAATGTATCTCAGCCAAAAACTACTCATCGAATGAACAAAAAGTAAACATTTTCAACTTGGACTAGTTTTTCGTTCCATTGATAATACCTTTTTTTACTTGCCTCAGTCTATATTTACAGTAAATATCTACTATGGAAACGAGAATACTAACGAGTTAGAGTGAACGTCATTCTTAGTTGTTTTTCGATAAAATTCGAAAAATAAGACAGCAATCGATACTCGTAATAAGGCAATCGATAGATCCCTTAAGTGTTCCAAACATTTCGTTTAACAAAACTTATTTAAGAACAGTTTTCTTCAACTTTTCGGATTTTTTTAGCCATTTTACCATCTTCTATCGAGTTTCATGAAACTTTTAATTTTTATTTCCTGTACGCTCATACTTTCTGTTTTCAGGTAATAATTTTTGCAATACACCACTGATATATTGTGCCCAACATGTGCAACTACCCCTCGCTACGTCCTTCCAGCTTCCCGCAGGCTCATCGTGTGACCCTATTCAGATGGCTGATATTGTTCAATAAGGGTCCGTATTAGTTGGCGGGACAGCGTTGTATCCTAGAGTGACCGTGACAAATGAATCACTAGCACTACCCCGCAGTTTGCACAGAATTAATATACTCTGACGCGAGAACATAGTCCTTGGTGGAGAATTTTTTTCCAGCTGTGCGTAAACCATGGGTGTTGTACCGATTACAATCCCATGTTCAAAGTCAATTAAGCAGGAGCGTCCTGCTATTTACCCCGCCTGTCTGTAGGATACTGCTCGAATATGACTCATGCCATACGCTGAATCTAGCCACAACATTCCGACGTCATACATGGCACATTTTCAACGTGGGACATCCTTTCCCGTAGCGTTCAGCCACCCAGTTCATAATCTAATGAATTCTGTGCAAGGGACTAAGATGATGGTTATGGAACAGACTTAGTTGCACGCGGAGCATGTTTTGTTGGACGGGGATGGAATAAGAATCCGGCTGTGACAATTTTGTCTGTACCTTCCGAAGGCAGGTAGGTTAGAATTTAACGTCTCGTCGAAAACGAGGTCATTTGAGTACAAGCTCGGATTACGAGAGGAAATGGGACGTGACGTTTTCAAAAGCACTTGATACACCTGGAGCACTTGTCTTAAGTGATTAAAGAAAACAATGGAAAATCTAGATGGGTAATGCTTCGTGGGTTCTTCAATTTCATATTCTGAGTCTGGAGAGCCGCATGACACGTCTTTATGACTGCAGGAAAGGTAAATACAATAATGTTGTAGAACACAGACGTTATGTTTACTACTTCTTAAATTTTCTGACATAATATTCTCCATTTCAACAACGAATTTTTTTAACGAAAGGAAATACATGTACACTGAAGGCGCTAAACAATCTTGTCTCCATCTTCTCTTTCCCACTTCTTTAGTTCCTTCCAATTTCAGTTACTAACGCGAGATAGTATCAATAGAAACGTCATATTATTGCGGGAATGAGCTTCCAGGACACTGTCGAATTCATAGTGCATTATGTATATGAGAGGATATCTATAACCACCAAATCGACACGTAATAAAAGGCTAACATGTAAATAAAGTCCACATTTAGTTATGGTGTGCCTATTATGGTATTAACTGTGGCAGAAAATATACATGTTGTTATTCTTCCCATGGCAATGAAAAGTGATATCAGCATTCTCACAGCAGAAACTAGAATGTATTACCAACACGGTAAAGCTTAACAAACCCCTTAATTTCGTATTAATTATTGAGTCAGCTGTTCGGAGATAATAATAGTAGCGAACAGACCGACGCGGTCCGCAAAAAGCGTAGCAAAATGCATACTCCATTAAATACTGGTCCGGCTGGGCTGTGACGGCCTGTCGTGCCGTGCACCTACCTAAATAAAAAAAAAGGATACAGCTTCATTGGGTGCGGCCAACGGGTCCGAAAATGAGTTTTTACATTTTCTCGTCCCGTTCATAATGATGGCAGATATTCATGTTCTAAAAAATGGGCAATCAGGTCTCCTTCGGTCACTTACGTGGGATACATCTTCTCTACACGCCTATTGTCGTGGTTACTTTGTATAAGATATTACGTAAAGATCGGGTTAGTGGGAAATTGTTAAAATTCGCCTCTTCTGTTTTTCAGAATATTCGTGCGAAAGAGACGCTGATAAGTTCGTCCCTCGTGGAATGAAAGGAGATGGCGACAAAACCTAAAGCCAGCCCAAAAAATTGTTGCACATGCGTATGTAACTCACAACAGTCTTAAGAATAATACGAAAAGATGGTACTGAACAATGTTGTCAGCATTTGTAGTGAAAGTGGGAAGGTGTAACCTTCGTTTATAGCACGGGTTTCACGCTATAACTGTACAGCGGACGAGGAAACAGCAGTGTTAGACAAGCGGAAAAATTTGTTTGCATTTTTAGTAGTATTGGCAGCAGATATACAGGACAATTGTAAAGTGTATGAAACACCAAAAAAAAAAAAAAAAGGCCTCAAGTCCGAAAAACGTGGTGGGCTGCAACACCCATTTCTCTCGAATTTCTTGTACCACTCGAAACTTACCACTCTACGCGAAATTAGTACCGACTAGGAAGAGACCAATTCTAGCACAGAAATTGCTTCTTCTGAGCGTTTCTTCAACATTTCCAGCAATAACATTCGGTGCCCCCCCCCCCCCCCCCCCTCATGGTGGTTTTCCAAACTAGCTTTTTCAGAATGTGTCTTATATGTACTGTACTACTTATTATGTTCAGCTGTCTGCCTACACCGACTTTTTAAATGATAAATGGAGTTTGTCATTACCATTTATAATATGTATAACAATTCTTAGGTAACAATAAGGAAGAAAGACCAAGTGAGATCGTATAGAAAATGGCGTGAGATTCGGATGCATTGTTTCCTCGCTATTGTTCAGTCTGTATATAGAAGAATCAATGAAGATAATAAAAGAAAAATTCAAAACTAACATTAAATTTCCAGTACAGTGCTCATATAATGTGGACTGAGGGTAAACTGAGGAATGACAGGCATGAAGAAGTAGCAGAATCGAGATTATCGACAAACTTAGCATAACAATTACGGACCATATTGTAGACGTAGGAACATGACTCCATTGGAAGCAAAATAAAGCATAACAGACGAAGCAAGAACTGTGTAAGCAGCTGGCTAGAACATGTAAAAACGGTATTACTCGCCAAAGTCTACTAGGACTCAATTTTGTAAAAAAATTATTCTGAGACTGTACGTCTGGAGCACAGGACTTTATGAAAATGGGTAATGGACTGTCGGAATAATGGAAAAGATGAGACTGGCAACGTTTGAGATGTGATAATACAGACACACGCCGAAAATTCATTGGTGTGATAAGATATGAGGAACTTCTCCGCATAATCATCGATGAATCCAATTTGTGGGAAAGACTGAGCAAAAGGATAGCCAGGTTGACAGAGATGCGTTAATAAATCAGAGAATAATTTTCTGAATCGGGATAATCTGCAGTGCTGGTTGGCGGTAATGGGCTAAGATATGATCTTATTTTGTGTTCTTCACTATAGCACAAATGCTGCTGTGTAGCCGTTTTCAAGTCAATTCCGTGTGATCGGTCAAATGAACATATTTGGGTTACAATCAAAACTTGCATTAGTCATATGTTGTTGAAATTCTGTGGGTGACCACATATTAATATACAAAACGTGACACAATGTATTTCTTGAATAGCTGTGACGTTACACTTGCACATGCGACGTATGCAATGTACGTACAAGACCATATTGGAGTAACTACCAACATCACACGACTAGCTGGCTAGATATCATTCTGTATCTACAAGGCGACCGCGGCTATTCATCATCGCCGATTGCGAGCGAATTTATGATGTATGCGGGGATTTGGCAGAAATGAATGTGACAAACGTCGCGACTCCAGATGGCAAAGCTTTTTTTTTAAAAAAAAAAAGAACTAGTATTTTTGGAGAGTATCGAATGAGGAATGAACCATTTATGTTAGCAGAGTTTCCACTCAGTGTTTGGTGCAGCCGAAGAAGTACAGAACGTTAGTAAGGGGCTCGGGGCTCGAATCACTATGCTATGTGGAAACTCGTTTTCTTATTTCTTTTCCTTTCAGATTTTACCTTACACTGCAAATAAACCGAGATAATGCTCACTTACTGTAGAGCTTAATGTTTTTATATAAGTCTAGAAAAAGACAGGTAAATGGAAATTTGGGATTCGAAACAAATTTCCAGGAAGGTATTTTAAGGCATCAACGAAAACTTTGAATTTAAAATATATGATTCTATTATATTACAGTTGTTTATTTACATATGCTCGGGCGATTTTCATTGTAAAAACAGGGGAAGCGGCAATTCTCCCAGCATGTTGCACACGTTATAAATACCGCGATTTTTCTATTACATGGTTGTATTAAGGTTCTGTTGAAAAGCAGTAAGCTCAATGTGTTTTTACAATGTTCTCGAAAAATTCACGTTACTCGGTCAAGAATTAAGAAGTGAATGAGCTCCGTAGGGAGCCTATTGTTCGCATGCAGCTGGTGAGCACGGCTCTAAACTAACAGAGTACGAAGTCCCGCACGCATTAACTAAATTTCTTTCTCGGAAAACTACTTGCAGAATCACTATGGACACTGTAAGTAGAATCGTTTCTCGGAAATTTATTGCAGTCCCAAGTATTCTTTTCCCTTTCCTTTTCATGTCTACAATCAAAATATTGCTAAATGAAATATACTGAGCATCATTTTAGTTTATCTGCAGTGTAAGTAAAGTAAAATTTGAAAATAAACAAACTTCTGGGTTGTGATTTGTGCCCACAACTCGCGGGCTACCGTTCCGTACTCTTTCCTCTACGCCAACTACACTAACACAAATAGCTCATACTTCGCCCGTGCCGCGCCGAACAAGCTACTTGCTCTAAAAACTTTGCCGTCTGGAGCTCCGCACTTCCATCACACTAGTTTCTGACCAAGCTCTCCATATGAGTATACCATAAATATCACAAATCGATGATGACCAGTAGCATGGTCCCTTACAAGACAGGAACGCTATTTTACATGTGAGTGATATACAATGTCGTAGCTATTCGAGAAATTGCAATTTATTTTAATATGCGACCGTCCGCCTTAACTATGTATGACAAACTCCCTTTTCGACTCTATTGAGCTGCGTGGAGTGGCCAGGCGGTTTGAGGCGCCATGTCGCGGATTGTGTGGATCCTACCACCGGAGGTTCGAGTCTTCCCTCGGGCATGGGTGTGTGTGTGTTGTTCTTAGCATAAGTTGGTTTAAGTTCGTTTAAGTAGTGTGTAAATATAGGGACCGATGACCTCAGCAGTTCGGTCCCTTAGGAATTCACAAACATTTTTTACACATTTGAAAGTATTTACAAAGCCGAAATGAGAAGGATTTTAACAATCGTAATTTACCATCTGTGCTTTCATTTTATAAAAACAACAATTCTAACACCACTCAAAACATTTTAACTGTTTTAATTTTATCTAGCGTATAACTGAAGGAAGCCTAAATATAACCGCTGGTATCCCATTCCCGCGTAGAACGACAAGAATAAAATGACAAAAAATTATAAAAAGTATTTGTTAATCTATTTAATGACTATAACTGTGCCAGATTATTGTAGTTCAAGAAATTTGTTTCGTCTGGGAATGATGTTGCAACTGAAATCAGAGAGCAGAATTCATGGAAATGAGGGAGCCAAGTAGGCCAAAAACTTTAAGTAAAGACGGAGATTGTGATACACCCAACGTACTAACTGAGAACGTTGGATATAAGAGATAATCTGATTGAAGGAGTGAGGTTGAGAATAGGAGATCAAATGGCCGATAACACAACCTAGAAAAATCCTTATGTCATGACGTTAAATTTCTTTTCTTACCATCTGATGTAAATAACGGACACACAAGGTATCCGTGAACTCCGCCTAGTTTCCTTAGAGGCAGGGCTGGAAACATGTTACTCTCCTTTCTGAGAACTTCGGTGAGAGAAGTTGCACCTCGAGGTTGGGAGAAAAATATCCTTTTCTATGTGTCAAGAGTCTTCTGACTGATTTTGATGCGGCCCGCCACGAATTCCTCTAATGTGATGATCTCTTCATCTCAGTGTAGCACTTGCAAACCTATGTCCTGAATTATCTGTTGGATGTATTCCAGTCTCTGTTTTCCTCTACAGTTTTTACTCTCTGCAGCTCCGTCTAGTATCATGGAAGTTATTGCGCGATGTCTTAACACATGTCCTACCATCCTGTCGTTATTTGCCATATATTACTCACGGATTCTCCATAAAACCTCGTCATTGCTTACCTTATCATTCCATCCAGTTTTCATAACCATTTCTGTAACACCACAACTCAAATACTTCGACTCTCTTCTTTTCCGTTTTCCCCACGGTCCATGTTTCTCTAGCGCAGAAAGCTGTATCCGAACATACACTCTCAGATATTACCTCCCCAAATTAAGGTCTACGTTTCACACCAGTGCACTTCTTTTGGCCAGGAATGTCCTTTTTGCTAGTGCTAGTCTACTTTTTATGTCTTCCTTGGTCCGTCTGAGATGGGTAGCAGAATTCATTAACTTAATCTACTTCCGGATCATCAGTCCTGATGTTAAGTTTCTCTCTGTTCTCATTTCCGCTCCTTCTCGTTACTATGGTCTTCAATTTCCTCATATAGTTGCCCTAAAATTCGTTCATAATTGACAACATAGGCGGAGAATGGAGAAACACTGAGACAGCGCACCAGTATCCTACAATAAGCGGCCAGCAAGAAGTTCAAGCTACACCGATTAATCAAAATATTTTGACAACTTGCTTAAAAGCGCGCTGCTTCAGCCGTGGAATGCAGTATACCAACGATTCTGCGTGTCATGGATTCGACCAGACCTTAGTGGGTTTCCAGAGGTATGTGGCACTACATCTCTACACAATTCTCGTAATTTACGGATCGGTGATTTGTGAATGCCGAGCTGGCTTTCGTTAGCGTCACGGATGTGATCCATGTTTGCCAAAACATCAACGTTATGGTCCTGAAACGACTGTAGCACGATTTCGAGCTTGTAACATGGACAGTCACCCTGCTGGAAGGCTCCGTAGTCATTGGGGAAGCAGAAGGGATGAAAGGGAGCTGCGATAACGTTCACGTAGTACCTTTGATTACTACCACGGGTCCAATGGAAGTCCAGGTGAAAGTTTGTCGCAAGCGATGTTTTTCGATAGATACGGGGTCCAAACTTGATCCTGTCTACGGCGGTCGCAATCGACCAAGTCGTAAGATCAACATCCGAAACACGTAGGTGTCGTCTGCTGCACAGGACGTTGATCGACAATGACAGCCATGTGCTACGATACCCTTGTGGCTACACCAGCACTGTACACTTCCATCAGATCTGCCACAGCCCGCCGTCTATCCTGCGTCATAGAGCGGTCAAGGTTCGGAGTTACACATTGTGTGACGAGACAGGAACGTCCAACATCTTGTCGCCACTTGTGGTTCTAATGTACTGCAGTCACTTTGCATAATCGCTGACGATGCAGTGTGGTCGTATACGGGCGCGGGTCCATACCAGTATGCTTTTGTCAAAGCCGCTTATGTCAGTGGATGCCCATACTTCTGGTCTGTATCACCCCAAGAATGATTTTCCCTCTCGTCCCTGAGCGCCTTATATGCTTCCTTTACAGTGTAAAGTGGCTGCAACGTCACCAGAAGGCACTGAGTGTCGTGGTGGACGTTGGTGAAAATGCTTTGGCTCATCATTTTATATTGTGCGATCAATGATTTAGATTTTACCAAAGTTTACTTACGAAAGAGCAGACCTAAGTAATAACGTTTAAATGGTTTCACACATATATTTCGAAATAGTGTTGAGGAAACATTTTACACCTAAATACTAATGTTTAAATAATTCCCCATATATATGTAAGAATAGTGTTAATTATACATTTTGTTCTGCACAGTTTCAAATTAAGGCAGTTCTCACTTCAACTCGTATGCGTAATTGTAGGGTCGACGTAGTGTCATTTCCAACCCGTTCACTTTTTGCTGTCCGCTCCCAGTAGATGAGTGGTCAGCGCGACAGTGTGTCAATCCTAAGGGCCCAGGTTCGTTTCCCGGCTGGGTTGGAGGTTTTCTCCGCTCAGGGAGTGGGTGTTGCGTTGTCCTAATCATCATCATTTGAACTCCATCGACGCGCAAGTCGCCGAAGTGAAGTGGCGTCAAATCGAAAGACTTGCACCAGGCGAACGGTCTACACGATGGAGGCCCTAGTCACACGACGTTTATTTACTTTTTGCTGAAGTTCCTATCCCTAGTTTTCAAGCGGTGTAATTCAGAATGTTTCGGGAAAATAGTTTCTGTGCAAGCATCTGTCGACGGTTGCCATTAAAAATAGATACGTTTTGCAGGATCATCAACGATGGAACAGTTTAACATTTTTTCAGTCATTATTCCATTCTACTTTCGAGCTTTTATGATATTTTCTATTTACAATGTAGCAGTCTACAGCGGTTTCTGCATTTCTTATTTCATAAAACAATTTAAGTTTATTACATGAAACTATCCTGTCCAGTCACAAAGCCGGCCGCTGTGGCAGAGCTGTTCTAGGCACTTCAGTCTTGAACCGCGCGACCGCTACGGTCGCAGTTTCGAATCCTGCCTCAGGCATGGATGTGTGTGAAGTCCTTAGCTTAGTTAGATTCAAGTATTTCTAAGTTGTAGGGGTCTGATGACGTCAGATGTTAAGTACCATAGTGCTCAGAGCCAACTGAACCATTTGAACCAGTCACAATGTGACCACCTTTAGCAGCGCTGACCTCTGATAGACGTGCAAGAAGAGAGTCATCGAGGTTATGGAAGGTACCGACAGGGGTTTGGAGCCATGCCGTCTCTAGTACGTGTCCAGCTGCCCTAAGTTTCTCGGCTGAGGATTCATTGACCAAGCAGCTCGATCGAGGTGGTTCCATAGAACTTCCAGTGGGTTTGAATTCGGGGGTCTGGTTGTGGTGTTGCCGCCAGACACCACACTTGCTAGGTGGTAGCCTTTAAATCGGCCGCGGTCCGGTAGTATACGTCGGACCCGCGTGTCGCCACTGTCAGTGATTGCAGACCGAGCGCCACCACACGGCAGGTCTAGAGAGACGTACTAGCACTCGCCCCAGTTGTACAGCAGACTTTGCTAGCGAAGCTACACTGAGAAATTACGCTCTCATTTGCCGAGACGATAGTTAGAATAGCCTTCAGCTACGTCATTTGCTACGACCTAGCAAGGCGCCATAGCATTTGATATTTATCGTGTGAAGCATGTACAACCAAGAGCGATGTTCTCCAATTGTGGATTAAAGTTAAGTATTACATCAACTACGTACTTTATTTGCTACTAAAAATTCCCTTAACTGTTCCAGACCTCACGCCAGTCTGCGTGTAATTAAACGCGCGCATTTCGGCCTCCTCTAGCAACACGGTGTTGGCTCTTCTGCCAACACAGCACTGGTGGCCAGGGGATTACGGTAAACTCGACCTGGTACGCCTCGAATCACGCACGTATTCAGATAATTGTGTGACACGTTGAATTGTCTGCTGATAAATATCTTCGTGGTGAGGAAAAAAAAACTGGAAAACATTCCCCAGTTCATAACGCTTCTTTTTCGTTTTAGTTACTTTTCCAGACTCTGCACTTTGTACACGCCAACGGCCATCTGTTCCATGGATCATAAAGCGTGATTTCACTGAAAATATCACCTGTCGCCACTCAGTGGACGTTCAGTTCCGGTACTGGTGTGCAAATTCCAGCCGCCGTCGCCGAAGAACAGCAGTCGGCACCGGTGCATGAACGAGCCGCCTATTGCGGAGTCCCATACGTAGCGACGATCGCTGAACGCTCGTTGAGGAGACCCTGTCGGCAGCTCTTTGGTTCATCTGGACAGGTTAGATGATCAAAAGTTTCAAGTCTATTCGCTCTTACACAACTATGTAGCCGTCGTTCACCTTTGTCGTTTATGGGCAGTGATGCACAAAAATTGCCCTGGCGCCAGTTTTGTACAGCACCATTTTTACATGCACGGTGTAGTTTAATCACAGCGGCACGCGACAGTTTTTAAACTTAGCCGCTTCGGAAACGCTTCCACCTTTGAACCTAAAGGCAATGACCGTGGCCTCGTGGACGGCAGATAAATCGCTCCTTTTCCGCCATATGCAGAGTTCTCTGTGTCCTCCCGACATGCCTTATATACCCATCACTGCTGCTGCTGCCTCCTGCCTTTCTGTGAGTGGTTATTACGCTCTGACGTCGAACATACTCGGTAGTCACATTAATGTGACTGGACCGCGGGGTGAGAGCATTTGAAGTTGAAGATAAGTCTTAATATTTTTTTCAATGACATGTATGTCACAGTTATCTGAATATGCAACAGTTAAATTTTACCTGCTCTGAAAAAAATTTTCATCGTTGTAAAATTATTTGAAGAAATGTAATTAAAAAATTCGGCAGTTCTGTAGATAAGGATAGAAGACAAGAAGTTTGCTTTTATATTGGGACCTATTTAAACTTAAATTGTAACTATTGTTGAATCAATCGTTAAGTTTCAAGAACTGAACTTTATCAGTTGGAAAATCCTCAGTTTTAAAGAGTGGTCAGATATTAAGTGTGTAGCTAATTTAAAACAGCTGCTAAGAATTAAGCATCCCAACAGTGACAAAAAACTAGAAAAATGTGGCTCTGTAGCTCAGAAATTATATCAGTTCTGTTGATTGTAGGTTAGGACTCAGAAAACTCAACAAAAAATCTAGTGATCCGTAAAGCAGTGTTTAATAAATATATAACTATGTACAAAAAATATGTTCAAATGTGTGTGAAATCTTATGGGACATAACTGCTATGGTCATCAGTTCCTAAGCTTACACACTACTTAAACGAAATCATCCTAAGGATAACCACACACACCCATGCCCGAGGGAGGACTCGAAACTCCGTCGGGATCAGCCACACAGTACATGACTGCAGTGCCCCAGACCGCTCGGCTAATCCCGCGCAGCTGACCATGCACAAATTATGAAAGTATTTGTGTCCTTCTCGTGACAGTTTTTCGTGTTGTTACTAAAATGTAAACCATGTAATACTTCTTGTCCTTTATAAATTATGTTGGTTGGTGTAAATAATGCGTTAATGGTTTACACTTATATTTGCTTACGGTTCATTCAGAAAATGGGAAAACGATGGCAGCGGAGCATATGAGAAAACATCGAGAAAAGGTGCAAGAAGAAGCCAGCAAATGCAAATCCCATAAAAAAGTAGCAGGATAGATAAAGAAGGGAAATGATGTATGTAAAGGCATTCTCTCGTGAAAAATTTTTAGCTGTACATATTAAGAACGAAGCTGAAAGGAAGAGAAAGTACAGGCATAATCTAAAATTTGTACCGAACAAAAATGAGCTAAAGATCTGAGCTTTCCAGATGGAACGATACAAGTGTCTTCGTTCCCTTGGAAACATGTTTCTCAGTAAAGAAAGTGCTTTCTACCAGCTCCTCAAACAAACAGCAGCCAAAAATAATACTGATGGGACAAGCCAAGCAGAGTACCTGAGTACACAAGAAAACTACTTCTTGTAAATTTACAGGTGACAATCTGCTCAAAATATAAAACTTTTTCAGAAGTGATAAAATCAGTAGGCAATTGCCTTTTACGGAGTTTGTTGTAGACTCGGCAACTGACAAAAGAGTTAGCTTGCAGAAACGTTACGTGAATATGACAATAAAAGAAGTTGTTTTTCTTTATTTTTAAGCAGGAACATCTAGATACCGAAATTAAGTTTCTCCACTTACAGCCAGTGTACATTCTCTCATTAAACATTTTCTGAGATAACAATTATACTTTGAAGACGTGCAGATATATAACTCGAAGAAGTTACTGGGTAAGAGCCAGCTGTTGAAAAGATCATGCCAAGACTATTTATCTTCCTGGAGATTCAAACTGCAAACTGCAAGAAATAAAGCAGACAAGTACATGTATGCTGCAGTTGTATAGAGGGCTTTTGAAAAAAACTGTTAAATACTGAGTATGTGTACGAGAACTGTAGGGGGCGCAACGAAGATATTCAGAGTTGATGAGAAGGATGTGTCCTACAATGAGTCTGAATAAGGCGTTTCTATTGACGAAAATCCGAACATCAAACACCATAGAAATTTGGACATTTTTTAAAGTTGGTGGATAGTAATCTCCGTAGTTTTTTTATTAGTGGTTTCTTAAAATGAAAATAACTAAGTAGTCAGACTCTAAGACAATACTGTATTGAGATATATCTTTTTTACGGGTAACAAAAGTGTACTCCAAAGTTATTTAAATAGGAAGTAAGGTCCAAATACAAAACTACTGATCCATCTATAAATTAATAGAATAAAATTACTTTTAACTTATAAAAACAGATTATAATTTACATGAGACCCATCTGTGACAATACATTGTCCCATCTGTGACAGTCTTCGACTGCAATTTTTATACGTAAATGTTTCAAGTAATAATGTCACATTTATTGATATTTTATGATGTGGAGAACTGTCATAATAATCATTTGGATTTGCAGTTCCTTGTGTTGACCGTGTTTGCAGTTAATATTGTAGCATGTGAGGTCCGCGAGTTATGCAAAACACTAAGAAAAAACGATGTTTTGCATAACTGGCGGACCTGACATTCTACAATGTTTTAATAATGTAAATTAAATGTCTTCAACAGAAAATAAGTGCATGTGCATAATTCACAGAGGTGTTGTGGAAAGATGGTGAGCATTCAGTGCTGTCGCGCCGGTGACAGAGTTTTAAAGATGATTAACAACTCACTTCGTAAACTTGTGATTTTTAGATTTAAAAGGGAAGTAAAACAACTGTTCATAGATCATCAATCCATCTTTAATTTATATCTGTTTATCCTCTTTCGCACATTACGTGTCGATAATCAGAAACCGTAATGCCACTGTGCTACCAGTGACCGTGGAATCTAGCCCTCCCCCCCCCCCTCCACCGTGTATAGAGCTTCATTAGTTCTGCAGCTCATTTCTCTCTCTAGTGTCAGGGCCGAGTCTTTCTTCACTAATTAATTCCTTATATTGTCTGTACCTGACACGGCTTCCAAATACTTCTTCCTAAGCCCCCAAAATTAGTCAAGAAAATTCGTGCTAGTGCAGCATACCTTTGCTCTTAAACTATTCATACAGTAGGTCGATTTCTTTTTCAGAAATCTCGACGAGATATTGAGTTTAAAAAAACGAAATGACATTAATGTTAGTACTGAATCACAGTTTAATAACCGTTATTCGAATCATTACTCATAATCTAGAATGAAATTTTCACTCTACAGCGGAGTGTGCGCTGATATGAAACTTCCTGGCAGATTAAAAATGTGTGCCTGACCGAGACTCGAACTCGGAACCTTTGCCTTTGCGGGCAAGTGCTCTATCAACATTTTTTTTTTTTTTTACTTATTTTGTTCAATTTTGTTCGTTGCATCTGATCGGGCCGGACGTCGTAAGACATCCGTTTAAGATCGTTGTTGATCGATTAACTCAGGGTTTTTTTATTACAGAGGGAGCTAACCCTCTGACCGAACACGCTGAGCTACCATGCCGGCTTAGCCACAGCCTGGGGCTAAGGTATGTCTCCGCAATATCCTTTCTTTCAGGAGTGCTGGTTCTGCATGGTTCGCAGGAGAGCTTCTGTAAAGTCTAGAAGGTAGGAGACGAGGTACTGGCAGAAGTAAAGCTGTGAGGACGGGGCGTGAGTCGTGCTTGGGTAGCTCAGTTGGTAGAGCACTTTCCCGCGAAAGGCAAAGGTCCCTAGTTCGAGTCTCGGTCCGGTACACAGTTTTAATCTCCCAGGAAGTTTCATTAGTCATAATGTCCTCAAATTTCGGAAATTTCCAGCAGATGGTCAAATTTTACTACTTCTGTCAGGAAAGCAGTTTGGAATGACTCATACTGATCGGTTTTTGTTTTGTGGAATGTTCAAGCCTTGTACCATACCATTACTGTGTATTACAAACTAGTTAGTTCAAATGATCCGTTCCTGGCTATATCTTTATTCTCTATAATACTGTATAATTTAACTTAACGTATAGCGAGTTGTCTTAAGATTTAATTTAATTCTTACATGCATTAGTAAATTTCTCCTAGCTCTAGTTCAATGACCATTGGTTCGTTTGTTCATGGAGTAATTAACAATGAATGTTTTCTTCGAAAGTACAGTGCAGTTGGATACACACACACACACACACACACACACACACTCAAGCACGCACACACAGTATAAGGAGCAGCTAAGGTGCACATATTTTACTTAGCAGCCTGTCTGCTATTTAAGTCGTTCTAATGACCTAATTCCCCTAAAGAACTCACGAAAACATTTTCAATGCTGCTAACATTCAAAATGTTTTCGTGAGAGCGTCTGGGGTAAGTACGTTATTAGAACGATCATAGAAAGCAGATACGCTGCTAAAAACATTTCTCTCATTTGCGTTAGACACATCAATTTTTCGGGGTCGGTGCTCGTCTCCGAGCATCCACCTTTCCTTACATAGTAATACGTACCGGTTCAAATCTTCTCCCAAGCCAGCACTCCTCAGTTACTTCACAGCCGAAGGCTTTCTCTATTTTAGAGGGTGACGAAGTTCTCCTACGTCGGAGGAAAAAAGAAAAATATCGGGAATGCAAAGCAACGGGATAAACGAATGGCATCTCTCTGTCGCCCGCGAGGCGACACGCTCCAGCCGGAGGCGCCGCGTTCAATAGCCGCCAGCAATGGGATTCTTCTCGTCGTATCGGCTGGAGCGAGCGGCGAAATGGGGTCCTAAGTGCCAGTGTTGAAAGCTCCCCTCACTCTGTGACAGAATAAAATCTGAGGCATTCCGATTGTTCTGCTGATATAACTGTACTGTCGCAGTGATACGCAATGTGTAAAGATTCACCGTTTATGGCCTTTGCCTTTCACGATTTACAATCACATTCATGTAATTTACTAATCTCTTTCACTGAACTCTTAAACTCACATATTTTATTTTATTTCGTATCCATCCCTTATTCTGAACATGTTACTAGATTTTAGTTATATGAATGCTGCTACTCTGACAAAATCCGCATGTGAGTTGAACTTTTGCTTTTTATTGTATTTTTTATTTTGTTTTCCATTCTTCATGCAGAATTTATAATCGGAGGTATTTGTGCCTGTACCTAATATGATTGTGATGAATTCTGAATAGGGACGCTATTGAGTGTAGTTTTTTCTTACCCTGCTGTGTTGGTAATGGCATGCTGAAACCATGACATACTGGTAATATTTGGCGCGACGTACTAGGATAATGCCGGAGGTGCTTAAATTAACTAACAGCTGTTAATGAAAGAAACAGCTCCAAAGAGGAAAATTTCTGCTTTCAGTATATTAATAGCGGCTGTGGCCACGTACACTAATATTTTGGTCTGTGAAACATTCTTCTCGAAGTCAACAATGTAACCAGATGAGAATATTCCATTTCCTTATTGTTTTGGTTAAAAACAGTCTTGGTTGCAATTTTAGTTTTTTTTTTTAATTTTCAACGACGCGTTTCGCTTTATTTAGGCACCTTCAGGTTATTTTTTCTAGATGGGCACGAGAGGCACCAAGATCTGCATAACGCGTTCCCGTTCACAGGAGCGAGTAACAGTAAGATGGGGGCTCAGGTAGTCCTCTCTGGAATTCTGGTGAAGAATGAATAATAGATCAATACTAGGTAATTTTTTAAAATAGTGCCCTTATTCCTAATATTGCGGTAAAGAAAATATTTTCTGTATACAGTGCCGCACAGCTTCGGTATACTTACAGGACGGCATCACAAAACTACTAGAAGCTGCTGCGTTATGAACTTATTAACAAGCAGTCTGTTTTGGTCAAGCTACCATTTTCAAATCACGGAAAGCTTTTTTCTGTGGTGTCAAATGTGTAATGCTTTTAGATTTAGTACGTGACATACATATGTTTCTACTATAGGTAATCTATAATTTGTCAATATCGTACATAAACTACAAGAAAGAGGCAGTATATGGCACTGTTAACTATACTATCTGGCCAATATCGTACAATAAACTGTTCATAAACCTTCAGTTTGAGCTTTATGGAATGTTAATTCATATCTTGAAGATGGTCACTTGACTGAAAGTAGTTGTCTGTGAATAAATATACGTTGCAACTAGTTTCTTGTTGGTTCCCTGGTCCCTTAGTCTAAATGAAAATATTTGCTAACATACCCTCTCAAATATGGTTTAAAAACGTAGAATAAGATCGGTGTATTGACTTTCTTCGTGTAATCGTTAAAATACATAACTTCTGACGTCAAAGATTGATTACGTCAAAGGACTATACGCTAAAATGTGCTCAAAAGTGAATGAAATGTGATAAAAAAGAAAGTATAATTTAAAAAAAATAAAATGTGGAAGCATGCTAGACTCATAACCCAGAGGTCAATGGATTGTAGCCAAACTCAGCTACCATTGAAACTGGAAGGAAGCTGCTTCCGGTAATAGTAAGCAGCCGAGCATGGAAGATTCAATTATTTTCACCTGGTGAATCCTTTGTATGTTGGCATTACAGACCACTGTAACAAAACCACACCAATATAAAAAGAAAAATTGTAGAACATGATGTAGTTCATAGATCAGCAGTGCTGTAGGACGTATTTTAACTCTACAGCGGTATGTACGCTCATCTGAAACTACCTGCTATATTAAAACAGTCTGCCGCACCGGGACTCGAACCTGGGACCGTTGCCTTTCGAAGGTAAGTTCTCTTTCGCTTTCCCTTTTTCTCTCAGATTCTTCATTGTTTTTCGCCAGTGATTCTGTGCATATGTCACAAACCGTCCTCCAAATTCCATCGATGAGAACCTCTCTCAGGTTTTATTACAAAAGGAGGCCAACACACTGAGCAAACCCACTGAGCTACAATGCTGGTACTAAATTATCCAGGCACATCTTTCGAAACTACTCTCAAAAAATGGCTCTGAGCACTATGGGACTTAACTTCTGAGGTCATCAGTCCCCTAGAACTTAGAACTAGTTAAACCTAACTAACCTAAGGACATCACACACATCCATGCCCGAGGCATGATTCGAACCTGCGACCGTAGCGGTCGCTCGGTTACAGACTGTAGCGCCTAGAACCTCTCGGCCACCCAGGCCGGCCAAAACTACTCTCACTTTCTACCCCAAGACTGGGAAAAGTGCCACATGAACAGTCTATACATTGGCTCAAATTTATTACTAGCAATTTCAATAGTGAAATGCAGAAAATTTCGTTGATCGTTTACCACTCACACCAATATCTCTTCTGTAGCTACATTGTCTGGTACAAGTTCTCAGTACTGTAATCTCACTGCAGTAATCAGCTGCCACAGAATTTCGCAAGTACATCCACCTCTGCGCGTTGATGTGACCATCTGTATCACCGAAAGCGAAAATGCTTCTGTAGTATATCAGCAGAGTAGCTATGGTGGGTGTCTGCCTGTAAACCTGGCATGCATAAATATGGCCGCCCAGCCACCAAGAGGCATCAAATGTGCCATCACCGGGCATTGACGGGCGGGCATCAGGACTACGGTTCGCTACCCGGATGCCATCGCTCCCATCACCTGGAGCTGCCAAGATAGGCTACCATCAGGCCCTGCCCCGCGGCATAGTTCTGCGAGCGTGCAGCGCCACCAACCGCACAGCTGTGCCGCTAGCTAGGATCGTGTATTAGGCAAGGTTGCTCTGCTGCCGAGACGTGCTGTGCCATGGACGCCACAGACGACAACACAACAATACATCATTGCTGACGAGCCTTGATTTGGAGGCTACCTCCTGCTTGCTGGATGTGAGCACAAGATCTCTAAGGTAGACTGAACCTAAAAAATAATAAGTAAGTCGAGGTGGCGAAGTGCTTAACAAATTGGACTTGCGTTCGGGAGGGCGACGGTTCACATCCGCTTCTGGTCATCCAGATTTTCTTTCTGTAATTTCCCTAAATCGCTCCAAGAAAATGCCGGGAGGATTCTTTTAAAAGGGTACGGCCGATTTCCTTCACCTCCCTTAAAATAGTACGAGCCTCTGTTCCATGTCTATTGACCTCGATGCTGGCGGAACATTGAATCCTAATCTTCCCTCCTCCTTCCTGATAAATAAATCAACTGTTCAGAAACCGAATATGACACGATTTGCCTACTCACTAGACAATCCTAAGCCGTTAAAGTTCTATGCAAACTGCTGCTTTTTGCCAGAACTTTTCAAAAGTTTATTTCCAACAGATGCTGTGAAACAGTTGCCATAATGGGAAAACCACTCTCCCTTAAGCCTGCATAGAAGGCCATTACCACACCCTGTTTAGGAACATTCAAAGACCAAGGCTGGATAAGCCCCCTTCCCAAGGACCTAAGCTTATTGAAAACTGGTTCTGGCATCAAAAATAGCCAATTGGTGTTGTCAGAAATTCCGAGGACCGTTCAGTAAGTAATGCAACACTTGTCTTTCTCTGTCAGTTTCAGCCGAAATAACGAAGAATTTGTCTTCGAAAGTAGTGGGATATTGCTGCTACAGTCCCTATAGTTTCATAAAGTTCTGATGCGGGACGGCTCTATGTGTAGCCTTCAAAATGGCGTCTGAAATGAAGGTGCGTCCCAAGCAGAGGGCTTCACTGAATTTCCTTTGGAGGAAAATCAGAACATGGCAGTTATTCATAGGTGTTCGCATAACTTATATAGAGACATAGCAGTGAACAAAAGCATGATGTCTCATAGGGCGAGGTGTCTGTCATAATCGCAGGAAGGTCGTGTGGAACTGTCCGAGCACAAGCCTACCGACGAGTCACACACAGCTGCATCGCCTGCAGTGTTAGACCGTGTGGACACTGAAGGGATTATTCTGTTTGATGTCCTCCATCATGGTGCAACGATCACTCGGAAGGGTTTTTACTACCCTACGTAAACTGAAGAAACGACTTTAGTGTGTTCGTCGCCACAAAAATGCAAACGACCTTCTCCTTGTCCATGAAAACGCAAGGCCTCACACACTAAGCCCTTAGGAGGAGCACACAAAACTTCAGAGTAGTGTTTAGTCTGATCCACCCTACAGCCCGGATGTCGCACCTTCCGACGTCCATCTGGTTGACCAAATGAAGGATACACTCAGCAGGAAGCAATAGGCAGATGATTCAAATGGTTCGAATGGCTCCGAGCACTATGGGACTTAGAACTACTTAAACCTAACTAACCTAAGGACATCACACACATCCATGCCCGATGCAGGATTCGAACCTGCGACTATAGCAGCCGCGTGGTTCCGGACTGAAGTTCCTAGAACCGCTGGGCCACAGCGGCCGGCCTAGGCAGATGATCAGAGGATTATTGATCGAGCAACATTTTGGATCCGACGTCGACCAGTAGAGTGACAGTATGCGGGCATTCGGGCCCTCCCAGAAAGAAGGTGTAAGGCCGTCCATGGAACGTAGGTCGTTTTGAAAAATAGGGTTTACTAGCTACAAATAATGGGCAATAATATGATGTATTGGAGTCGTAGGTAAAACAAAAGTGCTTTCAGAAAAAAAAGGTGTTGCCCTACATACACAACGTCCCTCGTGCATTACACATCCGTCTGTGATTTGCGTATATTATTTTTCGTGTAGTATCATATTTTTAACTGTAAGTGTATTGTATTTCCTGAGCCTAATAGCGGATTCTAGCCCAGCACTTAAGCAAACAAGCTCGGAGACGCATCTAGTAGCTACACACTGCACAGCGCATCACACCCACTGTCGTTTTCCGCCGTATGAATTTGATCCATATCCTGCTCACCTACTTGTCTCGCAAGTTCGGGGATTTTGCGCTAAACTTTACGAGCACGTTGTGAAAGAGACGAACTAGGATATAAAAGCAACTGAAATCGTGTCATTAGCTGTTCTTGCAGAGAATGATTAGTGCATGTCGACAGTTCTGTGGTGACTTGTATCACAGGCGCACTTAGAAAATTGGAAATTTGTGGTAAGGACTATGGAAACAAACTGCTGAGGCCATCGGTCCCTAGGCTTACACACTACTTAAACTAAATTCTTACTTCCGACGGGGGCGGGGGGGGGGGGGGGGGAGGGGGGGAGGCGCCAGACGCCTGAGACCGCGCGGCTCAATGCTACCCCGCTCGGCACACACTTCAACACCGCCCAAGGTGATTAAGTGGCACGCGTACTGGTTTCGTACTGGCGACGACGATTGTTGAAATCGCTGTCTGTCCATCCAGACTTAAGACGTTTCAAAAAACTGCTTAAGGAAAATTCCTGGATAGGTTTCTTTAATAAGCAAACGGTTGATTTCCTTTCCCACCCTACTCCTAATCCAAGTAAGTGCGCTGTCCCGAATGTTCTCGTTGTGCAACAGATGTTACACTCTAGTCTTCCTTTTTTCACTGAAAACTGAACGAGTGTTTTTTTAGGGAAAGACAATACATTTTATCGGGAAAAACTTTGAACAGAAATCAATTACTATTATGTAAAATTGCTTACGCATACATACTATGACTCTACAGTCACTGTTTTTCTGTCTGTATATTTAGGCCAACCTCTGGAACTCTCTCGCTGTCTTGATACGGTCTTCATTGATAGAGTGATTCATGAGGAAGTTTTATGTAAATAATCTATTACCTCTATGCTAGACAAGTCTTCCCGGCCATAGACACTTAGGGCATCCAGTGCGATCCGAGGCGGGCAGCTAGTTTTGTTATAATGACAGCAGAGAAATAAAACTGTCAGAGGAGACCACAGTAAAATACTGAAATATTGATCTCGCCGTTAACTAAAATAACATTGAAAATACACACAATAATGTAAGGCACGACCATAACCTGTCCAAGAACAGGTGCTACGTCAAAATTTTAATTTGAGACACAGTGATACGATTATATGACAATCTGTAAGGTTGACCAAGGATGCTACCAAACGTGGTACACCATAGCGTTATGTACATCATAGTCAGTATGTGCAAATGATTCACTAATGACATACGTCGTCTTTGTCAGTATGAAAAGGCTTGTTGTAACCCGTAAATTCCTCAGAAGCCATCCATGACGTACATAATCTCAATATGGACAGTGCATAATGGAAACTAGTTATGACGGTAATCGTATTCACTGAGAGTGTGTAATAGCTAATCACTCCAGAATGAGGTACTGGTAGAAGTAAACCTGTGAGGACGGGGCCTGAGTCGTGCTTGGGTAGCTCAGATGGTAAAGCACTTGCCCGCTAAAGGCAAAGGTCCTGAGTTCTAGTCTTGGTCCGGCACACAGTTTTAATCTGCCAGGAAGTTTCAGCTTAATTACTGTTCGGCGTAGACATGACACTTTTTAATTCCTTTTTTTTTAAGAATTGCTCTACAAGGAGAGATATTTGCTCGTATACAAGAGGGACAGAAACAGTCTGGAAAGTATGCAAGGGTAATGCAGGTTAGGTTGTGCTGAGAAGTAATCGGAGAGACAAAACATTTAATACGTTGCGCCGTTTCCGAATTAATTAGCACTGAGGTTAGCCCAAAAGGCCGTTGCGCGCGCGCAGCCATCGATCCGCCAGTGACGGTCTTTTCGTTTGGTGTCCTAAAACTGAAAAAGAAGGATACAAAAATTTGACCTGTGGCGCTAGTAAGGATCGAATCCGGCCCGAACACTGGACGGTCTCCTACGCTATCATCTATGCTATGAGAAGAATTGAAACTAATTGTACGTGGCGGAAAGCTTGAATTTCCCCGCGCAAAGGCCTTATTTCCTAACTTCAACTACAATTAACTCGGAAACGGCACAATGCGTGCAATCTTTTTCTCAACGATTACTTCTCATTGCAACCTAACCTGCAGGATCTTTACAACCTTTTCAGACCAGTCTACATATTTATTAGTAGCCCATCAGCTCAGGAGACCGGGAAATTAGACAGATCTGAACCCAATCCGCGCGATATATTAACAACTGTTGGTCTGGAACAACGGTTGGTGTGACTGCGGTTCTTGGGCAGTATCCCACACTATTTTAGGCAAATACTTCTCTGGTCGCCAATCTGTGCCTTAGAAAATGTAACACACAATCAGTTTATGCGATTCTCAAATTGACGGTGCGGTGCACACGATTTTCCTCTTCTATGTTAACCATTGTAGAGATAAAAACCTACCATACCAACGTAAGCCAGGATAAATGCTAGTAACGCGAGGAAATTTTACAAGAAGAAATGGCTGTTACAGAAGCAATCGTGTGCCCACTCTCACCTCAGGTCTGGGTCCCTACCGTGTTTGCCCTACGCATCCAGACACTATGTGGTGGAGCCCAGAACGTACGGCTAGGTACATAGGTGACATACTTCAGCGCCAGTTTTTTTGAACGATCCAAAACCTGACGCTATCGACGACAGCATGCGTCAGAGTGGGGTGGAGAGCTTGCACCGGCTAGTTTTACTGCCTCGATATCCATCAGTAAAACTTATTCCCTGTGCTGACCTCTCCTATCACTTCCTATGCGGCGGGGCGGAGGCGACTTCTCTTAGGTTGTCCATTCTGGAGTCGCGCAACTCGAGAACAACTACTAAAAAGGTCTTTCTCTGCGCCATCATGGACACGAAGACAATTTGAATTAAAAAGAAGCTTTCAACTTCACGAGCCCACGCCATCTTTTCTTATATAAAATGCTTGGTGGACACCAAAACTATTCTGACAGTAGTATCCGATTATCCCATACATCAGTAACATGTAATTGAGCCCAGAACCCCGAGCAAAATTGATTTTGTGGATAAATTTCCATGTTGAGTTTTCCAACTCATTTACACTACTGACCATTAAAACTGCTACACCACGAAGATGACGTGCCACAGACGCGAAATTTAACCGAGAGGAAGAATATGCTGTGATATGCAAATGACTAGCTTTTCAGAGCATTTACACAAGACGGCGCCGGTGGCGACACCTACAACGTGCTGACATGAGGAAAGTTTCCTACCGATTTCTCATACACAATCAGCAGTTGACCGGCGTTGCCTGGTGAAACGTTGTTGTGATGCCTCGTGTAAGGAGGAGAAATGCGTACCATCACGTTTCCGACTTTGATAAATGTCGGATTGTAGTCTATGGCGATTGCGGTTTATCGTATCGCGACATTACTGCTCGCGTTGGTCGAGATCCAATGACTGTTAGCAGAATATTGGATCGGTGGGTTCAGGAGAGTAATACAGAACGCCGTGCTGGATCCCAACGGCAACGCATCACTAGGAGTCGAGATGACAGGCATCTTATCCGCATGGCTGTAGCTGATCGTGCAGCCACGTCTCGATCCCTGAGTCAACAGATGGGGACATTTGCAAGACAACAACCATCTGCACGAACAGTTCGACGACTTTTGCAGCAGCATGGACTATCAGCTCGGAGACCATGGCTGCTGCTACCGTTGGCGCTGCATCACAGACAGGAGCGCCTGCGATGGTGTACTCAACGCTGATCATGGGTGCACGAATGGCAAAACGTCATTTTTTCGGATGAATTGAGGGTTCTGTTTACAGCATCATGATGGTCGCATCCGTGTTTGGCGACATCGCGGTGAACGCACATTGGAAGCGTGTATACGTCATCGCGATACTAGTGTATCACACGGCGTGCTGGTATGGGGTACCATTGGTTACACGTCTCGGTCACCTATTGTTCGCATTGACGGCACTTTGAACAGTGGACTTTACATTTCAGATGTGTTACGACCCGTGGCTCTACCCTTCATTCGATCCCTGCGAGAGCCTACATTTCAGCAGGATAATGCACGACTGGATGTTGCAGGTCCTGTACGGGCCTTTCTGGATACAGAAAATGTTCGACTGCTGCCCTGGCCAGCACATTCTCCAGATCTCTCACCAATTGGAAAAGACTGGCCAATGGCGGCCGAGCAACTGGCTCGTCACAATACGCCAGTCACTACTCTTGATGAACTGTGGTACCGTGTTGAAGCTGCATGGGCAGCTGTACCTACACACGCCATCCAAGCTCTGTTAGACTCAATGCCCAGGCGTATCAAGGCCGTCATTACTGCCAGAGGTGGTTGTTCTGGTTACTGATTTCTCAGGATCTATGCACCCAAATTGCGTGAAAATGTAATCACATGTCAGTTCAAGTGTTATATATTTTTCCAATGAATACCCGTTTATCATCTCCATTTCTTCTTGGTGTAGCAATTTCAATGGCCAGTAGTGTTCTATGTCAGCAACCTACTGGTGATTTCGATCACTAGTCTCGTAATTTCTTATAAACATCTGTGATAGGATATTACATCGCTTGAATAATTCTGGCACTCTTTTCTGTTAAAGGCTGGAGGAAAGATTTCGTTAATCCCTCTCTATGTGTGTTTGATACATGTAGGAAAAGTCTCATGTTTATTGCTTTGCTGGATTCTGAAATCGATTCATGAATTATGTAGTGTCTTCCAGGTCACAGTTGTCGACATACTTTCACAAGTTTGTGCTACAAATGAGAGACCAAGTTCGCTACAAAACAGTTGCTCCCTAACTTGGAAACGACCGCGAAATCACTGAAAATTTGCCAGTTAAACTTGTCACAATTTTATTTTCCACAAGTTTCATTACATTGTGACAAATGCGTTTCACGTAAGAGACGGTGGAAAGACACTAAAAAGTCGTGGGGACCGAGACTGACCGTGAAAAATGTTGTTTACCAGAGGGGACAAGCAGAAAGGGGGAGTATCAAACAACGATCTCTTCCTTCGGAACCCTACAGCTCGTTCAAAGTCCTATTCTGGTCTCCTTTCAACAGAGCGCGCTATTGTACAGCTTGCCGGTACTTAAGACAGCAGAGAGGAGCCTTAGAGGCTCTCGTTTTACTGTGACAATTAATCTTCTGGGAGCTTCTATCAACAGTCAGCAATTGTCCCCTGAAAGAAAGACGAGTTGCTCGACGAAACATTCGATACTTCAGCAACACTGGCCAAGAATCGCAACTCTGCGAAAGGAAAGCACTGTACGGATGCCGAATTAGGGGTAGTAGTAATAACTGCTTTTTGTTTCTTAGGAGATACTTGTCTGCAGTCATGATACACACTGAAATCCCACGTCATTGTACCGTAGCGCGACACTACAGGGAAAGCCCCCCCCCCCCCTCCCCAAATCCAAAAAAAAAGGACAACTGCAACTCTTTCAGTGGGTTGCACCATTCTGTTTTACGGACTAAAAATTCTTCAAGTAACTGTATGTTTCCGATGCGATACTAATAGTTTGTGTGCGGCGATCATTGAGTATTCTGAACATGGGGTGCTATGTAAGTAATATGCGACAAGGTGGGAATTTGGTTCGTACGGAAACGGTGCTTGGATAACTAGGCGTCTTAGCGCTGGTAAACCGGCTGAAAGGAGAAAAACTCGGGAGTTTTATTACGCTGTCCTTCGTGACAACTGAGAACGTGCTCGAGACATCTCTTCGAGATTTATGGATGTTCACAGCGTGGAGACGAAACTCCTGCAACTCAAGTGATTGCAGTTGGATTGTCTTCGTTTGCGTTCCCAGCCACGTTCTATTCTCCAGAATGAGTTAGCGTCTCTGTATCATCTAATTCGGCTTCGAACGTGATCTCAAAGGATATGTGACACTACCATTGGTTCTATAGATGGACGTGAGTGGCCATCGCCACCTGATGTAGTGCGTGAATTTTATCAATATATTGACTCTGGAGTGGAATCAGACGGTATACCATCTGCTGATTTTACTTCCCTCCTTAATGGCATTGTTACGCCAGCTTTCCATGAGGACCTTTTGCCAGTTTTTCACCGTGATGAGATATCTGACGTTGTACTTGGTAATGAACTTTAACTCCTCAGAATTTTGGTACTTCAATTGAAATGTTCGATTTCATATAAACTTATGCCTGACCTTAGTTAACATTTATACTTGAAATACATATTCTACAACTAAAGTTAAGTTTGCATATATTTGATGAGAAAGACTCTATTTTTCTGATAATATAATATTATTTTTCATGTCTACCCATTTAGTAACATCAATCTTGAACCACGAAAATTGGTGCCACAATTGTTAACGTAAATAAGTCAAAAACCCGTTTACAGTGAAACTGATATTATTATGCTTTAGTTTTTATGCAAATAAAATGTATGCTTTAATGCTTAATTTTCCTAATATTACCTTAGATAATTTAAACAACAATTATACAAGACAGGATGCTGATAGTTTTATATCGTCAAAATTTACATAGCTTCATTATTATTAGGGGTATAAATCTTTATATAAATAATTATTTCCAGAGAACATTGTGTAATTTACACCTGAAACGTAATTTCAGTTACGTGAGTCATAATAAAATTCATCTGAACTACGTCCTGAAGGATTTGGATGTTATGTGCGTAATACTGTACTTCTACAAATCTTAGGCACCAAACGCGCCGTAATAGTTTCCGTTGTTACCGAGATTGGCCATTGCCACTATCAAGTTGTTTGTGCTGTGTTGAAAAGTTGCACAATGGAATTGTTTAACAAGTGGTGTTGTAGAAAGTGTCAAAAATTTATAAATAGGAGCTCGTTATGTCAAGAAACAACATTATTCCAGCGATTTTTACTGAAACAAAAGACCATGGACCAATTAATTGGAAAGCAAGAACAAGAATCTACACCCTAGACAACGCGACAGCCATAGCAACATAAGTAACATTTATCTGCTAATACAATTTCTCTGTGTGTACGAAATTATATAAACGTTGCCGACAGTAGAATAGTTAGTCCAAAGTAGTATACTTACTTTCTGTACATCTACAAACATTTTGATGGTAAGGGATATGAAACTTTATAGCTTCGGTCTCCTTCCTACAAATTTACGTGTTTGGGTTGTCTTCCCAAAAAAATTTATGTTCGCTTTTCGTCTGCGATGGGAAATACGATAACATCTATGGTGAATAACATATTGCAAGTGGGGCGCATCCCGCCGTCCTTTAAGGTCGGAAAAATTGTTTTAATTCCCAAAGAGACGGGAGGTCTGTAGGTGGAACAGATCTGACCGATAAAGTGCTCAATTTTCATTAGAAATCGTTGCGCGGAAGGTAAATAGCAGTTTGTCGGTTTTGTTTGCTGACATTGGCAGGCGTTATCAAAGTTGTCTCCCGCGTCATACTCTCCTGACGCCCGTTGCCGAATGTCGTTATCTTATCTCAATTACTTCCACTCTTCCTGTGTCGGGAGATTCAGTTTTTATTGATCTTAATCATATGTTTGATCGAGTTAGTGTATTTCATGTTGCGACTGTTGACGGCAGTTGGTTGTAAAGACGCTCCAAGACGTATTTTCACCTCACTAATCACTCGTATTCAGGCGCCTATTGACGTGAGTGATTGAGTTACTCCCACCATATGAGTCTAGGTGTCCTACAAGGGAGTCTAACGGAGCGAAATGGCGCAGTGATTACAACACTGGACTCGCATTCGGGAGGAAGACGGTTCAAACGCGCGTCCGGTCATACTGATTTAAGTTTTCCGTGATTTCCCTGAGTCGCTTCAGGCCAAGCCGGGATGGTTCCTTTGAAGGAGCGCGGTTTGAAAGAGTGCGTCCGATTCCCTTCCTCAGCCTTACGTAAGCCGATGGGACCGATGACCTCGCTGATTGGTCCCCTCCCCAAATCAACCAACCAAGGGAGTCCCCTATCTATGTCGTTAATCGTGCTATTTCTGGAATACTTGTTGCGGTCCACAGCTGCTCGATTGGGAGGCTGGTCATTATTGAAAGAGAAGTTTGTTGTCTGCGCGTATGCTGATGACGTTTTCTTATTACTTCTTCGTACTCATGACGATATACCGGTGCTGAAGTACATTTTGGATATGTTTTGTCTTCTTACTGAAGCACAGGTAACGACCGGAAATGTCGGTTACTCAGTGCATTGGTATCTGAAGCGGTTGAGATTCCATGGGTTGTGGCGATGCCCGCCATCGATCGTTGGGTGCTATTATTGATCGTTGTCCGATTAAACATGGCTGCGTTAATTTGGGAGTCCGTCATGGTTAGGATTTAAGAACGATCTTTGAACAGGAGCATCACTCTCTCACGTTACTTCGTAAGGTTCGGACCTTGGTATCTTATGTGCTAAGTAAAAACTACTTTGTCCCAGAATTTTTTCTCTTTCATGTGATTATGTCCACAAAGTTACAACGATTATCGAACAAGGTTATAGGTGAAACGCTTGCTTTTCGGGTGGACAGTGAGGTTATAGCGAGACCCTGGCTGATGGAAGATTTGGGTCTCCCTGATGTTCAGGCCAAAGTTTCTGCTTTATTTCGTCAACACACTGTTTTAACATGTCTTCCCGTCCCCCCCTCCCTGTCACTTGCAGCATGGCTTTTTGTCATTCTCCGACCAGTGAGTTTAACATTTCCAAAAGATTATAGGATAAATGATAAAATAAGGCATTTTTTGTAGAAGTTCCTACATGTCAGCTATTTGAGGGCTGATGTTCTTTCCCTGTCGCATCTCTCTAAAAGTGTTGTTATGTCACTGGACGTTTCCAAATCACGTTTCCTCTGTGGAGGCCCTGTCGCCAGAGACCAACTGGAAGATCGTTTGGTCCAATGTCAGCCTACCTCTTTTTCGGTGTAAGTGGCGTCCTCTTCGTACCAAGTCGTTCATAAACTTGCCTCCATCGCTTGGCATTTTCGTATTGATCTCAATGAGACAGGCCGTTGCAGTCGTTGCCATGAAACAAGTGCACTATGTCATCGATTAGCTTCCTGCGGCCACAAACATTGGAGTTGGCTCCGACGGCAATTGGCCTTTCTTGCCAGGACGACGGAAGCGGCAGTCGTCAGTCAGATTCTCCCGCGTACGATTCAACCTTCTTTCCCTAAACGAAGTACAATACCATTACGTGGCTTGTCGGACATTATGTTCCTTACGTGGTGGGAAGCGAATATGACGCGGATCCTTGTACCTTTCATCGGTATATGGTTACAGCCCACTGGACGTGGCGAGCGCTTTTTTGGAATATCATGTATTGGATTGTGTTGAAGTTGGGTAATGTGTAGGATCCCCCTTCTGTTGAGTGATTCATTCTTTGTTACCTTCATTTTGATAAAACAGGGAGAAAAGTGCTTTGTGTGGGGCCTTTGTATGCAGGATTATCAAGAGAGTCTCGTTCGGATCAAACAGAAAAAAGTAGCCAATGTGGTTAAGGCAACCACATGCGTAAACCAGGTTCGAGTCCCGGTCCAGTAAAAATTTTCACTTGTCGCCATTGAATTCATTTCAGTGTCCAAATGCTGCTGATGCCAGAATTCATTTCATTTCATGATAAAAGTTTACGGGCTGTCTGTTGTTTGTGCTCTTCAAAGCACCATGGAAATGACCTCACTTGGTGTCTGAGCGAAGTGTTAAACACATGTCACCTTTTGTCGGCTCTGCAGACTCAATGAGAGATAAATACTGCACATTTTTCACATAATGTTGGGACAGGTACAAGAAAGTTGGCTATAGCTCCTCCTGCAATGGAATTGCCTAAGATACAATGCTGCGAAGTGTCAGATACAGCAAACTTTAGTTTTGCTCAGTACCCACTGTGGCACACTCTTGAGCCTTCCCATTACATGCGAGTCACAATGGACTGGGTGACAAAGTAAATCCAGCTGAAATTGCAGTCAATCATTCAACCACGGCGTTGAGTTGCGTTGCTTCTCACAGACACTGAGGATAGCGAACAAGAACTACATTTGTATTTGAAGCAACTCTAGCACCCAAAATTCGTCTTTTGCCGACCACGTTTTGATTACTCGTTAAGCGCCTAAAGCTGTTCACGATATTAACATTTTGCACACCGAGAAGAAAGGGCGTAGAATAGATATTCCGGAAGACTTAGAAATCTTTACATATTTTCGAAATGATAGCTACATTCTGAATGAGCAGCTACAATTACGTAATAAAAACTTCTTCAACGGTAAAAAGCCGTTACTTGACACATTATGTGAACAAAAGTATCCCGGCACTTTTCTGAAAATGATTTACAAGTTCGTGGCGCCCTCCATCGGTAATGCTGGAATTCAATATGGTGTTGCCCCCCCCCCCCCCCCCCCTCATAGCTTTGATGACAGCATCCACTCTGGCAGGTATACGTTCAGTCAGGTGCTGGAAGGTTTCTTGGGAAATGGCAGCTCATTCTTCACGGAGTGCTGCACTGAGGAGAGGTATCGATGTCTGTCGGTGAGGCCTGGCACGAAATTGGCATTCCAAAACATCTCAAAGGTGTTCTATAGGATTCAAGTCAGGACTCTGTGCAGACCAGTCCATTACAGGGATATTATTGGAGTGTAACCACTCTGCCACAGGCCGTGCATTATGAACAGGTGCTCGATCGTGTTGAAAGATGCAGTCGCCATCTCTGGATTGCTCTTCTACAGTTAGAAGCAAGGAGGTTCTCAAAACATCAGTGTAGGTCTGTGCTGTGATAGTGTCATGCAAAACATCAAAAACACGACCACACCATAACACCACCACCTCAGAATTTTACTGTTGGCATTGCACACGCTGGCAGATGACTTTCACCAGGCATTCGCCATGCTCACCCCCTGCCATCGGATCACCACATTGTGTACCGTGGTTCGACCCTCCACACAACGTTTTTCAATCGTCCAATGTTTCCGCTTCTTACACCAACCGAGGCGTCGTTCGGCATTTAACTGCGTGATGTGTGGCTTATGAGCAGCCGCTCGACTACGAAATTCAAGTTTTCTCCCCTCGCCCCTAGCTGTCATAGTACTTGCAGTGGATCCTGATGCAGTTAGGAATTCCTGTGTGATGGTCTGGGTAGATGTCTGCCTATTACACATAACGACCCTTTTCATCTGTCGGCGGTCTGTCAATCAGCTTTTGTGCTGTACGTGTCCCTTCACGTTTCCACTTCACTATCACATTGGAAACCGTGGACCTGGGGATGTTTAGGAGTGTGGAAATCCCGTGTACAGATTTATGGTACAAGTGACATCCAATCATCTGGCCACGTTCGAAGTCCATGAGTTCCGGGGAGCACCCCATTCTGGTCTATCAGATGTCTGTTGACTACTGAGGCCGTTGATATGGAGTACCTGGCAGTAGGTGACAGCACAATACACCTAATATGAAAACGTATGTTTTTGGGGGTGTCCGGATACTTTTGATGACAAAGCGTATTTGGTTTCGGGTTCCCTCGTGCAGTTACCGAAATGTTATTTCTATCTAAGTCGACTTTTTTTCGTTTATTGAATGGTATATGTTGGCTGCATTTCATGATATATTCTTTTTCTACAGGCTTTGCCATTCAGCCCGCTTTTTAATTCTATAATGACGTTTTCATCCTTTAAACTCTACTTCTAAGCAGTTATGTAGACAAAATATTACCTTATTTTTGGACTTTCAACGTTGCAGCCCAGTCATAAATCGTGATCATCTAAAATATAAGAAACCATCAGCGTCGATTGCGGTAATGGAACGAACCTTTACGTAGGTTTCAGCCCAAATAATTGAGTCTTCTTCAGAAGATATACCTGAATCTATAATTTGTCTAAGAGGGCATGGTCTAGAAATAAAACTTAAACAGGCTGAATAGGCGTAGACACATTTTAAAAATGCGGTACATAAGTACTAACTCAACACCAAGACTTGCGCCTCGTCTCCATGGACGCCGTGCGGTGGGCCTCGGGAGCTCACGTGAAACTAACGGTAAGTAGGACTAGATAACGCGCTGCAAATCAACATGGCGGGGAACCTTGCGCATGTCTAACTAAGACCATGACAGTTAAAGATAAAACCAACGCAGTTATCTCTTAAAACAAATAACTTATAGAAAGGTTGAAAATCTTAAACATAAAGCCTCTGTACCAGGTTATGACTAAAATGTAACAAACTATGCATGGATTTATATAAGTTTGAACACACTACCCCGACTTACACTATTAGAATATATGGGCCCTTTCACAACGAATGCTGCATAACGTACCCATCGTTATTAATGAAAGATGACATAGGATATAAAACAGCGAAACTGTAGTACGTAAACTCATTAATGCAATAATCTCGGTTAACCTGTACACAGAGCTTCGAGTAGGTGTTTTTATCAGTTGATGCAGATATACTTCTTATTCCTGACACGCACTGAATGAAGAATATTATGAAGATTAATTTTTTATCTTGTTACTAAAAATAACGTGTGAGTGGACGAACAACGACACCTCACCGCAATGTAATAGCAAATGACCAGCATAGGTCAAATTATGTTTTACGTGTAAAAAATATGGTAATTGCGTGAACGGACGTGCAACGCCCTTTCATCGCCCTTATACTCTATCGACCGACAGAGGTCAATTTCACTACGCGCTACAAAAGAGAATTATAGCCTCTTATATTAAAGGCTATTGTTAAATAAATATGATAAAACGTGCTTGACCCGAAAATACATGTAGGAAAATTTTATGGGTGCTTGACATGGGAAAATGGCATGTTCTTCATAGGGAAGAATTAAAAAGAAATAAAGAATAACAAATAGCTATTAATATGCCCATGTGCATGCCATAAATGAACAAAGATGAAGTCGTCTCTGTATTGCAACTACAAATAAATTTAAAAGGAATTAAATCCCAAAAGGTCGAGACGGACCATCTAAACTTCATCTTGTGACCTGAGGCTCCATTTCACCGCTCGTGGGCTAGTAACCACTTATATGAATATGATTTTTGTCTGTGGGATAGATGCGGGCATCTTAATTAGAATATCATGACCAGATAATGGTTGGTTGACAGGAGCCGAGCAGTATTTCGGTGGAGGTGTGACACAGATGGTCGGTGTTTGATGTAATTTACTTTAGACATCCCTTAAGGTAGTGGCTTGCATTTGAGCACGTGACATTTTGGTGTATGATTCCCATCAGGTGGTCTTTCCACATACGGTGCTCACATATTGAGGCACACATGGTTTAGACAAATTATAGATTCAGATATATCTTCTGAAGAAGGCTCAATTATTTGGGGTGAAACCTAGGTAAAGGTTGGTTTCATTACCGCAATCGACGCTGATAGTTTCTTATATATTAAAATATTACCTTGTCTGCTGCTGTTAAACAAAATATTGCCTTTTACTTCGTGTACTTAATAATGTTCATCATAATAATCGTCTGTCTTTATTTAAATGTTAAGTAGCCAGTTTGTATATTCAGCTTGTAGATGGCACTCTTGGAGCAATGTTCACCTGCCCGCAGTTGAAACGCGGGTCCCTCAGTCTGTTGCTACGTGTGGCTTGTCATACGTGAGCAGTCCATAGTGGCTTGCCTTCCATGTATACATTTTTTTAAATTTTGTGACTAAAGCTTTGTCGCTTGACATTTACTTTTGTACGAAACATGTTAGTACTGTTTCTTTCTTGTGCTTTTAGTCATAGTTACACTTTTATAAATAAAAAATTCCCATAATCTTTGTATTTATGTTATAGGCCAACTAGAATGTTTAATTTTCTCATGAAGGCACTGACAGAAGTGTTGAAACCTGGTCAAAAGACTTAATTTTTGCGACCGAGGGCTGTAATTGCTTTAACTCTAATATACCGTTTATTTTCAGTCCCAGCTGTACATATTTTTTAATACATTACTGGTTTATAGTTCCTGGATTAAATTCAGATGTACTGTATGTAGTTGTGTCAGCAACCCGTCTGTGTGTCAGAGCAAGAGGCCTCTACGACGGGTTACTGACGCAACTTCGTAGCGTGAGTGAGGTTGTGAGGCAGTGTTGGGCGAGGTAGAGAGACGGAAGCCAGTGGTGGGAGAGCAGCTGCAACAGTTAGATTTTCATTCTGTTGCTGTTGCTTTTAAACGGATTATAGTTTTGGATTTGTTGTTATATCTTCTCAGTATGTCAGGCAAATGTCTAATAATTCTACACGTGACGGGTCTTCATACTTATACTCGTATTAGCAGTAGTTTAAATAGGAAAGTAATAGATCGGATACTGTAAAACGGCATAGTGTCTTCCCCTTCTACCAACCATGTAATGTATGCCAGCCATCATTCTGCACGTTAATAAAGCGACCAGCGTCTTGTCCAACAATTTGGGATGAGATAACGAAAGTTCCTGAGGAAAGATGGCGGGAGTTTTCCCTTGGTGTTAGATGACGGTTTGTTTTCTTTGTTATTTCAAGTTACTTCTGGATATTATTTCGAACGTTTTAGTTTTTATTGTTCCTGCCTTCAGAATTGCCTAGACTTAACAAAGGAAATCTGATCGGGACTCGTGCACCGACAGGGATCTTGAAAACGCTTTTAACGGTTAAAACAAGATATAATGTCTGTATAAACAAAGTCAGATCTTCAATACACTGGAAAACTTTCTAAGATGAAACCACTATCAAAATGATGAAATAAAACGTGGTCTCGGACTTAAAGAAGTCTTAGGTGCAGAAATAGAACAGAAGCTTTCTATGCATAATGAAAAAATGAAGGCTGTAGCATTTTGCCCAAGAGTGAGTGAAGTAAGAGCACTTGCGTACAAACTATCTGATTGTCTACCGTAAGAAAAGTCAAGGAATTTTCTCTCTGTCAAGCTCAAAGGGCCTCCCAAGAGACGATTTAGATATCTCTTTCAGTATTTAAATCAATTCTTAGAGAGAATAATTTAATGGATAAACCAGTGAATATTTACAACGTGGATGAACATGGTTTGCCTGTGAACAATAAAACTGGCTATGTTCTTGCTGGTACGGGAAGCACAGATGTCCATAAACTTAAATGTGAGGAAAAAGGAGAAACTACCAATTACTGTTTGTTGTAACGCTGTGAGGTCGGAAAAATCATCATGTGTAACTGCCTAGTAACTCATTTCATTTCTCGTGAGCCACACGGAAAATGACTCCCCGCGCTGGATGAACATACAAGTCATACAAGTGCTGACAAACGACTTGATTTGGCAGCATAAAATGACATCAAGCAACTGTGTTTGACAAGCCATCCCACTGATTTTCTTCAACCAATGGAATATTTGTTATTTTATTTAATTTTTTTTTTAAACTTCAGATTCATTTTAGGTACCAATCACGCCGGTGGTGGATGGATACTCACTCTTTCCCTGGCAATTCCACAAAACTAGGACGAGTTCAAATTGGAGGACTTCTCAGTTCAGCATGGAAAGAGATTGTTATTGCATAAAATGAGATTACCTCCTTTGAAGCAATGGGCATATTTCTGTTTAATCCGGAGACTCTTCCAAGTGGAGCGCCTGTTTTCAAATGATCATCACGAATCACAGTCCGAGTGTACTGAACACGACTCTTCTCCTATAGCCCCAACTCTCGATTTGATACCTACCTAAAGTTACGTACAGAAGAAAGTGCTTACACCACTCAAAAACATAATTCAGCAGTTTTCACCTGTTCTGTTATACGAAAAGCGAAAGCCTAGGAAGAAAAGGCACTAATCTCAAGTCCTTACATTGCAGAGGTTATGAAAGCAAAGAAAAAGCGAGAGAAAAAAGAAGTTAATGAAGTTTGTAGAAACGGTTTAAGAAACAAGTCTTAGAAAGGAAAAGTAACGGGCCTATTAAACATAAATCAACAAAGCAGAGAGAAAATAGCCGTTTTTCCAACAGTTTCAGACACTTCTGAACATGTCTTGCTTAAAAATAGATAGTGAGAGGTTAGAAAGAAAGAATCTTCCTAAGACAAGGACATAAATGTAGACGCAATTACAAACCAAGAATCAGAAAGTGAAGGTATAATGCAAGCGAATGAGAATGAGTGATCAGAATGTTTGGAAGAATAGTTGAAACCTCAAAAAAAGGTGAATGGATCAAGTGCACAGTGCTAACAGGTGATTACACGAAACTTGCTCAAAGTTCGTTAGCAAATGTGCAGTTTGTGGTCGAGCTGAGATACGGCTTCAAGGAGATAGATTAAAAACGATTGAACTGTTACTTGAAAAAGTACGTTGTAATAGTTACTTTGTCAATTATGTGCATTGAAGCAGATGTAGAGTGCTTCACAAAAATGTGTGTTTTACCTTGAAATACCATAAGACATCTGAACCCTAACTGTAAAGTCCTCTTTGCCCAAGGTTGGGGCAAGATCCTGAAAATCAAGCATTACCGAATTTTTTTCATTCTTTTTAATCGTATTTTTACATTTAATTGTATTTTTAGTTTGCTCACAAAAGTACAAATATTAACAAAATATCAATGAATTAACTGTCAAACAATCAGTACTTTTTTGAAAACAATTTAACAAAAACAGCGGCATCTTCACTCAGTCTGCCTGAAGACCTATGCTGAGATCGAAACCAGTCATGTACTAAAAATGTGCAGCTGGGACTGAAAATAAAGATATATTGGAATTGTTTTATATTTCACATTTTGGTAAAAAAAAGCCTCGATTTCCCCATATTGTCCAGTACTTTAGACGATAATGCTAAATATGTACTGTACCTTTAGATTTCTGTTTGATATCCCAGTTCCTGCCCAAGGCATTGGAAAAGAGCAATAGTGACACTCTTAGAAGTAATTCTTGAGAGACCTCAGTACTAGTTTTGGTTAAACATTCGTGAATTATAATTTCTTTATCGCTTTATACTTTATACTTTGTTTCCTTCATGAAACACGTTTCGGTGAACTTGCCAGTATCGCATCTGTGATATATGACACTGATTAGTAGTACTTACAGATAATAAGTAAGTAAGTAAGTAAGTAGAAGCTCAGAAGTACAAATTCGTCCTAAATAGAACGAATGACATGGATGCACCTTATCGTCACTGATATATACCTTTCATGTTGATGAAATAGTTAAGAAAGTGTAATAAATCTGTAATATGTAATGTTAGGGAAAAAATAAGGTGTTAGCGTTTCCGTTGCAACCATTCGCTTTAACTGATTAAATATAACAATCGCAGACCTAAATATTTATTTCTGGACGGGATTTGAACTCAAATGGCATGAGTTGATCAATAGACTGAATCAACGTACTTCACACCAGGACAAGAACAAGGGAGGAAGAATAGTAAAAGGTGTACAACTTTGCTTCCGTCGTTTGCCGATATGTGGCGACAACGGTAAATAGCGGCCGAAAGAAACAGATCGCTTACATCAGGCAGTTAGCTTGTACCTCGGTCAACATAACCTCATTCAAACATTAGTCGATTTGTATCTGCATCATAAAGTTGTTCTTGACTGAAAATGTCAGTTTACGAGCCTAATTATCGTCATTTGCGGGAGGTGTCACTGTTTTGTTTCAATATGAAGAAAACAGCGGCGTAGCCTCATAGATTGCTCTCAGGTACGTTTAGTAAGGACGCTATTAGCGAAAGAACGTGTCGTGAGTAGTTTCAACGCTTCAAGAACGGTGAGTTTAATGTCGTAGGTCGGCATATTGGTAGAAGAGAGAATGGTTTCGAAGATGCAGAAGGAGACATTGCTGAGTGAAGAATCACGTCAAACTCAAGAATAACTGGCACGATTAGCCATTTCAAAACGTCTCAAGGCTATTGGAATCATTCAGAAAGAAGGAACTTTGGTCCCGTGTGAGCTGAAACCAAGAGACGTTGAACGGCGTTAGTGTGTTTGTGAACAGTTGCTTCAGAGGCAAAACTGGAAGGAATTTCTGCATCGCATTGTGACTGGGGACAAAAAAAAAGATTCATTACGATAACCCTAAACGCAAAAAATTATTGAGATATCCCGGCCATGCATCCACGTCGACGGCCAAACTGAATATTCACGGCCCCAAGATGAAGCTCTGCATTTGATGGGACCAGCTCGGCGTCGTGTACTATGAGGTGTTAAAACCAAGTGAAACAATCACAGGTGCTCGTTATCGAAAGCAATTAATGCGTCTGAGCAGAGCATTAAAAGACAAACGGGCGCAATACAGCGACAGACACGATAAAGTGATTTTGCAGCATGACAACGCTAGACCCCACGTTGCAAAAGAGGTCAAAACGTACTTGGAAACGTTAAAATGGGAAGTCCTACGCCACCCGCCGTATTCTCCAGACATTGATCCCTCTGATTACCACCTGTTTAGATCAATGGCACATGGCCTGGCTGACGAACACTTCCGATCTCATGAAGAAATCACAAATTGGATCGATTCGTGGATCGCTTCAAAAGATGAACAATTTTTTCGATGCGGGATTCGTACACTGCCAGAAAAATGGGAGAAATTAGTGGCCAGCGATGGAAAATACTTTGAATGATACATGTGTAACCAGTCTGTTTCATTAAAGCCTCAAATTTTGGGGCAAAACGGCGAAAGCAAAGTTGTACACCTTGTAAATAAAGAGAATGACGACGTCCTAAACGCAAAATAGGATTAGACGAAATAACGGAAGAAGTTGAAAAATCGTACATGTAAAAAGCAATATTACACTTGAAGAGTAAAACAATACAAACATCAGAAAAAAGTTGACGATAGCGATGAGACATTTCCTCAATAGAAATGTTTCAGTGATATGTATTGACGTATACTTGAGGAAGAAGTTTTTGAAAGTGCACATTTGGAACAAGGTGTTGTATTGAAATAAAGTTTGGATCATAGGAAGTATGAAATGTCATAAACTTCAGGAATCTGAAACAGTGTGCTGCAAATAGAAAATAGGACTTAACAAACCAGATACAATACCAATTAAAGTAGTTTTGAGAAGAACAGATGATGAAAGTGTCATATTCAAAACTTAACTGTTAAATACTATTGATAAACCGAATGAAGTAGCACTGATCTGAACAGACTGGTTTTGCACTTGGGAGCGTGGTGTCTGGAATCTTCATTATAAATCTTGATTTATGTTTCCCTTACCTTCTTCGAATTACTTCAGGCAGTTACCGGACCTTTAAGGCCACGGCCAGCTACCCCTCCTATCCTTGTCAAATTAGATCTGTATGTATGTGATTGACTGTGTGTATGAATTATGTCACTTTTGTTGTTCTTAGCCACGGCATGTCTAACATACTAGTAAAAGTGATCTATTTAGGTGGATACCTAACGATCGACAGCGGCGTAGGAAGTGACAAAAGAGCAAGCTGTGAAAAAGCTATATTAGTGAACAATAAATGGAAATCTAAAATCGAAGATTATACTTACATAAATGCAATTGAGATTCAGAACAGATCGCGGCTAGCTAACAGTGATTGGTGTGTATGCTTCTGAAGACGGAATGAAAGGAGGGGTGAAGCGTTTTATGAAACTCTACAAAGAGAAGTAGATAATATAGCAAAACGGGTCACTTATTAATATGCAGAGATTTAACTGACAGAATAAGAAATAACCCAGTGCCTCTAACAATGGGAACTTCTGACGAACCACACAAATGATGACAGAAATTCTCTTATACGCTTTGCCTCAAGAAATGGACTGAAAATTACTGATTCTTTTTTTACGAAGAGAGACATAATACGTAAATACACTTGGAGCGCCAGGGGACAGAGATCATCAATAGATTATGTGATCGCCAACAGTAAAATATGCAAACAGATTCAGGATGTTCGTGTTTTCAGTGGTAGTGACATTTACTAGGATCACTATCTCCAGTAGCAAAAATAGTTATGCTCACTATGTGGAAGAAGATGAAAAGAGTTGAGACAAGAAGGGAAGAAAGTTTAAGTTCTACCTATTACATGATGAGAGCATAAGACGTCTATACCAAAACAGACTGAATCTTAGCCTAAACCAGAAAGGCACAAGAGTCAGTTTAGACTCCGAATGTGGAAATATAATGCTGTGTATTAAACAGATCGCAAATGAGTCTCTAGGAAGAAAGGAATAAGAAAGCAATAAAAATGGGCTTCGAGGATGGAACGATGATGTCGCAAAAGCAGTCGAGGAAAAGAAATGAACATAACAGATATATTTACAGGAGAAAGCAAACTCTTGCGTAACGGGAATATAAATTATCAGGAAAGCATACGAAGGATCGTGTAATAACTCTGCGAGAAAAATTGAACATGACATCCAGAAATCCTTTTCTTGCCATTGACAGTCTACATTTTATATCCTCTCTACTTCGACCATGATTAGTTATTATGCTCCCCAAATAGCAAAACTCCTTTACTACTTTAAGTGTCTCATTTCCTAATCTAATTCCCTCAGCATCACCCGACTTAATTCGACTACGTTCCATTATCCTCGTTTTGCTTTTGTTGATGTTCATCTTATACCCACCTTTCAAGACACTGTCCATTCCGTTCAGCTGCTCTTCCAAGTCGTTTGCAGTCTCTGATAGAATTACAATGTCATCGGCGAACCTCAAAGTTTTTATTTCTTCTCCATGGATTTTAATACCTACACCGAATTTTTCTTTTGATTCCTTCACTGCTTGCTCAATACAGAGATTGAATAACATCGGGGAGAGGCTACAACCCTGTCTCACTCCCTTCCCAACCACTGCTTCCCATTGATGTCCCTCGACTCTTATAACTGCCATCTGGATTCTGTACAAACTGTAAATAGCTTTTCGCTCCCTGTATTTTACCCCTGCCACCTTCAGAATTTGAAAGAGAGTATTCCAGTCAACATTGTCAAAAGCTTTCTCTATGTCTACAAATGCTAGAAACGTAGGTCTGCCTTTCCTTAATCTAGCTTCTAAGATAAGTCGTACGTTCAGTATTGCCTCACGTGTTCCGATATTTCTACGGAATCCAAACTGATCTTCCCCGAGGTCGGCTTCTACTAGTTTTTCCATTCGTGTATAAAGAATTCGCGTTAGTATTTTGCAGCCGTGACTTATTAGACTGACAGTTCGGTAATTTTCACATCTGTAAACACCTGCTTTCTTTGGGATTGGAATTATTATATTCTTCTTGAAGTCTGAGGGTATTTCGCCTGTCTCATACATCTCGCTCACCAGATGGTAGAGTTTTGTCAGGACTGGCTCTCCGAAGGCTGTCAGTAGTTCTAATGGAATGTTGTCTACTCCCGGGGCCTTGTTTCGACTCAGATCTTTCAGTGCTCTGTCAAACTCTTAACGCAGTATCATATCTCCCATTTCATCTTCATCTACATCCTATTCCATTTCCATAATATTGTCCTCAAGTACATCGCTCTTGTATAGACCCTCTAAATACTCCTTCCACCTTTCTGCTTTCCCTTCTTTGCTTAGAACTGGGTTTCAATCTGAGCTCTTGATATTCATACATGTGGTTCTCTTTTCTCCAATGGTCTCTTTAATTTTCCTGTAAGCAGTATCTATCTTACCCCTAGTGAGATAAGCCTCAACATCCTTACATTTGTCCTCTAGCCATCCCTGCTTAGCCATTTTGCACTTCCTGTCGATCTCATTTTTGAGACGTTTGTATTCCTTTTTGCCTGCTTCATTTACAGCATTTTTATATTTTCTCCTTTCATCAATTAAATTCAATATTTCTTCTGTTACCCAAGTATTTCTACTAGCCCTCGTCTTTTTACCTACTTGATTCTCTGCTGCCTTCACTACTTCATCCCTCAAAGCTACCCATTCTTCTTCTACTGTATTTCTTTCCCGCATTCTTGTCAGTTGTTCCCTTATGCTCTCCCTGAAACTCTGTACAACCTCTGGTTTAGTCAGTTTATCCAGTTCCCATCTCCTTAAATTACCACCTTTTTGTAGTTTCTTCAGTTTTAATCTACAGTACATAACCAACAGATTGTGGTCAGAGTCCACATCTGCCCTGGAAATGTCTTACAATTTAAAACCTGGTTCCTAAATCTTTTACCATTATATAATCTATCTGAAACCTGTCAGTATCTCCAGGTTTCTTCCATGTATACAACCTTCTTTCATGATTCTTAAACCAAGTGTTAGCTATGATTAAGTAATGCTCTGTGCAAACTTCTACAAGGCGGCTTCCTCTTTCATTTCTTAATCCCAAACCATATTCACCTACTATGTTTCCTTCTCTCCCTTTTCCTACTACCAAATTCCAGTCACCCATGACTATTAAATTTTTGTCTCCCTTCTCTATCTGAATAATTTCTTTTATTTCATCATACATTTCTTCAATTTCTTCGTCATCTGCAGAGCTAGTCGGCATATAAACTTGTACTACTGTAGTATGGGTGGGCTTCGTGTCTATCTTGGCCACAATAATGGGTTCACTATGCTGTTTGTAGTAGCTTACCCGCACTCTTATTTTTTTATTCATTATTAAACCTACTCCTGCATTATCCCTATTTAATTTTGTATTTATAACCTTGTATTCACCTGACTAAAAGTCTTGTTCCTCCTGCCATCGAACTTCACTAATTCCCACTATATCTATCTATCCATTTCCCTTTTTAAATTTTCTAACCTACCTGCCCGATTAAGGGATGTGACGTTCCACGCTCCGATACGTAGAACGCCAGTTTTCTTTCTCCTGATAATGACATCCTCTTGAGTAGTCCCCGCCCGCAGATCCGAATGAGGGACTATTTTACCTCCGGAATATTTTACCCAAGAGGATGACATCATCATTTAACCATACAGTAAAGCTGCATGCCTTCGGGAAAAATTACGGCTGTAGTTTCCTCTTGCTTTCAGCCGTTCGCAGTACCAGCACAGCAAGGCCGTTTTGGTTAGTGTTACAAGGCCAGATCAGTCAATCATCCAGACTGTTAGACTGTTGCCCCTGTAACTACTGAAAAGGCTGCTGCCCCTCTTCAGAACCACACGTTTGTCTGGCCTCTCAACAGATACCCCTCCGATGTGGTTGCACCTACGGTACGGTTATATGTATCGCTGAGACACGCAAGCCTCCCCACCAACGGCAAGGTCCATGGTTCATGGGGGGGGGGGGGGGGGTTAATAATTTGACATACACAAAATAAGTTTATCATACACAAAATACCTAATCTTGGCTGTTGCGATCAGGTGCTGTCAAAACTCATATCAAACAGACGTTTTTACTTAAGCTGGTCTAACAGTCCCTGTTAAGATATTCATCTATAGGGTAGAAGGAGTTGCCTATAAACAAGCCTTTCAAACTCTGGTTAAACCTTGCTTTATCTAAAACCCAGTTTTTAATGGTTGCTGGCAATTTATTGAAAATGTGAGCTCCTGAATATTGGGCAGCTTTTTGGACCAAGGTAAGTTATTTTAGGTCTTTATGTATATTTTTCTTATTCCTAGTATTGGTACTATGTATTGAGCTATTGGTTGGAAATAGAGATATTTTACTAGCAAAAAATTTCATTAACGAATAAATATACTGAGAACCAGTGCTTAGAATACAAAGGTCCTTGAACAGGTTTCTACATGATGTTATTGAATTTACGCCACAAATGATCCTTATAACACACTTTTGCACACTTGAAACTTTTTCTCGGTTTCATGAATAACCCCAGAATATGATCCCGTATGACATAATAAAATGCAAGTTTATATATATATATATATATATATATATATATATATATATATATATATATATATCTGGCATCATTATCACTGCAAATACCGACTTATTTAGGCGCTTAAGCAATTCTGTGGTATGCCCCTGAATTTATTATCGAGCTGTAATCGCAGAAATTTAACAGTGTCAACCTCTTCGATCTCCATGTCTTCATATGTTGTACACGTGCTGGAAGGAAATCTCTTACAGGTTCTGAATTGCATATAGTGGGTCTTTTCACAGTTTAATGACAGTGAATTAGCTTCAGACAATTTATTAATCAGTGAAAATTTGATTAGCAGCTATTTCTAAGTCTGTACCTGACTTGCTACTTATTGCAGTGTTTGTATCATCTACAAAAAAAAAAAAGCAGCTGGCAATGTAACAGACGAGAGGTGATTAATGTACACAAGGAAAACCAATTGACTCAAGGTGGAACCTTGAGGAACACCACATGTATTTAATTCCCAATCAGATGAAGACTGACTGCCTACTGCACAGATATTTCACAACAATATTTTACAACAACTCCCTTTGTTTCCTGTTATTTAAATAAGACTCAAAACATTCAGAGCATTGCCAGTGACACCATAATATGCTAATTTAGTTAAGAGAATGCTGTGGTTCACACAAAGACTTTTGACAGGTCACAGAAAATGCCAGTAGCCTCTAATTTATTATCCAATGAATTAAGTACATTCTCAGTGTAAATGTAAATAGCTTCCTTTATGTCCGCACTCTTAAGAAACGAAAACTGTGATTTGGACAATATGTTATCTGCAATCAGATGCTTAAGCAGCCGCTTGAGCACAGCATTTTCAAATATTATTGACAAATCCGGCAAAAGTGAAATTGCTCGATAATTTGATGGTATCTCTTTATCCCACTTCTTGTAAAGAGGCTTAAAGTCGGCATATTTTATCCAGTCTAGAAATGTTCCACTGATCAGAGATTTAAAAGGTGTGGTCTCTGCCACCCTCTGCTTCAAAAAGTGGACCAAGAGCCATTACAATTGCCCACCACTGGCCTACACAGTGACGAAAGAAGAAGAAGATTTTACTTGAATCATCATATGGAAATGGTGCTGTTTGTTGATGATATAAGTATTGCTGTGAAGCCTAGTAAACAAGCATCAAAGGAGAAAATAATAAGTTATAAAGTCAATTATCTTTTTGTTAAAGTTACTAGTTTTGCTTTAATGGGCTAATTTTAAACCTCACAAAACACCCTTCATTCATGTTTGCACAGTCAATATTACCGTGTCCGACCTTATAGTAACCCCCTACCGGGCGAGGTGGCGCATCGCTCAGCACAGCGAACTTGCATTCAGGAGGACGACGGCTCAAATCCCCGTCTGGCCATCCGCATTTAGATTTCCTATGATTTCACAAAATCGCTCCAGATAAATGCCGGCCAGGTTAATTGAAAATAGCACGGCCGATTTCCTTCTCCAGCCTTCCGTAATCTGTGCTTATGCTCTGTTTATAGCGACCGTGCAAAAAAAAAAAACCGATAAACTGTAAGTTAGAAACTTCCTGGCAGATTAAAACTGTGTGCCGAACCGAGACTCGAACTCTGGATCTCTGCCTTTAGCGGGCAAGTGCTCTACCATCATATTTCCAGTGTGGGAGTCGTTGACTCTGTCTAGTACATGTTAGTGTCACCCGCTACTGTTTTTAAATCATGTATTTTAAATGGTGGTAAGTGAATGATGAGCACGTTCAATAGACAGATTCAAGGACTCCCATACTGAATATAGATAATTTGCTTATACGTACAACACCTTTTGAAGAAATAAGTTTTAAAACAGTCGAAATCATGGTCAACGCTTAATAAACCTGCTTTTTGCAACTGATTGTTATTTCCAACCCATTGCATAATTTATTTAATTATATATTTAACGTTCGGGACACGCGTCCTATGCTTAGTCGTACACGTCATTTGTACGTCACTTCCGAGTACTTCGTAGTGAGCCACTAGTGTGCGTAAAGCGTCTCGTATGATGCAGACAGTGGCCGTCGCTTGTTTTCCGATAGCTTGAGTGTTAGTACGAATGCTAAACGTAATGTCAATTTTCAAAGGGTCTCACCGTACCTATAAGTGCCTGAGGTCTTAATTTTGCATCCCACTGGATGCAAACTCGAACTGTTATTTACTGTACGCTAGTCGAGCCGCGCTATGCGGTGTACAGAGTAAAGTACAAGTTGACGCGAAATACTTTCGCCAACGATGCAGGCTGGGAAACGGTGATGTGTGACTTCACCCAGGAAGTTATAGCCTGACAAATTCCGAATTGTTACCAAGTCCGTCGTAAGCAGTATACAAACGGTCCCAGTTGTATCGAAATCGAAGTCCAAAGCGGTCAATATAATTCAGTTAAGGCGCGTAAAGGACTACTTCGTGTAAGTGCACAAAATGCATTCCGGTCGCAGTGAGCGCTTATGTAAAGCGTCTTCTGGCGACCTCTGCTGTCACGTAGCTCAATGTCTATGCTCTGCCCCTAGCGAGGTGACTGACAGATTCCACCTCCATATGACTGTTCGCTGTGAAATACCATCGACGCTGCTTGGCGGTGATATCTACCAGGGAGATACCCATGCTAGTCGAGTCCATCTTGCACCAACGAGCTGCTCTCACGGTCACCGCCATCTTCGCGAGAACCAGAAATTACAGTCTGAAAGCGATTTCACTTCATTTTTCGTTTCATTTATTTATTTAAGCAGGCATCTTCTTACAACGAGAATGAATTTGTCATCCAAAAACAATGAAAATAGATAGCACAGGGAACATACACACAAATAAAATATAGAAGTATGTTTTATGAGGATAGAGCAGGAGACCTTGATCAAGGACCACCTCAGCGTTTGCCTAAAGAGATTTAAGAAAATCGCGGGAAGGAATCAGGATTGCCAGACAGAGAAGAAACTCCATCCTCCCGAATATGAGGTCAGCGCCTCAACAACTGCACTGCCTCATTCGGTTGGTTCCTATTTCCATATTATTTTGTGCCTACAAAATCTGCACAAGGAAAGTAGTGACTGACAATAGTTTTGCACAGATTCTTCGCATCTCTCTACGTTGTCTGTGAACACACTATAGATACCCGCTAGTAACTCGAGGACCACGAATATGCAGGTATGCGTTTTGCACTTCCCTCAGTCCGTCCGGAAAACTGACTCCAGGACCACAGACATGCTACTATACGTCATGCACATCTCCTGTGCTCCTTTCAGTCTGCATGCAAAGCTCAGCCTGCGTGCCTCAATGCTGGGAAAGATGTTGAACCCTGGATTATGACGATTTATTACTACCATGCACGATAGATAGTGTCACATTATTTTCTTTTTAAGGAGATGAATCTTTGTAATCTATTCATCTCCTCGGGCAGTCTATTATACAATTTTATTCCCTGAGGTAAAATCATGTTTTCAATTTGTTGTTTGACATTCCTTGTTAAATATGAGCCCGAACCGGCTCTCGTACCAAGACTATGTACAGAGTTGTTGGTACAATGCTTAGGAATGTTTTCCCTGATATTTGCAATAGATCTGTGGATGTACGTGCAGGTCGCAGTAACGATACCCATTTTTAAGTAGGTCTTTCCAATGAGGCCGACAACCAGTTTTAATTGTTATTATTATGGCCCGTTTCTGCAGTTTGACGATTGTACCCATGTTTGGCGCCCTCGATGCCCAGAAAATAACCACATAACTAAGAAGTGAGTGTACATAGGAACAGCGTCACCCTACAGCTGTTGCTAACCGATGCTAGAGAACTAAGAGCAAAAAACCTTGCTGGCATTCTTCTTGCCACCATCTTTGTGTGTTCATTCCATAGTAACTGACGATAATTATTCATAGGTAAAACCTCTGTGTGTTAATCTATAAATTTATCATCCATACTCAATGCGACGGAAATGTTTGCCCTCCTTATGCATAAGTGCATACTGTTAGTTTTCTTTATATTCCCTGTTAATTTATTGCTTACAGTCCCATCGTAGACTTCTTTAAGAGTTTCATCAGCCTTAGCTGACAAGAGTTCTGGTCTTTTATTCGTGACTATGATATTTCTATCATCAGTAAAGAGAACTTTTTCTCAATAATTTGTACCATCCGGAAAGTCATTGACATATATTAAGAACAGAAATGGACCCAATACACCACCCTGAGGAACATCTATGTTTATGCTCCCTATCTGAAAATTGCTTACCTAAAGTTTTATCATTGGCATTTGAGATAATTATCTCTATCCATTGCACCCTATTTTCCAAGTAATCCTGGAATGACTCCTTTGCTCTTGTGCCCAGTGCTTCTAGCTTGTAATAGCATTTTATGGTCAATTGTGTCAAAAAACTAGGACAAGTCTAAGATGCAACTGTAACAGAGTCATCCTTGTAAAAAGCTTCTAGTATGAGGGATATTGAGAAAGTAATTGTACTGTGAGCATAATCGTCTTTTTTTTACGGTAGGCAAGACTGAATGTTAGTCTGGGATCCCGTTCCATGGCCGGCTCGCGTTGATGCCGTTTGTTCTTTGGCAGTTTGTCGCAATCGAGTGACGTCTTACTTCTCCCTGAGTTACTACTATTATGAGTTGTTGACTTGCCTCCAACAGCGGCATCAGCAGCTCTTATCGATACTGGTACTACTGTACCATCTTTGGTGTGACCGCTGTATTTCCGTGTGGTGGTGTGTATGGCAGTCAGTCGGTTGGAACAGAGCAGCGAGGAAGTCTCCGTGGCGTGAGGTCAAGCCGGGACCGCCGGCAGCGTGCACGTGCTGTCGGATTGTGAGGCGATAGCTGCGAGAGCTACAGAGTCGTTGCCCACCGAACCTGGACACTGAAGTTGAGAGATCAGCTAACCTGTTATGAAACCTCAACTGCTGTGACATCACTTTGTTCATTGTCAGTTGTTGCTTCCTGGGCCGTTCCAGCTAGCGGCAAGGTATGGTGTCATGGAGTCGGCGAAATTTTGCAGCCGTCTTCCTGTGTGGTCATTAACTATTAAATTGGTTGTTACTTATCAGTGAAGTGCACCAGCGGTATTCCCTGCCTTGTGGCCGTTAACGCCCGAGTTACCTGTCCTGGTCGTTTGCGTAGTTTTCTGTCAATGTGTTTTTCTTCGCCGTGTTGATGCTGTCCGACACGGCTTGTAGTTCCACAGCCTTTTAGTTGTTTGTTCATATTTTCTTCTTAAGAGTGTTTACTGTGCCTTACCTGGTTTTAGATACCAATTTTGAAGACATAGTGCGGCGGGTATCTTCGTCTTCGGCTGATATTTTCGTTGTCGTACCGTTGGTCGGGCGGAAGGGAATTGATTAGGTTGTTGGTCGGTTCTTCAGCCGTCCTTGGGTCAGGTTGCCTCACGATTATTTAACCTTACTCTTGGCTGCCTGTCTCATCTCACCTTACGTTAGAGCTACCTCCTCAGGCCGAACCTTGGAACACTTCTGAGCACCACTGTTCTGTTGGTTTTAGATTGTGATCTTCATTTTAGTCTGATGTACTGTGCAAGGCCTTCAGCCGTCCATTATTTAGTTTGTTTTAATTTTAAGATAAGGCCTTCAGCTGACTTTAATTCAAGTTTCAAGATTGATTTGTTTAATAACTAAAATTTTGAAAGTTATTTCTATCTGAAATTCTTGTTATCCAAGCCGTAAGCCCTGAGTACTTCAATGTCTTGTGTGTGGCCTTCAGCTGAGTATTTACGTGAAATATTTTTTTAAGTAAGGCCTTCAGCCGCGTGTATTCTTTAAAGCAATTTTTATAAGTCGTGTTCAGGCCTTCACCCGTTCTTGTTTTTGGTGTGGTTTGGGACCTTCAGCCCAGTAGGTACAGCAAGTTTTCTTAACTAGGCCTTCAGCCATATTGTTTTAATTTGATCCTTTTAAGGTAATGTGTAATTAAGTGGTTCTTAGGAAAATAAAAGTTTGTGTGTTTTGTGCAACTAACAGTAACTGATAATGCCCCCCCCCCCTCCACGACCGTAACCTAATCCGCTCCGTCCTGCGAAACCAGATTTCAGATCCCTTGATGGAAGCGAGCATCGCAGGAACGTGGTAGTACGTAAATTCATGTTTTAATGTCCAGTTGCGCGAAAGATGTCCGTAAGAAATCGGGATAAATGCTAGCCACGTGCTATGATCCGCTACGCCGGCCGTAGTGGCCGAGCGGCTACAGGCGCTACAGTATGGAACCGCACGACCGCTACGGTCGCAGGTTCGAATCCTGCCTCTGGCATGGATGTGTGTGATGTCCTTAGGTTAGTTAGGTTTAAGTAGTTCTAAGTTCTAGGGGGCTTATGACCACAGCAGTTGAGTCCCATAGTGCTCAGAGCCATTTGAACCATTTTTGATCCTGTGATCCGCTACCTGCTCGAGAAAGGAATAACACCTACAAAACTTCTTCCGCGAATCAAAAAGGTTTACGGCGAAGGTTTTATGAACAGAAAGAGTGTGCTTAAGTGATATAGGAAGTTTAGTGCGGGCAGAACAAACGTTCATGACGAACTGAGTGAAATATCTTCCATTTTGACTGATGGTAATTGTTCATGAAGATCGTCTTTTGACAGTGGGAGAAACTTCTGCGGTGTTCGATAACTCTCCAGAATTTTTGTACACGAGACATTCACAGAAACGTTCAGATATACTGGAAAATGTGTGAAAGATCGGTCCCAAAATAGGTGACAGAGGAGCTGAAGAAATGTAGGGTCACTAGCGCCCACGAGTTTCTTGAGTGAGTTGAGTTGGAACGTGAGCGTTTTCTGCGCTCTATTATGACTGGAAATGAAGCGTGGGTGGCCTCATTACATGCCTGAGACAAAAAGACAGTCGTCAAGTGGTGTCACACCGATTTCCTATTTGCCAAAAAAATTCAAAACCACAATATCTGGCAAAAATAACATGGACTCAGTGTTTTAAGTCCCAAAAGACATCGTTTTGGTCGACTACACTGTTCTACAAAAAAAACCTTTTTCTCTATTTCTGATAAAAAATATTGTGATCCTAGTTGTATTTTGAGTGCTGAATTGAAAACTGTTTTTGGTTTCTTTCTGTCAGGGATATTTTATGAGTAATCGCAATTTTATTTCTCTTTTCAGTTTCTGATATAGGGCAGCAAACGTGAGGTGAAATTTGACAAACAAATGCACATCTTTATGATGTTATAAGTTCATCACATTAACGGAGGGTGGGATCTAACATATAACACAGTAACCTTTGTGTATACACTTTGAAGCATTTATTTGACATGAGAAATTACAGAAAATTGACAAACAATGAGCCACTGCCTTGTAATGCACATCACTTTTTTCTCTTGTATTGTGAATCTTTCTTCTCTCGAATGATATTTCAGCAAGAATCTGCTAACATAGAAGGTACCCACTTCCCTTCATAGCGCCTTTCTATGGTAGAAATGTCTTTATGGAATCTTTCCCCATGTTCATCCGATACTTCACTACAACTCTCTGTGAAGTAGTCCAGATGAGAGTCCATCATATGTACCTTCAAAGACATATTGCACCCCAAATCCTGATATTCTTCACCATTGCTTTGTAATTAGTAGCTCTTCTTCTTCCGAGGAAGTTTTCCGACACCATCTTGAAACAGGCCCATGCGGTTTTTTCTTTATTAGTTAAACATGCTTCAAAATTTGCATCTTTCTGCAGCTCCCTGATTTGTGGGCCCACAAATACACCTTGCTTTATTTTTGCAGCTGAAAGAGGGGGGAATTTGGTAGCTAGATATTCAAACCCACAGCCTGATGGATCCATGGCCTTCACGAATTGTTTCATCAGGCTAAGTTTGATGTGAAGCGCTGGAAGTAGTATATATTCAGGATCTACCACAGTTTCACGTGGTACATTCTTTTCGCTAACTTTTCATCTTCGCCTAGGCCATTTCTTTTTCACTTAGTGATACTTTCGTTCTCGACTATCCCACTCGCAAAGAAAACAGGCATACTTTGTGTAGCCTTGTTGCATTCCCAGTACCATAGCAATTCTTTAAATCTGCACATATTTTCCATTTGTGTTCATTGTATTTCAATGAATTTAGCATCCTTTGTACGAATTCGTAATTCTCTTTTGTCAAACTAGCGTAAGCTACTGAACAGAGGGTATTTTACTTCCGTTATGGAGCAAAACACCCTTCAGACTTGAAACTTCCTGGCAGCTTAAAACTGTGTGCCGCACCGAGACTCGAACTCGGGACCTTTGCCTTTCGCGGGCAAGTGCTCTACCAACTGAGCTACCCGAGCACGACTCACGCCCCGCCCTCACAGATTTACTTCTGCCAGTACCTCGTCTCCTGCCTTCCAAACTTTACAGAAGCTCTCCTGCGAACCCTGCAGAACTAGCACTCCTGAAAGAAAGGATATTGCGGAGACATGGCTTAGCCACAGCCTGGGGGATGTTCTGGACCCTTCAGAGTTGTTTTCGATGCACCTATGAAAAGTCTCCACTCCTGTGAAATATAAGTGAAGCTCAGCACTTTCATCAGGCCAGCAACGTCATTGCAAAATGTCAGTGCTTCGTCAGTTGGAAAATAAGAAATAAAGGCATGTTCTCTGTGCCTGATCACAATGATTTTAGTACTTTGGTGCAGTAGATTATACTCTTGTAATCTTGAACCAAGCAGTTGCGCCTTTTGTTTACTTAGTCCTAGATCACGTACTAAATCATTTAAATCTGCCTGTGTTAACACATGTGGCGATGACTCACTTGTGCAGTGATACAAAGAATCATCATCTGCGATTTCTTCAGTACTACTTATTTCACTGTCGCTCGGAATTTGACCTCGAGCTCTTGAAGGTACTGGAAGGTTGTCGGAATGCTGCACTGGCATTCTCGCTGAAGGCAGATCTGGATAAACAATGTGCCTCTTCGACTTTTTGTTTGTATAACCCTGAATTTTCGTTAGACATAAATAAGAACCAGTAACATGGTCCTTAGGCTCCCTCCACACCATGGGAACAGCAAACAACTCCACATTCTCTTTACCTTTTCACCACTGAATTAGTTTGCAGTAACACGTAGCACAACAGAAATGTGGTGCCCATTCTTTACCTTGGTCTCCTACCTCTACTACAAAGTAATGTTTATATGCTTTCTTTATGACTGAAGAAATTTTCTTCCTATTTCTGGCAAAAGTGAACTTCCCACAGATGTAGCAGAAGTTGTCCGGCTTATATCCACTTCCACGGCGACGTGGCATTTCTGCAAATTTAAAAATACCACTTTGGTAATACATCTGTTTTAAATTAATAGTAGGGAACTAGAGGTACGCTGATATGTAAAAACAAGCAGTCGTTTTACCTTCAGCACCAAGCTCAATCAATTTACACACACGAACTAAAAAACTCAACCGTGCTCGGAAATATGACAGACAGTTACTTGTCAGCCAAAACACCCACTCGTTAAGGCTGACACAAATTGCGGCTAACACCACTGTTGTAAACTCGATGCACCTGCCCCTAGGAGGCGTGAAGCTTTACTGCCGAGGCAGCGACCTGCAGTCGCCGTTCAAGTTAATGAGATGTTTCAGGTGGTCTTAATGACATAGGTGTGGTGGGGGATAACCTAATGATGTCTGATTCTTCCCACCTGCTGTTGCACAAGAAATTATCTCGTTCTGTCATTACTGGATGCGGCAACATACCCGTATTTCTCTATAACGTCTCTGTTTGCCATGAATTGTGAATATACATATATATACATATTACATAAAAAGTATCCCTGACAACGATATTTTGTTTACATATTTGAATTTCCAACGGTAAAATGGTCTAGAAGCACATACTTTAATATCAGAAATAGAACCCATGTCGAACAGTGCTATCTGCCTCATGGGGAGACCATCATTCCGCAACGGTATTGTGACGCCAAAAAACTCAAAACTGCTATTCAAAAGCAAAGGAAGGCAATACGGAAGAGAAAGAGAGTTTGATGCACCACAAGCCCTTTTCTCGCACAGTCTTAGACACCAAGGCGCTCTTGGAGTCTTTGGTTGGGATGTTTTGAACCCTTCCCCCGTATTCCCCTGACCTGGCGCCTTCAGATTATCATCTTTTCACCTCCTTGAACAAACACGTGATTATAATTAAATTTTTAACCGACGAGCAGGTGCAGACAGTGATTCTTGAAAGGGGTAGATTTGGCAAATCTATTAAAAACTGTGGTAAAAATTGAGGTAATTAATTATAAAATTTGTGTTTTTCCTAAACATGAAGTTTAAAATATAACAGTTCATTTATTTTTCATAAATTAAATAAATTCTAGAGTATGTGAGTATGGTATGTCTGCTGCACAAAATTCATCGAAGAATTTCTTCAACTTATGAAGAAAAGTATACCTATAGCAACAAATGCAGCCATTAGTAAGTGAAAAAATGATGAAATTTCGCATGTAAAAAAAAATTATTTTGTTATGTTTTCGAACTTCCACTGCAATGAGTGTGAATCCTGAATCCTTCCTGGTGTTGCTGACAAAGTTTTATGAATTTGTTTGTAAAATTATAGACACTGGAAATTAAAATGTCCTGTGATGCCTCTCCCACTCCAAGTCGGCCCGTTTGACGTCCTAGCCCCTTTAAGCAGGAGAAGAGTGTAACGGGAGAGTTCTTCGAGGAAGGCATAAAGGAGCTTGTGTCACAGCTCAGTACGTGCATTAACGGGATGGCGGCTATGTGAAAAAATAATGAACAAGTGTATCAACAATATGCTGTAATTTTTTTCCAAATACGCATTCTCTTAAAAAAATGAATAAAAAAAGTACACTTACTTTCTGAACATACCTCGTACCACTTTTGCGAATTCTATAATGACTGATGTATTTTTCCCACTTCTGTATGAACTATATTTTGTTAAAAAGTTTGTTTTTATCCATGTACCTCATCAGTCTGATTCAGTTATTATTTAGAAAGCAGACAGAGATGAAACTGGCCAGTAGATTTTAATACTCGCAGCATTACCCTCTCTTACCAAGAGTACACCGCATTAAAATTAACCTGTCCCCAAAATCACTTCTTTAGACCGAAAACAATTATGTAATGTCCGTCTCACTCTCGTCTCGGGTACACGCGTAAAATTGGAAGACAAGGGTTTACTCATTTTAATTCACAAGTTAATTCCCTCGCAAAATCAGTGTAGTACCACAGATTCATTCAAACACAGAGATATTCTAAAGCAAGCCGACAATTTGGCCTGCCCTCTTCTACGGCTCACGCATCCAACCGCTACGCATGAGGAGCCTGTGTGCTGTCAGTCACAGCGGTGGCCACCTCAGACCGCTCCAAGGGCAGCTCCAGCTGGGGCTGGCTGGCTACCCAGCGACTGTGGCCCCGTTCCGCGTTCTGCGCACTGCAGCTTGTTGCGTGCGGACGGAAGGGAGCGCCTGATTAAATTCTACGACCTGGCACGCGGCTGGCGCGTATGGTGTCGCTGCAGCCACGGCTGCCCTTAGTGCTATTCCTACCACGTCCGGACGTCCGAAGAACAGGGCATTTCATTTCAATCTTGAAACGTATATAACAGCTGCTTAGGGAGAATTATTTGTTGTTAATAACTAAGGTGAATATCATACACGAAAAATCTTTAACAACGATAGTTCTTCTATAGTATAGATCTGTAATAAACTTGTTGCTTCAAATGTACATGACTGCCAGAAAATGCGTGCAAGAACCTCTCCCAAGTTCTACAAATCCAGGAATGACACGCCTTCGGAATCCCCCTGGCTTCTCCAATGCGTTTGCTGCATGACCTCATCCACAATTCCCACCGTCCTTTCTTCCTGAAGCACTGTTGGATCAAATACGTTACTCACAAGACCCAGTCCTGGCACCCAATATCCTATCCACTTATTACCACTCTAGGTACACAGCTGGTCCACTACACCCATATCTCACATTCCATGCTTCTTCATCCTCTCCCACCAAAACTTCAAGCAACTCCCACTACCAAACTGTGACATCCGTCGCGAGGTAGTCCCTTGTTTCGAGCACTAGTCAAAATGTTCCCTCTAGACACCACCCTTCCAGTTTCCTTGTATTGTATTGTATTTTATTTTAACCGGGGACCTAGAAACGACTGGGAGGCTCCGTCCCCGCCGCAGCCGCAGTGGTTCACAACCCCACGACGACTACAGCAGTCCACTTCATCCCTACGCCACCCCATACCGAACCCAGGGTTATTGTGCGGTTCGGCCCCTGATGTACCCCCCAGGGAACGTCTCACACCAGACGAGTGTACCCCTATGTTTGCGTGGTACAGTAATGGTGGTGTACGTGTACGTGGAGAACTTGTTTGCGCAGCATTCGCCGACATAGTGTAACTGAGGCGGAATAAAGGGAACCAGCCCGCATTCACGGAGGCAGATATAAAACCGCCGAAAAACCATCCACAGACTGGCCGGTTCACCGGACATCGACACAAAGCCGCCGGACGGATTCGTGCCGGAGACCAGGCGCTCCTTCCCGCCCGGAAAGCCGTTACAGTTTCCTTACTCCACCTTCCTCTACCTCAATGAGATTTAGTCGCTACCTCCTACTCATCATTTTTACTTTCATCACGAACATCATCATTTTCAGTTACCACCATCATCACCATTATGCCATAGCAGCGATACTGTCATCAGTGGTTGTTTTTACAACTGCAGTATAAAATCATCTAAATATTTTCAAAAATATGTTAAAGTTTACTCACCAAATTGTGTTTTAAAAATCATCATTTATTTTATCTGCCATTCCTTGTTTTCGAACTTCTGCTAAATAAAAATAACAGAAGCAGATTAAAGCCTTTGGGTGAATACTGGTTTCATCTGTTGCCAACCTGCCTCTTTCACGGGGAATTGAAGAAACAACAGAGGAAAAGAAAAAGAAATAGAACCCACACAATATCAACAGTCTCCCTTCCCGAATAATGAAATGCGCTGTGCTTAAGTGGCCATACCGATGACGTTTAATGCAACCCAAACTATATTTTATCAGGAACTTCAGCCAGACTGGCGACAGCCATGTAATCTATATAAGTTCCCTCTCAGAGCTTTGGGTGACTATTAGCAAATCGAATCATATTGTAAAAAATACAAGTGAGGAATGGCCATAAGTTACACGGTATTTTTGGAACAAGACATGTCGCACTTCTCCTGTACTTATTAAAGTGTCTGAATAGCATATTTTACGGACTATAAAAAGTACATTCTTCTACGAAAATTTCCCTTCAAAATTCATGTAAGTCTGATACTCGAAATTAACACAAAAAGTCCAGTGGTTGATTTAAAATTTCCGCCAGTTTTAAAAATGACCATATATTCGATGCTGCTGTAAACCTATTTCTATCTTGCAACATCGGATTCAATTGGCAGCAGCAGTGCACCGATGTGACGAGTGTGAATTGTGAGGATTCACAAGCTATCTAACACTGTCTTCTCCCACCCCACCATCACAAATCCAGAACACTGTCTAACCTATGATTCGTCATTATGGTCTACGGTACCAGTGATTCGTGTTATCCTAACAGTACAATACTTTTGTTAGTAGCTAGTTCCGTAATGGAAAACAATAAAACGTGGTCATATGTTGCTGGCTACAAACTGAAAGAACATGGAAACAGAGCAGCTGAGCGGCATTTCGTCCCTCCACCAACATAAAAAGTCATTCGTGATTGGCGGGCTAGTAAAGGACTGAAAAAAATAAGTAAAACTAAATGTGCAAATAGAGGACTGAATGCAAAATGGCCAAAACTAGAAGATGACGATTTTCAGGGATTTTGTAGGTCAGTTCGCTTTTAAAAATTAAGAACATTTTTAGTCTGCCTTTGCAATCTTATATTAAAAATGGCAAAAATGTTATTTTTTTAAAAAAAGAACTCTCCCTGCTAACAATTGGCTTCATTAACTAGATGTTGAACTCTGATTAAACGTGTCTGTTTTACAAGTTTGTTTGCGTGGCCTTTTCTTGCTGAAATTTCATTTATTTTTCCTAGTCGCGTTTCGCCTTTTTCTTACTCTAATACGTCTTCAGTGGGATGTAGAACGATACAGTTTTGTTATATTTAGATTGTCAAAGAGTTAACGTTGCGTTTTTTATGTAAATAAGTAATTACTTATATAGCTCGTTGGCACCTGAGTTTCGTCTCATCTGGTCTGGAGATCGCTCTATCACTTCACTTCGGAAAAGTAAGCAAAATTTTATACTCCGAACGTTTTGTTTCACGCTGTTCCCCCTGTTCCTCTTTCTTCTTTGTGTTGTAGTATTATTCTTTTGCCACTAGTTATAGCTATTTGTTCGAACTTATACCTAAAGGAGGAGAAATCGCTGTTCATTGCCCTTTATGAGTAGTATCTTTTGAGCAGGTGTTGGAGCTATTATTGCACTCTTATACCAGTTGAGGCGTACAAAAGTATTTGTTTGGTATCAGTACGGTATCACAGGAGAGCCATTCAGTACCGAGTTACAAATGATAGATTATCAATTTGCAGTTGAATATAATGTTTGTGATCTGTTGAAGAATTAGACTGGAAGAATATGGAAGGATAAAAATAATTCTTCGGACCACCTGTTTACACGATAGCTTTGCAATGATTACGAAGAAGCATAAACAGTGACTAAACTTGAGTATTGCTCATCAGTGTGGGATCCGTACCAGGTCGGGTTGACGGAGGAGATAGAGAAGATCCAAAGAAGAGCGGCGCGTTTCGTCACCGGGTTATTTGGTAACCGTGATAGCGTTACGGAGATGTTTAATAAACTTAAGTGGCAGACTCTGCAAGAGAGGCGCTCTGCATCGCGGTGTAGCTTGCTCGCCAGGTTTCGAGAGGGTGCGTTTCTGGATGAGGTATCGAATATATTGCTTCCCCCTACTTATACCTCCCGAGGAGATCACGAATGTAAAATTAGAGAGATTAGAGCGCGCACGGAGGCTTTCAGACAGTCGTTCTTCCAGCAAACCATACGCGACTGGAACAGGAAAGGGAGGTAATGACAGTGGCACGTAAAGTGCCCTCCGCCACACACCGTTGGGTGGATTGTGGAGTATCAATGTAGATGTAGATGTAGATGTAGACTTCTGTTCCTACTTTCTGGCTCGAGTGCCAACATAAATATTATCATTTTTACAGTGAAAAGCTTTATTGGTGGATTATTATGTCTGCGATTAGTGTTTTAATTTTGGTTATGAAACAGTAACCAAAGCACGTAGTTTTTATTTTTTGAGAGTGAAGCTAAAAAATAGGTTTTGAATAAAATGTTTGAACTAACTGTCCAATTGCCTTAGTCATTTTCGGAAATACTCTATGAGATTGTATAAAGAGAAAGGATACTGAATTTTCTGATCTCATTTGCAGTGGAACTATTTAAACGTAGCATTGACAACTGGAAAAAAACATATTATAAAAGTATTTGAAACAGAAAGTAGTTTAATTACTTATCGTATGGCCACAACAGCAAGCATTAGGAAATACGTAAAGCTTTCAGTTATACATTTAAGGATTTAGGCACAAAGGTAATATGCTTAACTTTTGAAGATTAATACTAAAAGAAGAACATTTATGCTATAAAAATACGACTGTTAACTAAAACATACACTTGTTTCGTGAATAAAACTGCCTTTTCTTGCTGCAATTTAATTTATTTGTTCCAGACGCGTTTCCCCTTTTTCATACTCTAAGGCACATTCAGTGCGATCTACAACAATACAGTTTTGCTGTTTTTAGTTCATGAAACAGTTCACGTGGCATTTTTAATACAAATAATTAATTACTTACAGTCTGTTGGCATTACATAATGAATTCACAAGATTTACGTTTCTAAACGCACAGTGTTCGAACAAATAGCTATAACTCGTGATAAAAGAATAATAGTGCAACACAAAGAAGAAGGAGAAACAGGAGGAATAGTGTGAAAGAAAAAGTTTGGAATATAAAATTTTGCTTACGTTTCGGAAATGAAATGATAGACCGATTTGCAGACCAGATGAGAGGAAATGCAGGTGCCAACAAACTATATAAGTAATTACATATTTGCATAAAAAAACGGGACGTAAACTATTTTTCTTTTAATTCCAAATTACTCAATAATGTACTTCTTTGCAGATATGCCTTATTCTGTGGTATTCTGTTTACTTATATAAACTTACCCTACTGTTTTTTACAGTTTTAAGAATAGAAAATTCAACTTTTATTTGTTGTTCCGTATTCGGAGTGTGGTTGTTCCCCAGCTGTCTGTTCAATTAATGGAAAACCGCTCCAATCATTTGCCGTTGCTTCTAAACAACACAATTATAAGATAAACTTGAACATGGCCTGATATACACTCCTGGAAATGGAAAAAAGAACACATCGACACCGGTGTGTCAGACCCACCATACTTCCTCCGGACACTGCGAGAGGGCTGTATAAGCAATGATCACACGCACGGCACAGCGGACACACCAGGAACCGCGGTGTTGGCCGTCGAATGGCGCTAGCTGCGCACCATTTGTGCACCGCCGCCGTCAGTGTCAGCCAGTTTGCCTTGGCATACGGAGCTCCATCGCAGTCTTTAACACTGGTAGCATGCCGCGACAGCGTGGACGTGAACTGTATGTGCAGTTGACGGACTTTGAGCGAGGGCGTATAGTGGGCATGCGGGAGGCCGGGTAGACGTACCGCCGAATTGCTCAACACGTCGGGCGTGAGGTCTCCATAGTACATCGATGTTGTCGCCAGTGGTCGGCGGAAGGTGCACGTGCCCGTCGACCTGGGACCAGACCGCAGCGACGCACGGATGCACGCCAAGACCGTAGGATCCTACGCAGTGCCGTAGGGGACCGCACCGCCACTTCCCAGCAAATTAGGGACACTGTTGCTCCTGGGGTATCGGCGAGGACCATTCGCAACCGTCTCCATGAAGCTGGGCTACGGTCCCGCACACCGTTAGGCCGTCTTCCGCTCACGCCCCAACATCGTGCAGCCCGCCTCCAGTGGTGTCGCGACAGGCGTGAATGGAGGGACGAATGGAGACGTGTCGTCTTCAGCGATGAGAGTCGCTTCTGCCTTGGTGCCAATGATGGTCGTATGCGTGTTTGGCGCCGTGCAGGTGAGCGCCACAATCAGGACTGCATACGACCGAGGCACACAGGGCCAACACCCGGCATCATGGTGTGGGGAGCGATCTCCTACACTGGCCGTACACCACTGGTGATCGTCGAGGGGACACTGAATAGTGCACGGTACATCCAAACCGTCATCGAACCCATCGTTCTACCATTCCTAGACCGGCAAGGGAACTTGCTGTTCCAACAGGACAATGCACGTCCGCATGTATCCCGTGCCACCCAACGTGCTCTAGAAGCTGTAACTCAACTACCCTGGCCAGCAAGATCTCCGGATCTGTCCCCCATTGAGCATGTTTGGGACTGGATGAAGCGTCGTCTCACGCGGTCTGCACGTCCAGCACGAACGCTGGTCCAACTGAGGCGCCAGGTGGAAATGGCATGGCAAGCCGTTCCACAGGACTACATCCAGCATCTCTACGATCGTCTCCATGGGAGAATAGCAGCCTGCATTGCTGCGAAAGGTGGATATACACTGTACTAGTGCCAACATTGTGCATGCTCTGTTGCCTGTGTCTTTGTGCCTGCGGTTCTGTCAGTGTGATCATGTGATGTATCTGACCCCAGGAATGTGTCAATAAAGTTTCCCCTTCCTGGGACAATGAATTCACGGTGTTCTTATTTCAATTTCCAGGAGTGTATATAGGCTGAAATCGTCGTGGAGTTAATGAATCTCTAATTAGCAATTGTAGTGGATTCTCATCAGTTCAGTTTTTAATAGAATGATGTTAATATTTCCTGCTAATTCATGTTTCCGTTATGAGATTCCTCATGGCAGCTTTCAAATGTAACAACTATTTTATCGCCAGAATGTTATCATTTGTATCTTGGTGATAGCCTTGCAAGCTACAACGCAGTGAATAAGATACAGAATCCGGTGTAGAACATTTATGGGTTTTAGACTGATATTTACGTATGAAACTGTTTGTTTATCAAGAAAGTGTAAAATGTTAGACAAATTGTTTAATTAGTTTGTAATAAAAGGATTCTAGCAGTATGTAATCAAAGTATGAAGCTGTATAAAATATAGAAGATTTCGAAATAATTGTTATTGTATCAGATGTGCAGATAGAAGTTAGGTCTATGACTCCACAGATGGCTCGCTTGTAGTGTACTAGTTGTTTACTTCCAGAGAGACTGGTGCTGCTCCAGTTGTGGTTGCGCCAGCCGTGCACACACACCACCCAGCGTCGCCACAGTTTCATCAGCATCAATGCACTGCAAACACCACCACCCTCAAAATAATGTGAGTTCTAAGTCAGTACTCGCTCATTAATCAGCACGTACATCGAAGAATATGCTTCCGAGCCAAATTCGCTTCCGAACGGGCGAGAGAACGCAGTGCCTAACACACTAGACATGCATTTAGGAGGACTGGGGTTAAAAACTTGTGTCACCATCTAGATGTAGGCTGTCGGTATCCCCTAATCGACTTAGAAGATGTGGTTCAGTTGAAAAGACACCGCCGATTCACACAGTTCAGTCACATAAATGTGACAATGTGTCAACAGGCAGAATAACCTTTCCGACCGCTGTGGCCGAGCGGTTCTAGGCGCTTCAGTCTGGAACCGCGCTACCGCTACGATCGCAGGTTCGAATCCTGCCTCGGGCATGGATGTGTGTGATGTCCTTAGGTTAGTTAGGTTTAAGTAGTTCTAAGTTCTGAGTCCCATAGTGCTCAAAGTCATTTGAACCATTTTGCTGAATAACCACCTTTTACAGCGCGGACCGCCGCGAGACTTGCGGGGAAATGGGTCGGTGAGGTCCTAGAAGGTAGCGACGGGGATAAGAAGCCATGCCAGCTCCAGTAGCGTGCCCAGCTGCGCTATGTTTCTTGGTTGAGGATCCATGGCCCGAACAGCCCGATTGAGATGATCCCAGAGATTTCAGATTGCTGTGACCGTTCAGATACGGTACACTCGTCCTGGTGCTCTTCGAATATACACGTAGACTCAGAGTTCCCAGAATGAGATTTTCACTCTGCAGCGGAGTGTGCGCTGATAAGAAACTTCCTGGCAGATTAAAACTGTGTGCTCGACTGAGACTCGAACTCGGGACCTTTGCCTTTCGCGGGAAAGTGCTCTACCATCTGAGCTACCGAAGCACGACTCACGCCCGGTACTCACAGCTTTACTTCTGCCAGTACCTCGTCTCCTACCTTCCAAACTTTACAGAAGCTCTCCTGCCAACCTTGCAGAACTAGCACTCCTGAAAGAAAGGATATCGCGGAGACATGGCTTAGCCACAGCCTGAGGGATGTTTCCAGAATGAGAGGATTAGACTCAGAGTTGTGTGACACGTTGCATAGTCCTGTTGGCAACTGCAATAGTAAAAATGTTCAAATGTGATTGAAATCTTATGGGACTTAACTGCTAAGGTCATCAGTCCCTAAGCTTACACACTACTTAACCTAAATTATCCTAAGGACAAACACACACACCCATGCCCGAGGGAGGACTCGAACCTCCGCCGGGACCAGCCGCTGCAATAGTACCCAGGAAAAGCAAACTGCATGGTGGACATGTTGCCCAAGGATACATACATACTAGCGTTAGTCCATTGTACCTTCCAGAACGACGAGATCACCCAAGTATGCCCTCCGACCTGTAGCCTCACAACAATTGTTGCAGGGTATTTGCTTGCAGACGTTTCCGGACGTACAAGCCAGTAGCCATCTGCCTGATGGAGCATTAAACGTAATTCATCTAAAAAGGCCACCTGTCACCCCTCAGTGGATGTCCAGTAGGAGTACTGGCACGCAAGTTCCAGCTTTCGTCGTCCGCTAACAGCAGTCAGCAAGGGTGCATGAACCAGTCACCTACCTACATGTAGTAACGTTTGCTGAACGGTCGTTGAGAAAATCCTGTTGTCAGCCGCTTGGTTCACCTGGGCGGTCAGTAGCTCAACAGTTCCACGTCTTTTAGCCAGCAGACGCTTCTGCAGCCGTCGTTCATCTATGGCCCGTGGTGCACCACAGTGGCCCTGACGCCGGTTTCGGACAGCGACATTTTGACAAGCACGGCATATTCTAACCACCGCGGCACGCGAGAAGTTTACAAACTTATCCGTTTCGGAAATGCTTCCACCTTTGGCCCGAAACCCAGTGATCATGCCCTTTTGGACGTCAGATAAATCACTCTGTTTCGGCAATACAACAACGGCTCCTACAACAAAGACTGCACTGTTTTCTACGTCCTCTCCCTCCCTGCCCCTACACCTTTATATACTCTCGATTTGCTGCTGCTGCCACCTGCCGTCTGTGAGTGGTTACTGCACATTACCGTATTGCTGCTGGACATAGTCGGCGGTCACACTGATGTGACTGGACCATGTATTTTTACCTTTTCTTGTCTTATTTGAACTTATGCTCCGTCGCTAATGATCTCGACGGTACCTTACCTATAATTTTGCGTTCTTCTTCTGGCCTTTAGGGATTTTGCTAGGGGCGTACACGTTGTCGATCGTGGGCATTATACTGCAGACTTATTCGGAAGTAAGTTCAAAGTTTTTGTAACATTTTTGTCTTTAAATTCTGTACCCTCCAGGTTCAGAAAATACTGCTTTTTTATTCTATAGTAAATTCAGTATGCAATCGGAGCTTTCCCATAATTTTGTGTTGTGTACAATATAGCTTCTCTTGAAATTTATTGTTTACATTCCAAACAGTAGACACATAGCCGTAAGGTTCTGTTGCACCCACTTCGAATGAAACGCGCAGTTACGTATATACAATTTCACGTTCCAGTGAGAAAATATCCGGCCACGGAGCCCAAACAGAAGTGTATGAACGTAGCCTTGCGCCAGTTCCTGTCAGCCCTCTCTCGGTCAAATAACGATGGATAAAATTTCTTCTAGTATCAGCATTCAAGTTTTACGAATACATTGAACAAACCCCACTTCAGCTACTGCTACAAGTTTTTGTTCATTCACGCACTTGGCAGGTTTCCACACATTGTATCTCATCACAAAATGTTAACTGAATCATTACGTCCGATGGCTAATAAAATCACACTTGAAGAATGGGTGCTCTACATTTTAGAACATGTAGTCTCATTGTTGTTTTCCGCATACAAAAAGTTGCAGTATGTGACCGTGTACAAATTTTAATAATTCTACTTTTCTTCGACGCAGTGCCGGACGACGAAACTGAGTTTCTCGGAACCGATGATTCAAATTCATAAACAAAACATATTTAAAGCGAATATGGAAGGAATTATTGAATATTATACCAGAACTACTTTAGCCACAGACCCTCAAAACCATCAAGACAAACAACATGGTAATACTTATACGTATTATTATTTTTTTCTGGTGCATACAAGTATTTTAAGAATGCTAATTCAACAAAAATGCTACTACAACAATTACTCATTACCACTACAAAACTACAAATAAAATACCCTTAATCATCTACCCAGCTATTAATACTACTACAGTACTGCGGATTCTTTTCTGTTTATGTTCATTTTTAGGGCACATCTAAACTGTTCATAATTGTTTTCAATGCTGGATCCACCCTCATGTTTTCCCGGTCAATAGCCATTATCTGGTGCATTCTTTGGCCTCAGGGTAGCATGTCAGCAACGATTTCACGTTTTACTATAACGTCTTAGAATTCACACTTCGTGATCACTTGCAGCAACGCAATGTACTTACCTACTTTTAAGTGCTTCTACACTCTTCAGCAGTTGCCGTGTATTCCCCTTTCGCCAGCTCTCACGATCATGGCAGTCTTCCTCTTTCAGAATTGCTCCCGCTCTCCGTGCTAATCTGACCGTCCGGTGACTATTCCAGGATTTCTTTAGGCCATCGTCCTTGCTCCGTTCGCCGTACATGGCCATACTACTGAAGAGCTCTGTTCTCAATTGTTTGTGACTGGTTGTTTCATATCCATTATCTGCCTAATTTACTCATTTATTCTCTGTTCTGAATATCTTGGCTGCTCTCCTTATTCCCTGCATCTCTGACTCCCGTACTGTGGTTGTCTGCCGCTGCCCCAGGGTCTGTCCGTCTACTCTAGACGTTAGTATACTTTCCACTACTTTTTCCAAATACTTTCTTTTGTTTCTTTCGATATTTCCCAGCTCCAGAGAACTCCACTTACCATTTTAATTGCTTTTCGTGCCTGCTGATCCAGCGTTCCACATCTGCTTCAGAGCTTCTCGGGGAATGGTAATAGAGGCTTTACAACTTTCATAGTTCCTTGCGGCAGTATTATATCCCCCCCCCCCATTTTCTCGCACTACCATATGTTCTATTTTTCTCACATTTATTCTAAGACTGCCTCGTTCAAATGCTTCCATTAACGTCTTTACAATAATTTTCACATCATCTCTACCTGATAATCGGTAAATAATATTGAGTAAGTAGTACCATGCTGGAAGGGAAATCCTATACCGCCGCATGACTGACTCTACCGTTCCATTATATACTGCATACATATTTTAAACAGCGTTGGTGACATACTGAAGCGCTGTCCAAGTCATTTCCACGTTTGGAATGTCTTACTCAACTTTCTCCCTACTTTAACTGCTGTGTACGATTGGTGGTATAGTCTTTGAATTAGAGATATCTTTTGCGCTTCTACACGTATGTACTCCATCGCTTCCCATCGTCCGTTTCTGTGTACAGAATTATACGCTTTTTCTACATCCTTAAATATTAGGTATACTACCTGATCCTTAGAATACACCTTATCACTTATTTGTCTAACATTTAAAAAATGATCCATACAAGACCATCCAACTCCAAAACCTGTCTCTTTCTCTCACATCTTCTCTCAATCTCATTCTCCAACCTGTTTTTCTGTACAGCGCTAAAGAATTTCCTGACACAAGCCATAAAACGAATTCCCCTATAGTTATTTGGGTGCTTATTGTTTTCTTTTTCGTAGATAGCAGACATATATGGCACACACTACTCTCATGGCATTTCCTCTCTCTCCACAATCTGTCTTACTAATTTTTATATAAGTCTCAGCATTTGAGAATTCCACGATTCCATCACAGCTTCTCCCAGTCCACTTGCCTTTCCAGTTATTTCCTTTTGCAGCATCTCTTTTATGTCTTCCCCTAGTATAGGTTCTATATTACGTGACGTACTGCTTTTGTTGTGGTCTTTTCTTTTTTCTACCAGAAGTTCTTCAAGGTGCTTTCTCCACTTGTGAATAGGTAGAGGCTATACGTATGTCTTTGGATATGATCTGCTTTAGCGAAACACAATTTTGTTTTTTAACCTAAACATGTTTCATTGCAGTTGCAACATTTTCAGTGGGCTTTTATTTTTCATCAGTTAAAGATAAAGAATGTTCTTTACTGTTTGCATACATGTAACTATTAGTTTTAAATTGTAATTACGGATAATTCACAAAACACATAAATTATGAATTCATACCTTTTTACCACATGGTGTGGTTTTTCTGATGTGTTGTGTTTCTACATTGACTGTTTTGTTCCACAGTTTGTCATCTGCAACCACGTACACCTTAAGACAGATACATTGTTTAAGCCAAAATTACGATTTGAAAATAGTTATTTTTATGCCTGCAATTAATTAATTCTGTGTGTGTGTGTGTGTGTGTGTCTATTTACATAATGTTTCACTTTTATTTTCTATCTCTTCATCTTCATCACTGTCAAACACCATGTATTGAGTTGTCATTGACACTTTCACTGTTTCACTGTTTACCAGCTGTAAAAACAAACATGGCGGGCAGTGGGACAGTTGAAGATGTTGAAACAAGATGGCTGACAGTGGAACAGTTGAAGGTGTTCCTAGCGATTGTTCTGAAACTTTCAGAGGTGTGTGTGTGTGTGTGTGTGTGTGTGTGTGTGTGTGTGTGTGTGTGTGTGTGGAGACTTCTTCGATGTCCTCCATCAATCCTGTCTTGTAAGGGCCCCATGCCGAACAGCAATACTGGGGCAGAGGAAAGACAAGCGCAGTGCTGGTAGCCTCTGCGGTGAATTTGTTGCGTCTTCTAAATGTTCTGCCAATAAAAGACAGTTACTGACTTGCCTTCCCCACAAGATTAACTATGTAATCGTTCCAGCTTAAGTTATTAGTAATAGTTACACCTAGGTATTCAGTTGAATTGACAACCTTTAGTTTTGTGCGATTTATCATGTAACCGAAAGTAAACGGTGTCCTTTTAGGACTGATGTGAATGACTTCACATTTTTCAGTATCAAGTAAGTTGCCACTTTTGGTGCCAAAGAGGTATTTTGACAATATCACTTTGCATTTGGTTTTGATCTGCTGATGACTTTATTGCACTATCTGTTATGCTATGAGACCAAAACGCTACTGTGTTCTAGTAAATTTTTGTTATTACAATAGGACTCTTTCGGCGTGACTGGCATCTTCAGGTTACCAGTGGAAAGCAAATAGTTTGGTACTATATTACGGATTTTAAAGTAGATAATTTAACGTATTATAGAATTAAGCTTTGCTACTTACGTTAGGTGGTCTTGATATTGGTATGACAGCCATGTCTGTAATATTTCAAATTGTTCACTTCAAAATCTGAAATACTGCTGCGTCGTATATGTCATAAGGACATTACCTATTATGGTCTACATATAATGTCCTCATATGACATATACGACGCAGCTGTCCCAGATGAGTAGAAAACTTTACTACAAAGTAATTGGCTGCACCATCTGTAATCAATCTAAGAGGGCTGCTCATATTGTCTCGTAACTCATCTGTACAGATTAGGAGGGACTACAACGCTTCCTTGAGGAACGCCAGATATCACTTCCGTTTTACTCGGCTTTCCAGCACTTGCTACAAACTATGGCCGGTTTAACAGGAAATCGCGAATGCAGTCACACAACTGAGACGATACTCCATAGGTATGCAATTTGATTAGAGGACGCTTGTGAGGTACAGTGTCGAAAGCGTTATGGAAATTTGGAAAAATGGAATCAGTTTGAGATCCTCTGCAACAGCACTCATTTCTTGATGAGAATAAGCATTCTTTATGAGAATAAATGTTATTCATAAGAATAAAAGAAATCCAAGCAAAATCAGAAATATATCTAATTAACGCATTAATGTGGACGAAAAAACAGGGTGATAAAACAAATTAAATCAAAATCAGCATACAAAATTAATTAAAAAACACGAAGACAGATAAGTGGAGAAAGGATGAAAGAAAGAAAACTGACAGCAAATGAAGTTGATATTGTGATTAAAATTAAATGATGATCAAAGTCATTTCGATAAACATTTAAAAAACTTAGTACATCTGTCTAGATTCGAGCCCACAACCTCCTGCGTGGAAAACTGTCATCCTATCCATTATACCAAACAACCAGTGTGAATGGCTGCACTGTGTGGTACCTGGGATCTTAACCTGCATCACGGTATAGATAGTTTCAAAAAGTCGATCTCACCGCAAGGGGACCTCCCCATTTTAGTATCACCGCTGTGGTGACACTGTCGTCGGTATTAATACCATCATTATCATACTGTATCGACTGTGAATTGCCGCTGTTGTACTTAACATACGACCACATTCTCTTCGGATTTTCTATTAAATTTTGAGAAAAAGTTTCATTGTAGAAACAGTAGAAAACATTTTGTCAAGCCGAACTCTCTAGCTTTGACTGCGATATTAGAACAACAATTGCTTGTTTAAAATCATTCTCGTGAATTTAGTTGTGCTTATTTGTATCCAATTACCATTTTTACATCAGATTTTGATTGGGCGAAATTTCACAGCTAATCCACATCTAATTAGTGTACAATGAGCCTGCACGTTTTACCATCAAGTAATAATACCTTTTTGAAACTGAAGCCGTGATAAATAGGTGCCTATGTGGTGGCGCTACTACGATCGTTAATCATAAAACTATTTCGTTTCTACGGTGTACTGATGTTGAAGCTGTTGTTAGGCCAGATACAAAATTATAGTTTCAATAAACAATAAAATGTTGTTAGCAAATACCTGTGTTAATTAATTCTATTCGTATCCGTATGTGAACAGTGTTACATAATCTCAGTGCAGTAATGGAGTGTAGCGAGGTGTGCTCTTTGCCAATTATTGAATCAGTGTAACAGTCGTAAGTGCTTATAATGGCTGCTATAGTTTTAGATAAATGTTCAGTGGATTCACTTTTACATAAATGAGTACCTTTTTTAATTGTTAGTAAAAGGGATCTACAGTTAGCTTATGGAACCATAGTACACAAAGAGGTCATTGCAATTGCTAATGCTATTTTGTTGCTATAATTAGACGATGTGCAGCCCTTAATGTCGTAGTACCTGTGACCGTATGACTGTAGTGGCGTGTTTCCATGCGTGAATGCGACCCCGTTATCCTGCTGGTCTGTCCGTTTTATCGCAGACACATCAGGAAATTAATTAAAAGTTCCGCAATTTAAATTCAATACTGTGGTGGTCGATAGGCCCCTTGTTTCGGCCCGCAGTGTGATTTACTGATCCGCTACGCTATTGGCTGCTGCACGTAATGGTGCTCCCGGAGATCCGATACCCAGGCCAGTTAAATGAGAATCTAGGCAGGATAAAGCGAGCAGATAGGTCACGAGAGATATATGGAAACTACGGTGACTCCAGAAGTCATTCCTTATAACACGGTCCCTGTAAAGCATACTAAGCTCTCAAGGTCAACATTTTGAGCACTTGATGGTGCATTCACAATTATAAACACACGATTCGTACCTGAGTTACGTGTTTACGTTAATTTGTTACAGCAGGGCACATATTTTTGTGACCCCTTCTCTTGACGGCGAGAGAATGGGTTACACCGCTGTTAACTTGTTAAAGTCAGTATCATAATTTGGTGGCTATAAATGTGAATTATTATTTTTTATCGGCCGGTAATAAAAACCGCAATACAACTGATATAGGTGAATTGCTTAATTTTACAAAATAATTAGATTTAAAACACTACAAGTTAATATCAAAATTTTGAGTCCATTCAAGGACTGCCTGTATCACTTGTGGATTTCCGGGGTAAGCTCGTCTGCTACAGCTTGTTACAATGTGTTTCATGTTCTGATGTTTATTTACTCACTCACACTCCCTTTCCGCATCAGTGGAGGCTTTCTGCACTGATGCCATGGTCTGTACGAACCCCGTTAATTGTCCTCCAAGCTCATCGCGCGATGCTATTCCACGTTCTGACCACTTCCTGTTAAATCTCTGTTGATCCATTGAGGACACGGGACAGCGGCTGGTAAAATATTTAGAAAGAAAAAGCGGCTAACAGCGGTATGTATTGAGAAGTTATTTTATTTAGACAACCAGTTTCGGTATCTCAATATTCCACCTTCAGGGTACTATGCACTCCGTGTATGCACAATCAGATACTTTTAAGTAAACACTTCAAAAACGAATTCACGGAATTCAGATATTGACGGCTATAGTTTTGCAAGTGTCGATATATCTGACTGTCTGTACACTGATTGCATAGGGGTCTGGAGATGGCATTACTGAGATGCCGCCGGCCGGAGTGGCCGAGCGGTTCTAGGCGTTCCAGTCTGGAACCGCGAGTCCGCTACGGCCGCATGTTCGAATCCTGCCTCGGGCATGGGTGTGTGTGATGTCCTTAGGTTGGTTAGGTTTAAGTAGTCCTAAGTTCTAGGGGACTGATGACCTCAGATGTTAAGTCCCATAGTGCTCAGAGCCATTTGAACCATTTTTGAACTGATGCTGAAACTGATTGTGTAAATAAAACTAATTTTCAAAAATACCGCTGTTTGGCGATTTTCCTTGGTAAAACTCCCTGTTCGGATTAAATCCAATTCTTGCAGTGATTTTACTAATATCATGAGTGACATACTTGGTTTTCATAGGCTCGTTCTAGGTGCTGGCAAATCGATGTGGATTGGGAGCTGAGGAATGTTAATTCATTTATCATATTCTTTGAGAAAGGCATTCCGTTTTCCCAAATCTGTTGGCTTAGATATGGTGACCGATGAAAAGGAATACAACAGATGCAGTCTGTTATTGTCCTCATTGCTGCATTTAGTGAACGAGTCCGAGAAGAGGAGTCCTAAGTAAGAACACCGTATCTTTGTAGCTCTTTCAACCCATGAAACATAACTCCTCTTCTGTATTATTGCGTGATCTCCGCCTTACTGTGGTGGTTTCTTTCTTCCTTCAAGAACGATGTTTTATCAAGACTTACGCCTGATATAATATTTTGGAATGTGTTGACCATTAAAGGTGGCATTTAGCACATCTTTAGTCTTTCTATCGTTAACATGGAAGCAGGTAACTTACTGAATTATTGTCTACGACAGAAGATACACTACATTTGTGCCATTTGTGCATTAACCCAGCGAAATACGAAGGAAAATATTTGGTGTGGACTTGTCGTAGGTGTCTCCTCTATTCTATGGCATTCTTCTACTCTGCTACAGAAAAATGACTGACTCTGTGTCTCTGTACGCCCACTAATCTCTTTTACCTCATTCTCATGAGCCAACAAGAGATATAGGAGAGTGACAGAATGGCCACACAGCCGTCCATGAATACACATTTTCTACCTGTTACGATCCTTGCAAACTGTCTCTGAATTCGTTCGATGTCTCATACTGTGCCTATTTGGTAACGCCTCTAAACAATGGAACAATATACTCAGGTACCGAAAGGAAAGGGATGCATCCTAATATCGCGTCGCACCTCCTATTAACCGGCTTAGTGCAACAGCTCGATTTGACATTGTCTCAACAAGTCGCTGACAGTCCCCTGCAAATATATTAAGCCATGGTTTCTCTATGGCCGTCCATATTTGCGAAAGTGTTGCCAGTGCGAGATTTTGTGCATGAAATGACCTCTCGATTACTTCCCCATAAAAGTGCGATGGAATTCGCTCGAGCGATCTCGGTGGCCAAATCATTCGCTTGAATTGTTCGGGATGTTCTTCAAACCAATCACGAACAATCGTGGCCAGTGTCATGGCGCATTGTCATCCACAAAACGTCCATCGTTTTTTAGGAACATGAAGTCCATGAAAGACTGTAAATGGTCGCCAAACAATGTCAATGATCGGTTTAGTCCTAACGGACAGGTTCGTCATGCGACCCAGATTGATTTCTGATGGTAGTTCACGCAGTGCTGCTTGGCTGTTACCAATGAAATCTCTATACAAACGCCGCTGCTCTCGGTCGTTAAGTGAAAGATGTCATCCACTGCGTTATCTGTGGTGAGAGGTAAAGCCTGAAATTTGGAATCCCCGACGCACTCTTGACATCCTGATCTCGGGATATTGAATTCACCAACGATTCCCAAACTGGAATTTCCCATTGGTCTAGCTTCAACTACCATTTCGTGTTCAAAGTCCGTCAGCTTCCATCGTGCACCCATAATCAACAAGGAAACTTTTCACATGAATCAACTGAGTACAAATGACAGCTCCGCCAATCTACAACCCTTTTGTACTTTGAATACGCGATTCTACCACCATCTGTATATGTGTATATCGCTATACCATTTCAGAGTATAATTGGTCACACTATTGTCTTGTATGCCACTTTACTGAGTGATGCAGTCCACTGTTCATAGCCTTTACAGTACGTTTAAGCCTGTAAACTTCCTGTTATTTAAGGCAACATCTAATTCCAACACCCAATGATAATAAGGTTACGCCTACAATGAAAGATTTTAGATGTTATTTGTCATGATCAGGATTTGGAGAGTAAAACGTTCGTTACATTCGTTGTAATGAAAGCTTGGCTCACGAAATGCCTACCATGTTCGATATCAGATGGAGGTGGTGGTCCCCCTCCACAACTGAGTGAGCTGTTTCTAGGCGCTACAGTCTGGAACCGCGCGACCGCTGTGGTCGCAGGTTTGAATCCTGCCTCGGGCATGGATGTGTGTGATGTCCTTAGGTGAGTTAGGTTTAAGTAGTTTTAAGTTCTAGGGGACTGATGACCTCAGAAGTTAAGTCCCATAGTGCTCAAAGCCATTTGAACCATTTCAACATCTGAGTGGTCAGCACGGCAAAATGCGATGCGAGTGACCTGTGTTCGATTCCAGGAGGGTTCTGGCATTTTCTCCGCTCGATGAGTCGGTGTTCATCCTCATCGACACGAAAGGTGCTTAAGTGACTTCAAGTAGAAACACTTGCTGAAACTCTAGCCGAAGAGAGATCCCAATGACATGCTGATATCATTTCATCTGAATATGCTCATTGAAGTCCGAGACGAGTTATGATTGGGTCATAATATGGGATTATGCCTAGAATAAAAGGAAGATTAAATGCCTTAATCACTAATCTCCTTCGATGGAATGTTATTTCGTTCATATCAGACCCTATCATTGGCCTTTCCTATAACTAATTTTATATGCAAATTTTATTTACTAACCGAAGTGGCGCAGCGGTTAACGTACTGGAATCGCGTTCGGGAGGACTACGGTCCAAATCCCTATCCGACCATCCTGATTTAGGTTTTACGTGATTTGCCCAAAACGCTCCAGACAAATGCTGGGATGGTTCCTTCAAAAAGGGCACGTCCGATTTCCTTCCCTATCCTTTGATAATTCCAGCCTGTGCTCCGTCCTTAATGGTGGCACTATCGAATGGACTTGCTTCCATCCTTCTTTCTTATCACATGATGTTGATGCTTAGTATTACAAGATAGTACGTTTGTGATATGACATGCTCATATTGTTCACCACTAATCGTGAGAACGGGTTCCATCGGGTTCCTCATCTTTTCATACAGTATGAACTGCCGTTCATTCATCCACGTTGAACGGGAGCCACTGCTCATTACATCAGGCGGAAATTTTATCCACGTCTTTCCGAATTTCCTTACAACTGCCTATAACGATACTTTCCGGCTGACAATATCGTTATTAGCGGAAAATCTGATACTGCCGCTGATTTGCTCTGATAATTCGTTTACGTATATTGAGAACAGTAGAAGTCCCCATACGCTACGTTGTGGTATACTCCAAGTTCCTTATGTTTCTGATGAACATGTGCCGTCCAGTACAACATACTAGATTGTATTAGTCAAAGATTAAAAGAGTGGCGAGCGTTGCTGCCTCTGGATCACGGGGTCCTGGATTCGATTCCCGGCCGGGTTGGGGAGTTTCTGTGCTTGGGGACTGGGTGTTTGTGTTGTCCTCATCATTTCATAATCATCATTAGTGACATAGTTAGACAGGAGTAAAAAAAATTGGACTGTATAAAAATTGGGACTTCGTTTGGGCGATGATGAGGGCACAGTTGAGCGCCCCACAAACCAAACATCATCAAAGATTAAAGGTGTTTCGACACCCAGTCATGATAATTATCCACCTTGCATCTGTTAAAGATAATTCGAATCTACGGATCATTGGAAGCGTGCTGTATGTAGGGTACCATGTCAGCGTTGGCACGGTATGATAGTTTTTACTTTTCGGATGTCAAGTTTGATTGAATTTCTCGTTTTCTTAAAGGAAAAGACATTAGTTCATGAAGACAGGGAATAAAATCCATGTGGGTTAGTTTATGCTCAAAGCTGCTTAATTCTGACAAATCTGAGAAGGCAGCAAACGAGCCCATAGCATAAAGACTCTCCTATCTCCCTCCCCCTCGCCCCACCAAAAAAAAAAAAAAAAAAAACTTATGATCGTAAGGAGTTGTTGTAGGAAGAGAAGACTGACCACGAAAGAGAGGCACAGTCCGAATTCGATCAAGGATCGGTTCTCATTTTTAACCGGCCAGGAAGTGTCAAAACAGCCTACACTCGCCTGCAGAATGAAATTACATTTTATTTGAAATTAGTATTGCAATAAATTTATGAAAGACTTGTTTATAAGTTGCCCGTTTCATTAACTTTGTCTATCCACGATAGTCAAATTTCATTGTTTTCTGTCTAATATCAGATTAGGAGGAAATTAAATTAGGAAATGAGACACGGAAAATTGTAGATGAGTATCGTCATCTGGGAAGAAAAATGAATGACGATGCGAGGAATGTAGAGAAAATGAAATGTATGCTGCTAACAGAAAGATTAGCATTGCTGAAAAGAAGAAATTTGTTAGCGTCGAACACAAATTTAAAAGTTAGATAGTATTGCTAGAAGGTAGTTGAAGTGTAGCCTTTTATGCTAGTGAAACACGGACGACGAAGAGTTCAGCGCGAACCCGAATTCTACCGTCAATTTTTGAAGTACATTTTGCGAGTATTTCGGTAGAAGTGATGCTTCGTCTCCAGTGGCTGTATACAGAATAGTAATGCAGGTATGATTTATTCGGTAGGCTACCTTAGAATCCCCGCCAGGGGACATCGATGTGGGCGCGGACTAGCTGGCGTGTATATCGCGGCAGATTTATACGGAAAGCTGACACACTCAGCGCAAGTGAAGCACTGAATAGGTGGAATCATTGATCCAGATAGTTTACCTGTCGTTGGTGATCGCTTAGGGTCCGTCAGTCCTCACGCTGTCTTCAGCAAAACAGGATCTAGCTTTTACCTCGCGCCGTGCTCTGTTTCCGCGTCCTTAGTCCTTCAGTTGCTCGCGCGGGTCGCGTTTGCTGCTTATCTCCGTGCTCGTGTCTACGCGGTGTTCAGAATCTCTGCTCCCCCGAAGACGGACTCGCATGTCGAATTACGGCCGCTCTTCCGGGGTTCAGCTCGTCTACCATGCAGCCGAACCACCGTTGGGGTGAATAGTTACATCTGTGCCAACACACAAGGTTCGCGCCGTTGTCACGTCCTGTGTAGATACAAAAGTTATGCTAGTTAACTCTTTGCTGTGAAGATATCTTCACAACAAAGAAAAAATGCGTGATGTGCAATCGCCAAAACGAGCAACATCTGTAGGCATGCAGAAAAACTTTAGTGCGTCCTTCACCGCTGCGGAAAAAGCTCGAAACAGGATCGCTGTGTCAACATCCAGTTATACATCTACGGAAAAAAAACGCGACCCCAAAAAGTAATTGACGCTGAGTAGTCAAATTTCGGGAATACATTTATCTTGGTAACACGTCTAAGTGATTACCATTGCAAGGTCAAAGCGCGAAATAAGCTATTCCAAATTAAATGCTGGTACATTAATAACAGGTGTAATCGGTGAAATGTTGAAAGCAAGAGCGCAAATGTGCATTCATTGTGTTGTATAGATGCCGGCTGTGAAGTTATGGGATGGAGTTTCATGTCTGTTGCAGTCTGTCGGTCAACGCAGAGACAGTTGACGCTGTTGTGGATGACGGTGAAGTTACCATTCGATGATGTGCCATATGTGCTCGACTGAAGACAGATCAGGTGATCGATCATGCCGAGGGAACATGTCCACACTCTGTAGAGCATTTTGGGTTGCAACAACGCAATGTGAACGGGGGTTATCCCGTTGGAAAATAGCCCCCGTAATGCTGTTCATGAATGGCAGCACGACAGATTCAGGTAAAAATTTGCAGTAAGAGTGCTTGGGATAACCTCGAAAGTGATCCTGCTGTCGTTATACGAAATTGCATGCAAAACCGTAATTCCAATCGTAGGTCCACTGTGTGTAGCACGCAGACAGTTTGGTTCCAAGGCCTCGACTGACCTTCTGCTAACCAACATACGGACATCACCGGCTACGAGGCAGAATCAGATTTTGTCGGAAAACACAACAGACCTCCAACCTACCTTCCAGTGAGCTCTTTGTGGATACCACTGAAGTCGCAAATGGCGGTAGTTTGGGGTCAGTGGATCGTACGCTATGGTGTCATCTGACTCGTAGCTGTCCATGAAGTAACCGATTTCTAACAGCTCGTCGTGTCACTGTGGTGCGAACAGCTGCTCAGACTGCTGCTGCAGATGCAGTACGATGCGCCAGAGCCATATGCCGTAAACGATGTCCGTCCCTTTCGGTAGTGCCACATGGCCGTTCGGAGCTCGGTCTTCTTGTGACCGTACAGTCTCGTGACCACCGCTATCAGCAATATGTACAGGGGCTACATTCCTGCCAAGTCTTTGTACAATATCCCTGAAGGGACATCCGGCTTCTCGTAGCCCTATCATACGACCTCTTTCACACCAACACCGACTCAAATAAAGGCCTCGGCGCTTCTTCGTGACGTCACGTCATCTAGGCACGGCGAACGCCAGGTCTGTTGAAGGCATACTCATAATGGTGGTGTCTCCCTCTCTGACACAGGAAAATGTGAAATTATTGGCGGTAGTTGACCAACACACATTGTTCTGGGAGATTTCTGCAATCAATTAATTGTGCAATTCATTACACTTCTTAACAAATAGTGTACTCCTGAACTTAAATTTCCAGCTGTTTTAAGGATTGACATACAAAAACAACTTCATAGTCCAGCAGCAACAGAGTTCGTGCTTCTTTACCTTATTTGTAAATCTGAGGAAGTTAAGTTTGTACTGGGTTGCTTTTACAAGAAACTGTGAACATATTGGTGCTCTTCTTTAGGTATCTTGGTTGCTATGGGTGAGGAGCACTGAATGTTAATGAAATATCTTACGATTGTACACGTTGGGGGAGGGGGTGGGGGACAGAAGAAGAGGCAAATGAGAGATACTTATTTTATCAAATAAAATTTTTTTATCTTATAA